>NC_072791.1:74810322-75435322 GCF_028583425.1 Eublepharis macularius | reverse complement strand
AGATCTTGTAGTGAAAGTTAGTTTTACCTGTTCTTCCAGCTGTGTCTTCATTTTGTTGATTAGTTCATCCTTTTCTTGTACTCTGTTTATCAGCTCCTGATATTTCTTGTGTTCACTTGATTCACTTGTTTTCATGTTGGCAAGTTTCAACTTCTCTTCCATCACTTCAACCTGAAATATCCCATCACATAGTCACTGTAATCATTATAGTTGGTTCTAAGTGAAATGATCAACTAATTTAGTAATGGGCTCCTACTCAGGGGAACTCTTAAAGAATTGTTATAGTTTTGTCACTGAAAACAGCGAAAGCTACATTTAGAGGCTTACAGCTTGCACCAGCATTAATAAACAGCTACTCCAGAATGGGAAGGGTGGATCAGTTGCGGAGGTAACTGTACCTAAGTTTACATCTGCCACTTAATCAGGAGATGAGACAGCTGCAGCCTTTCTTGCTCATTCCCTCCATCCTGCTACCTGTCCCCCCCCCCTGCTGTGCACCATAACTGGAGCCCTGTTCACTACAGCAGACAAAGAAGGGGTGAATGCATGAAGCTGCTTTATGCAGAGAGTTAGACCACTGGTCTGTCAAGGTCAGCATTCGTAGGGATAGCCACCCCAAACTTCCTACTCTAGGCAATGATAACAACCACTCCAGCAGTCAGGCAGGCAGGATACACTTTCTTTTTTACTTTGTGAGCCTGAAAGCTTTACCTTCCCAAGGCCTCAGCTTTCCAATCTCTGTCTTCATTCTGGGGTGTACCCATGCCCAAGTCATGAAATCCAAACTCAGCTTAATTAAAATTATATTTATTAGATTTAAGGAGTGTTGCAGCATAAAGCACTCATACACAGATAACAGACATAAAACAAGAAAACCTTACTATTGTTATCTAAAAATCTGCATATCTAAAACTTAAGAGCTTGCTACCTTAAGCATCTCTGGTTAGCATCCATTTGTTATTCATCTTACCCATCTGGTAGAATGCATGACCTCTCCATGCCTAGATGGTCTGGCATGGCAACATGCCAAGGTGGAAAGAATAGTGAAGGGTTTTTGGAGCCATCTTTTCTAGAACTCAGTGCATCACCTGGCACTCAAGAGCCAATCAGAGCCAAGCTGTTATCATTACAACTGTGAGAACATCTGGGAAGGATACACAGAAGCTCTCTAAGACAGTCTCCAAAGGTCAGATCACTGGGGAACTTAAAAGGTTACTTGCAGGTGTTGTTGATCAGCTTAGCCAGCACATTTCGGGTTAGGCCAGAGCCTGCAAACACAACACCGAACCCAAGTTCAGCCATTCTTACTAGAATCCTGGCTTTAACTGGCAACTTCCACTCAGTGATTGGCAGCAGCTCTCCAGGGTCCCAAGGAAAGGTCTCTCACATCACCTCCCACCTGATCCTGTCAACGGGAGATGCCAGGGATCGAACTGGGGACCTTCTGTATGCCAAGCAGATGTCTACCACTATCTGAGCTACAGCTCTTCCATTAAAGGAAAGGACAAAAGGACAAGGAGGGAAATGGGTAGGAGACGTCACAGCATTTTTATCTCCAGTCTTACTAATAGGTAAAAGGGGCAAGACTACCTCCAGATTTTAAGACAGCCTTGAGCAACAGATCCTCTCTCTCATACAGATGCTGAGCTACCTCTTTTTTGGGTTCACTCTTATTGTGACTGGACAGCTCTGGGGATTTAAGAAGCAGCAGCTGCTGTTGTTCTTCCTCATTGCTGCCACCTACTCACCTTCTTTCTCTGGGATAGTGGTGGCAAGGAAAAGAAGCATGAGGAAGAACTGAAGCCACTGCTACCTGACTGACCCCAGATGGAGAGGGCAAAGATTAAAAAGGAAGAGGGCACAGAGCATGGGAAATGGAACTGACAGTGGCAAGAAGCAGCAGACATTCGCCCCAACTGTGGAGGACCTCCTGCCAGGGTATGAAATGCAGCTGATGCTGGACAATGCCAACTTACACCGGACCTGAAAGGAAATCTACAGGATGCAGCCTCATCACCCTAAACGTAACCTCTCTGCAGAAATCTTTGGGCCAGTACACGCACACGCACACGCACACAACTACCATGCAGAGACTGCTTTAAAAGCTACCCTGGCACCAGTGAGCATGCAGTAAATGCAGGTTTCTCTTCCCCCTCCAGCTTTATAGTGGTGGATGAAAATCTCTGAATCTACAAGTAAATCACTGCACACAAACTCTGCTGTGTAGACAGTCACTGCAGGAAGTGATTTTAAGAATCTCCATGAATGTATGAAGCTAACTGAATCTTATACCAAGTCAGAACAATTGTCCATGTGTCTATAGCAACTGGAAGCAGTTTTGCAAGGTATAAGGATCTTTCCTAGCCCTGCTACCTGTCTCTGCCTACCAAGCATTACATGTTCATCAGCCAAACACATCTTCTTTTTCCATGATCATGGGTCTTCATCCCAACAGCAGTATTAGCCAACCTCATCTAATGATTTAGAAACCAGGTCTATGGGAATGTTAAATACCATTTGATTGTGCCTGCAAATAAATGTGCTCTCTCTCTCTCTCTCTCTCTCTCTCTCTCTCTCACTCACTCACTCACTCACTCACTCAGTCACTCACTCACACACTAGTCCTCTGTTTAAAAGCCTGGATGGTCCCAGAAGCAATGCCTCCAGTCCTCATAAAAGACCCAGATTGGCAAAGCAAAGCCAGTACTTCTCCCAGCCCGCTTGCCAATTTATGCATGAGAGTAGTTTATGCTCCAATGGAAATTCCTCACCCCAGAATTGCAGAAAGGTATGTTTTGTCCTCTTCTCTGTCTGTATAGAAAGAGAGGCTAATGGCCTCTCCTCTGCACTCAACCTGGCATCCCAGCCAGCCAGTTTAGCCTGGTGAGCGGAATGTGTTTTTATTAGAGTTCAGGATAATTACGGTTGCAAGAGAGAGCCCCTCCCACGTCTCTGGTGCCTGAGCACTCTACACTGGGCGGGGGGGGGGCGAGGAGGTGTCTTTATCTGAAGATAGTAGCTGTGAAAAGCACATTAAATGAGGTATCCAAACTTCTGAACTCATGGGTGAAATGAAACAGCAGCTTTAAAACTCCGCATGCAGCCCTTTTATTTTCCAAATGTCTATTGCTCAGCCTTAACATCCCTGGTTAGTGGGATGGCAGTTCCACACACACTTCCTAAGCATGTCAGATTTAATTAAAGCATTTCAAAAGATAAATTGTTTTTTCTTTTTGGATACCAACATAGGTGGCTCCATTACTGGCAGGCAGCAGCAACTTCTAAGCCTCCATGTGGCATGATTCACATTTCAAGGCTTGGACACAGCAGGTGGTACTACTTAGGCTATAACATCCCTCTCACTCTTCTCCCCCTCCCTTTAGAAAATATAATGACCAATGGTAGCCTCTGTGGATCAGCTACAACCTGCCTGGATCCCCCAAACCGCCCCACATAGTAAAAATAACCAGCCACAGAATCCAACATTTTGCTGAGGAAGATTTCACCAGTAAATGGGGCATTTACAGTGCGTTGACAGAGGACAATTCCCTTACGTCTGGTGAGTGGCATAATCAGAACTATGCTAGAATTGGAAGGTACAAACGTATACCACTTTCACTGGACACTGGAAACATTTAGATAACTGGACAGTGAAGTACGCACAAGTATTCTAACACAGGCTTTACTTGACAAATGAATTAGATTACGGGGAGGCAATTCGTTGGTACAAGTTTACATGTCTACAGTTGGAAAATTGAAAGCCTGCTGTACTACAGATTACTCTCTATATTTATAACACAAAGTTCTGCACGATGTCTATCTATTTTTATCCCACCCTCCCAACAAGTAGCCCTGGGCAATATACATGATTCTCCTTTCCCACAGTTTTGTCTTCAGAACAATGACAACCCTATGAGGTAGGTTTGGTTCAAGGTAACCCAGTGAGTTTTATGACCAAGTAGAGATCTGAATCTAGGTTCCCAGCAGTAGTCCAACCACTATACCCCACCACACTATACAGAGATGTTTCTAATCATACTGAAAGTGATCACTAGCAATGCTATAATGATGCACTTGTTCTTGGGCTGGAGACAGATGTTTTCTTCAGGGTTGACAGAAAATGGTGCTACTCATAGTCTGAACAGTTATCCTACTTTCACGTCCAGCAAAGAGATGTGCAGGCTTTTGTATTTTTTCAAAGATGCATAAAATCTGTTTGGCAAGAAAAATCATGTGCCTTCAGATATTAAATATTCAAGGATCCCATATAAGAACAATTTCTCTCCTAGTACATAGATATCTTCTGGAGATACCAGTATAATAATTTGTTTTTAAAATCTTACAGAAGTGAAGATTTCATGCAAGTTCTTACCTGTTTCTCTGCACTTTGGGCTCTTCGTTCTGCCTCAATCACTCTCTGCTCCAGTTCCTGCATCTTCAGAGTAAAATTAAAAAAACAAATATTTAGTGTTTTAAAATAATAAATAATTAGATACTGTACAAAAAGAGTATTACAAAAAGATAAGCCTAGCCCACAGGCTTACAATTTAAAGAGACAATGCTGACAGAATAATGGGAGGAGACAAAAGTAAAAAGGGCAAATATAGTCAAGAATGAGAAAAATTATTTTGCTGTTAAGAGTCATACCCTGTCTCACGAAATGAAACTGCAAGCATTTGTAGAGTTGTGGTTGTATCAGATCAGGAACCTTTAACAGAGATTACAGGCATCTTTCAACTTTTCATTGAATTTTGTTTTCCATTATCTGGAAAGAATGCACCACCACCACCCAGAACTCTGGCCCTCTGTGTTCTACATTCTGCAGGTTACCTCTGCAAGCAGTTTACTTAGAAACCACCACCTCTTCTGACGTCCAGCCTCACTATATGCATTCAGCCTAAGATCTCTTTGACAGACTTCTGAGTTACTATTTATCTTTACTTTTACCAAATCTAATGGAGCGATAACAACAATGCTCACACATCCCTCTGTCATCTTTCACTTCCAGATATGTTCAAGTAGATGCAATGTCTGATGAGGACTATGATGATATAAACATTATGCTAGATTATCTGGCTTTCAGTGGCTAGTTTATACAGAAAACATTCCTGCAATTATTTGAAGTTCTTGCATAGTTGTCCTCCTATTCACTTAACCTGCATTTGATGGTTCAATGGTACTGAGAGGAATGTCCCCATTTTTAGAGGTGTTCCTAATTATAGTTTTCCATGTTGGCACAGATACACAACACTATGCTGTGGTAACACCTTGCTGTAACACTGACTCAACATTAATTCTAAGGTAAGAAATTACTAGCTAATACTATTATTTCAGTTAAGGTATCTAATTTTTGCTTTCATTCTCATTCTGCTGAGGAACTACTAGGACAGGCATCAAAGTCAGAAAAGAGTTATGGATCAGGGAGTTAAAAGAAATATTACTCAGATGGCTGACAAGAATTAGGAGAACATGAATTTACAATTGGACAAAATCAGCCAACTCTTTACTCTCGTCCAGATGCATTCAGCCACGCAAAAAAGTGAGTGGAAATATCAAATGGAGAGAATGAGCCAAGAGAGGGGATAAGAGAGAAGGGCAGATGGTGCACTGGGAACTGCCTGCAAATGAGTCAAAAGTAAAGAACAGGGAGGAGGTGAAGAGAAAAAGTAAAGAGTCTAAGGAGTGACAGGGGTAAAAGGAGGCAGCAAAACTTCCAAGAAAGCCATTGAATAAATGCAGCTCATGGTGGGAGGATGGCCAAAGATTGACACTCCACAGCTCATTAGCAACTGGGTCATCATGCTGCCTTGGCAACAATCTGCCATGTCAATCATCAACAGAATATTACTCCTCTTTTCTCTTGGATACACAACTGTGAAAGAAAGAGTTTGAAATAAAGCTTGATACCAAGAGGTTCTGGAATGCATTTACTACAGAATGTATTAAAATTTATTATGAACAGCCCATAAGTATCTCAAAAAAGGTATACCAGAAAGCCTGTATACATACATCAACATCAAAACCTAAGGATTCATGTTAAAGTCAAGGTAAAGCTCACACTGTCTCTTAACAAGCTAATGAGATTCAGCTCCATTTCTCCCCAGACTGTGTTTCCCTGTGAAAGGCCCCACAGCTCATTTGTAACAGGGTCACCATGCCACCATGGCAACAGTCTGCCATGTCACCCATCAACAGAATATTACCTTTCTTTTCCTTGTGTGCATAATTGTGTTAAAAAAAACAGAATTGAAGTAAATGCCAGTTATCATACACACAGGGCCTGCTGGTGTATGCACTTGCTCTCGTAAACGCCAGTATTTAATTTCCACAAAAAAATCCCATTCTCATAGATAAACATTTTGCGTCTATTCCAAGGGCCTCAGCAGAGTGTAAAGGGTTTATTTTAAGACTGCATTTTTGTACTCTTCATATATATGTTAAGGGCTTATGGATGACTCACACAGGGCACTTCATATTCACTTTACTGCTCTTCACAGAAGATCTATTGCTATTTATTTATGCCCCACTTTTCTGTTCACAAAATGCCTTACATGAAGAAGGTTCCAGGTTCAATCATTAGCATCTCCAGTTAAAAGGACCAGGCAGTAGGTGATGTGAAAATTTCTGCCAAAGACTCTAGAGAGCTGCTGCCAGTCTAAGTAGACAGTACTGACCTTGTTGGACCAAAGTTTAATTCAGTATAAGACAGTTATGATGATGATGATGATGATGATGATATTTGGTGTTTAACCAGCCCTCTCCGCAAGCGGGCTCAGGATGGGGTACAACAGTCATGAAATACAATTACATAGCAAATTTTACAGTAAAATTCAGGAATTAAAAACATATATACACAAAAACCTCAGATGGTCAGCTACACATTCCTGCCCCCAGCATACAAAGAGGAGGGAGACAGACGAGATGTAATCAAATACTGGAGATCGGTGGGAGGTTCGATGATGGTCCTGACACTGGCCTCAACCGTATGCCTGGTGGAACATCTCTGTCTTGCAGGCCTGCCAAAATGATACAAGATCTCAGTGGACCCAGGTGTCTTCAGACAGAGAGTTCCACCAGGTTGGGGCCAGGACCGAAAAAGCCCTGGCCCTGGTTGAGGCCAAATGAGCCTCCCTAGGGCTAGGGATCACCAGTAAGTTCTTTCACATTGAACAAAGTGCTCTCAGGGTCACATACGGGGAGAGACGGTCCCTCAGATATGCTGGTCCCAGTCCACTTAGGGCTTTAAAGGTTAAAACCGACACCTTGAAATGGATCCGGAATTCCACAGTAAGCCAGTGAAGCTGCTGTAGAATTGGCATAATATGTGTCCTGTTTGGAACACCCATCAGGACACGAGCAGCAGCATTCTTGACCCGCTGTAGTTTCCGGGTCAGACCCAAGGGAAGCCCTGTGTAGAGCGAGTTACAGTAGTCCAGCCTGGAGATGACCATTGCATGGATCACTGTTGTTAGGTCCTGGGCTGAGAGATAGGGGGCAAGTTGCCTGGCTTGCCACAGATGGAAAAAAAGCAGTCTGGGCAACAGACGTGACTTGGGCCTCCACAGACAGGTAGGAATCCAAGATCACGCCAAGACTCCTGACTGATGAGATGGGTACCAACGGGGCCCCTCCAAAGGTTGGGAGATGGAACCCTGCATCCAACAACCCACGGCCCAAGTAAGGACCTCCGTCTTCGCAGGGTTCAACTTCAGTCTGCTCTGCTTCACCCAACAAGACACAGACTCCAAAGCTCTCAGAAGGGTATCCGGGCCAAAGCCAGGTCAGCCATCCATCAACAGATACAACTGGGTGTCATCCGCATACTGGTGACAACCCAGTTTGAAACTCCACACCAGCTGGGCGAGGAGGTGCATATAAAGATTGAACAACAGGAGGGAGAGTATTGCCCCCTGCGGGATACCACATACCAATGACTGGCGCATGGACACTCTCTCCCTCAGCGCTACTCTCTGTCCCCGACTGTGGAGAAAGGAGACAAGCCACTGCAAGGCCATCCTTCGGATCCCCAAGTCAGTGAGACGGTGGGCCAACAACTCATGGTCGACTGTGTAGAACGTCGCTGAGAGATCTACCAGTATCAGCAGCACCGACCCTCCTCGATCCAGGTGTCTGCGGAGATCGTCTGTGAGGACGACCAACACTGTCTCTGTCCCGTGGCCCGGACAGAAACCGGACTGGTATGGGCCCAGGACAGAAGTCTCTTCCAGGAAAGCCTGCAGCTCTTCCACCCCCCCCCCCGCTCAATCACCTTTCCAGGAACAGGAGGTTCGATACTGGGCGGTAACTGGACAGGTCTGTGGGGTCCAAAGATGGATTTTTAAAGAGAGGCCTCACCACGGCTTCCTTCAGAACTCCAGGAAAGCCCCCAGAGCTTAATGATCAATTAATAATGTCCTCCAACTGGGTCCTCAACCTATCGCCCCTGGCTTTCACCAGCCACGATGGGCAGAGGTCCAGGAAACACAGAGTGGGCCTAACCAGCCACAGGATCCTGTCCACATCCTCCTGGGAGACCAGGCTGAAGTGATCTAAAATCGGGCCAGAAGACAGCCAAGGGGCCTCCAGTTGCCTCACTGTATCAACCGTGGCTGGCAGGTCGCAGCGGAGAGACAATATTTTATCTGCAAAAAAGCTCCCAAGAGCCTTGCAGCTAATGGCCTGATTCCTAATTTGGCAGTCTCCCTGCGAGAGGGAGACCAGAGACTGAACAACTTGAAACAATTTTGCCAGGCGTAAGCTTATGCAGACACTATGGGGGTGGTGAAGTACTCCCTCTTCGTTGCCTTCACAGCCACTTCATAGGCCTTCATAAATGCTCTATAAGATGATCTTGCCTCTTTACTGTGATTCCATCACCATACTCACTCTAGCCGTCTCAGTTCCCATTTCATCTGACGTAACTCCTCCGTATATCAAAGAGCCAGTCTGACATGGGGATGGAGAGGGCAATGGGAAGCAATCTCATCGATGGCTTTTGAGAGACGGTCCTGCCAATCCCCCACCAGCTCATCCAACAAACTGCCAGGGGGCATCAGATCCCGGAGAGCATTCTGGAAACCAATTGGATCCATGAGTCTCCACAGGCAAGCATAAATCAGCTCGCTGCGCATGCAGGAGGGGGTTGGCACTCCCAGAAGAGCCTTCAGGATGTGGTGGTCTGACCATGGCACCACTGTAATAGCATCTAGGTCCACCTGAACCCCACCCCAAAGATCAGATCCAGCATGTGGCCCGCTTGATGTGTAGGAGCAGAAACAAACTGGGAGAGTCCTAGTGCTGCCATGGATGACACCAGGTCCGCAGCCTGAGAAGAGGCAGCATCATCAACATGGACATTGAAGTCACCCAGGACCAACAGTCTAGGGTGCTTGTTGTGGATTTTCCGGGCTGTATAGGACAGCTGCTGGCAAAATGTCAGGAACTACAATGCCAAGACCACGGCTATACAGCCCGGAAAATCCACAACAACCATTGTTCTCCGGCCATGAAAGCCTTCGACAATACACGGTCTAGAGTGCTCCAGAACCCACCCTGATGCCGCCTCTAACAGGCTCAACTGGGTAGCTACTGGTGCGCTAGGTGGTTGATACACCAAGTAGATAGCCAGACTCTCCTCTGCATCCCACACCAGGCCAACACAGTCAATGCCAGCAATCTTTGTTGCGGGGAGTGTCCTGAAGGAAAAAGACTCTCAAATGAGTATTGCCATCCACCCACACTGGCCATCCGTCCGGGACTGGTGATGGACCAAGAAACCAGATGGGGCCAGTTCTCCCAAGGTGACTGTTTTGCCTCCCCTCACCCAGGTCTCGGTCATGCATGCCAGGTCCATTCTGCTGCAATGAAATCCTGCAGTGTTTTGGTCTTATTATTAATGGACCTGGCATTGCACAACACCAGTATCGGAGGGAGGCTATATCTCAAGGCTATATGCCTTGAGATGGGACGCAAGTTGAATGTGTATTCACAATGTGTGGTGGTGGTGGTAAAGAATCCGTGGACTGCAGAGGAGTAGGACTGCCAGCGCAGGCTCCAGCCTCAAACTCCACAAGCTGATAGGTTCTTCTGCATAGAGCCAAACAAATTGTACATACATTGCTTTGCCCACAGTACTCAGAACCCTGCAAAAAGCAAGTCTCCCAATCACTCATACAGTACCTACAAATAAGTGTAAAAGTGCAGATGCTCTCTTCAAAAGTTTACCAGTGTGTGGAAGTTTGGGATGCACCTTACATATTTGTATATAAGCACTGAGGGAATCAATTATTAAATAATCACAAATCACTTCTATCAATTACTTTTCCAGTACCTAGCCAAAAATGTAGTCTTAAACAAATAGTCAGTCTTAACAGAGCAAAGATTTCCCCACTCCTCCCATCTTTGACACAGGTGGGGAGATGAAGCCTGTAGCTGCTTGCTCTTTGGCCTCTGAGGAAAAACACATCACAAAGCCATACAGCCAGTTACAGAGTAACCTGATCATTGAACCAAACTGCTCTCTAATCTCAAAAAAGAGACCAGTAGTTTGACTCTCTCCCCAAGGGCTGGATTAACCCCGGAGTCTCCATTTCCCTCTCCAGAGGGATTCCCCGTAAGTCAGGTGCTCTGCAGAAGGGGCCGTGATTTAACGTGTGGTCACCATACAAAGGAAATTCTTTTCAAAAGCATCAGTCCAAGGAGTTACAAGAAAAGAAACAGGACTTCAGCACACAGTGTACACATGCACATACACACACTGTGAGAAATGAAGTCTTAATGAATATTTCTACTTTTAATTTTTTTAAGCAATTTTACTCAGAGAACGGGCTCAAAATTGACAACAAAATTATCAAAATGTTATCTTGCCTTAGTCTCTATACTGTTGTATGATAGACAATTTTTCTCTACTTTCTTGTAGAGCACTATACCAATTCTATGCTGAAACTCTGTTTTCTAATACAAAAATGGATTTGGACATATGTCTCCTGTCTTCAGTATCAATGGGAGTGAGGATAGCAACATTTCTTTTTGGTTGATCTCATCCTAAGACCTACAAAGAAGCAAGAAAAGCTCTCTGGCCTCACCTTCTCAGCCAGCAGCTCCCGGATTTTACTGGCTTGCAGGCGGAATTTGAAGAGTTGGGTTTCCAATGCAAGGCACCGTTTTTGCCAATCCACGCAGCTTCCATTCTTAACTGGGAGCTCGTCCATTTTGAAGCCTCTCTTTTCCCCAAGCTAGCCTCTCTAGCTACCCTAAATGATTAAAATGAAAAAGGAGTAAAGGACAGAAATGTAAAGTTTCATACTTATTATTTTTGCAGATTTCTTCACAGAATCAAAAATCGATAACATGAAGCAGTTAAACAAACCAGATGTAAATAATGTTTAACAAAAATCAAGGACACTTTTTACTAAAGTCTAATTCGGATCTACACATTAACCCCTTCGCAAGTGACACTTTTCAACTGAATCAGTGGACACATTTATTTATTTACTTACATTATTTATAGTCTGCCTTTCTCTTTTTTTATAACATGCTTTATTAGTTTTAATTCCAAATCAACCTACAACCTACAAACAGATCAAACCAAGGATTAATACATATTTATACAATACAATTAATACAATACAATACAACAGGATTAATACATATTTATACAATACAATTTCAAAGACATTTCAATAAACAATGTAATAGGGTATATAAATGCAAATTTGCAAAGATTTACAACAAGCAGAAATCTGATACAGAAATGATGCTGAAATGGAGCAAAAGCAATTCTGAACCTGACGTATTAAACAATTCAGAAGCTACCCAGTACAGCCCTCTTGAGTAAAAAAGCCCTCTTGAATAATTCAGTTTTGCATATTTTACGGAAAGCTAGTATAACCTCTTTTCTGTATGGGTTGTATAGGCCTCATTTAGGAACCAAACTTGCAACACAAATGTTAAGAAATTTCTTTAAACCAAATTTTTTTGTAACCAGAAGCACAGATGCAACAAAGAACAGAAACTTGCTGCCAATAATGTCTTTAAGTTCAGCCAAGTAACTGGTTGTCTTTTCAAACCACTTCAGGATAAACAAAGTCCAACTTTTTGGGTCCAACCAAGTACCACAGTCCTTTGCTACAGTCCTCTTGATTATGAAAGCAACTGGAACCCCTTATTACAGCCCTTATTCAAGGTGATACGAACACATCCAATTTTATCTAACTCCTCAGCAACCAGCCTCTTCCTCAGCTGCCTGGCTGACTCCTCCCTACTGGGCTAAACCAACTAGCTCATTATAGGGGTTACACTAGGAGTGGGAGTTTTTCTGACCTCTTAGGTAGGATATTCCATAAGGTGGGAACCTTCACAGAGAATGCACATGTACCAGCAGCTGCTGATTTTGCCCATGTGCAGGTTAGCATCTGCAGAAAGCCCTATTCAGATGAGCAAAGCAGCAATGCTGGAACATAGGAAGAGAGGAGGGACCAAGGCCATGAAGGGCTCTGTCTGTTATATCTAATACCTTGAATTAAGCCTGGTAACTGATATGTAGCCAAGAAAGTGACTGAAGAATGGAAGTAATACACCTGCTCCGCCTAGCTCCTGATAATAATTAATAATAATAATAATAACATTTGATTTATATACCTCTCTTCAGGACAACTTAATGGCTACTCAGAGTGGTTTACAAAGTATGCCATTATTATTCCCACAACAAAACACCCTGTGAGGTGGGTGGGGCTGAGAGAGCTCCAGAGAGCCGTGACTAGTCCAAGGTCACCCAGCTGGCTTCAAGTGGAGAAGTGGGGAATCAAAACTGGATCTCCAGACTAGAGTCCCGCACTCTTAACCACTACACCAAACTGGCTGCTGTGCACCAGCTGGAGTCTCTGATTTGACTTTGAGGGGAAACCTATGGAGAGTGCAATATTAGCTGCCAGTCATACGTTAATCAAGTGATTCATCAATATGCAAACCAATCTACACAGTATATTAATTGGAAAGTGTGGTATAAATCCATATTGGTTACACCAACAGTTACCATTTGGAAGAGGGAAAGCTACTGCTTTATAGTGCTGATTGCTAACAGTTAGGGTTGCCAGGACACCTGCGCAGCACTTGCAACCCCGCATGCCTGTCTGCCCAGCCTGCCAGGTGCCTGGGGAGCAGCCAGCCCTCTTGCATTCCTGGCCTGCAGTCTGCAAGCCCCCACTTGCCCAACTGCCCAGCCTGTTGCGCACCTGGGCAAGTGGCCAGCCCACTTGCCTGCCCTGCCTGCTGCACGGCACATGCCTGAGGAGCTCGCCTCTGCACTCCAGTGATGATGTCATGGAAGTCTGCTAAATCTGAATGGGATTTTGTACCTAATTAACATTATTTGATTAATTACATTATCTGTACAATTTATTCTTCTTACTTTGAATTTCCAGAATATTACTTTCTGAGTGGCAGAGTGGTACATACTATCCCATCCTAAAAAGAATTTTTCTTTTTAATGTGAATTCACTGCCTCCTTCCTGCACTTTAGCTATGGGGCTGTCAGTTTTTTGTGTGAAACTAATCCTTTATTGAAATTTTAAACATACTCTTGTTTAATAGAGCTTGAAACAAAGATTCTGATCCTTTCCTCAAAATAGCAAACTTATCAACAAGGACTGCTAAGATAGGAGTTTTAATCAAATCTGCTCAAAAGATTAGACAAAAAACCAAATACTCTTAAGTCCTCTGACGATATGTTATCATAATGTCTGAGAATGATAGATCCAGCCCTTCTTATCACTTTCTAAAGAACACATCATCAAAGTGTCTGTCATTTCCATACAGTCTCTTTCTCCCCAACTTAGCTATGTAGACCACAAAACTATATTGATGCTAGAATTTCCCAGCAGAGTTATTCTACCAGTCAGTGTGTATTTAATCCTCTGGGATTCTGCTAGGAGAGCAGGAATGACAGGCCTATCACTTGTCTTATGCTTAAAATTCACATGGTTGGTGTGTCCCTTTTATTGAACCGCCATGAGTTAATTGATGTGGGCAGTAGACACAATGCACTAAGTGTCTGGGTGACAGAAGCCCTTCTATGGAAAAGCTCTGGTTATGAAGCATCTAAGTGGAAGAGATAATAAAAAAAAGATTGAAAATAAAGCTTCATTCATTAGGCCTCAGCAAGACCTGGCTTTGTTACCTCAGTCCAAAAATATATTTAGCTATGGCCCTTTGTATACTTTAGTCATCTTTCTAAAAATGGGAGGGGGGTCCAAATATTAATGTGTACTATATTTGAGCACATGGTACAGCCAGGCATAAAGATGTATTAGAGGTTTTTTATGAGTCAAATATGGTAGAAATATTGTGGCAAACATTTTTCTTTCTTTCTGATACGCCATATTCCTTTGCTTCTAATCACTTTCACTAATCGGTATGACAGTCCCTCAATATCTTCATCCTGCTGTATGGACTGAATAGGCATTTGTTCTGGATTTGTACAGAACATTAAGCAGTCAAAGTATAACATTAAATTGTTGCAGGCTGATGGATCATACATACAGAATGAATTTGGAGAGACAGGAAATATCTCTGTTCACATTCCATTGGGCGATATTGAGCTGTGGTCAGTTGGCTAAAAGCAAACAAATTGAAACTGAACCCAGACAAGACAGAAGTGATGCTGTGTTATCTGCCTTGACTCTCAGTGAGAAGAGTGGACAATAAATAATGTAAACAAGCAAAGTATCTATTGCATTTAAATCACTAGGGCTGCAATCCTCAGTGGGACATACTTTGAGTGAACATCTTCAGAACTGGATTCCAGGTTCTCGAAATGGCATCCTACAGATCACTTGGTCCATATGATAAGCTTGGCTGTTTTGCAGATCTATCATGTAGCTAATTTCTAATGCAGCTTTCGGTGCCAAACAACTTATCAGCCCTTGTCATGCATGTCAAAGTTAGGAGAGAGTGTCCTGTATTTGCCAGTACAGTATTATCCTGTGTGGTCTAAAATGTCTTCAGCATTCAGATCTGTCACAATGCCACCTTTCCATTAAAATGCAATGTCCACATTAAACACAGGTTAACTATGTGAACTATGTCCATACAACCAGAATTGTTTGGCAAAGGTCTGTATTTGTAGAAATAGAGCAATTATATTGTTTCCATTACTGCAGTATAGGAAGATGCTATGAGAAAAAAGTGCAGTAGGGAAAAGCCAGCTTGATCTTAGTTTCATTCCAACTCCAGGTCAGGCCAGTGAAGGCTGAGCTCCCAGTTCCTCTAGGCTAGCAGCTGTCAAGGCCTTTGGATCAAGCAGCTCTTGTGCTCTAGGCAAAATGGGGCTTATCATTTATAGAGACCTGTTGTCCTTCCTGGGAAAACAGGCTAGAACCAAAAGACATAACACACACACATTCATCCAAGTCCTTGCTTATATCAAAGATTAACCAAAACTGAACAAAAATAATTACAAAAATTAGAGAAGCCTCAGATTTTGGTCAGTTGCTTCTCAGTTCAGTTCATTTTAAAAAGCAGCTAAGAACTCAGAACAAATTATATTAATCATAATCAAAACCCTGCCTTCCATGATTACTTTCGAATAATAAATCATTTGTGGCATTTATGGGCAGACTTATGATATCCACTACAAATGTATCTATATCCAGGGAAGAATGCAAAAAATGCCATCAATGAGCCAGCTATGAAACTTAGTCTTACAGATATGGTATATTGGGGATTTTCTGAACTCTGGCTTTTAGCCCAGGAAACTGCATCATTTTCAGGATATAACTCAAAAACTGTACTATTCCACACATGACTTTTAAAATTGTGTTTGTTTCAGGACAAGAGTGGGGGTTGGCTTTAATACATAGACATTGCATAACAAAAACTATCTTCCTTTCTGCTGCTCATTTTAACTCAATATTCTACATTACTCAATACAATAACATTTTCTGATATACATATAATCTCCTTCATTTCCAGATACATCTATTATCAGAGATGTTGAATGTTGTTCCTTGCCATGGATGCACACAAAGGTAATCACACATTTGCTGCACATAAATGAAGCAGACCCCATTTTATCATTTCAGCAGTTTTGTGCCTCTTTTTCTCTGGTTTCACCATAGCTCTAAATAAGGTACAGCCCCACAAGATAAACACAGCTGCTAGAGAGTACTGTCTTATTTCTGTTCAATGTTATATTGGTTCTTGTAATGCAAACTGTATTAATTTTTATATGGGGAAATGTGAAACTAATAAGTGGAACACTTTCAAGATGTAAAGATGTTCTAGCTTCATAGGGCCAAACTACAAGTGACGCCTGACACAGGTTGGACACTTGTCAGCTTCCCTCAAGTTTTGATGGGAAATGTAGGCAGCTTGGCGGAATGTTGGACAAGTGACAGTTGAAAAGTCCATTGGACAGCAGTCGGAGAGCCAAGCTGCAAGACCAGGATGTCTACATTTCCCATCAAAACTTGAGGGAAGCTGACAAGTGTCCAACCTGTGTCAGGCATCACTTGTAGCTTGGCCCTCAGTTGCTCAATAAGAACTTGGAAATTATGCAGTTTATTGTTAGTTTTCCACTTCCCACTGGCTTGCTGCATGCTTGTTACAAGCTCCTTGGATCATTTGGAACAGGAGACATAAGATAGATCAGTGCTCCTAGTTTAATGGAAATTTTTGAGGACCCTGAAACAATCATGCATGTGTGCCTAACTGATCAGAATGGTAAGACAAGCAACAGCTCCAGTGCTGTAGTAGCTTTACATCAGCATCTCATCTTCTGGATGAATTCTGCACATTTCAGAGAGATCCTCTCCCTGTATTAACCACACACACACATGGGCACACACAGTTAAAAGAGTGTTTTGCTCTAAATTTTGTTTGTAAATGTAGCTAGATCAATGGAAGGGCATCTTCCATTGTACCTCACAGCTGTGGAATGAGTTTTCAAAAAAGTGCAAAGCCTGCTTTTTAAATTTGGCTTTTAGGGAACAGTGCAACTATTGTTTAATTCTTATCTTTCTGCTATTTTAATGTTTTTTTATTATATTGTATGTTTTAATTGATTTGATATTGTTTACTAGTTTTATAAGTTACATAGAACTTTGGAGGACATGGGATATAAGTACATAAAGAAATTAAAATAAATACAAGCAAACACCTCAGCTACTGAGGATAGTCCTGTAATGATCATTATTTAGATACTTAGATTGTGCTAGCTTCAGCAGCACATATATTAAAATTAGAACAACTGACTGACATTGTTTAGATAAACAGCCACTCTAGAAGCAATGCTTCTCTCATCATAAGCTGCATCCTTCCACTAGTAACCCACCCAAAGTGATAAAAGAAACTGACCTTGATCTTCCTAGCTTATGCAGCAGCTCACTGTCCTCCTTTACAGTATCAGACAAAAACTGTTCACTATTCGTCAGAGTAGACAAAGCTTAAGGCTGCAAGTTATAATGCCCATTCTTTATGCTGGTCAACATCAGAATGCACAGTCATCTAAACTGTAAAAAGTGTGTGTTTATCTAGCTGCTCTTAAACAACACAGTTCCCCCCCTAGTTCCCCAACTTCATTCTCTTCTCCTAAAATCTAAAGAAGTTTTTACCCTAATTAGATCTGGGAATTAGGGGGTGGGGGAGTGCACAGACGAAATAAAATCAGAGCCTCACGTTTAGCTGGCTGCTCTGGCAACAACGAGGACTCGGGCAAAGCAGGGCAATGTAAGTAGAGAGGGTAAAAGTCTCTATGTAACTGACCTTGTATTTGTTCTTAGTTAGAACAAGGTTATAACTAAGTTATAAGTCAGGATCAGTGCTGCCATTCGCCTGCTGCTCTCCTCCAATCTGCGACTCAAGAGAAGGCTGCCCTGAGAAGGGAAAAATAACAAACAGGCGCGCGCGCACAGCTTCGCTTGAATCCCATTCTCTGTGAGTGTCTTTTCCTAAAAGCAGAGAGCCTGGCTCAAATAACATAGCCAGCCAGCCCTCCAAAGAAGCACAGGAACTGACATCATCAGCACAACACTTTTAACCCCTTATCAGTTACCTCTTATCTGCCAATAATAATACTAGGTTGAGCTACTTCTCCTTATCATGAAACGGAAAGGACTGCAGGGTTTTTCTGAGACGTCTTTTTGTGAAAAAGTCTTTTCATAAGGAGGGTGCATTTCGGCAAGGGCATTTAATTTTATTTGTATCCATTACTGCCCCATTCCATATGTTGTGTATTTCCTCTAAATACAGAGGTTTACATTTTTTTCCCCTAAAAGCTGAAATTACACTATGGCACTCCTAACTTGCTAGTTACACCCATCCTGAATTTGGTCCAACAGTTAGAACTGGCAAAAACATGTGTATGAGGGCAAGGTCTCACTATTTCCTCTTTTCCTTCACTGAAAGACCACTAGCCTTTCCACTTTTCCTGCCTCCTTATCTTCTTCCCACCCACTAGCCACCTAACCGTTATGTCTTCTGCCATCTTCAGTTTTATCTTCACTACCTCTGGCACTCTCTCTACCCAGGAAAACTATGGCCCAGTTGCACCATGTCAGCCACCAATCCAGGCCCCGGTTGCACAGTGGGGAACTAGCAAGGGATGCTTCATTTTTCCTTGTATCACCCTTCTCCACATTATTTCGTCTTTCCCTCCTCCTGACAATTCCCATATGTTCATCCTTCTCTGCTTCCTCCTCTCTTGCACATCCACCAACTAACATAATTTTTATCTGTCCCCCATCTTCAGCTATATATTTATTATTTATATACTTCACTTATATCCCAACTACACAATGGGGACCTAAAGAAGTTTACATCATTCTTCTGTCCTTGATTTTATCCTCAGATCAACCCTGTGAGCAGGGTAAGACTGGGAGTGAAAAACTTTGGGAAAGGGCCCCTCCACCAGTCCACTCTGGCCTTGCTTCCCCAAGGGAGAGATAGAGAGTGGGAGACAGTTTGCTTGCCCCTTCCCAGACCTCTCAAAGGGAAGAGGGAAGAAGAGGCACCCTGCCTAATCAGTTGGCTGGGCACCACTTTACTTGGCTCTCATGGGGCTAGGGTGGGTCAAACGCCACTTCCTTGCTTTTGTATGGGGCTCAGGCTGGCCAGGTGTCACCACCCTTGCCTCACCCTTTGTGACTTGGGTGCCTTCTCCTCTCTCACCTTACCTCACCTCACATGGGCTGAGATGAGCATCGCACAGAGCTCAGGCAGGCTGAGCACTGCCTCCCCTTGTCTTGTGTAGGACTTGGGCAGGCTGGCACTGCCTCCCCCATCTCACCTCATGCAGGGCTCATGTGGGCCAAGTTTGCTCCTGCCTTGCCTTAGGAGAACTGGCTGTGGCCTCCCCTGCCTTGCAGGCAGCTTGGGCAAGCCAAGCTCAGCCCTTCTGTCACAGGGCTGCCCTGGCTCAGGTGGGATATGTGTGTGAGGCTATCAGCCCATTGGAAGCGTCATGGTGTCTCAAGTATATAGAAACCTGTTAGGATTTCTATATACTCCCCGTGCATACTCTTTATTCCATTTATGGTGTTCCACCCACCTCTCCTGCCCCTTCCAGCCAGCCGATTGCATTGTGATTGGCTACTCCTGTCTAGCCAACCATTCCCTCTCCCCTCTTTTCCATTCTTCCCCCTCTCCTCTTTCCTCTTAATTTTTTTTTATCCAGTGCAGGATCAATGAAAGCAGGCAAGGGGAAGTTCCCTTTTTATTCTTTTTGTTCTGGCACTGGTGGGAATATTGTATAGAGGGCTAAATATCTGGGTATCAGAAATAATCGAATTTTAGATTCTTTTTTTATTCCATGGTGGAGAAACAGATGCTCGGGGGTAATGCTCGGACTTCAGGGAAAGTGAGGAGTTATGTTCCCGCTGCAGAAGGGGCTGATAAAATACATAATAGTCATCTTATTCATTTAATTCAGTTGTGTTCTATATTCATGTTCAGACCGGGACCTTCATATTCTATTCTAGTTCGATACCTGTAGTAGTACAATAGCATAGTACCCGAGCTTCACAAAGGTGTTTGAATAAAGCAAAACATGTTATCCCTATTCAGGACAGGGGTCTTGTAGTGTCTTTCTTCAACTGTCTGCAGTTTCCTTTACCTGATTTTTACCTCAGAAAACAGAGTTCCACAGCTGACCAATCAGAGAGAGGGGGGTGCGAGCAGGCAGAAGCCTGCCAGACAGACAGGAAAGCCAGGCCCCACAGGGAGACTGGCAACCCTAGGGAACTTTTAGGGGAAGACTGGGAGGTGCATTGTACCTCAGGACACATTCAATGACTCCCAATAGCAACTGCATACTGTTTAGAATGTGGGGAGTGAGGACCAACCAGGCCACATTTGCAAATGACCTCTGTGTTCCAACTGTCTCTAGGGGGAATGAGGTGTGCAATGTTGTGAGCCCTAATCAGCCATAGGGATGCCAGACCCCCGGCGGAGGCGGGGGATCCCACACCCCACCCCGCACACTCTGCCCCCACTTACCTGGCCAGCGGGGACGCACGCACCTTCTGTGCACATTCCCCTGCGGTGCTGCACACGGGCCACCAGAATTGGGCCCATTTTGGCCCAGATCGGGGCCACTGTGGAGTGCGGGAATGCTCCTGCGCTCCGCAGCGGCCCAAAATGGGCCCAATCCACACCAAAATGGGCACGGATCGGGCCCGTTTTGGGCTGCTGCGGAGCACAGGAGCGCTTCCGCACTCCACAGCAGCTTATAACAAGCCCAATCTGTGCCAAAACGGGTCCATTTCAGGTGCTGTGGAGCGCAGGAGCACTCTTGCACTCTGCAATGCCTCAAAACGGGCCCAATCTGCTGGCGCGTTTTGGGCTGCTGTGGAGGGCAGAAGCGTTCCTGCACTCCGCAGCAGCCCCCAACCCAAGCCCCTGCAGAGTGTGGGCATGCTCCCAGGGCTGCATGATGACATCACTTCTGGGAAGTGACATTTGCGGGAGCGCCCGTGCACTTTGCGCGCACGCTCCCCCCCTTCTCAAAGGTATGAGCCAGGCCCCAATCCCCCACTGAGAGATTGAGATTGAACCCTAATCAGCCCGCATATGCAAATGACCTTGAAAGGCTTGTCCAGTCAGGGAAGGGTAGCCAAGCTGGCAGTAGGCAGAGGCACAAGCAGGCAGCAGCCTGCCAATCACATAGGGAAGCTGTATCCCTTTGGGAAAACGCACTTTACCCCTTTTTACCCCCTTAGGGGGCGAATTTCTTAAAATCCCTTCTTTGTGGGTTTTTACATCATGAAAGGAATGTTCTCCCCAAATGTCATGTTTCTAGGTCCAGGGGTTTGGGCTGGGTCTTAATGAGTCAATCAGGACACTTGTCTTTATATATACAGATGATCGAATGATTCTTCAGAATCATAAGATGTATTCAAATGTACATTAGATATAAACATATAAATAACTAATTTCAGGGGAATAAGATTATAAAATAGGTGCTATTCTATTGAAAACAGTTATTTGCAAGTTATCTTCTCCCTCCTTCCTTCCAGAGATTAATGCTTAGATACACTAAATACATACCACTCTTTAGAAAATTAACCTGCAGTTCCGTCAAGCAGAACTCCTTTTTTCTTCTGCCAAGGAGAATATAAAACAACAGTAGAACAACTTAAAAATTGTTATGGACAAAGACCACCAAGAGAACAAAAACCTTTGATTTATTGTTGGTGTTATTTTTATCTCTATTACTCATCTTGGGTCTCAGGGCAGAGTTTGGTGAGAGGAAACAGAACTCCAAACTGCACCAGGAGACTGGCAATCCTAACTAGACACTTTAGCTGTACATCCAATGTATTTATTTGGAAAATTTCTATGTCTCCTCTTTAAGGAACTTGCTTAAGGCAATTTACAAAATTAAACATCATAAAGACACAAAACATCATAAAGGTTATTAAAGCCCAGCATTATAGAGTGATTACACAACAAACACATCTATCACACATGAGCCACAAGACAGTTGTTTATGTTTCATTCAGGTAAATTCAATGGGATATGTGACTTCTTGGTGCTCTTCGTTGCATGTACAGTTGATTATAAACCTAGGTTTGCCTCTGCATAATGTATGGAATGGCCTTAAATCAAGTAAGAGACTGTGCACTGCACCTTGAGAAACTGGAAAGAAATAGAAAATCAGTGTCTATACAGATAAAAAATGGTGCATGTAGAAGACTCAACTGGCATTAATTGAGTCTAGTCAGAGCTGAGACTAGTACTGGTGGAGCTGACATTTTTCATCAAGGTAGCTTTCCTAATGATTCCTAACTCTGCAGATAAGCACAGCTGGCAGAGAATCAGCTGTGGTATTGAGCATTCCATTTATGCTAATCAGTATTCATAGTTGCTTAGGTATTGTAATAAATAACCAGTACCAAAGTGCTTCAAGATTTCCCAAAGGGATTTTTGAGAAAGAGAAAGAATGAAATAATTATGCTCTCCACAAAACACTTCCAAGGCAGTGAATAAGAGGATGACCGGAATCTGGGAGTAAAACACAACATTCCATACAACCATCATTTTTAAGATTAGGAAATATTTCTTCCAAAGGATGTTGTGTGTGCAGCCTTTCTCCCCACTGTTTATGACTGTGATATTTTTATTCTATTCAGCCTAATTTTCATTCAGCTGCCTTTTACATATGATAGTAATTGACATTTTGTTGTAATTCAGCCCCCTCCCCCTCTCTAAGAAATACTACATCCTGGAAAAATGTTCTTCAAATAGAACTGGAAGTAATGCTTTTGTTTGAATTTATTGATTGAATGTGAAAATCAGGATTTTAGCAGTGAATTTGTCCTTTGAAACAAAGAGAATAATCTCATCCATGAGCTAAGAGTTCTGGGACATTTGTTAGCTGTTATCTATCTTTTACATTTTAATCCCATCCTCCTACACCAGAGCTCAGGATAGGGTTGCCACCTCTAGCCTAGGAAATTCCTTGATATTTAGGGGCAGTGCCCATGAAGGGGAAAATTGGGGGAAGGATTTCATCTAAAATCTATCATGCCATAGGGTTTGCCATGCCATCTGAAGTTACCATTTTCTGTAACAGAACGGATCTGTTTAGTCTGGACTCTGGAGATTAGCTGCAGACTGCAGTTTCAGGAGATCGCCAGGCTCCTACCTGGGTGTTGGCAACCATAGCTCAGAGCAGTGTTGACGGCCCTCTCCTCTTCTCTTTTTAGTCTCACACCATATATGTAAGGAGTTACATGGAGAAGGAGCGCATAGCTTCATAGCTGAGTGGGGTTTGAAGCAGTCTTCCCAGTTCAAGTCTGACACACTGACCCAGAGGTCCCAAACCTTTTTCAGCCAATGGGTACCTTTAGAATTCTGACATAGGGTGCTGGGCACAACCACAAAATGGCTGCCATAGAAGGTGGAGGCAACTACCAAATGGCTGCCATGGGAGGCAGGGCCGACCATAAAATCTTAGCGGGCCTCAATTACAAAGGAAATAAATAAAAACAAAATGTCACAAAGTGAGCTTATGCATAACTCTGACAGTAGTTCTTCAACATTTCAGGCAGAAATAGTTTTAAAATATTTTTTTACATACATATTGAGCTACCTAAGAAACCCTCATCTGACAGTATCTGTCTTCATTTTGCAGGCATCTAATGCATTTATGCAAAAGGAAAAGGAAAAAACGCATCTTCTCCTGGCTATCCCCTTTACACAAGCACTTCTCTGATGTAATGTATTGGTCGAACTCTAGCTGATAGAGAACTCAAGGCTTTGCTATCAGTGGCCACTACGTACGGGTGGCAGCAAATCAGGAGAGCCAGATAAAGACCAATCACTGAGCTGTAAATAAGTTACAATGTATGTGAGTTATGCAAACGAGGGTATTCTAAAGTACGTGTTCTCATTGGCTATAACTCTTTGGGAGGGAAAACTGGTATGTATATATATTGAGGGTTTCTGTCAGTTGTGTGTTGTTGTGTGTGGTTATACTGAATAAAGAGCTGTTGGTTTACTTCAAGTCTGAACCCACTATTTAATACTGGCGACGAGGATGGGATATCTGATTGGGTATGCAGCCCCAATACCCGAGCGATATCACTAACAAGGTGCTTGGGTAGGCAGCCCCAAGACCTAAGCTGAAATCTTAAGCGTGAGGAATTGTCACCTCCGCCATCCGACATACGCTCGCGTCGTCCAGAAGGCAGACATGGCCGCTAAGGGCCACTTCGAACCGTTTGACTCAACAGCCGAGGACTGGGAATCCTACATCACCCGCTTCGACTTCTACCTTGAGGCAAACAAGATTGAAGACACAGATCTCGCGAGAGCAACGTTCTTCAGCGTGTGTGGGCGTTCCACGTTTGATATAGCGCGGGCACTGGTGGCGCCAGCCCAGCTTCAAACTACACCGTTTGACACAATAAAGAACTGACTCAAAGAACACGTACTTTAGAATACCCTCGTTTGCATAACTCACATACATTGTAACTTATTTACAGCTCAGTGATTGGTCTTTATCTGGCTCTCCTGATTTGCTGCCACCCGTACGTAGTGGCCACTGATAGCAAAGCCTTGAGTTCTCTATCAGCTAGAGTTCGACCAATACATTACACCTGATGAGGTCAGACATTTTTTACATGTAACAACAATAATTGGTGTTGAAGAGCCGGCGAGATCTCCTTGTACATGTATGCAGTAGCCTTGCAGCCTGATCACGTTTACTCAGAATCAAGTCCCATTACATTTTTAGAAAATCACTCTGCTTTTGCACAAGTACTTTATATAAAGCTACTGTCTGCATTATACCATAAACATCAAAAACTCAAAAAGCCCCATCGGCCCTTGCTCACTTTCTAAAAGCACTTGGCAAGCTCCAGGAAAGGTGCTTTAAACAGAGAAATGTCACATCTCCTGCATAGTTTGAAGCCTCATTCTCTGAGACATTCCCTCAACTGTAAATGTACATAAGTGTATGAGAGTAAATGCGTGGTTATTTAATGATGATGGAAAGGCACTCTGCGCATGCGCAGACACTTTCTGCTATGTTATTAGTTCACAAAAGTTCAGGATTCACAAAAGTTCACAAAAGAGATACCAGGACAGAAATCTGGATCAAATTAAATTTTGGTGGAGCTGGTTGAATTCATTCAAGTAAGACACAACAGCACAGAGCATAAAATGAGGAATACCTGCACGCACGCCCCCACCCCCCACGAGCAATAATCATATCACTGTCTGTTGATGCCATCTGGTGGTCAACATTATTCACTGCATTGGAAGAGAAAATACATTCTCCTTTTGTTAGTAAAGCAGGTGTATTTCTACATCCACAAAAACAAAACAAACAACCCTTTACAGGCTCTCGACATTTAGCCATTTAGCAGATAATGATATCACTAGTGACATATATATTTCCAGTGTGATGCATATTGCTAAGTCGTCCTGAAGGGCGATATATAAATTGAATCTTGTTGTTGTTATATACAAGGGGCCATACTTTCATGCATTTATATGTATGTCTTATTTAGTGCAAAATTAAAGCTATGTTCAGAACATCTTGGCTGTTCAGCAGCTTGACATATTCGAAACATTTTGGCTATTTACCAAAGAATAAGGAATTTAACCTTGGATCCTTACCTCCATTTCCATTTGTGGAGGATACTTCTCAAAGAAGAGGGGGAGAATGATCTATGACAATTCTCCCCTCTCCTTGCAGCCTCCTCCTTTAACCCCCATGATGTTTCTGTGGCACTGACTTCCAGGGACACCATTCTGGGGAACACAGAAGAGTGCAGTGGGAAGGAAAAACTGCTGTTCCTATAGTGTAGCTCTACTCATGCTGCATATGACCCAAGCCTTTGCTTAATAACCAAATTATATTTTAATTGAGTTCAAGTGTCATGAATGAGTAAGAAGGTGACTAAGGCAAAAGGGTAATACCTACACAGAGAAATGAAAGTGGAGGGGCCAAAACACATTTTCACAATATGCTGAAAGAACATAGCACAAGCATTTAAGTAGTGCAGGTCTGCTATTGATGCACCTATTATATGACAGCAACTAATTGTGAACTGACACTAGCAAGTACAGAATTCATGTACAACATTAGAAAGTGTTGTAGGAAGTATACCTTGAAGACATCTCTTACCCTTGTACCTTCATGGGGGTTTCACTAAACCCATGTTGACATGTGGGGCACATCATACCTTTGCCCAGTTTCAGTTGGTTCACCAGCTGCAGCCTATCATTGAGAAAGGTAATTTAGCCACCTGCGAGCAGGTCCAAGCATATCCAAGCTGTGCAGTCTATGCGGGGCTGCTTTTTGTTCACTGGAAGTTCAACTAGTTCAAAATCCAGTAGCAAATTACTATCTAGTATAAATTACACAGCACAGTTTCCACCTGAGCCAAATGCGTGGGCAACCAATTCACTTTTAGGCTTAATTTAAAGTGCTGGTTATGACCTTTAAGGCTCTACACCATCTGAGACGGATGGATCACCTACTTCCATATAAACTGCCAGACTACCTTATATGATTAATCATCTGAAGCTCTACTTTGCGTGCCATCATTATCTGTAATAAGGAGGGTGGACACACAAGTTAGGCTTTTTTCTGTGGGTAGCACTATGAGAGCCTGTTTAGTGTAGTGGTTAAGTGTGGCGGGACTCCAATCTAGAAAACCTGGTTTGATGCCTCACTCCTCCACTTGAAGTCAGCTGAGTGACATTGGGTCAGTCACAGCTCTTCCAGAGCTCTCTCAGCCCCACCCACTTCATAGAGAGATTGTTGTGGGGATAATAATAACATACTTTGAAAACTTCTCTGAATGGGTGTTAAGTTGTCCTGAAGGGCAGTATATAAATTGAATGTTGTTGTTGTTGTATTATGGAACATGCTGTGCAGGTATTGGTGCCAAGTATGCCAAGATTGTGGTAATAGCCAAAGATGTATTTGCTTACCCAGGCTTTCTAGTGATTATTTTTCTGTTTACTATTTTAAATGTGATTTTAATACATGATTTTTGTTTGTATTGTTTTGAATTTTATGCAAGTTGTTTTGAGTGCCTCTGGTGGAGATATTGTGGGATAGAAATTGTTTAAACAAGTAAACCAGACATGTGGAGAAGAGGATGGCACACACTGTAGTAATGAAAATTCCAAGGAGACTTGTTCAAACACATGCAAAAATAACACCTTCTGAGAAAGATACTAACTTGAAGCCTGTTCACAGTTTAACACCTTTCATGAACACATCATCTCAAATGAACATTCTTTGCCATGCTCATTGTAAAGATATCTTTGTCACAGAAACTGTCTTGATAAAAAATCATACTTCCTGTTCCTAACATCAGCAGCGGCCTCATAGAATGTATTTAAAGTACTATGTGTCTGACTATGATTGAGCATCTGTGCTTGTGAGGATTATCCAATTTGTTAAGGAGCATGAAGGATGTGCATATGTATGCTTGTCTAAGTATGGGTATTAGTATGCCTATGCCACAGCTAAGGAAACAAACTTCATCAATAACAGTATTGCTTCTGCTGTCCATCTTGACTAAGACGGAAATAAAACTGCAACATGAAGTTTTTCCCTTCTCTGGCTTTTGAACTATGGTAAAGACAACATGATAATTCTGCTCCACAACAAAACTATAAAGAGTCCAGTAGCAGTAACCAACTTTATTGTAGCATAAGCTTTCAAGAACCACAGCTCTCTTCGTCAGATGTAGCTGTGGTTCTCGAAAGCTTATGCTACAATAAATTTTGTTAGTCTTAAAGCTGCTACTAGACTCTACTCTTTTGCTACTCCAGACTAACATGGTTAACTCCTCTGGATAACAAAGCTGAGTGATTAAGAGATTTTCATAAGAGAATGTTGAGAGGGGATAAAGTTCCTATGCCAAACTCACTGACAAGCTGTAGTTTCAGATATCTTGGACTTCATGATTTGACATTCAGAAATCAGAAAAAAGCTACATACTGAAATTCTGATTATGTTCCTAACTACCTAGTGGATTGATTTTCTATGATCTGTTGTTTGGATGCTTTTATATTCTTTTTCTTTAATACTGAGAAATTGGTCATGTTTTTCCTGGCTTTTATGTTTCACTGTTATGCTTATCTGTTTTAAAGGTGCAACTTTCCACCTTTTATTCTTTTTGTATGGTCATTTTCTTGATAACCAATTTACAAGCGTCAGAGTACAATTTAAATAAAAAATGTACCACAACTCCCACCAGTGCCTGAACAAAGTCCTTTCCTCATTATAATTATTGAATTATAATGATTGGATTGTAATTATTGAAACCCACAAGCAGGCCCACATTAAGTTTTCTTAATAGAAGGATGTTGCTAGTGCTTCCTCGTGCAAAGTAGCTTGCTTGGTTATTGTGGTGCCGCAAAACTATTGTAACTGACACACCAGCCTGAACTGTTAAGCAGCTTAGTTAGAGAACTAGAAGTAGTATATGCGTCTTTCCATTGTGCAAAGCACAGGACACCATTTGAAAGTATAAAGTATTTTTAAATTTCTGTCCTTCAGCCAAACCTTAAAACTTTAATGCTCATTAAGTTCAAAATCACTTTCATTACGTTGATGTCTTCAGTTTTATTTCTATTAAAATGCTCTGGATTAAAACCAAGCAGTTCTCAGAAGAATAAAAATGTTCTGGAATGACCCTCCCTTTGCCATACAGATTGTAAGTCAACTTTGTCATTGAAAGTATCTTCCTAACAAGGTCAAAAATTGCTGTTGTTGATTTCAGCAGCCATGTATTGTTGCAAAAAGTGTTGGTTGATCTGACATAATCATCTGTTTCCTTTGTAGAAACTCATGACAAGAAAAAGCCTCTGATTTCTTTGCTTCCCTTGGCACTGAGAACTTTAGTTCCTCATAACTGCAGCACCAAGGACAGTTTAATAATCTATCTGAAATATAGCAAAGCAACTTTGCTTTCACCTAGCTGTCATTTTAACATCATTTCATGCAAAATGTGGTTCATTATGGGTTCCTCTCCTTGATTTTCAGCAGGGCAGGAAATAGTCATTCTAGATGATGTATCATTCAAGTGTACGAGAAGCATTACTGCACTAACTTCCTTTCTTACTCTCAAGACCCCCTGACAGGAAGCACCTTTTTGAGACCACCTGTGATGCAGAAGGTAAGACCCCAGAATCAAGAGCAGGCTATTTACAATTAAGAAACTAGAACATAAGAAAGTAGCCTGTTTCACACAGGAACTCTGATACACCCCTGCCAAAGCCCTTTCCTGTGTCTTTCTGAGTTGCCTGGCCATGATTGATAACTGAAGTTTTCAGGATAATAACCAAACTTTTAGTCTACTCAGGAATGTCCCTTACAATGCAGACTCCTCAGGAAACCTAACAAAAGACACAGGCAGGCAGGATAACGTCATCTTGTGACCTACTGATGCCAGGCATTCGGCCAGCAATACTAGTAATTCAGTTCTGCCATTCAAACCCCTCTCCCACAGCTATCAGCACCTCCCTCATAGTACCCTAAAATTCAAATTTCCCATTATCAAAATGGATCCAAATAACTGGACCAGTCATAGCCATTCCATGAAAAGTCAACACCCCAAACACAAATTCCCAAATAAAAAAGGATATAAAAGGGGCACCCTTAAGCCAGCATTCTAGGTTCAACCACCACCCCAGAATGACCCTCTGCCACTTCATCAGGATATTCCTACCCAAATCGTTTCCAAATCACTTTGGAATACCAATACTACGTTCACACTGCAGGATCAGGCAACATATGCACCTTTCCTTGTAGCTTCTTTAATCTGCTCCCTCTTTCTCCTAACTTCACTTTCTGAAACCCAGCCCCTCTCTCCATTCTTGTCCCTTCCTTCCCTGTTCTGAGTTCTGCTCTGAAAATACTCTGATCCTCTTGCTCCTTCTCTCTACCTTCCACCTCTTCCCTGCCACTATCTGTTTCCCCCTTCTTCATCGTTCTCCCCTCACATTCATTGTTCTTCTGAGGATTCCACTCAACATGAGGAGGTTCCCAATGCAGGGACTAAATCAAACAAGAACACATTTAGCATAAATAAGAACAGCTTCCACTAGGAATCATTTGATTTGCTTATTCATTAAAGTTCAGTGATTTTATATTTATCTAGTTATTCTTAGCATATTATATTTCCAGTTCTAAAATGCTGCATTACATTTCCTTTGAATCTGCCCATTTTTCTTTTTGGTATTTCAATAAATATCAAATTCAATTAAATTCAAATCCTGTCCCCTCTCCCATGTCTTGTCACAATTCCACCTGAGATATTCTGGGATTGAACCTGAGTGATACACTGATCTAGGACCCTTTACCCTGGGATTCAGAGGTGCAGTGGTGCATATGTAAAGGCCACACACATGTAGGCAGGCAAGAGCCAGTAACATCTTTCCAGGAGGTGGCATTTGTGAACATGTTGGAATACTCAGCTGTGTGTCTATTACTACAGCATGGGGTGTCCTATTCACCTGTTTGGCTTATTCGTTGAAGCGTTAACAGTTATTGCTAATATGATATACAAATTCTGAACTTGCCAAATCTTTAATTTTTGATGAATATATTTTGTCATACAATGTCAGTATCAGTAACACACTTGCACTCTTTGCAGGCTTGCAACTCAAGGGCCATCTCTTTGGCATATTGTGGAAATTAGCTTCAGCCTCTTCATCTCCATTTCTTCATGGGATGGGATGCCTTCTCATTTATTTTCAGGAAGGCATAAGACCATCCCACTTCTTTTTCAACATATGAAAACCATTCCAGGATGGAGCAGCATAACACTAACACTATAAATGGGCTGCCCTCAGCCATAGCAGTGTGTGTATTCTGAACCCATGCATGCACCCTCAGATACATCTGAGCCCTCCCGTCTTCAATCTGTGAAGCACTGGTCATTTTTGCTGCTACCTCCATGTAACCTTCCTTTTCAAAACCGGAAACTATAGCCCTCCATGAAACTGCTTTCCCATTTCCTTACTATTTTCTTAGTTAGCTCTGTGTGTATGCTGTGTACATTTTCTGTATGCTTGCCTTTTAAAAAGTTTTGAGACCTCAGGTAAGTGGAAAAATAGTGGAGCTGCTAGGAGAAGATCCTGCTCAGCTAGACTAGTTTGACAAGTTCAGTTCAACAGATGAGAAGAGGGCCAGAGGAGGTGTGGGGCCACTTTGTGGTGTGCACCAAACGTTTACTCAAGACATGGCTTGACGGCAAAAACGTCCAGGATCTGGACTCTATCACAAATTTGCTTGCCTGGGAGAAACTGTATGATGTTTCCTGGGTTCTCTGGGGCAGAAAGTGGAAGTGAAGAATCTAGGGCGGGGTGGACAAACTGCTGCTCGGGAGCCACATATGGCTCTTCTAGACACATATAGAAGAGCCACATATGGCTCTTCTATTGTGTGGCTCCTGGAGGTCTGAGTATCGCCGTGGCCATACATTTAATTTTGTTTATTTCCCTCCCTTCCTTCCCTCCATTCTTTCCATGTCTTTCCCTTCCTCCCTTTCCTTTTTTCTTTCCATGTCTCCCCCCCTTTTTCATTTTTTCCTTCTTTCCTTCTTTCTTTTCATGTCTTTCATATTTTCAATAAAAAAATTGGGGTTGCTAGCTCTGACCTGGGGACTTTGGGGGTGAAGCCTAGCAAGGATGTGATATCACTTTTGTGATGTCACTTCCAAGTCAAAGGTCAGGTGTTGGCTCTTCCCAAGCTCCACCCCTTCCAATGATGTCACTTCCAGCATACTGCACCAAAACCACACCCCTTCCTGTGATGTCACTTTCAGAACACTCCCCCAAACCCACCTCTTTATCTGAAGTCACTTCAATGCATCATGTCTTGCGGCTCTCAAACATCTGGCTTTTTTCTATGTGGCTCTTACATTAAACAATTCTGGCCATCCTTGATCTAGGGGATGTGTTGGTGGCCAGTTAGAAATAAGAGAGAAACTGGAGTTTTAGGGGAGGAGGATGGACTTGGGCAGGGGGATGCAAAAGCCCTGGCAAGAGGAGTTTCATCCCACAAAAGCTTCCAGCCCAGTCCAGCCCCACCCCACTCCAGCAAATGCCCAGGCTGTCAGCTTGGGGGGAGAGAGCATCTTTGACTTGTTTTGGCTGTGAGAAAGGAGGGCACCTGAAGAGGGACAGCCTTTCACAAGTGCCAGGAGCTCATCCAGCAATGGTGACGAACATTCTTCACCATATTCAGCATCCTCAAGGGGAGGAGGAAGGGAACAGCTCGCAGCCTCTGGAGGAACAAGTTCTGGGCTTGGAGAAATACTGTGATTTCTTCAATCCATGCTAGTCTGGTCAGCCCAAAGCAGTTCCTACCCCACCAGTACATTTTCAATGAATCTTTTGAAAGTCCAGTATGTAAGCTGCTGAAGGCACATGTTGCATGTTGGATATTAGGGTTCTGAGGGTTTTGGGAGGTGGATGTACATCAGAAACAGCCAGCTCTATTCCTAACGGAGAATGACTAAGCCAGAAAGAGGGTCCCTGTGAATGCCATTTCTTGCAGCCAGCCCAGTGCTGAACATGTATGTACTCTCCTACCCCAACCTACTGCTAAGCAACCTCTGAAAGAAGTCCAGCTGGCATCCCTCGGTCAGCCAGAGGAGGGGGTGGGGAAGGAGGATGGTTTTCCTTTAAGAGCTGCAGAGAAGCAGCCTGCTTGCAGCTCTGAACTGCTGTCTGTGGAGGTGACAGTAAAGCAGCCAAGGGAGGGGCCAGTGGCAGATACAGCATCCTCTCCAGAGGCAGAGAAGTGTGGAGACTGGTTGAACTGGTTGATATGGCACATTGATCTGTGTACTGACAGCAAAGGGGAGAGAGAGCTACAGGAACCGTCCTTTTTCCCTGGCTAGACTATTGTTCAGAAAGCCCAGATGCAAGGAATTCTGGCCAAATTCTCCTAGATTTTCTCAGACAAGCTGGGAAGAACCATTCTGCTCCTTACAGAGCTACAGGTTAGCAGGCTGAATGTGTGGAACAAGACACCAAAGAGATGCTGCAGCTAGGAGTAAGCAAACCATCCCAGAACCCATGCACATCTCCCATCATTCTAGAAAGCCAGATAAACTGTGCATTTCTGCGCTGATTATTGCAAATTGAACGTGACCACCCAGGAGGATGGGTATCATATGCTCCATTTGGATGAACGGTTAGAGAGTGTGGGGGGAGTAAACTTCATTACTACCTTTGATCTTTCCAGGGGATATTGGAAGATTGAGTTAAGCCTTGGGGCTCAGGGTAAGTCAGCCTTCACTACTCCTGTGGGGTTGTTTAAGTTCATGGTCTTGCCCTTTGGACTCTGCAATGGTTCCAGCACATTTCAAAGACTGATCACCTCTCAAGAGGGCTTAAGTTTGCAGTGGCATTCCTGGATGACATTTCTATGTTCTCTAATTCTTGGGAAGAATACCCTGGAGCATATGCAGCCAGTCTTAAAATGTCTGCAGGAGGCAGGTTTTACCCTGGAAGCTCAGAAGTCCCAGACAGGGCACCCAGAGGTTGTATACTTGGGACACAAGGTGGGGCAGGGGGAAATACACTCTATTGTGTTCAAAGTGGAAGTGATTCAGCAGTGGCCAACCTTTTCCACTAAGAAACAATTGCAGTCTTTCCCAGGTTTTTCAGGATATTATAGGCATTTTGTGAATCAGCACAGTGAGATTGTTGCCTTTTTAACGGATCTATTCTGCAAACACCAATCAGACAAGGTGGCCTGGACAGAACAATGGCAAACTGTGTTTAATTCTCTTAAAGCCAAGCTGATGGCTAAGTGTATGCTTCAGGCACCTGATTTCCAGAAACCTTTTGTCCTTATGACTGATGCTTCAGAGAGGGGCCTGGGGAGGGTCTTTCTCAGAAGGAGTAGGATTTGTCACTCCATCCTGTTGATGTGCTGTCTCCATCTTGTTGATGTGCATTGCCTGAGCTGATGTCCATGGTACTTGAAGTATTGTTTAAACCTGTAATTGCCTAATGGTTCTTCTGTACTATGCTCTATGTTCTATGTGCTACCTATTTCTTTTATTCTGACATCTGTCTCTGAACTGTTCTCAGGAAACCATTTTCCTTACTCATTTTATGCAGTTTTTTGTAGCTGCATTAGAAATGTTTTGCTGTTTAATGTGGTGCTGTTTAAGAATATTGTGCAATTGTCTTCTGCTTTGTTTGTGGTGCTGGGGCTCTGGTAGGCAAAACTCTAGATAGTGAGTGCTTCTGCCCCATCACCCAGCTTAAAGGGGAAGATATCATATTAAGGAGTATCAAGCAGACCTTCAGATATCAAGCTAGTAGATAATTCACCTTTCTAACAAAGCCCAGAATACTTCTAAGCAAGGCTGGCAAAATGCATCAGGTTTTGCTGCACATTGTGATGAAGGGGACATAAATTGGTGGTAGAGTAAATGTGTTCCATATAGAAGAATCCATTTTCAGTCCTTAATCTCTTTGATTTAAGGATCTCAAGCTAGTTGCTTCAGATCTCAAGCCACCGGCTTCTAATTACCATAGAGCAGTGGTTCCCAAGCTTTGTGGTATGGTGACCCACAAGTCCAAGTTTACTGTGTATAGTGATCCTTCCAGGGCTGGCACAAGAGATTGAGAAGGCCTGGGGGGGGGGGGCGAATGCCAGGTTGAGGAGATGTGGGAAGATGGCAGATGTTGGTGAGAGGGACGTGGCTCAGTGCAATACCTCATCCTCATCAGGCAGTGGGCAGTGAGGCACTGCAGTGGGCTGGGAAGTGGTTGGGATGCTGAAGGAGCAATGCCAAGATAGAGCCTATGTTCACACACACCTCTTTCCTCCTCTCACTTTTCTGTGTGCTAAACAGCTCCCACCTACTCTCCAGCCTTTCCCTCGTTCTTCCACTTACTAGTTGCCAGACACCATTTCCCTCCTCACTATTGTCACAAAGGGATAAGTGAGAATGTGAGAAGCTGGCAAAGAAGGGGAGGGAAAGAGAAGGGTGCATCTTAAAGCCAGCTGGGTGACCTTTGGTCAGTCACAGCTCTTTCAGAGCTCTCAGACCCACCCACCTCACAGGGTGATTATTGTGAGGATAATAACAACACACTTTGTAAACCACTCTGAGTGGGTGTTAAGTTGTCCTGAAGGGCAGTGTATAAATTGAATGTTATTAAAGGGCAGGTGCCTCCATTAGGGGTGGCTGGCTTGCAACCCACTTTCAGAGGCTTTGCAACCCACTTTTGGGTAACACAGGTCTGGAAACACTGCCATAGAGAATAGTGCTCTAGATGACTCCGCAAAAGTCAAATCCTTCTAGGAGTCATGTTTGGGAAGCCTTCTTGAACATGATCTGACACTTCGCTATTGTCCCAGTACAAATGTCTCAATCTCTCTTTTTGCTACTGATATTAATAAGGGAAAGTAACTGCAGAAACAGCCCTTAAATGCTCACAAAATGGCCACAATAGACTGTGATTCTGAACACATTCACTGCTGAGGTCTAGCTTTTGTGGTGGAAAGTGTATTCAAGTCACAGCTGACTTAAGGTTACCATGTTGAGTTTTCAAAGCTATTGCATTAACATGTCCAAAAATATTGCATATTTATTGAAGATTTTACAGTGCCATTCTAAGCAGAGTTATACCCTTCTAAATTCACTGAGTTCAATGGAACCTAGAAGGGTGTAATTCTGCTTAGGATTAGGATGTCTGTGTTAGTTTCTTAAGTCACATTTTACAGTGGAATCCTGAGGGTCACAGAGGGAGGTGGCCACCAACACAAAAGCAGTGGCTCTGGTCAATTTCCTGTGGACATTCAGCAGGGAGAAACAACAATTCATGCCCCTCTGGAAGGCACAAGTGGTACAGCAAATGTGTCAGCATTCATAATAACCATGGCAACATCCACCATTCAGGCAACAGCAGCTGATGATTCCCCTGTGAGTGGCAGGAAAAGCTCAACCAATCTCTACTTGCTGATCCAGTCATTGCCCCTCAATGCTATTCCTACTGTTGCTAGGAGGGAAGGCCCAGCAACAGTGCAACCCCAATAGAGGCATGTGGCCCTAAACCCTCCTCCCCAACCCATATGGGAAGGGCACCCGTGAGGCAGACAGGACACCCACCCCTTCCCCAGGAAGGGCCTGGCAGGCAGCAAAAGTGATAGCCACATACAACCATCCCTTGAGTTACATACTGCCTCCCACCATCAAGTAAAAATAGGATGACAAGAAAAGACAGAGGCCTTTTTGTTCCAGCATCAGTTTCTTCCTAAAAGGAGCTAAAGGTTCTAAACCCAAATCTAAATACCAAATTGTGACTCTTTACCTTGGCAAATTTGGCAGATGTATTATAATTTATCACAAAGAGATTACCCTGAATAGAGTGACGTGTTATCGTTGAACAATCTACAGCAATTCAGATTACATATAATTCAGGGCAAGCACTGAAAAAGAACTTCTCAGACATATGTGGAATGACTTGAATTATAAAAGTATTTGTTTTGGCTGTGTGCAAGGGTTACTCAACATCCTGTTGATACTTCATAACACTTGTGCAAGATCCATGCTTAATAGAGCCTGGTAGACTGAACAAAGAAGTGGTTAGCAAAATCCTGCAATTTTGCAAGTTTACATTTTGCCTCATGTGCCTGAATGATCAAGTAATGTGATTGATCTGAGAAGGCATGAAGGACCGAGTGGGGTTAAAGAGAGAGCATACTTTTGGAAAGCAGGCATAACCAAATGTGCCTCATGAAGCTCCCCAATGGCAATCCCTACCTCAGAAAAGAAGTGGCAGTTTAGAGGGCTGTAGCCACACCCACTAGACCCTGTATGAAAGTGGGTGGATAAACACCTCAGAGGAGCAAGTTTGTGACACAATTCAACACATGCCTGATTATTGTCACTTTGCAACCTCCTTATACTTAAGATGTAGCACTAAAATAAGTTCTCCAAATTCTGGCTCCATCTGAATTCTCTAGTTATCCTTAATGTTCTCTGGATCAGTGTCAAGAGACTTGTGGGCAAAGCAGTGGTCTCTGTGGGTCAGATGACAAGTCTTCTGTGGGACAAGCAAGCCCAATAATGAGCTGTTTGACAGAGTTGCCTGTATGCACAGAATCAGATGTGCAAACTGCTCCAACCCTTGTTTGAAATTTGACTATCTCATGGGAAGAGTGGGTCAATGACCTTTATTAGCTTGGCTGGCTGATGAACATGTGAAGCTAGGAGAACTGCAGGCTTGGTTAAAGGTTTGACCACTTTGCAACTACAACATCATCAATGAAACAGAAACTATTCTCATCTCAATGAAGGAGACCACCTCAGGGGCACATCTGGAGTAGGTTCTCCCCTCCATACCCACACAGAGGATGATAGGTCTCTCAGTGACTATTGGCCATAGTAACTGAAAGATATGTCTACATCCAGAAATAATAAACCTTTGGAGTTGTGTGCTAGGTACCTCTACGGTCATCTAATCCAACCCCCTGCACAATGCAGGAAATTCACAAATACCTCCCCCTACACACTGCCAGAATCCCTAGCCAAACTGGCCTGGGGAAAATTGCTACCTGACCCCAAGGTACTACTTTACCCTGGGCATATAAGAAGGGGCCATGAGAACTAAGCACTGATGTAACCCTTCCTGCCCTCCCTCTCATGATCTGCCTAGGTTCACAGAATCAGCATCACTGATGGACCATGGGTCTGATCCAGCAAGACCCTTCTTATGTTCTTATAAAGCATTGGGGAGATGCTTGTGTTTCCTTGGCCACTCCTTTAAGGGGCAGCATTCTTTCAATTGTGACAAGCTCTTTGTCTTCTCCAAGGGTAAAATGATACATAAAATATGACATCACTGAATACAGTGCAGCTGTATCCCTTTATGCCAAGGCTAAGTATGACGCATGTGCCTCTGAGACCTTTGAACAGCATGCACTCAAAGGCCAAAGTGCAGCACAGATGGCTTACCCTGCCAAATTGAGCAACAAATAATCCATAAAAAAGACGGCTTTCCCCTACTGTGCTGAATCCACACATTTGACTCTTTTGTGCATATGAATTGTGCTGTGCCTCAAAATACAGACATGCTTCCAGATACTGCATATTCATAGCTTTTACTAACTTAGGCTTTGTGCAGAAGAGCTTATGTGTGTTTGGAGCACAGAACTGGGCACCACAGTGGCTCCTTCTTTTGGCCGCCATGAAACCTGGTAGCTGGTAAGAACTGATATAGAGAGCCAGTATGGCATAGTAGCTACAGTGATGGGCAGAGGATCTAGGCAACCTAGGTTTGATTCCCCAGTCTGCCAAGAAAGCTAGCTGGGTGACTTTGGGCCAGTCACATTCTCTCAGCATAACCTATCTTACAGGGTTTGTTGTGAGGAAATGGAAACCACTTTGAGTCTGCATTAGGGAGAAGGGCAATGTATAAATGAAGTAAAATAAAAAAATAAGGACAATAGGAACTGAAGAAGGAACAATTAGCTATAGCAATTATGTTTGCTTCCTATCCGACTATATAAAAAGCTAACCATGTTCCAGATCAGGAGCAGAGCAAGTGGCAGTAACCCCCCCCCCCCGCCGCCTTCACCTAGCTGGGATCAGAAGCAGAGCAGGGAGCAATGACCATCCCCTACAATCACCTGGCAGGAATCAGGAACAGAGCAGGTGGCAATACCCGACCCTGCCTGCACCCAGCTGGGATCAGGTGTGGAGTGGGGGCCATGCTTGCCTCCACCTTCACCCAGCTGGAATCAGGAGTGGAGCACAGGGCAATGTACACCCCCTGCCATCACCCAGCGGGATCTGGAGCGAAGCAGGTTGTAATGCCCACCCCCTTCACCCAGCTAGGATCAGGAGTGGAGCAGGTGGCAATGCCCATCCCCCCTTCACCCAGCTAGGATCAGGAGCAGAGCAGCTGGTACTGCCTGCCTCCTCCACCCGGCTGGGACCAGATGTGGAGCAGGTGGCAATGCCCGCCTCCCTTCACCCAACTGGGATCAGAAGCAGAGCAGCTGGCACTGCCTGCCCCCTTCACCTGGCTGAGACCAGATGTGGAGCGGGTGGCAATGCCCGCCCCCCTTCACCCAGTTGGGATCAGGAGTGGAGCAGGTGGCAATGCCTGCCCCCCTTCACCTGGCTGGGATCAGGCACAGAGGAGTTGGCAATGCCCACCTGCCTGTCCTCCCCTTTCTAGACCCCATTGTATTTTTTCCCACAACAGGCTTTGTTACTAGTCATCAATAATACGTCATGATAACAGCACTACTGGGAGGAGATTTAACTGTAGAAAGACAGAAAAATACTGGGAAAATTGTTTTCTCGGGCCTCGAGGAAGTCTAGACTGATCCACTGTCAGGGACCATCCTGTTGGAACCCCCAACTCCTGACTCAAAATTTAAAAATAAGCAGATTATTATTACTAAATTGTCCTCAGTAAATAGAATAATTGTAATCTTTTTCTTCATCTTTGCTTGCTCTAGCCTTTGTTTAATTAATTTAGTGTGACTGCTTGGTAACATTTCCTCTAGCTGCTGAAATACATGGTAGGAACAATGATGTACGGTGGCTTCTGCAGGGCTGTATTTTTTTTCCAATTAAAACTGTCTCTGCAAAAGACTGCCCTGGACTTCCCATGGGTTGGCAAATGGGAGTGTGAAGCAATATTAAGCATTTGTTGGTTACACTCTGCCCTTGCTGTTTGACTCTTGTGCATACCAAAACCGTAGCTCTTAGCAACATGAAATCCCATCCTAATTAGCCTGCATTTAACAATACCCCTTTGTATGCAGTTAGAATGTCAAGCACCTTCTGTGCAGGAGATACAAGAGAAAGAAACATGGTATTTAAAGTACTAGGCCAATGTTTCTATACTCTGTTTTGCAAAATGAATTGCACCACTGACATACTTTGAGCATGAAGAACTCAGCCTGAAAAGTAATCAAAGGATTTACATTAGTTAAGAATTCAAATACTTACATGATTTAAACTGTAGTGTACTGTAATCCAAATGCACTTGATTGTAAGCAGATGAGACTAGTGTGGGAATCTCTAGTCTAGACTCATGTTTAGTCCCATGTCATGTTTCCATTCAAATGGAAGATTTTTGCCCAGAAAATGTGTCTGAGAGCCAAGCTACACGTGACGCCTTACACAGGTTGGACACTTATCAGCTTACCTCAAGTTTTGATAGGAAATGTAGGCGTCCTGGTTTTACAGCTTGGCTGTCCATTACAGCTGCAAGACCAGGATGCCTACATTTCCCATCAAAACTTGAGGGAAGCTGACAAGTGTCCAACCTGTGTCAGGCATCACTTGTAGCTTGGCTCTGAGACTGGGTGCCACCTGACAAGCCGGGGTAGTCACATAGCAGAGAACTGGCATGGACTTGTGGGGAGGTACTTCACTTTCCTATGCATCCCCTTCCCTAAATTATTTTTTTCCTTCATACTGGCAACCCCTATATCACAACTTTCCATGCCACCTTTTCTCTTTCCTATCCACCCACCAACCTACCCTTGATCAGTTCCCCCATCACCAGCTATATTTATTATTTATTTACTTCATTTATACTTGCCTTTCTTCACAATGAGGGCCTAAAGCAGCTTACATCATTCTCCTTTCCTCCATTTTATTCCTGCAAAAATCTTTTGAAGTACACCAAACTGAGAGAGAGTTTGGTGTAGTGGTTAAGAGTGCGGGACTCTAATCTGGAGAGCCAGGTTTGATTCCCCACTCCTCCACTTGAAGCCAGCTGGGTGACCTTGGGCTAGTCACAGTGCTCCGGAGCTCTGTCAGCCCCACCCACCTCACAGGGTGTTTTGTTGTGGGGATAATAATGACATACTTTGTAAACCGTTCTGAGTGGGCATTAAGTTGTCCTGAAGGGTGGTATATAAATTGAATGTCGTTGTTGTTGTTAAATGTGTAACTGGTCCAAGATCACCCAATAACTTTCCCATGGCAGAAGGGGGATTCAAGGTCCTACTCTGAAATTCTAACCGCTGCACTGTACTGGCTTTTGTGGGGTGGCTATGGTTGAATAGCAGCAAGCAGCCAGTCCTGTGTCAGGTGGTAGCAAGTCACCTAGTGGGACCTTGCCCCACTGAGTCGTCTCTCAAAGGCCAAAACAGCCCTGGAAAGCTCCCCCCCCCCGCTTTTTCCGATAGGAACAAAGGCTTGATAATACCATTGTGGTTACCTAGCAACAACCCCCGAGGGCATCCTTTTCTTATAGCTATATATATCCTTCAGATTTTTCTGCATACCTAGGGTATTTTTCAGGTTTGTAGAAAGATCTGTCTTGTTTATTCAGAGCTCCAGTCTCTGGTTTAAGTATTCTCAGATTTGGCCAAATTGAGAATTAGAATATGCAAGAGGGGAAGGGGCTGTGAGAATCATGGGGGAATTTCAAGGATGTGCGCCAGGCTCCTTAACCCCCTCTTTTGTCACCAATGGTGGCACCAGGCCCAGCATAGACCCGGCCTCATTGGTGTCAGTGGCAGCAGCAAAGTTTTCCTACTCCACCACCCCAGGTCACCCCTTGTTTTGCCATGGTGGCGGCAGTTCCTAGGATAACCAGTCCCCAATGGGGGCAGGAGATCCCTCGCTCCTGTCAGGGTCTGTTTGTATATTGCCTGACAGGAAGCAACTTGACTAATACCATGTTTAATTCTTTAGTTGTTTAGTCTTCTTTTCCCTCTAGGCACCATCTGCTGGGAGCCGGGTCCATGGGAGAAGACACTGTCTTATCTTTTCTGGAAGCCGAGTCAACCTTGACTAGTGTTCCCTCTGAGAACTCTCCTGCTATGGGAACTCTGGGGGGAGGCTGGGCTCTGGGAATGTGAAATGTAGCAACTTCTATTCTGTATCTCATTCCTAACAATGCCTTGTTCAGCTAGGATCTCAAATCCTAGAGTATGGACGTCTGGGCCTGAATGCTGTCGGGGGGGCGGGGGGCATCGGGGGGAGCGGCGCAGCCGCGACCCCCGGGGGCCTGGCTGTCTTTGTGTCTTTGTGTCTTTGTGTCTTTGTGTCTTCGTCTTCGTCTTCGTCTTCGTCTTCGTCTTCGTCGGGGGATGGGGGGATGGGGGGATGGGGGGATGGGGGGATTTTATTTTTGGCAACCTCTTCTACATGCAAAACTTTTTTGGTACAAATTTGTAATGTTATAAAATGGTAAAAATTTCATAAAATTGTAATTTTACTAACAATCCAATTCAAATAAGTTTATAGATAATTCAAACAGTATTGCTTCTATAATCATATTAGGCATAAATATTAAACATAACTTTTAAACATTAACTAAAAAGTATTAAATACTCAGTAGAGATGGGTTGAAGTTTTTATCTTAAATCCTGAGCAGCTTGAAACCTTCAAGTGAGAACTGAAAACACGTTTCTCTGTTTTAGAGAAAATGCTTTTCAGTACAAAATAAACGGGATGTATGTTTTTGTTGCACGCTCCCAACCAGGAGACAGACTCCTCCTAAGAGTTTAATGGCTTCTTTCATTAACAAACGCTAGTCGTTTTCATTACGTGAGGTATCAAAATATAAATGTTTATTTAAATAAAACATAGAAAAATAGAACAGATGAACACAACAAGAATTAAGTTTCCTAACATTTCTTAATGAAATCTAACTCAGTCAGATTAACGATGAAATGCATTCAAGTTACCGTAGCACATATTACAAGGGTAAGTTTCCTGCCTAGATCTTCCTGAGATTTCTTTTGGCCAAAATGCTGATCTGCTATTTGGATTACCATTTTTATATATTATCTTATGCAGAAATCTAAGATCTTTTCATATGATAACAAAGATAAATATCAAACCAATCATAATTTAATTCTTTTTTACTATTTCCAATCATGTGACATTCTACCTCGCCAAAAGTACCACTATGCCCAGCTGCAAGATAAGAGATATGGATAGTAAAAATGACAAGAAAAGTTACATGACCAGATCATCCTTGGTCTCTGCTAACAATTACAGAACATGTATCTGATACTGTTCACTATTTTTAATTGGCTGTCAAAGATAAAGCACCAGTTATACACCATACTAGAAAAAGAACTACAGTGATGTTCATACAACGTTATTTAGAATGCATATGTTTCACAAAGTATGTGTTCTAAACCATAATCAGCAGTCTACTGGTTTGAATCCCACTACTGACATGAGCTCAGTAGGTGGCCTTGGGTCAGCCACTCCTCTCCGCCCCAGCTCCATTGTGGGGATAAGAATAACACTAACTTGTTCACTGCTCTGGGTGAGGCACTAATATGTGTAGAAGAGAGGTATATAAGCACAGTTATTATTATTATTTATATTTCCATGACACCATCCCCTGACCTGTGAAATTAAGTATTTTGATAAATATGAAAGTGATACAAAATATAAATGCATTACATAATGTGTGAGTGTACATATACAAACTTTAAAAATTGTATTGGATAATACTGCAAAGCATGATTACTGAGAAAGCTGCTTTCACTGCTTTCAGTGTGGAGAGCTGCTTGTAGATCAAAACAACCTGACGAGCTGTCTTCATGCAGAGTACACTTGATTCTCTTGGCTTTCAATTCTGCTTTCGTTCAGCATGGGTAAATCAATGTGTCAGCAGTAAACATTTGTATCACTCCTCTCTGAATGACCTTTTAAATTTTACTGCCTATCGTGTCAAAGCAATTAAAATTAACAATACAGTTACTAAGCTGCTAAGATCAATTAATGGCTCTTAGGCTTTATCTATTGATCTAGTGACATCTTCAAAACCCACTGGTAACAGACTATACATACTTCTCTTCTATCCACAATATATACACAAGGATTGATTACATATTATTATCTTCTAAATTACATATTTAAATGACATATTCTTATCTCCTGAATTAATTAGTCAAACTCTTACATCAAGGATTGGTGACAAGTTGTGGACAGACTATGCTTGGACAGAATGTACACTGAGAATAAATGACATCAAACAAATTGGAAACTAAATAAATCACTTTTATTTAACAAATAAATTTCTTCTGAAGTCTCTTTAGAAATTAAACAATAGAAACAAACTATGTGGCATTCCTCAAATCCACGTGTAGGATGCTATGGAAGTGGTACTTAGAGGGAAATTTATTTCCGTTGCCTCCTGTCATGAAGAGCAAAAAGAAAACGTTAGAAATGAAATGATATCTAGAATAAGAAAACTAGAAGACGAACACAAAAAAGGCCACCCAATCTATAAACTTGCTTGCATGAAAATTAGAGGAAAAAACCTCCTCACATTCTATACAAGCTATTAAAGGCACCCAGGAAAAACTCAAACTAATTCTGTAAAATTAGCCGATGTATTTGCTGAATACTACCAAACCATTTGTACATCAGACAATCCTGACACTAATCATATTTTAAATTATTTATCATCACAGGAAATTTGGAAAAAAAACCTCACAAGAACATAAACAATATCTGGACCAACCAGTCACAACAGAAGATGTTACAGTCACTATCAAATCCTTGAAAAAAATAACAAAGCTTCAGACAGGGATGGATTCTCTGCCAAATTTTTACAAAAAAATACATTCACCTACTTTCAACTCCACTAACTGCCACATGCAACTCTGTTATGTTAGGAGGTAGCATCCCTCTATCTTGGTCAGAGGCTGAAATAGTAGTTACTCCAAAAAAGGACAACCATATTACAAACACTAAATCTTCTCAACCAATACCCTTACTGAATCAAGACCAAAAGATCTTTACAAGCATATTTGCCAAAACATTGTCTAAATTTAAATAACCAACTACATTCACCTTGACCAGAAAATACACGTAACACTTTAACTATAATTAATTTCTGTGAAGCATACAAAACCCCTGCATTACTTCTGGCCTTTGATATAGAGAAGGCATTTGATTAAGTGGAAATACCATATCTAAAACTTTTACTTCAAAAAATGGGTTTTGGCGACCAATTCTAAAATGCCATTAATGCTCTTTATCTTTCTCCAAAAGTTACAGTTAGGACTAACAATGTACATTCAATAGATATCCATATAGCAAGGGGAACTAGACAAGGCTGTCCCCTTTCCCCATTTCTGTTTGCCATAACTATAGACAGGGCCAATGCTACCATTAGACCAACTAGGCAGCCGCCTTGGGCACAGACCTCAAGAGGGGCATATTTTTAAACAGATTACTTTCTTGAAAAAAAGGCAACTGAGAAAACCTATTGAGCACCCCCTAAACGGTCCTGTCCACAGACATCAAGCAGCTCAAAAGCTCACCGTAACTTTTTAATTTATTTATTTATTTATTTATTTGATGTATACCCTGCCCTCCTCACAGATGGGCTAAGGGTGGCTAACAACATTAAAAAATACATTAAAATCACAGAAACATAAAATCAATCATATTTTTTTTAAAAATAATTAAAATAGTCCAGGAGCAGGCTATTTAAACAAATATTGGGAGTCCGTATACAGGCATGGCAGATGGCTGAGGGCAGCTCCGGAAGAAATGGTGGTCTTAGATGGAAGAAGAAGGACACTCGCTGGCACTCAGCCAAAGGCCCAGCAGAACATCTCCGTTTTACAAGCCCTGCAAAACTGTAACAGGTCCCACAGGGCCCAGATCTCCAGCGGGAGAGCATTCCACCAGGCCAGGGCCAGGGCAGAAAAAGCCCTCGCCCTGGCTGAGGCCAGACGGATGTCCTTCGGGCCGGGGACCACCAGGAGTTGCTTGTCTGCAGAGCGCAACACCCTGCAGGGGACATAATGGAAGAGGCGGTCCCGCAGGTATGGAGGTCCCAGTCCATGAAGGGCTTTAAATACCAAGGTTAACACCTTGAACCAGATCTGGAACTCCACTGGAAGCCAGTGCAGCTGGCACAGCACATGATGAATGTGCGCTTGGATGGGCGTTCCGGTAAGGATGCGTGCCGCTGCATTCTGGATCAGCTGTAACTTCCGGGTCAGACCCAAGGGCAGTCCAGGATAGAGTGAGTTGCAGTAGTCTAGCCTGGAGGTGACCGTTGCATGGATTACTGTGGCCAGGTCCTGTGGTGAAAGATAGGGTGCCAGTTGCCTGCCCTGTCGAAGATGAAAAAAGGCAGACCTGGCAACAGTCATGACCTGGGCCTCCATTGAAAGTGTAGCATCCAAGGTCACACCCAGACTCCTCACCATCAGGGAAGGTTTCAATTGTACCCCATCAACAGCTGGGAGCCGGTTCCCAGCTCGATCGCCCCATGATCCAGACACAGAACCTCTGTCTTCAGGGGATTCAATTTCAGGCGACTCTGATGTAACCATACCATCACAGCCTCAAGACCCTTGACCAAGGAATCCAAAGCAAGATTGGACTGGCCATCTGTAATGATTCCAAGTAAATGTGTGCATGTATCTTTAAATGCTTGATGAGATAGGTGAAGAGTGGGGGGTGAAGGAGATGGATGAGTGAGTGATATGTGTCAGGCTATGGCATTCCAGACTTGATAGTCTGTTTCACTCCCTTCTGCAAGAAGACGAGGTCTTTTGATTTCAAAAGGTTTATTGTGAAAGACAACATTCAAGCCCAGATGTGCATATTCCACGATTAGAGATCCTGGCCGAGCAAAGTGTTGCTAGGAATGAATCATAGAGCAAAGGTTGTTACATTTCACACTCCCGGAGCCCAGCCTCCCCCCCCCCCCCGAGTTCATACAGCAAAACTTCTCAGAGGTGCGCTGAGCTGGCCAAGGTCGAAACAGCAGATAAGACAGGATCCTTTCCCATGGAATCGGCTCCTTGCAGGTGTTGCCTGGAGGGAAAGAAGTCTAAACACTACACGATTAAATATGGCGTTACTTAGGTTAAAACAGTTTCTGACAATATGATTGGTTGAGGACTGAGAGGGTGGGTGGAGTAAATGCAGTTTGAGACTGAGAGTAGAGAGAAAATTTTTAGTCAGAAGAAAGCAGGCTAGCTGTGTGCTGCCTGAATATGTTGAAGTGTTTATGAGAGAAATATAACCTGTGTGGAACCTGAACTGAGCATGTTTGTGAAAGGACACTCAGTCAGGGAAAGAGAGGCCAGCTGTGTGAATGAGAGTAAATGAAGTAACTTTAAGAACCGAGAACTACGTTTATGAAACCGATACGCTTCTCGAATCAATAAAAGCTTATTTTTGTTTTGCTATATCCCAGTGTAGCTGTCATTGCTATATCCCATTCCTATCTTCAGGGCCACATAGAACCACGAAGGAGCCTGACGCTTAGGAACGTTACCAAAGGGAAAATTTAAATAAAATATCTTGGAATAAAATATTCTGGGTGGCAGCAGACTACCCAGAGGGTTAAGGGATAGCTTAAAAGAAAAATCTACCCTAAAGAAAGTAAAGGTCATAACACCATCCATCAGCAGATAGAGCTGAGTGTCATCCGCATACCAGTGACAACCTAGCCCAAAGCTGCGGGCTAACGGGGCAAGGGGGCACATATAGATGTTAAATAGCATCGGGGAAAGAATCGCCCCCTGAGGGATGCCACATACCAAAGAATGGTAAGCAGACATCTGTTCCCTGAGTGCCACCCTCTGTCCTAGATTGTGAAGGAAGGAGTTCAGCCATTGCAGGGCTGTTCCACGAATCCCCACATCGGCAAGGCAATGGGTCAGAAGATTATGATTGACCATGTCAAATGCTGCTGTAAGATCTAAAAGTATCAGCAGTGCCGACCCACTCCGGTCCAGGTGTCGCCGCAGATCATCTGTGAGGGCAACCAGAGCCGTCTCTGTACCATGGCCAGGCCTGAAGCTGGACTGGAATGGATCCAGGATAGAGGCATCACCCAGGTATACCTGCAGCTGTTCTGCTACCGCCTTCTCAATTACTCAAAGTTATCTCAGAAGTCTCAGTCAACTTGAGAGGAACAATCCTTAGTGAAACTACTCCTTTTTAGCTCTCCAGAGAGCCAGCTAAAAAGAAGAAAGCAAACAAATTAAGTAACTGCAGACAAAAGTATCTCCTTTTCAAGTACAACACAATTCTCTCTCTCATTGTCTCACAGCAAACATGAGAAGGGGGTGGGAGTAGAAGACACTCTGTTGTGCCAGCCAGGAAAAAGGTGGGGAAATAGCTTCCAATGCTAGAAAAAGAAACTTTTCAGCAACTTGAGGAAGCCAAGCAAGAAGTGAGAAGGAAAACAAAAGGGAAAAGGTGGGAAACTGCCTCCAGAGCTAAGAAAAAACCCCACTTCTTAGAGCAAACTGTATCCCAGCAACACCAAGAGAAGAGGCAGAGTGGAAAACACTAAAATCTTCACAGCTATTCTGCTGTGTCTGGAAAGAAATGGGCAGAAAGTCAGCTTCATGGCTGCAATAAAAGGGAGGAAAGTAGGGAAATTCTGCTGTAGCAATGCGCATAGCATACTTGCTGCAGAGGAACAAGTGCAGGGGAAAATACCTCTGCACTAGAACCTACAACTATATAGCCAAGCTTTTAAGGTTTCCTCAAAATCTGAAAATCCTTTAAAGAGTTATGATGACCTCGTCCAATCCTTAAGGCCACTTTTGGTAGGTGCTCGAGAGGGAAAACTGGTCAAGACCAATTTGTCATCTAAACCTTGGTTTGATCAAAGCTGTATTTGTGCTAAAAATGCTTTAATCTATGCCTATAAGCTAGCACTGAGAGCTGATGAAAAGACCAGACAAGATGCATATCGTTCTCTTTCATTTTTAAAAAAGAAGTATAAATCACTGGTTGCCCGCTGTAAGAAAGAACATACCAGAAAACTGTGGGCCAATATAACTGAAGCAGCTACGAGCAAAAACTCAGTGGTGTTCTGGAAACTAGTGTCCAACCGCGCCTCCACAGCCGCCTCCCCCTTGGCTTCCGCTATCCCCCCAGATAAATGGACTTCTTTTTTCCAAAAAATGTATGATGATCCTATTCAACCCCCTCCTGCCCTAACAATAGAAAATCTGGCCAAATGCCCCCCAGTTCATGCCGAAGAGGTAAAAGCTTATATTAGCCAGTTAAAGAATGCAAAAGCCCCTGGGCTTGATGGAATATCTCCAGAATTACTAAAAACAAATAAGGACTGGTGGGAAACTTTCCTAGCCTCCCTATTTACTTATATTGATGAAACCGGCTACATCCCCAATGATTGGGGAATGGCTATAGTAGTCCCCTTCCATAAGAAGGGAAAGAAGGAGGATCCATCCAATTATAGACCAATCAGCTTACTAAGCATTGTAAGCAAGTTGTCTACAAAACATCTGCTGAAGAAATTTTTAGTCTGGCTAGAACAGGAGGATATAATTGCTGATGAGCAAGCTGGGTTTAGAGCTGGCAGGTCAACAATAGATCACTGCCTAGTAATGCAACACCTTGTAGAGAAATACGCTACAGGAGACCAAGCATCACTTTACCGGGCATTTGTTGATTTAAAAGCAGCTTTTGACACAGTCTCTAGAAATAGATTTTGGAGGAAATCTATTGATAGGCGACTGCTGTCCCTTTTGGGGGCTATGCACAAGCAAACTGCCCTGAGTAAGGTGCAGCCGAATTGGGCATTTGACTGACCCCATTCAAACTTACAGGCAGGTGTGCCTTCTAGCCCCCTTTCTGTTTATCTTCTACATCAACAATTTGGTAAACCTTTTGAATGACCCTGGATTGCACCCTCCCAAATTAGCAAATAGGCACATTCACGTACTGCGCTATGCAGATGATGCTGTATTACTTTGTAGGACCCCCATAGGGCTGAAACGAGCCCTAAAAAAATTCTCCCAATTCTGTGATACTGAACACCTTCTAACTAATTACCAAAAAACTAAGATCCTGGCTTTCGGTAAAAATCCAAAGATCAGACGATGGGAGCTTCAGGGGCATCAGTTAGAACAACTTACCAGCTTCAAATATTTGGGTGTAGTTTTGCAAGCCTCAGGTACCAAAACAACACATAGCAGCTTCATTGCTGATGTGGGAGAAAAAACAGCACACGGTATACTGAAATGCTATCGATCACAAGGGGGGCAGTATGTACCGGCTGCACTCAGTTTGTTTAAAGCCAAACCAATGGCCCAATTAGTATACGGATCATTCTTGGGGCTGCCATCCTCCTCTTTCTCTCAACTTGAGAGAGTGCACTCCAAATTCCTTAGAGCTCTATTACAAGTGCCCAAATGCATGCCTAACTCATGGGTTAGACTGGAAACAGGAATGTTAAGGGTAGAGGCCAGAATCACCATCCTTTCAATTTTCAAATGGCTGTCAGGACGTCTAAACCCGCAAGGTCTGCTCCCTCTGTTATTCCAAGACAATCTAATTGGCAAAAGGCGACTCTGAAATCCCTGGGAAAATTGGGTCTTTCCCCTCAAAGTTTGCTAGTCATGGGGTTAGACCGAGCAAAATCACTCATTAAGCAGAGAGTGACAGACATTGAAAGACAAACATTTTCTTAGAGCACCAGGTTTTATTTCTTCAGATACTACTAAATATATTGCCGCTCCTGCAGCCTATTTTTACTTTCTTGAATCCAGTAACTCCAGAAGGGCATTTGCTTTAGCTAGAAGTTCAACTCTACCCTCTACCGTTCTGGAAGGAAAGTTTAAAGCTGTCCATTACTCTCTTAGGCTTTGCTCCTATCCCCTAAGAGAAATTGACTCAATGGAGCACATCTTCTTCAACTGCCCAAGTCATAGTAAAATTAGAGCGGAAACCATCAGTCCATTAGTAGAAAGATTCCCTGGAAGTTCAAATAAAATCAAACTTGATTATCTTTTGTCTGATCGGAATCACCAGACACCATGTCAAGTAGCAAGATTCTGTGCCCAGGTCTACAAGCAACGTAAATCACATAAGGCAGCTTAAACAACTAATTTATGATGATCTTATTTTTTTACTCTTATATTTATTCATCGTTCTTCCCCGGTATCCAGTCTCAACTGCTTTTAAACTGATTTGCAAATGGTTTTATATGTACTGGTCGCAAACTGTAATAATAAACTTGACTTGACTACCTCTGCACTAAGAACAGCAGAAATACCTGAACCTACTTCATGGGGTGAATTATCCTAGCTACCACCAGAAGAAGCTGAGAAATGGAGAAAAGCGGAGGGGGTGGTGTCGGTTTTGAAGAGAATGATAGCACTTTGAAAGAGCTCCATCTCTCCCATGCCTGAAATTTAAAATTTATGTTGAAAAGGTAAAGTAAAAATATTTACCCTTCCAACGTAAAGATACGCTAAGAGATCCGAAAGGCAGATTCATATTTATTAAAGGCACTATAGAAAACCAAACTTACACATTTGGCTCAATTTATGCCCCAAACCAAGACAGCCTAATGAAATTCTAAAACAAAGTTCATTAGAATACACATGTACCACTTAGTATAATTTGCTCTAAACCATATTTTCATGACAAACCCACAGAAACAGCAGCAACATAATCTAAGAGTATAATGGAGAGCAACAAATAGAAACAGAAGGATTAAAAGTATCCTGCTCACTAGGTTGGAGGCAAGTTCTGACGACAACAGGGCCAACAACAAAGATTCTCAGGTCAAACTCCATGGTCAAGTAACAGATTCCCAAATCAAAGACTGTGACCCACCAAGGCTCAGGCAGCCAGAACCAAAGAGCTCAACTCACCAACAGCCAAGTCCCAAATACCACAATTGTGACTAGCTAATCCCATGCTAGCTGCGGCCTTATAAAGGGAGTTTCTCCTACAGGTGAGGCTGGGTTCATTAAGCTTCTTTCTCCAAGCTGGCTCATCTCTGCTACTCAGGAGGAGTAGATCAGATCCTGTACTGACTCTCCTGACATTTCCTCAGCAGGGGGAAGGCCGTGGGCTGCCAGGCATGCACTCCTGTGCTTGGTCCATGCCTCTGCCCTTACCCCCAGCCTTCGCTGCTCCTGGGGTTCTTTGGGAGACAGTGGCAGTTCTGGCAGCAGGCAGGTCCATGCTAAGGCCGCCTGGCTTGATGACACTTGATGACACTTGATGACACTTGATGACAACCACATGGGGCTGCTAATTTGATTGCAGAAGTGGTGCTAGAGAAGCTTTCCTCCTGTACTATTTTCACAAACTAAATTTCTTTCCCCAGGTCCTGATGTTAGTTCTATAAGGGGAAGTTTGACTGTGTGCACGCATGCACACAAACACACACTGGTACAGGACCTTGCAGTTTCTTTTAAGTAACAACAAAAGTAAATTGTGATTGTAGGGTTCATAATCTTATTTTGCTCTTTGTTGTGCAAGAGATGGAACTTTTATTTTAAGACCTGGCATCTGGCTTGCTTACCTTCATAAGGCATTTAAACAGTGGATTCCACCCAGAGTGATAGGTGGGGTGGGGAACAGGGAGGGAGCTGATCATTTCTCTCCCCATTGAGATAGCTAAAGAAAACAATTGCAAAATTTCATCATTGTCCCAGCAATAATAGCAGCCGGGGGGAAGGTAGCCAGTTTAGGCAGTGAGAGAATCCTTCCTCTCCCTAGCAATCCCAGATGACTCTTTTTTTTAAAACTACAGTTCCCAGGCAAAATTGCATCACCCAACACATTAAAGAACATATGCCTGGCATCACGTTTAACTTGGCCCTCAGTGCCAGCCTAATGTCTTTGGGGAGGGGGTTCTCTAATCAAAGTGAAGTCACAGCAAAAGCCCTGTTTTGATTGGCTTTCCACTTTATTTCAGTTAATGATGTCACATGGGGCAGGGTGTCACGGGCTGGGCCAGCCCAAGCAGGGTGGTTCAAGTCCAAACCTTAAAGCCAAAGTCAAAGGGGAGTTCCAAGAGCAAAAGCCAAGTCAAACCGGTGGTCAGAGCACGAGATAAAGCCAGGAGTGAGTCCAGAGTCCAAAAGCAAGGTCAGGCACAGTCCAAGGTCAGTCACCGATAGTGTCAGGTCCAAAAGCAGGCACGGGCAAGGTTCACGAAACACGGAGTGGTTGCAAGCAGTAGACACGTTGCTTCCACGCCCAGCAGTTCCTCCAGACTGGCTCTTATAGCCAGGCGTGGTTTTCAGCCAGCTGCTGGGGCTCTATCCTGTCACTACTCATCATCACTCTCCAGCAGCTGGCGTTGGCTTAAGAGGCAAGCACTGCGCCGTCTCTCCTGCAGTTCCAGTCTCTGGCGCTGCCTGCGGCGTTCCTGGGGCATGGGTGAACCTGGGGGGGTGGAGGCTCTTGGCTGCGCTGCACCTGTAGAAGTCCCTGGCTGAGCTTCCTCTGTAGTATTGGAGCTTGAGGGTGCTGGTGCCTCAGCTGCTGGCTGTAAGCTCTGATCAGCCAGCAGCTGTTGCTCCTGATTGCTGGCTTCTGCTGAATCAGGGCTAGGGCTGGCTACACAGGGCTCCTCTTCTCCAGAGGAGTCCTGGCTGGCTACACGAGGCTCCTCTCCTCCAGAGGAGACCTCACTCTCAGACTGGGCCATGACACCATCCCCCCTCCCAAGGCCCCCCCTCTTCTGCGGCCCGGGCAGCCCCGGTTTCTGAGGATAGGCCCGATGGAACTGTCGGACTAGACGGGGGGCATGGATGTTCACGGCAGGCTCCCATGAGCGGTCTTCCGGCCCATACCCCTTCCAGTCCACCAAGTACTGTACTTGCCCCCGCCGGCGACGTGAGTCTAGGATCCGGGCAACCTCATATTCCTCTTGCCCCTCGACGGTAATCGGAGGCGGAGGGGGCAGTGGCCCGGGATGGTGCGGGTCCGGGGGTGAAGCCGGGACTAGAAGGGACCGGTGAAACACAGGATGGATCGGGAGGGTTCGTGGTATTTGCAGGCGGTAGGCCACAGGGTTCACCTGGTCTGTGATCACAAAGGGTCCAAGGAACCGGGCATCTAGCTTTTTGGAGCGCCGTTGGCTGCGGATATGGCGGGTGGATAACCAGACCCGATCACCCACAGACAAGGGAACACCAGGTTGCCGTTTCCGATCCGCAGCCTCCTTGTAGCTTCCCTTGGCAAGCTGGAGTTGTTCCCGCAACAGCTCATGCATGGATTGGAGTTCCTGGAGGCGATCATCAGCGGCTGGAATTCCCGACAATGGTGCTGTGCTAGGGAAGAAACGAGGGTGGTGGCCATAGTTTGCCATGAAGGGGGTCTGCTGGGTGGAGGAGTGCACTGCATTGTTATATGCGAACTCGGCCAAAGGCAGTAGAGCTAGCCAGTCATCCTGTTGATGGTTTGTGTAGCATCTCAGATATTGCTCCAGGGTTGCATTGGTGCGCTCTGTCTGCCCGTCAGATTGGGGGTGGTGTGCTGAGGAAAAGTGGACTTGGGTGCCAAGAAGGGAGTGCAGGGCCTGCCAGAACCGAGAGGTGAATTGAACTCCCCGATCAGAAATTATATGATCCGGACGCCCATGGAGTCGAAAGATGTGCTGAAGGTACAGGTGTGCCGTTTCCTGAGCAGTGGGGGGTCCAGAACAGGGAACGAAGTGGGCCATCTTTGTGAACAAGTCCACCACCACTAGGATGCAGGTGTGGCCTTTGGAGCAGGGCAGGTCTGTAATGAAATCCATGGAAATAGTCCTCCATGGCCCAGTGGGTGTGGGGAGTGGATGCAGGAGACCAGAAGGTTTGCCGGGGACGTCTTTGGCCCGTCTACACGTTTCACAGGCTGCCACATACCGGGCCACATCCGATTGCACCCGGGGCCACCAGAAGTCACGGGTCAAGAGATGAATTGTCTTGTGGCGGCCGAAGTGCCCGGCAGGTCTAGAATCGTGGACCAGCTGCAGTACCTTTGTTCGTAGAGAGCCTGGGGGTACATAAATCCGGCCTCGGTGGGTCAGTAGCCCCTCTTCCTCTGCAAATCCCTCTGCCTGGGGATGGGGAGATCCCCGGACGTTCTGGAGGTACTTCTGGGCAACGGGGTCCAGCAGCTGTTGAGTCTGTATCTCCTCCACCAGCCCCGGAGGGGGTTGCGTGGCGGCGAAAGTTTCTGGAGCCAGGATGGTCATTGGAGGTTGTTCCAGGTCGGGGGATGTGTTGTACTCTGGCTTTCGGGACAGAGCATCGGCCTTCTTATTCTGGGAGCTGGGAACATAGGTGATCCTGAAGTCAAAACGGGAAAAGAACAACGACCAGCGGATCTGTCTCTGGTTGAGACGGCGGGCAGTTTGGAGGTGTTCGAGGTTCCGGTGGTCAGTGAGCACTTGGACTGGGTACCGAGCCCCCTCCAGATGATGCCGCCAAACCTCAAAGGCTGCCTTTATTGCCAGCAGCTCCCGCTCCCAGATGGTGTAGTTCCTTTCAGCGGGGGTCAGCTGGCGAGAGTAGTAGGCGCAAGGCTGTGGAGAGCTAGAGGGGGTTGCCCGTTGTGAGAGCACCGCTCCAATGGCGGTGCTGGAGGCATCTGCTTCAACTAGAAAGGGTAGCTGGGGATCCGGGTATCGAAGGACTGGTTGCGTGACGAAGCGTGTCTTCAGGGTCAGGAATGCCTCGCTGGCTTCTGGTGTCCAACGGAAAGGTTCTCGAGGCCGGAGAAGTCGAGTGAGAGGGACGGCTATGGATGCAAACTGGGGGATGAATTGCCGGTAGTAATTGGCAAACCCCAGAAATCGCTGCACATCCTTCCGAGAACGGGGGGCTTGCCAAGTCTGTACAGCCTCGACTTTAGCTGGGTCCATTTGGATTCCGTGGGGTGATAGCACCTGGCCAAGGAATTCCACGGTAGGCCGGTGAAATGCACACTTTTCCAGTTTGGCGAATAGGCCATGCTGCCGGAGTCTTTGCAGCACCGTCCGCACATGCCGAGTATGTTGCGACGCATCACGTGAATAGATTAATATGTCATCTAGGTAAACAATGACAAACTGATCCAGGATATCTCGAAAGATGTCGTTCATCAGTCTCTGGAACACAGCTGGCGCGTTAGTCAGGCCAAAGGGCATTACCCGGTACTCGTATTGTCCATATCTGGTACTGAAGGCGGTCTTCCATTCATCGCCTTCTCGGATACGCACCAGGTTGTAGGCTCCCCGAAGATCCAGCTTGGTGTAGATCTGGGCTCCCTTGACTTGCTCCAAGAGGTCGGAGATCAGAGGCAGTGGGTACCGGTCGCGAACGGTGATCTTGTTCAGGGCCCGGTAATCATTGCACAGCCGGAGTTCTCCACTTTTCTTTTTTACGAAGAGGACTGGGGCAGAGGTAGGCGAGGTAGAGGGCCGGATGAACCCTCGCTGCAGATTGGTGGTGAGGAAGTCCCGGAGTGCAGCCAACTCAGGCTCTGATAATGAGTACAGGCGTCCCACTGGCAGGGGGACTCCAGGAATCAAGTCTATGGCACAATCATATGGCCGATGAGGGGGAAGTTGGTCTGCTCCCTTTTCCTCAAACACATCTTCAAACTCTGCGTATTCCTCTGGCATCACAGAGGCCTCCTGTACAGCGGCTGCAATGGGACCTGGGCATTGATTTTCGTGTGGGCATGGGTCCCGGAAGCAGAGGTCCAACTGGCCCCACCGGATAACCGGGTCATGGCGGCAAAGCCAGGAAAGTCCCAAGACCAGCGGGAACTGAGGGATGCCTACCACATCAAAGCAGAGCCGTTCACGGTGCTGCTGGATCTGCAAGAGGAGGTCCTGGGTCTCCTCGACCACAGGCCCAGAACGTAGCGGTCACCCATCAATGGCCTCAACTACGGTGGGGGTCTTTTTTGCCCGCAAGGGAATTCGGTGCTGTGTGGCAAACTTGGCGTCCATGAAGCAGCGGGATGCCCCTGAGTCTATCATGGCATACACAAATAGCCATCGACCATCAGGCAGGCACAGCTTTACTGGCACCAGGAAGGGTTCAGGAGAAACACTGGAGGCATTGGCCGTTCCCACAAGTTGTTTAGTGGGAGTCTGCTCCTGGACTATAGCTCGGGTCCTTCTTCTGGCAGGGCACCCATTGGCAAAATGGCCCACCCCACCACAGTACCAGCAGAGGTTGTGGGCATGACGCCTCGCCTTTTCCTCTGGAGGCAGGTGGGTAGAAGGCATGTTCAATGGTGTGGGTTCCGCTGTCCTTTCAGGCAAGGTCTGGGGCGGGGGTGGCTGGCGTAGCGCACGTGCTTGCCGCCGGCTCTCCAGTCGTCCATCAATACGGAGGCATAGGAGAATGAGCGCTTGCAGCCCTCCTGGTCGTTCAGATCGAGCCACTTCATCCAATACTGCGTCAGACAGTCCTTCCAGGTACTGGTCGACTAAGGCTGCTTCGTTCCAGTCCAAGTCCTGAGCCAGTAGCTGGAATTCAGTGGTATATTGGGCCACAGTCCCATCACCCTGGGTGAGGGCACGTATTTTCTGGTTTGCTTTCACAGCTTTCAGTGGGTTTGCAAAGGCGGCGGTAATGTGAGCCACAAAGCTTGGAAAATCCCCCAGCAAAGGGGATTTGGCCAGTAACAAGGGTGTGGCCCATCTTGCTGCCTGCCCCTTTAACAGGCTGAGGATGAAGCCGACTTTGACTTGATCTGTGGGGAAGTCTCTAGCCCGGAGTTCAATATATAGCTGGCACTGGGCGAGAAATGCTGGGAATTCTTCCACATTGCCCTCAAAACTGTCAGGAGGCTTCACTGGGCATTTTGCAGGCAGAGGTGCAGCAGGGGCGGCAAGGAGAGTAGCAATCTGCTGCTGCAAAGTCACCAGTGCTTGGGTTAGTTGTAGTACCTGGTCCTGCAGCATTGCCAGGCTCCCTGGGGTGGGTGTTGCCATGTCCATGCCAGGGAGTTTTGGGTGGAAGCAATCTGTCACGGGCTGGGCCAGCCCAAGCAGGGTGGTTCAAGTCCAAACCTTAAAGCCAAAGTCAAAGGGGAGTTCCAAGAGCAAAAGCCAAGTCAAACCGGTGGTCAGAGCACGAGATAAAGCCAGGAGTGAGTCCAGAGTCCAAAAGCAAGGTCAGGCACAGTCCAAGGTCAGTCACCGATAGTGTCAGGTCCAAAAGCAGGCACGGGCAAGGTTCACGAAACACGGAGTGGTTGCAAGCAGTAGACACGTTGCTTCCACGCCCAGCAGTTCCTCCAGACTGGCTCTTATAGCCAGGCGTGGTTTTCAGCCAGCTGCTGGGGCTCTATCCTGTCACTACTCATCATCACTCTCCAGCAGCTGGCGTTGGCTTAAGAGGCAAGCACTGAGCCGTCTCTCCTGCAGTTCCAGTCTCTGGCGCTGCCTGCGGCGTTCCTGGGGCATGGGTGAACCTGGGGGGGTGGAGGCTCTTGGCTGCGCTGCACCTGTAGAAGTCCCTGGCTGAGCTTCCTCTGTAGTATTGGAGCTTGAGGGTGCTGGTGCCTCAGCTGCTGGCTGTAAGCTCTGATCAGCCAGCAGCTGTTGCTCCTGATTGCTGGCTTCTGCTGAATCAGGGCTAGGGCTGGCTACACAGGGCTCCTCTTCTCCAGAGGAGTCCTGGCTGGCTACACGAGGCTCCTCTCCTCCAGAGGAGACCTCACTCTCAGACTGGGCCATGACACAGGGTTTTAAACGACAACCACACCACTGGGCTGGTTTGTACAAGGACAGGCAGAAATCGGAATAAATGCCTGCGCCAACAGGTTTGAAGTCATTTAAGAACCTTAGTTGGTAACTAATTTTGTAAGAGAGCCAATTAGATAAAACCGTGCAGGGGTGTGGGACGAAAACTCCAGCCCTATTCTTTCCCCTTCCCAAACACCAGTGTGGCTAGTCAAGATGTCCGATTATTATTAGCTGCTGCTTCTTCTATAGTTCTATTTTGCCTCTGAGATGGCAATTCAGAGAGCCAAGTTTGGTCATCGGGCTACCAGTTATAAGTTGCCTTCTGCTTCAGAAAATTTAAACACCAGAAGCTAACAGTGCCCTTATTTAGATGGAAGAATGTCATAGCACAAAGCATTCAGAAAACAATTTTGATAGTTCTAGAATTTGAGTCCACCTTAAATCACAATGAGGGGCCTACCTATATCAGTTCCCTGTGTATCTCTATGACGTGGTTGCTTATTTAGGCATTCTTGCTCCTTTATGCTCTACTTTCTTTCTGTCCCTGATTTAGTCTCTACTAAAGGATGGTTACCTATCTGTTTTTGGGAACAGTTTAAAGTGCTGGTTCTTACCTTTAAGATCCTTTAAGTAAAAATGATGAGATTCACAGATTAACCTTATCCTTGCTCTCAGAGTGTCAATAATATAATTTTTTACAATATGCTTTTCTGAGATAATGTGGCACATTGGGATGCCAAGAGTCGAGGAATGAGAATTTAGTTAAGATCTGGGAGGTATTTTTTTAAACGTCAGTGTTGGTCCTTTGGCACTTATCCATGTGGTTTTATTAATAATGTACATGCTTAAAATATAATTAAAGTCAGGCCACATAAGTTTGAATAAATAATGATATATCCAGAAATTAAAGTTTAAATTGGTTTTATTATATAAGTTATTTGTATCTTTAGAAGGCCACAAAATAAATACGTCCCAATAGGTGACCCTGCTTTGCTTATACCAAAAGACATAGCAACAACACTTATATACCACTTTTCTAAAGTGGTATATCGGAACAGTGACCAATGTCAGTGCTATTATTATCTCCACAATGTAGCTGAGGAGCTGATCTGAGAGGTGTGGCTTACCCAAGGCCTCCTATTGAGTTCATAGTAGTAATGGGATTTGAACCAGTAGAGTGCTGATTCACAATCCAACCACTTAACCACTATGCTACAGCAGCTCTCCCAGGTGATAGCCTTATGTGAAGACAACAATGCATATATTTCTAGGACTATCCTAATGCCTGAAATCTTGCAAACATTTCAGCCCCAACCTAATTATCTTTGATGAGGCTGTCTTTGTCAGATACATCTCACAAAGGAAAGGGTGGATCTTTAGGTTACATGGTCTACCATACACATGAGCCACAGATGCAGGCAACCTAATAAGCACATCATGATAATCAGATTCGTTATAATGGCATGCCTAATTTGCATAAACCTCAAGAAATCCTTTAACTTTTCCTTCTTTATTATTTCACAAAAGGTTAGAAAAGCTTTAGAACTTCACAGAGGAAGAATTCTTGAAATGTCTATTCAGAGCCAGTTTGGTGTAGTGGATAAGAGTGCGGGACTCTAATCTGGAGAACCAGGTTTGATTCTCCACTCCTCCGCTTGAAGCCAGATGGGTGACCTTGGACTAGTCACGGCTCTCTGGAGCTCTCTCAGCCCCACCCATATCACAGGGTGTTTGTAGCCGTGGGCATAATAATAGCATAGTTCGTAAACCGTTCTGAGTGGGTGTTAAGTTGTCCTGAAGGGCTGTATATGAATTGAATGTTATTATATTAGAAGCTTTAACTACATGTTGATTGGACTGCAGGAAGTATTAAAGAATCAATATTTCTGTTTGAAATAATATATTGCTTAAGGCAAGGCAGACCAACAAATCCATTACATCACAAGGTGAAAGCCTTGCAAACAGCCACAGCAGGTCCACTCGGAATCCTAATCAATTCAATCCTATTCAATGGGGCTTACACCCAGGAAAATGTTCTTAGGGCACTGCCAGGCAGGGCCGGCCCATCCATTGAGGCCAGTGAGGCGGCCGCCTCAGGGCGCTAAGGCGGTGGAGGGGCACCGACCTGGGGCCAGGGGCGTGCAACACGGAGCTGCTGCCGCTGCTGCCAGCCAGGAGCATGTGCTGGCGGTGGCAGCATGGGGCAGCTGAGCAGGCAGCCTCCCGTTCAGTTGCTCTGCAGGTTGGAAGGCTCCCTGTGCGCATGTGCGTGCACACAGAGGCAGCATTAAGCTGCCTCGGGTGCCGGCAACGCTGGAGCCAGCCCTGCTGCCAGGTTATGATACGCTAACACAAAGGTTTATGTTACAAGGTGACCAAGATCAGCCTGATTTCTTAGGACACTTCCTCCAGCCTGGGGATCCCCAACTTTTTGCGCCTGCAGGCACTGTTAAAATTTTGAGGAGGGGGACAGGCACCACTACAAAATGGCAGCTACAAGAGGCAGAAACAAGTACACATGTGCAAAAGGGTACGAGAGTGGGGATTATAAGCACACACACCCAGAAGCCCAAAGTGTCTGTCTGTCTCTTGGTCTCTCTCTCTCACACACACAGAAAGGGGGGATGATGATGACCAGTGGATAAAAGGGAAGATAAAACATGCACACAGAGAAGACAGCCAAGGGGGTGAAAGGGGACCTGCACACGAGCATGCGAACAAACAGGCACAGAAGACCAAGATTAAAAGTCCTTTTATTTGTATGGGGAAGTTCGTGCAGGTGCCATGTTGGGGGATCCTGCTCTAGTCACTGGCTGCTGGACACCCACTTAATTACAACAGACTCTGCTGAGCACTGAACAGTGGTCAACAGCATATTAGTGTGGATATTTGAAGAAATTTGGTGACCACCAATATATGATAGTTGCTGTTATATTCTGATAAACTCCACCCTCCCCCTGGAACCTGTAGTTGTTCTATTATATTGTGTATATTATATTGTTTTACTGCATTGTTCTCTTACAATAAAGCTATCCCACTTTATTGTTTGCATTGCTCTGTTTCCTAGTATATGCTCTAATTTTGTAATCCAGTTTTACTGCAGTATTAATTGCTGTATTATATTGTTGCTCTTACATTGTTCAGGGGAACAATTGTTGTCTTGCATCCTCAGGCAAAATGTGAGCATATAAATATTTTAAACAAACCAACATGTAATCTGCCCTGAGTTTCATTGAGAAAGGCCGACCATAAATTAAATCAATCAATCAATAGTTGCTCAGACTACATTGTCTTAATTAAAGGGCTAGTTTAAGTTGATCAAGTAGTCATTTCATTGACCCACGGAGTCCTTCATTCAAATCTATTTGCCTGACCAGCCACCTGGATGGTAGAGAATTCAGAAACAGGATCTGCTGTTGTGGGCTTGTGTAAAGGGGAAGCATTTTTACATATCGTTCGTTACTCAATGCTGGAAGGAGGGAATTGGCTAAATCACTCCAGGGGGATCTGACTTTGGTAGACTCTGGAAACTTGTATCAATTTTTCTTTGGAACCAAAGCTTGCTGTTGCCATTCCTTCTTAGTCTATACAGTTCAGACACAACAAACATCTCCAATTTTGCCTTCAAGTGAAGTAGATGTTGGAAACATTGTCCTGAATTTCTGCTTCTTGGAGAAGTGGAACAAACCTTTTTGATAGCACTGTAATCCAGCATTCATCAGGTTGACTGTGGAGAATAACTAGTATTTGCCATGGCTCAAGGCCTGTATTTTTTATCATAGAGGTTCTGAAAGACTCATAGTGCTATTCTACAGAGAGCTTCTCCAGCCTAAGCCCACTGAAATCAGTTGACTGGAATAACTATACAGGATTATACTATGGGGAGGGGGGCTTGAAATTTGTGGAGATCCTTCCCTGGACCAGCCTGGATGAGGGACACTGATACATCCTTTGCTACTGAAATCTCCAGTGATTATGAGAGAGAAGCACCCCAGGGGATTGCACATTCTTTGTTACGGACCTCTGGGAAGGTCTCTCTTCCTATTTCAGATATTCCCTCTGCTACTATTATTCTCTGTTAGTGGGCATACTGGAACACTGACTAGTGTTGGTGGGGTGCACAACTCAGGATCAGTGCATGAATCTCTATCTGGGAGCTGCTCTTCTCTATGAAGGTGTAGCTAAGACCACATATGCCCCTGCATCCATAGGCTACTGACCACCCCTGGACCTTAGTTTGGATGCCAGTTGCCCTGTGATCTGTCCTTGGTCCTGATGCTAAATCTGATGCTGTATCTTCCTTAATTCAAATGGTGGGATAACCTGCTCATACGTATTCTGTGCTTTGCTGCCTCTCATACCTCTGCAGTCCTGCCCTCATGACAGCTCCCTGCAGAACTATCAAACATATTTCCATGACCACAGGGTAGAGCCCATAAGCACAGAATCCATACTTACCCACAAGCTTGAGGTCAACTGTACTTGCAGCTCTTTTATTCTACCTACTTTTAATTTAGAAAAGAAACCCAGGCCTAATTATCACAAGCAGGAGATAAGGTAGTAAAACAGCATCTGAACTGTACCACTTCAAGATGCAGGCGGGGTTTCACAGGATTAAATACTCTTCCATTAAAAAATGTACACAGAAAACTAGGTAGGTGTTAGGAAGAAAACTGGATTAGGACCCTTCTCCCTGAAATCTCTGTTCTATTTGCAAGGATATTTGGGGGTTTGTAATTGCAAAGTCACTTCCCTGATCCCATAAGAAATTGGAATAATAATGCCTTTGACAAAGAGTCAGTATATCTTTTTTTAAGCAAATACCTGTCACTTTGTCCACAGTACTTAGCAAAGAAAAGGATGGCAGACTGAAAATCTTCTTCATGACATTTTGTCATCTAACATATCACTGGGAAGGCTTTGTCATGGAAACTTTTAGCTCTATTTTTATATGAGGAGGACAAGGTTACAGTTGGTACATTACTAACTCCAAAAGGCCCTGTAGTAACGCAACAGGTAGTTTGTCAGTTACTTGCAAATTATAACATAGCAGCTGGTGACCAGCATCATTAAAACTATTAACATATTCCTCATTTTTGACTGGACCAATGGGACAAAATGTTCAGCACTTCAATAGCTGAGCTTAGTCACAACACAAAATACTCACACTGAGAGAGCATAACAGTATCAATCTGGTAAAACTGTCTGAAGAGAAAAAATCAATTTCTATTTAAATATTTTATTAATTTTTTAATTTTACTTCATTTATACCCTGGCTTTCTCCCCAGTGAGGAACCAAAGTGGCTTACATAATTCTCCTCCCCTCCATTTTATCTTCACAGCAAGTGAATGAGGTGGGTTAGGTTGAGAGTATGCGACTGGCCCACGGTCACCGAGTGACCTTCCATAGCAGAGCAGGGAATTGAACCTGGGTCACCCAGATTCTAGTCCATCACTCTAGCCTCTACCAAATAGTCTTCCAGGAGGACACCCACCAAGAACTTCTTGAGTGTAAAGCTCCACTAAAATTAATAGGACATAGCACATGTGTCTTCCTGTGGATTGTACCCCTGGAATCCTTTGAGCATGCTTTTTAAAATGTCCCAGGGCAAAATGATGGACCACTAAATACATGGGAGGGGCTCCTATCATTATTTTGTGCAGAAACCCCCCCACCTAATGAATTGATACAAAGCCTGGCAGTGACTAGAAGGTCTAGCTAGGGGTGCTCTTTTGGCTGCCCTGTTTTTATCCTTCACTCTTTGCTGATAATGAGGTATCAAGTGCATGCCTTGCAGCTGTAAGACATGAGGAGAAAGGAAGGCTCCTTCTGTCTCCTTACACCCACTTCTGTCACCAGATAGGGAACATTACAGGGCCTCAAAGTCAGGCTGCTTGGCAGGACAGCCTCCCAAAGCTGATGGACTGCAGGCCCCTCTCCTCTGGCCTCAGGTTCCCTGCAGGCCTGTAGAGTTAGGCCTCTGCTGGCAGCCAGAGGACACAAAGTTGCTGCATGCAAATCAGCCAGGTAAACCATTGTAGATAGCAAATGACCTGAACTAACCCTTGGCAAGCTGCGGCTTGCCAAACAGATCCAGCTGCAGCAGCAAGGAGCACAGGTGGGCCCAGAGGCAGGAGCCAGTAGGGGAGCCCCAGCTTTGGAAACGAACATAAGGATCGGCATCCGGCTGTCTCTTGCAGCGCCCTTTCCCGCTTGGCTAGTAGTTAACTGGTGTAGCAGCGAAAGAGTTAAGCGTTTGGGAGGGGGAAACGGAGGCCGGCTGTCAGAAGAGAGCATGTGCAGTTTGCAACCGCATCCTTACTATGGGTCCCTTTTCACTGGCATATTTAATTCCCAGCAGCCGCCGCCGCCGCCACCGCCGCCGCCGCGGTAGAAGCATCAGGCACTTGGAGCCTTTCATGGGGGCGAGGAGGGCGATGTGCTGCTGAGAAAAGCGAGGGAAAAACCAGGCCGGATCACCGCAAGGAAGCACCTGCGCTGGGGCCCTTCCTGCCTACCTTCCCACCCGCCAGCACCGCCCGGGTAAGTGCATCTGCAGAGGCCTCCTTCGAGTGAACGGGTGCGGGGCGAGGGACACGATGCGCCCCAGAATCTGGGACCGCCGCCTCTGGGGAGCCGCCTGCGGCTGCGAGTGAAAAGGAGGAAGAGATCAGCCCGCACCGAAGCGCGAGTTGGGAAGTGCTTGGGCAGGGTTGTGGTTGCTGGGGCGGCGGAAGGCAACCGAGAGCGCATGCTGGCTGCTTGTCCGGCCTCCGCTTGCCGGATCCTGCTGCTCGGGCGGCCAGGCACCTTCCTGCCTCCGCGCTCCGCTTCCTGCCCGCCACGCCCCCGCCGGCCTGGGAAAGATGCTGCACTGTAGCCCGCCGGGCGGTGTGGCCTGGAGCTAGGCGGGTACAGTGCAGCTTCCTTGGATTGATTTCGTCGGGATCGACCATGGACTGGCGAGTCTGGACTCTGGAGCAGCTCTTGCAGCTGAGGCCGGGCGGGGGCTGGATAGGCGGCCATCGTCAGCCCAGGATAGTTCGGCTGGCCTTGGCGAGACTCTCACCATTGTCCTCCCGTTTCTCTGAGGTTTTGAATTCCACTCCCGCCCAGTCTCCCCACAAAAGCTTTTGGCTACCAGTTGGCAGCGGACAGTATCTATGCGAAGGGCTAACCGAAGTTAAGTATTCAAGCAGCCCTCAGTTTCTAACGCGAGTGCTTAGCTTTCATATTGTGTTGTGTTCCCAAGCTGTTACCGCTAGTGTTTGCCCTGCTAGCTACCACTGTATATCGCTTATAATAACACCTTTAATTTGCAGAATAGTTTAGGTTTTTGCATTGTATTTGTATCTGGTCACTAATGCTCTGGTTTTGCAGACGCTTGCCAGGCAAAGAGAGGTTTGCTGCTTTGCTGCCTCTGAATATGAAGGCTCTTTTTAGCTATAATAGCAAGGAACTATGAGTTCTTCCAATGCTCATTATTTTTTTACGTTATTTATAGTCCACCTTTCTCACTTAGTCTTAAAGTGGATTACACCATGCAATTCAATATGATCAACAACTGGGACATTCAGTAAATGATAAAATATGGTATGGATTGCAGAAATTTAAAAATGAGCAGAAATCTAATACAGAGCTGAAACAACGTTGAAGCAATTTGTCACGACATAATAAATGACAGGAACAGACAATGTGTGGTAGTATAGTCTACAGTCCCCATCTCTTTATCAAAGCATCTCTTTGAATGATTTTGTTTTAAAGGCCTGTGTCCATCACCACCACCACTGAGCTGAAAGGCACTGGGTTGGAAGAGATATGAAAGTCTGTCTATTGTGATATCTGTCCATGATGTTGTAGTCATCCTGTGATTAACATGCATTGGTGAACCAGCTCCTAGGGATTTTATTTTTGTTGCATGCCATCCCAAACCAGTATATCGTTTTAGGGCATTCTTGACTTTTGTCATTGCTATCTTCGTATAGGCTCTGGATAGCCCAGGTGAGCCTGGTCTCATCAGATCTCAGAAGCTAAGCAGGGTTAGCCTTGGTCAGTAACTGGATGGGAGACCTCCAGTGAAGACGAGGGCTGCAGAAGCAGGCAATGGCAAACCACCTCTAATAGTCTCTTGCCAGGGGTCACCATAAGTCAGCTATGACTTGAGGGCACTGTACACACACTCACACACCTTTATATAGAAATTAAGTCTCAAGGAAACTATTAATCTCTTCAACTAGCAAGGAAGTTTTCCTATGGTCGGGTTTAGTTACTCTGAAAGACTGCTGTCCTTCCCTTTTAACTCTAAAAAGAATATTTACAGGGATAGATGGAGGAATAATCTGTAAAGCAGGGGAAATACCATTTCCTTCTTACATCCATAGCTAAGTATATACTAGCTGTCACCAAGGGTGTGTACAGTAAAATTATGAACTAGTGTTGCTCTGAAAACATTTGAATTATATTGTTTCTATCAATGTTTTTCTGAAAAAGAAAGTACTTTTAGTCCCTGAGACAGAGAACTATCAGGACTTTAGATTGAGTGAAATTTGTCTGTGACTTTCGGTGTAAATACATTTAAATAGATGTGAATTTACTAACGTAAACATTTGTAAAATTATTGAAATCTTATAAACCATGACACCTGACAAATTTCAGATAAGAGAAGGAAGTTTTTCTCAGGCAGAAATTAAAACTGAATTATGCAGACTTCATGAACTATACAAATTAAGAAAATATGCTTATTTCTGCATGATGTATTATGCTTCTGTTCATCATAGGATGGGGCAAAGCAATGGAGCCACAACCTTCTGGCCTCTCAAAAAGTGTTCTTGCTTCTTCCCTGTCTTCTGAGGCATTCCTCACAGATCTAGCATTTTGAGAAATATGTTAGTGGGTGAGGGGTGCACCTGTTTTTTGGAAGCCTTTCCCTCCTTCTGCTTTTAATTTGTTTTTCTGTATTGTAAGCTGCTCTGGATCCTGATTGAGGAGAAAAGCGTGATTTTTTTCCCAAGCATATTTTTGTATCCATACTTAGAGGAACTTTTTATAAATGCTGAGATTCCCAGAATTCTTAATTTGGTGCTCATTGCCAAATTCTGTGATGTCCACTACCCATGTACTTTTTTTTCTATTATTTTGCACTTAGCTCTGCTTTATACTTGCCAAACTGCATAAGACGTATCTTGCTCAAATGACAGCTATAATAAGCAATAGGTTTCGAAGCAGATAACAGACTTTGCAAATTTTAATGGTTTGCTTAGATCTTGATAAGTTTTCTTTGCTTAACTGTTATTAAGCACCATTTTTCCCTTCCTACCTGAGCTGAAGAATCCCTTTTGAAGTGAAGCTAATGTCAGTCTGGGTTTCTGAAGGATATTGTGAGGACAGAGAGCTGTCTGTCATTGAGGGGCAGACCATTGGCTAGGCTTTTTAAAAAATTTATGGCCAGTTTTCTTCCACAGTACAAAACTTCTCAAATTGCATGCTTCTGAGAGGAAATAGATCCAGAGAAGTTAGCCGTGTTAGTCTGTGGTAGCAAAATCAAAAAGAGTCCAGTAGCACCTTTAAGACTAACCAATTTTATTGTAGCATAAGCTTTCGAAAATCAAGTTCTCTTCATCAGATGCATAGTACAGAAAATGGTCAAATATATTTGACCAGTTTCTGTACTATGCATCTGACAAAGAGAACTTGATTCTCGAAAGCTTATGCTACAATAAAATTGGTTAGTCTTAAAGGTGCTACTGGACTCTTTTTGATTTTGCTACTACAGACTAACACGGCTAACTCCTCTGGATCTATGACCATTGAAAGCACCGCATTCAGCCGAATCTGAGAGGAAAAGTTTTCTCAGAAGTGGCAAAATCACAAGCCATATTTGGATCTTTGTGTCTTCAGTAATTGGGATGCAATTTAGCCAAACACAATCATAAACATTTGGGTTCTGTTGGGTTAGTGTCAGGGAGGAGCCAGAGTATCTGAGGGTTGGTTGTGGCTCTTGGCAGCCTTGCTTTTATGTCTTGCTGATTGAAATGAAATGGGAGTGATTTAAATATATACTCAGTTACTGAAATTAATGGTAGTGAACTTTGCCTGGATCCTATTCTAAATCAACTTTTCAGACTAGGTTTAGAATGTTGAATTATTGCTTTGAGGATGCTGTCAGTAATGGAGAGTAACATAGCCTGTATGTAAGAATGTTTCCTTTGAAGCTAACGTACTTCCTTCTGTGAAACTTACCATTTGGTACTGGTAACTTTGCATATGTAGCCTTTGAGATTACTATCATCTTGTGTCCAGTTGGAAATTTGTGTTTCAAATTCGGTAAATATTATTTAGAAAAGTTTAAGTGTTTTTTTTGGCAAGAATTGTGTGGAAGAATTGCAGAACAAGTAATCAGATACAAATTAGAGAAGGTGTGTGACAATGAAATTTTTGCCTGGTAGTAGAGGGTAGCTATATGTCTTATGGTAAGACAGAAAAACCTAATTTTCATTTGCTAAGTAAAAGAAAGAAACATCTGCTCAATGAAAAGAAATGGGTATTTCAAGAATCTGGTGTTTATGGAATAATCTGACACAGAAATGATAACCAACAAAAGCAACAATTTTTATCAGTAAAAATTGTGGCACTCAGGATTGTGTGAATGCTTTTAGAAACTCATCCATTTCTCTATCACTGAACAAAAAGGCATACTTTCTGGTAAAATGCAAACATTTACTTTGTGTTCCTGACTCACTGCTTACCGAAAGGAAGAAAAAGAGAGAGGATGAATTACATTATGTAGGGAGCATAAATTCTTACACTATTGCTATGAATAGTACATGCAAAGGTAATCTGTCTCAAATATATTTTTCTGTTGTTCCTCACTGACACAACTTTCCTGATTTTTTAACCATGGTTTAGATATTGGAAAATTGCATACTCTGCCTTCTCTTTCCTCTGCTCTCTTCTTGTTGACCTTAATCACAGCAAACATTTCATCAGCACTGACATGAACCGTGGTTGATGACAACTAACCCAATTTCCTCTTAACGAATCTAATCTTCTTTACTTTACATCTTACTGTTTTTACAACCTAAGTCATAAACAGCAACTTCAAACTCCGTTTCAAATCCTGGCTAGGCAGGAACCCTGGTTAGAATATATAAAGGAAGAGAGTGTGTTGTAAACTTGTATTCATTTCAGTATTTAGGGGCAATGAACTTGTGAGAACAGAAAAAAAAGAGACAACATTAATACTTCTAGGTTTTTTTTTTTTAAATGTGTTGGATTGATCACTTTTGTAAATGATATAAGATCATCTTTGTAGTTTTCTGACTATATTTAGTGATTAAACAATAAAATACTTGTTATTTTTATTTGGAATGTTGTATCTGTAATGAACAGAAATTCTATTGGAAATTACTGGTTTTCCACTTGAGATGTTTAATAGTTTCTTATGTTTTTACAGCTTCTGTTCACACTTGGAAATGGGTCATGAGACCTAAAGTATATTGAAGTACAAGGAACATTTTTCAGCTTGAATGAACAGTAAGGATTGGCAATAAAGCCTTTATACATTATCTTTTTTGTGTGCCACAGTTGTTTTCTCTGGACAATGTTGTGTTTTTAAAAAAATATTCAGTTTTTAAATTTCTATACAAACATAACAATAACGAACTTAGAAGTAATGACAATGTTGGTTGTCACAGTAGTGTCGAAATTTTTATTTCAGACAGAAGTTATTGGCATCTCTCTTACACTGAAGGAAAAATTGATATGAGCAGGGATGTGTTTTGAGCTGATCTGGATGTAAATTCTGGGAAATAATCTGATCAGAAGCTGATACCTAATGATCTTGCTTGGCAACATAGACAAAGGGCTTTTCTGCATGATCACTTATAGCAGGTTTTCTGGGTATTCAGCCCATGAGGATCAGATCCATCTTGGTTTCTATAATTCTGCACTTGAGGAAGTTGACCTGAAGTGCTGTCTGGTATTTATTTCTGCATTTAGAAAAAATGCCCTGTTTCTGTTGCAGGCTTTCTGGGGGAAGAGGATGTCAGCAATTTCGTCAGTTTTTTAAACATGCATTACAATGTTGTAACATGTAAGGTACCTTTACCTTACAATGTTGTAACATTTGAATGTTAGAGGGGGTTATGGTATTGGTTAACCTCTACCTCACCCTGTCTGTCAGTGATTGGGCAGTGTTATTTGAGCTCCAAATTTAACAAAATTTATGTGTGTTGATTGGTTGAGGCATCCTGGAGGGAAACTTTAAAATAGTTGGCTTCCACGCACAACACGTAACAATGATAACTTCTTATTTTTTAAGAATGAAGGCTGAGAGTGGTGGAGGAAGAAAGGGGAGGAAGAGTGTGATTATACATTGCTATTCAACCAACCAGGATGCAGCAGGGAGGGCAAAAGGCAGGGGCAGGGATTACACTGAAGAAATCATTCTGCAGTTCAAAAAAGTCACCCTTTAACTTGCCTTTTTTTTTTTAATTGGGATATAACCACAGGGAGAAAAACTGCAGAACCTCCAGGGGTAAATAGTTTCTGCAGCAGATGCGACCTTTCACTGTGCAGAACTTAAAACAGTATGGGAAGACTGAACTGAGACATTTTGATCATGTATGCAGAAGTCAGGGGATACATCAAAGCTGTATGGGACCAGAACCAACAACAACAAAACCATGTTTTAAAGCCCCAAATTTAGTAGCTCAGTTGTGCAATACATTGGTACAATGTACTGAAATGATTTACCGCATTTGTATCTATCTTTTCCTCCTCCAAGTTACTCAAAGTGGCCTAATTGTGGTTATTTTATTTCATCTTCACGGTATAAGGCTGAGATATGGTGACAAGGTTAAAGTTACCCAGGGGGCTGATAGGGAATTTCATCCCAGGAGCCTCCAATCCTAGTCCAGTATTCTAGTTATTGTCCCACTTCATGTTCTTGCCTAGAAATGTATGAGCTTTCAAGAGTCAGAGCTCCCTTCGTCAGATAGGTATCATATCTGACAAAGCTCGAAAGCTTATACCCTGGAAATCTAGTTGGTTTTTAAGGAGCTACTGGACCCGAATCTTGCTCTTGAGGGAAGATATTTATGACAACTCAGCAAAGAATATATGGGAGAGGTGATAATTTACTTAGAGATGGCCTGTCAGAATTCAGTGTTTGTTGCATGAAACTTTCCCAAATGAAGATATGCAGGGGGGGTTGCATTTTGTAAAATAGTGCTATATAAGTACATAGTAACCTTGACACAGGGATCTGTTTTATAGCACATGTTAAAACCGAGTGACATTGCAGGCTATATAGACAATCTATGATGCGTAGAATGAGAACCTTAGGATGTGCACTTAAGACCACTATGATGCCTAGAATGAGAACCTTAGGATGTGCACTTAAGATGTTAGTTAGCCCTTAACATCGTGCCCATGTGGTCAAATCAGTATAAAAGTAATTTCATCATCAATGCTAATGCTTATGTGGAATGGGGATTCTAATCCATGCTTTTGTTCTTAAAATACAACTGTGGGTCTGTATTTAGGTTGACATTCTGTATTATTGTGGATTAATTATTGTGTATGAACCAGCAGTGTATGTGCAGAAGGTCACTTAAAAATGTCTTATCCCTTAGTGCAATCATATATAATAGGATTTTCCCCATTTCCTGCTTTTCTTAAACTCCTTGTTAGCAATTGTTACTACTGAATTTTGATTCTGATTATTCTGTTTTAAGTAAACGAGAATATGATGATGATGGTGATGATGACAACGACAACAACATTCGATTTATATACCGCCCTTCAGGACAACTTAATGCCCACTCAGAGCAGTTTACAAAGTATGCCATTATTATCCCCACAACAAAACACCCTGTGAGGTGGGTGGGGCTGAGTGAGCGCCAGAAAACTGTGACAGGCCCAAGGTCACCCAGCTGGCTTCAAGCGGAGGAGTGAGGAATCAAACCTGGCTCTCCAGATTAGAGTCCCGCACTCTTAACCACAACACCAAACTGGCTGTCTGATTTTGAGTATGCATCCTTGTTACCCTGCTTTAAACTATAAATCTGATACTTTTCCCTTCTCTCAAGATGGCATGAATTAGGTGAGATTATTATAAGAAATTTCTAGGTTAAATCCCAGAACAAATTTTTTTTTGTTAACAAATACCAGTTGTTGAATCAGCAGTGTTGTTAGTAGAGGAGCATAGGAGGTAAGTTGGAGGACATCTAAATAAAAATGTATCCCCCCACCCCCAGATCATTCAGTAGTGTCTTACCCAGATCTCACAAAAGCTTGTCAGGTGGTAAATCTGCTATGCTATTTCAGGTGGGAGCTTACATGATTGAATGATCCTTAATATCAGAACAGATATCTTGCATAGAAAATTAGATGTCAGAGAGAAGGATAGGCTAGAGCTCGCTCTACAAGTCTCTAATGTTCTATGTGTAGCTAATGTTTTTGTATAGAGGAGCATTCATCCAAGTGACTAAACAGCCATCTGCAGTATAAAGTGGGACAGTCCAGATACAGGTTTGCCCTCATCACAGCTTGTTGTTCCTGATAGCTGGGCCTCTGTGGAGCAGCTGGAGCCTCTTTCTTTCAGTGAAGGAGCTCTGTGTGAGAGTGTGTGAGAGTGTGTGAGAGTGTGTGAGAGAGAGAGAGAGAGAGTGTGTGTGTGTGTGTGTGTGTGTGTGAGAGTGTGAGAGATTTTCACTAAATGAAGGAATTCCCACCTCATACTAGGGTCTGATAGTCCTGATTTGTAATAACAAGACAATATCTAACTATATGCAGTGAGAGAGGGTATCTGAAAAGATGGCCTACTTGGACAAATTCAGCATTTAATATCATTAAACTGATGTAGATAGGTCAGTTATGAAATTTTATTTCATTGCATTTGTATGCTGCCTTCCTGCCCAATAGGATCCCAAGACAGCTTATATCTTGCCTTTCTCCCCACTGGGTCGTTCTCCTGTCCTTCATTTTATCCTTGCAACAACCCTGTAAAATAGGATAGGCTGAATGTATGTGACTGGCCCAAGGTAGCCCAGTGAGTTTTCATGGCAGAGTGGGGATTTGAATCTTGGTTCTGAAGATCTCAGCCCGACATTCTAACCACTGCACAACACTGATAAGCAGACTTGTTCTGTGCTGGAGAAACAAAAGCCACACCAGTAGGCAGGAAAAAAAAAAGAGGAACCAGGTGCGATGTGAAAGGATTTATTGAAGTTTTTTAGATCTCTATGCATTTTGCTTTAGGTTTCGTCAGGGGATCTGTTGTAAAATAACATAAAAATATAATTCGTCAAATTCTTTGTTTTTATGTTATTTGCTAATTTTCTGTTAATAAAATATGTTAATTTTATGTTTTTTAGGTTATTTTACAACAGATCCCCTGAGGAAGCCTAAAGCAAAACGTGTAGGGATCTAAAAAACTTTCATCACTTACAGGGTTGGCTGTAAATGAGAAGATATTCTGTTGAAGTGTTCTTAGAGCCATTGCCATGAAGTTCCTTGTATGCAGGGAACAGTATGACATTTGTGTGTTGTTACATAACACAGCCAAATATGTATGTGTATGTATACACTCTAATAGCTCTCAAGTGTTTTCTATGTAGTTTTTGTAACTTTGAAGCAGCTCTTAATTTTGCAATTTGGCCCACAAAGCAAGGATAATTTATCATGTCTAGCAGCAGAGTTTGTTCAGGAAACATCATTAATAGTGAAATGTGTCTTTTAGGAGAGCAGTGGTGCCAAATATCCTTCAAATATATTTAATTTAAATGGATATAAAATGATCCTACTGTTTTTTCCCAGTTCAGGTTTTCACATAAATTGCAATTGTGTATTTGTTGATCTTACTGCTACTTTAATTTTTTTGTCCTGATAACTCTACAGTCCTGATATGGAAATGGTAATATAATCTGCTATTTCTTCTGTGAAGTGAATGAGCAAGGTTTATTTTTCCTAAATGTCTATTTTCTTTCAGTGTTAAGGGGTAGCTGTGTTAGTCTGCAGTTGAAGAGCAAGATCTGGGTTCAATAGCACCTTAAAGACCAACTAGATTTCCAAGGTATAAGGTTTTAAAAGTCAAAGCTCCCTTCATCAGATATGAGGAGTGCAAAAAAGGAGTCTTTATAATCTAGGCAGAAGATGGGAGGGGTATTGTAAATTAGAGTAACAGGAAGCTAGCTATGATGTTGTAATTCACTTGATAGAGCAGGGAAGCAAGGTACAGAAAATCAACATTTATAGTATGAGAAAAATCCTATGTCGCAATTCAGCCTTGGGGGATCCATTGTTCCAAATTTGCAAATAAACTCAGTTTCAGCAATTTTGCACTGTAATTTTCCTTTGGACTTTCTCTGCTTGAGAAACGCTACTCTTAAATCAGTGATGGAATGTCTTGGACAATTAAAATGTTCTCCCACTGTTTATTGAATGTTCTGATTTTTTATATCAGATTTATGTCCATTCATTCTTTTTTTTTTTTTTTTTTGTGAATAAGGCAATGTGTGTAATTTTCCATACATGTACAGCTTTGGTACACCGTAACATAAAAGGAAAGGAGGGTAGGAAAACTTTGCTGGTGGAAAGCTGGCCAGAAGAGGCAGAAAGGCTTTAAATAGCCTTTCTCTATTGGCCAGTTTGCATTCTAGGCAAGCCAGTAACTGATGACAGACATTTATGAAAGGCAGGAGCCACCCATCTATGTGGATGATACCATCATGTTAGAAGTCTGTTTTTCAAATAATAATGTTTGGTGTGCAAACATGCAAGTTTCCTGCAAAATTCCAAACAAAAGTATTTGGCATACAGAGATTTGTAATGTGTGACTCTGTTTACCATTATGATTCTTCAAAATACTGGAAAAGAACAAAGTATGAAATCAAAGAAATGGAAAGAGTATGGAATCAAAGAATTTCTGTTCTTTGCAGATGTTTCTTCTCTGCACACAGTTGTGAAATGACTGCTTCCTCACCTCCGCTGTGCTGCTTCTTCCTTTTTTTATGCTTCACTGTCACATATATCATCCAAGATCATTTTTCAAAGCCTCCAGTGCTCTTGTCCATCCATGCAAAGGCAAATAACTAACTCCCAGCACGGCCAGACTGCGCTTGATCCTGTGTCCGTGCTGGCACAGGTTTATTCTGCGCTCCTCCAAGATGCAGGAATGGTATCCCACCACCAGTTTGTGCATGATTAAACCATCCCTTGTCCCCTATTGCCTTTCTTCCCCCTGTCTTTAGCTTTCCCTCCTTCCTTCTCCCTGGCAGCCTTTCTCTCTCCATTCATTCTTTTGGAGAGCCAGTTTGGTGTAGTGGTTAAGAGTATGGGGCTCTAATCTGGAGAATCAGGTTTGATTCCCCACTCCTCCACTTGAAGCCAGCTGGGTAACCTAGGGTCAGTCACAACTGCTAGGAGCTCTCTCAGCCCCGCCCACCTCACAGGGTGATTGTTGTGAGGATAATAATAACACACTTTGCAAACTGCTCTGAGTGGGCGTTAAGTTGTCCTGAAGGGCAGTATGTAAATCGAATGTTGTTGTTATTATTATTATTATGTGAAGGGACTCACCTGTTTGTCCAATATAGAGAGTTGAAGGGCACTGCTAACACTTGATGACATATATAACGTTGGAAGATGAACAAGTGAATGAGCCCAAGATGGTATAGCTGGTGTTGTTAGATCCAGTGATTGTGTCGTTGGACTGACTATGGGGCAGAGTTGGCATCTTGGTTTATTACAGGCCCTGGGCCTAGAGTTCATGCCCCTGTTGGGAAGTACATTGTTGTGAGTGAGTTGTTCAAGATTGCGGGGGCGGGGGGGGGGGTTGTCTGTGAGCAAGATAAGGTTTGCCTCCCAATGCCAGTGAGAAAGCAATATCATTGTCCAGCACAGGTTGTGGGGTCATTAATGATACATTGAACTGGTTTGAGCTGGAAATTGTATGTGACTACCTATGGTGTTATGTTGTTCTTTTTGGGCTTATTTTGTAGTAGGTCATTCCTCGGTGTCATTCTGGCTTTGTTGGTCTGTTTTCTTACTATATCTGGTGGGTATTGTTCTACAACAGAGATTTCTACAGCAGAGATTTCTGGAATTACAAGATTTCAGGCAAAAGTGAAGGCACATTACTTTGAAAGTTCTTTGGTCCCTTGCTAGCACATCACTCTTATGAAGAACTGGAGAAAATTTATGTCAGTATGTAAAAAGAAGAACTGTCATACTGTGTTTTGACTGCTGCCATTACTTAATGTGGTAGGTTGTGTGTGTGGGGGCATCCTTCTTAATCTTTTCCCTATACAATCCTGTCCACAAGTCTATATGAAAGATGGATTAGAGCATAAACAGGATCTCATCTATTAAGAAACTTTGCTACTATGTGTTGTCTTTCCTTCATTGCATAAGGCTTGAAAATTGGTGCTCATTAGCTTAGAGCTAACTGATGAGGCTTCATGTAGAACTTCAGTGCAATCCTCAGAAGAATTATTCCCTTCTATCTAGGATTACACTGCTAGACTCCGCCCCCCCGCCCCCCTGTTGCTTGTTCCACTTCAAGATAGCACCTTTGTCTGGAATCAAAATATTTGCTGTACATTCCTGTTCCAGTGTAAGCTATCTCCACGCCAACTAATATTTGCTCTTTGGAATGGTATGAGCAGTGTGCCTACTAAGAAGGTAACAAAAGATGAAGCTAAAAATAAAAGTTTCTGATCAATTAATTAGATAATTATACAAGAGAAGCATATAATATTAACATACTGCCATTTCAACTTAGGTAGGTCTTGACAGATCGAAGCACCGCTGAAAATGATCCCTCCCTTTGTTTTGTTCCATCACTGCCAATGGAAAATAAAGCATGAAAATGAAGCTTTAAAAAATTAGGATAGCTGAGTCATACTCTTCCAGCCTAACCTTCTGTAAAATGTGTTCACCATTAAATAGTGGAATAAGTAATTTACAGTAATAAAAGCTGTTACTACTCCTTTGGGTATGAAAACAAATGAAAAGATAGATTCTAGTACTCTAGTATAAATCAGTGTCAAATCAAAGAAACATGTTATTCCCATTTCCTGCCAGCTTGAATTTGGGTCTGTATTTTGTCTCTGGTATGGGGGTGAGTGGGTTCCAGATTTATTTAAAGAAGTCTGTGTAAGTATTTATCAATTTGCTTGTTTGCTAATTATATTGTTATCCTACCCTCCTTTTAACATGAAACAGAAGGCAGCGTACATAGGGTTACCAAGCAGTCTCACATCCAGGCACTGGTGAAATCCAAACTGCATAGTTCCAGTAAGCTTTCTGTGTCATGTGCCCTCAAACTGTGTTGTGAAGCCTAATGCTTGTATGATTTGTGGCATATAGATTGTACTTGTGTTGAGGCAAAGTTGGCTGAAACTAAACCCTGTGAAGACGGAGATCCTGTACTTGAGTCGCGGAAACGTGGATTTGGGACCCCAACTTCCTACACTTGATTGGGTAGTACTTACACCAGCTCCGAGAGTTAGGAGCCCAGGGGTGATCCTGGATGCCTCCTTGACAATGGAGGCCCAGGTCACTGCGGTTGCCAGGTCCTCTTTTTTTCATCTTTGACAGACCAGGCAGCTTGTCCCTTATCTTTCGTCCCGCGACTTAACTTCAGTGGTCCAGGCAATGATTACCTCTAGGTTAGACTACTGTAACACGCTCTATGCAGGGTTTCCTCTGAACCTGATCCAGCGGTTACAGCTGGTGCAGAATATAGTGGCACGTGTCATCACAGGAATGCCGATATGTGTGCATATAACGCCAGTATTGTGTCAGCTACACTGGTTACTGGTGGAGTACTAAATCAGGTTCAAGGTTTTGGTATTAACCTATAAAGCCCTGTGCGGACTGGGAGTGGCGTATCTGCGGGACCGCCTCTCTCCATATGAACTCCTTAGGACTTTTCGTTCTAGTGATAAACATCTGTTAAAGGTCCCTGGCCCCCAAGGAGGCCTGCCTGGCATCGACCAGGCCAGGCCTTCTCGGTCCTGGCTCCAGCCTGGTGGAACGCTCTGTCCAATGAAACCAGGGCCCAGCAGGATTTGTTATCTTTCCGCTGGACCTGCAAGACGGAGCTGTTCCACCAGGCGTACGGCTGATGCTAGGCGGAGCCCCCTGGCCAGCTGAGTATAGGACATGCCCTCCCTACTAGTAACACCCCCCATCTCTTAAATATTCCCTGCTAGGATGCTCTGGAGATGGTCAAAGGGTGGTCAGTTGGATTATTGTGCCGCTGTGTATATGTATATGTGTTTTAAATATGTAATTTTGAATGTTTTATGGTTTTTTAAAATGGTATTAATTGTTTAATGTAATTTTAAATTGTATGTTGGTTGTAATCTGCCCTGAGCCTGCTGCTGTGAGGAGGACGGAATATAAATCGAATATAAATAAATAAATAAAATGTGGGGCCGTAGTCCACTCAGACAAATATGGCAGTGCAGTCTCTACTGACTGGGCTAAACCATGTTTGCAAGTCATGGCTGCCCCCTCCGAAAAACCTGGAGATCTTAGAACAGGTGGGAGTAGAAGCTGGATCTCCAGGGCTTTCTTTTGCTGCAAGTACCATTGAATATCTATGCAGGGCAGGTTGCTCTTCAGGCCTTTCATTGGGCCGACTGGGCTATCAGACTGCTAACTGGCCATTTGAATGATCAAGATAATGGACAGTGTAGGAAGAAATAAATTATGATCTTGGGAAGTGAAAAGAAATCCTGACTATATAAAATGCCTTCATGTGATCTTTATCTAACACCAGTTCCTCTAAAAGTTGTTCACTTTTCAGTGGCCCAGCATCTTTGCATCCCTATTGTATTTTGGATAATTGCTACTTAGCTATCATCAGTATATCCAATTCTCAACATGGCCACGTCTGTGGATACTTAAATCAGTATCTTAGCTACAAAAAAACTTACTAGTTCTTACTGTATGAATCTTTAACTTGAGTTGTGTGTATATGTACATGTTTGTATTGGCCCCAGCCTAAGCAAGTCCAGCAAGTCACAACAAGCTACTGTGTTTTATGGACTATTTTACTGTGAATAAACTTTACTTAAATCCAGAGACTGGAGTCATGAATAAAGAAGACAGGTATTCTTACAAACCTGAAAAGCATCCCAGGTTTGCAGAAAAATCTGAGCTCAGTGGCCCTCAGTAGCCATTGCTAGACAAACACAACAATAAAAGTCAGGGGGGGGGCTAGGTACTTTTCCAGGGCTGTTTTGGCCTTTGAGGGAGGACTCATGGGGCAAAAACTCACCAGAAACCACCAAATGACTTGCTACTACCCAAATTACATGACTCACCCAGAACTGGATGCTTGCTACAGTTCAACAGCAGCCACCTCATGAAATCCAGTGTGGTGTAGTGGTTAGAACTTCAGAACAGGACCTGGGAGACCTAGATTCTAATCACTAATCTGCTATAGAAGCTCACTGGGTGACCTTGAGCTAGTCACAAATGCTTCATCTAACCTGTCTCAGAGTTTTTGTGAGCATAAAATGCAGTTTAGAATAATGTAAGCTGCTTTAAATCCCCATTGTGAAGAAAGGCTGAAGTAAATGAAGTAAACAAATAGATATAGCTGAAGACGGAGGGCTGATAAAAGATAGGCTAGTTGGGTGGGTGGGAAGGAAAGAAAGAAGCAAGGAAATAGAGAAAGAAGCCAGGAAGAGGGAAAGAGGAAATATTCTGGGAAAGGGTATATATGGAAAAATAAGCGCCCCCCTCTCCCCAGTCGTTGCAGGGCCAGCACAGGGCAGCATCACACAGCTGAGCCATAGTTTTTTTAGGTAGAGGCTGTCAGGAGGTGGGACAGAGGCATTGCTGAAGAGAGGAGGGCAGAAAAAGGTAGGTTGGCTGGTGGGTGGGTAGAAAGGACAGAAGGAAGCAGAAAAAGGGCGGAGTCTATGCAGTCTCAGAGGGAAGGGAAAGAAATAATGGGGAAGGGGAAAATGAGATGCCCCTGCAAGTCTGTGCAGTCCCCCACTTGTCAATTTATCTACTTCTCAACGTGGCCATATCTATGAATACTTAAATCTGGAGACTGGAGCCATGAACAGACAAGGCAGTTTTTTTACAAACCTGAAAAACTCCAGGTTTGCACAAAAAAAACACCCCTCCCCCGAAATCTAACAAAAGTACATTGAGGTTAAACCCCAACAATAAAAGTAGGGAAAGGTGAAGATGTAGGAGATGCAAGGAGGAGGGAAAGATAGTGTGGGCAGTGGGAAACTGAGGAAAGTGAGGTGCCCCTCACAAATTCTTGCAGGTTTTCTACTGTGCAATTGGGGTTGATGGCCACTACTGTGCTCCTGGGACCAGCCCAGCAGCCAGCACCAGTTAACTGGGCTGTAGTTTTCCTCAGGAGAGGCTGCCAGGGGAGTGGAAGGAAGAAAAGCTGAATACGGGGCGGATAAAGTAGTTTGGTAGGTGGGAAGAAGCCAAGGAAGAAGAAAAAGGGGAAAGGCTATGGGGGCTTTCAGGAAAGGGAAAGAGCAAATAGTGGGAAGGGGAAAATGAGATGCCTCCTACTAGTCCTCATGGGTCCCCTGCTTGTAATGACTATCATATATCTAATTTGCAAGTGGCTCCCATAGGCAGATACTTAAATTTGCACATCATGGGGCACTTTGGAACAAAATAGATGGTTCTACAACCTTGGGTGAGCACCCATGGGAGGTAATAAAATCAGCTCAAAACAAGATCATACTGTCTGTACATGTGCAGACATACACTTACCTCCTCTGTTGTCCATGCAGGCCTGATGATGACAGAGAGGGAGGGGAGGGAAGCGATGCCTCTCATAGGCCTTTTCCATGCTCCACCTAGAAATTAAGCCCCCTCAGATCTAGCGAGGAGGCTGAGGGAGTGTGGGATGATTATGAAAGCTTGCCCCCAGCCCTGCCCCACTGTGACCCACCCATCTCAGCAGCTGCTTCTCTTCCTTCTATGCCTCCAACACCCAGCAGCCAGCAGCAGTGGCTGTGGGATTCGAGGACAGCTGCTGTTTCTGGCAGCTAACACCTGCACAGGGCCAGCCTGGTGGTTAAAACACCCCTATATATAAAGCAAACTGGGCAGGGGGACCACCACCACAATGAAAGTAAGGGACAGGCTGGGAAGCTGATGAGGGTTAATGTCTGAAACCCCCTCTCTGAGATTCTTGTGGGGGCCCCTTGTTTTATATATTGCTAAATTTTCATCCCCATTTTTCAGATGACAGTAAAACTAAAGTCAGCAAATAAATCATTCCAGAACAAAATGTAAAAAGCAGAGAAGAACCCATGAATAGAATTCAAGTGTCCCCACTGCCCTCCACAGGGTTGTGGCAGTTGAAAAATGTTAATCTGCTAAATTGGTAAGCAGCTGTGCTCTGACCTCAATCCCTATTGGATCAAGAGGAGTTTAACTGATGAATTACATTTTCTACTCTAAACCTTGGTCAAACTGATGTGTGTGAGATATTATGAGAATGGGTTTTTTTGTTCAAAGGAGTCTAGCCTCTCCAGCCCCATTGTTAGTAAAGGTTTTCTGGCCATCCATTTTGATACTATAAATTAAAGCTTAAAAGAAGCTGAGACCTATGAGCATAAAGTTATATGAAACTGCTTTTTTATTCTTTAATTTTAATAAATTCATCTGGCTGTGTAAGTAACCCAAAATTATCTTAGTATTTTACTGCTAAACTAGTGGTTAAAAAGAAGGAAGAGGTGACTTGTCAGTATTTCAATAGATTTGGGTCCTGTGTTATCCTTCTGCTAAGTGAGAAATAGTCCTCTGAGGGAAGGGAGGGAGGCTCCTCATATTTTGAAAGGCATAAAACCTATTATCTCTAATTAGAATGAAGAAAAATAACACTCTTTAGTAATGCAACAGGAGATCTCCTTTTTCTTTAGGAAACATCTATATTAGCTGTGTTCAGACACATACAGCACTGTGTTGTTCAGAGGCCCTGTATTCTTCACTCCAACTCTTGTGTCAGTAGTGAGTACATCCTGCACTTACACTGAAGATTAAGTCTATGTTTTTACTGAAAAGGGTCAGTTGTGAAAAGTGGTCATGTTGTGCAAATTAGAGTTGTGAATATTTAGACCTCTGAACATGTTCTTTAATTATTGAATCTTGCATAATTTATAAATTATGTATGGGGTGTAGAAAGTGGACAGAGGGAACTTTTTCCCCATCTCATTATATTAGAACTCTTGGGCACCCAATGAAATTGTTCAGAACAGACCAAAGGAAATACTTCTTTACTCAATGAGTAATTAAGCTATAGGATTTCACTTCCAGGGGATGTAGTGAAGGCCACAAGCTTAGATAGCTTTAAAGGGTGTGGGGGGGGGGGGAGGTAATGCATTTATGGCTACCATCCACGGTGACTGAAGGGAGCCTTCATATACAGATGCAGGAAACCTTTGAATACCAGCACTGGGAGGCAGCAGCTATGGAGGGCCTCCGCCTCTATGCCTTGTTTGCTCTCCAGGGCAATTGGCCACAGTGTGAAAGAGGATGCTGAAGTAGATGGACCACTGGTCCGATCTGGCAGTGGCTCTTATGTTATCTATTAGCATCTATCTAAGCAATCTGTATCCTGTGCTGATCCTTGTTATCTCTGCATCGCCTCACCTGAATACATGAAACTGCCGTATACACGAGTCAGACGATTGGTATATCATGATCAAGATTCTGTTCAGTCTGAAAGTTTTTTTGGTCTGACTTTTAATTGCTGGGTTAAGAAAACAGAGTTTAACTGGCATCCATTTGGGAAGAAATAATTGTCTTGTACAGGGCTTTTTTTCTGGGGAAAGAGGTGGTGGAACTCAGTGGGTTGCCATTGGAGAAAATGGTCACATGGCTGGTGGCCCCCGCCCCCGATCTCCAGACAGAGGGGAGTTTAGATTGCCCTATGCGCCACTGAGCGGCGCGGAGGGCAATCTAAACTCCTCTCTGTCTGGAGATCAGGGGGCAGGGCCACCAGCCATGTGACCATTTTCAAGAGGTTCCGGAACTCCGTTCCACCGCGTTCCAGCTGAAAAAAAGCCCTGGTCTTGTACCTTGAGACATTAATTTGTTGGGCATGTTTATGATATAATCCTCCATTTGGAGTTTGAACATCCACATGTAGTTTACAGATGGAGGGAAGAAAGATGCCCGATAAGCATAATGCAGTATTTAAAGCCAGGTCTCTCCATCAGTGCTTTACTAATTTGTTTGTTTGTTTGCTTGCAGAGTTTTATATTTAATAGTATTTTGTTTACATTGTTACTGTTGCTGGAGCCATAAATGTGTGCGGTGTTAACATCCTCCTTCCTCTTGGAATAGGGCAGGTTAAAATGGAAATAAATATTATTGCAGCAAACTGTTCACCCACTAAAGGTATTATTCATTTTGTGATTCATTAGCCCTGAGACTTTTATAATACTTGTTAATACTGAAACTCTATAAAACTTGCATCACTTCATATCATCTTTCCCTTGCTGTCTCTCTCCCCAGGAGGGTTTATTTTTAATAGTTGCTTCCCAGAAGATTCTGACTCTTCAGTTTTTGAGTTATGTTGTTGCCCAGTTCTGCAAAGCATCAAGACACCCTTGCTTGCAGTTACCTACTTTCTTTAGGATTTTGAGTCCAGTGGCATCTTAGAGGCCAACAAGTGTTTCAGGGTATAAGCTTTCAAGAGTCAGAGCTCCCCTTTTCAGATACAGTATCTAAAAAAGAGTTCTGACTCTCAAAAGCTCATACCCCGAAAATCTTGTTGGTCTCTAAGGTGTCACCGTACTCAAATCTTGCTGTTCTATTGTGGATAAGCATGGCTACCCACTTCAGTCTGCTTCCTCTAGGTAACTAACGCTTAAGGTTCTGTTGCACATGGTACAATCAGGCTACACTACCAACTGCTTCATTATGTGTGGAGCTGCATTGGACTGTTGTTTGCATATAGTTGTGTTTTGCACATGGCCTGAGAGAAATGTCTGGTCTAAAGAAAGCAAGTATTCATAGGTCCTTATTCCCTGACTGCCATGCAAGCCCCTTATCAGTCCTAATAAGCAGCCCCCCACCAACTGTTACTTCCCTTACTGTAGGAGTTTGCAGTGAAGACAATGTGCAAGAATACCACAAGCAAAACATGTGATACTCTAGTGCGCAGTACATGGTTTTGCCACTAGTCTACTGAGCTACAGAACAGGCTACAGTGCAAGGTGGGAGAGGCAGATATAAATGTGAGCCTTTCTGTTCCTCTCTACAAGGGTTACAAACCCCTCTTATCACTATTACTTTTGCCACAGTTGGGCCACTTGTGTCCAACAAAAGACATGATTCACTATCCTCGCATCTTACTCTTTCTTCCGGTCCAGTATTGTCTGGTTAGGAAAGGACAGAGCAGCTTGGTTATAATCATTAGGTCGGTATCCCTAGCAAAATAAACCTCAAGAATACTCCCTCTGTTCTCAAGGGCTTTGATTCTCTCAATTAAGGAAGCTACTAAAAAAAAGTCTAGACACTGTGCCCATTCAGTTATTGCTCCAGATTCATCAAAGAGCATATGACTTAGAATAACAGCAAAGGAGAAGTTAATTTGAAGTGGTTTTGTGTTGTGAATGGCCTTATCCCTATGACATAAGGTGGTCCTTCAGGCTGAAAAATGTCCTAGTCCAACACTGTAACCTCTACAACCATTAGGAAGGCTGCGGCTATTGCCCAGAGATACTAGAATATATCCAAAGGTGTCAGTGGTGCAGCAGTGATCACAGTTGAAACGGCTCATGAGCCCGATGTCCACTGCTTTCAGTTATAAGTACAACACAGCTTACTATTTCCTTAAAATAAAGCCAAGCGTCTTCCATTGCTGTTAAAACTAAAGTCGAACACGATGCAGGCCTTAAAAGAATGTAGAGATATTGGCAGCCAAACAAGGGGATGAATAATTCATTCCCAGATGCCTCCTGTGCATTCCATCCATCTATGCTGCTTGGAGCTCTTGCTGCCAGATATGCAAAAGACAGATCGACTTCTAAAGCCGCAGGGATGAAACCTTATAGACTCTGTTGCTTTTTGTCAGCTTCTGGCTCAGAAGATTGCTGTGATGTGGGCTTGAAGGATGAAGGAACTTTGATTGTCACCCCCATAGAAGCTGAGGTAGTCCAAGAAATTCTATTGTGAGGATAGCCCACTTTAGCATTTGGCTCCTCCTTCTCTAGGTGAGTAAACATAATGAGGTGGTTTGGTTAGTGTCATTGGGAGGAGTGTGGTGAGCTGATTAGGGCAACAGCGTAGCACTTTTAGTTGGAAATGGTTTTGTTTATGTGCCAAGTAGCCTCTCTCAGGGGCAGAGTAGAAAGTCTGGCTGTCAAAATCTTGCTAAAAACAGGCAAGGCTTTGACTTGGTCTGCACTGCCTTCTTAAGAAATGTATCTGCTGTTCAGAGAAGCCAGTTGATGTTGTGGAGTCACTTACTAGCTGGGCAGGTGCCCGTATCATAACTGGCAGTGAAAGTTTTCAGAGGAGGAATTTCTCTCCTTGCCTCTCCGTAGAGGTCTCTTCAGGTCAGAAGTGAGGTGCACTGACAGGGCAGCAGGGATCATGGGAGGGGAAAGTCTGCCTGGAAAGTAAATAACACTTTGTTCTCCCAAGCTATTATTGCGCATCTGTTCAAAGGGTGTGAATGAGCTGCAGAACTTCCTCTTCTCTGTTTGCTCTTTCCCTGGTATTGATATATGGGGCAGCTTCTCATCCTCCCCATTTCCACTGACAGCTGTCTCATTAGCAAGTTTGAGAGCTGTGAGGAATTGTGGTAGAGATGGAGGAATAAACTAATGGGAAATCTCCACCCTCTATGACACTATAATCTCTTTAACCTCTGTAACTCTGACCTGCAGCTGCCCCCAGGAAGGAGAGGATAGGCATTGCTACTTCATTAATGAGGGAAATTCCAGGAGATTTGAAAACAGTGCTGAGGTGGGAGGAGTTTGGGAATTTGATGCCATGGAGTCTGCTCTCCAAAGTTGCTGTTTCCTCCAGAGGAACTGATCTCTGTAGTCTTAAGATCAGTGATAATTCTGGGAGAACACTAGGCCCCACCTCGAGAGTGGTAACCCTATACTTCCTTGTTGGCATTGGTGGGCCCCCAATGAAAGCAGGATGAGCAAGTTCTTGCCTCCCCCAACATTTCACTTGTCATAAGACCAAAGGGAAGCTATTCCTTTATATGGGAGATGGTAAAGACAAGTACTCGGTGTGTGTGTGTGCCAAACCTGTTTGTTGACATTGAACCTGCTCCAGTCTGCATGACTTTGAGCTGTTCACTAGTTATGCTTGATGTGATAGAACTGGTTTTTATAACAGATGAAAAGATCATTACTGTATCCAATCATAACTTAGTTAGCCTCTGGATAGATAATGAGAGCTGAAAAACCAGGATTACCAGAGACAAGGTAGAGTTCTCTATCTACTCAAGGGACTTCCCAAGTATGAAGAATATATGACTTTGTTAAATAACCCAACTAAAAAAAACTTTTAAAAATCAGCTCTGTGAGGACTGAACATGCCATAGAAGACTATTGAGAGTACCTGACCATTGGTTAAAGGAAAACGGGGTGGTGGTGAATAAATAAGCCAGCTCAAGTGCCTGAAGGCTTGGCAGGAGGTTGAGGAATGGGATAGATTTTCCAGAATTTGCTGCCCTCTTGCTATTTCTCATGGGCTTTTAGCTTTTTTGTATATAAACTCAATTATCATGTAAGTGGAGAGGCACAACATTATTGTAATGTCCCCTTAGAAATACCATATTGTATAAGCTAGTGGAGATTTGGGATGCTCAGACACCTGCCAGTTTTGCTCATGCCATTCCTGCTCACTGCAAGCAGAGAATCAGCACTCCAATCAGCTGTCTCCCTGCTAGTGAAGGGCCTAATTATTGAGCCAGTTCTCATGTATAGCTTGGTCCAAAGCAGGGCAAAATGGGATCCTGCTCTTCCCTTATTGGACAATTCTTGTGCTGCCACTTGATAGTTCTGTCCCTTTCTTTCCCCACAGACCTGCTGCCACTACTCACCTGAGGCCAAGTACAGTGAGATGGGTAAATCATCAGTGGCTTGGCCCACAAGTGGTCGCAGCAGTTGAGCATTGTGTGCACACTGCTCACCTGCCGAACCTCCCCGTTGCACGGTTTGTGGCATTCCTAGTAGATATGACCGATAGGCTTTAAATGGAAGGATTATTATGACTATTGCTGTGGCCCTGAAGACTTTCAGGACAAAAGCCTGACTCCCGCATTGTAGGGCAGAGAGCTGGAAGAGTGCATGAGAAAAGACCAGGGACACCTCCAACACTTTTACTTTAGGTATATAGGTTGTGCTGATAGAAAGGTGGAAAGGATCCCATGGCAAAGATGCACTGTTCACTTAGAAAGACTGACAAAGTTTGCAGGATTTGCAGATGTGGCTGGGTAGTCTCATAGCAATGTTGCTACAAAGAGCCCTTTCTGCTTTTGGCCCTGGAGCATCCTGCTGTTATACTTCATTAGTACCAAAAGTGTGTACAGCTTCTATGGAAAACGGAAGAAGCAGGACAGAAATCCCAAAATGAGCAATGATATGCTTGTTTCTAACTCACATTTACTCATAATCACCTGAACTCCATTTAGAGAAACAGAAGTAGAAATCTGTTGTTCTTCCATAGATTACATTTCAGGGATAATATACTCAAAATGAAAATTTACATAGATTTTCATATTGAGTTGGATCTGCAGTCCTTCAGAGGAAGGCAATGTTAGTCATGGATCTTTCCCATCCCCACCTTTGCAGTCTTTTCTGATTCAGAGAAGTTTTGCTCCCTTTCCTGTCCCCATTGCAACTTATTGACTATTTGGTTACTATAACAATTGATCTGCAACTAAACAGAGCCTTCATATGTGAATTGGAATCAGATTTATGCACATGAATTTGCATTTATCAGTTCACAGACTCAATAGACAGTGGTGCAATTAGTGGATTTCTGTTGCTTGTGTGAGGACACTAAGAAAGATCACTTACTTTCTAACTAAATGCGCAGTAACTCCAGAAGCAGGCCTGATAATTTCTGTTTTAGAAGTCATACAGTTTGCTAGGGATGTGCATTCAGAAATTAACTAATCAAAATCTAAAATCTCTATTCTTTAATGCCAAATCTGATTGCTAAAAGTAATGTTTGGTAACTGCTGTAGATTACTATTATTTTGGTGACTTGCTTTTTACGGTTGAAGAGGACCAATTGTTGCACCTCCCTGGCTCGAGAAAAGCATTAAAAAAAAATTCTTTGTAAGCAGCAGCTGTTCTTATTTATGTTTTACTCCCTGCTCTGTTGCTGTGCCTCCTAAGCAGGCACAGGAACAAATATTTTGCTTGTACCCTCTGGAATGCAGGGACAGGAACAGTTAAATGCAATATTCTCCATTTCACACAAAATGCACCAGAGACAGACAGACAGACAGAGCCAAACAAGATGAGAAATCCACAGTGAGGAAATATCTGAGATCTCTTTAAATGACAGATCAGTTATGAGAATGGTTTTGGGCTCTCTCAATGCTTTTTGTTCAAAAGCCACCTTGGGGAACTCTGATTTGGATTTTGGGACATGGAGCTGGGTTGGGTGGGGAGAATAAGCAACTTTTTTGTCCAGAACCAAGATTATCTGAATAAATGGTGTATGAAGTGGGGGGAAAGGGGAAGAAGAATGGACCGCACAAGTAAGTGTGAAGCTTCTTCCAGACTCATTCACATTTCACCAGGTGGTGGTTTGGCCCTGAGTCTCAACCATGTCCATGTGGGAGATAAACATCATTGGATTCAGTTTTAAAACATTAAGTGTAGGCTTTACTATATTGATTTGTATTCAAATCAGATTTCATTTTGAAACCCGTTATTTTAAAGAAGGGACTGTTGTATAATATAAATTAAAGTATCCACTTTAAGTAAAATCTGATTTACGTATTTTTAACATTTGATTTTTAAAATCAATTTATAACCACTGTATTCTGCATAGACCCTGGAATATACAGCCTTTCATTGTAAAAAATTGAAAGTGAGACTTTAAAAAAATCTAGTTTTCCAGAGACTGACTGCGGATCATAATTATTTTTGTGATTTTAATTGCAGAGAAGAAAGAGGCTTAGTAATGACATAGAGTTTGAACTTTCTGTTTTGCTTTGGGACAATGTAAATCTCTAAGCTAATAAAGCCAATTTAGGAGGGAGCCCTCCATCTTGGTTCTGCAAATGCAGAGCCAGGATTATATTCCTGTAGATTATTATAGAGCTCTGACTGTACCAATATGCTCTCTGCTTACCTAAAGTTGCAGTGCTATCCCCATTTATTTGAAAGCAAATGCCATTAAGTGTTGTGGACCTTCTAAGTAAACTTATATAAAAGTATACCATAAAATATTATATGTTATCCTCTCAATGCCGTTTTCAGTCAGATGAAGTCTGGGGGAGTATGCAGATTCCTTGTAGGCTATGTATACAAAACAATGGTCTGTGCATGGAGACAGGGGCAAGTGCGGCTCTACACCCCCTCCATAGATTGTATATCCTTTGATTGTGCTGTTGATGGTGTACTCAGTTTAAAAATAACCTATCCCTATCCTGAGTATTTGGAAAAAGTAAAAATGCTCAATGCAGTATCAGTTAAACCAGCACATACTGTTACCCAATGAGGGGGTTTCCTTGCAAGTTGGGGGAATTAGTGTGCAAGGAGAGGCAGCGAGAGGGGGGTAACTGCAAGATCTTCTCCACCAGTGTATACCTGGTTCCTTCCCTCAGAGGACTCTCAAAATGACCAAGCGGGTGTTTAAAGAATGATTTTTATTAAAGGGATATCAAAAGCAATCATAAAAGAACATACACCACACACATACAGAGTTTCCTAGGAGAAGCAGAGGTTAGATAGAGTTTTGGGGTTATGGTTACCAATCCAGAAGGGAAATAGCTTCAGCATCCAGTGCTGCGCAGCAAGAAGGGAGAGGGGGGATCAGGCAAGCCATATGAAGTTTTGCACACATAGATCCAAAGTGCACACACACTAAATGAGGCACCAGGTATACTGTGGAACATACCGTTGTGGGACATATCCTTGGGCAGAATTGCCTCTTCTGCCCAAAAACTATCTTTGGGATGAGACAAAAAATTGAGAGGCTGTCTCTGGGGTGGGACAAAGAGCTGGCGAGGCGAGACAATAAAACTAGGACGGTTTCATTAAGCCTTCCTGGGAAAAACTAGAGTTATCAATGATGATTGATGACCCATGATGGCTGGATAGGTGAGTATCAGTTGCTGAATGGCTCAGGCTGGGAGAAGGGATAAGGGAAGATGGGTAGGGTTTGTTAAGGAGATTAATTCAGGAACTCCAGGAAGACCCTGTTATCTTAGGATCTTTGCACATCTCCGGAGTGTGAGGGCTGAAAGCTCGTCTCACCTGACACTTCACATGCTAGTAATTTTCCATCTCCTGGCTGGGATTTGGCTTCCATTTTTCTGCCTGGCTTAGGCAGCATTTCTGGGTTTAAAAGACTTACAGAAAGGGGCTTATGATGTTGTCATATTCATAAGCCTTCTTAATAAGGTGAGAGCAAGTCTGACTGCTAACAATACTAGCACAATTACTTGCATCCAGGTACTATGTATACGTCTGCTACGGATACTCAGTCCAATATGACAATCCAAATAGCTGCAACCTCACATGTTGCACAGCATGCACCAATGCCTCCTTCATATACCTGGCCACTGCAGTCATCTTTGGAGAGCCTGTTTCAGGTGCCCCTTCCTTCTGAGTTTAAGCAGGGGTGGCAACCCAGTAGAGGGCCTCCTTAGTAGTGCCACCAAAACTCTGGAACTCTCTCGTCAAGGAGATTCACCTGTCTTCTTCTGTTGCTGTCTTCCACCAGCGGGTGAAGCCTTTTTTGTTTCTCTTGGCATTCCCTCAGTAATTTCTCCTCTGTCCGCACTGTTTTTAACGGTTGCTTTTATCTTTTATACATATTTTAAGTTCTAATCTTAAATGGTTTTAATGAAGTATTTATGTGTTGGTTTTATTGGCTTTTAAGATATTTTAATTTGTATGTTTATTTGTCAGCACCCTGGTGGTCCTTTGAGGGCAGAAAGGCAGAGTAAAAATCCTCTAAATAAATAAGAAAGTATTGTTAGTGAGACAGTCAACTACTGGATCAGTGGTGTGTATTTGTTGTTCCTGATTCCACATAAATATTGTTTAGAACAATGGTACTCCCACCATGGCTCATGGACAGCCACATTCACAATTACCCTCAATCAGAAGAGCCACAGTTACTTTTATCCCTGGCATGAGTCCTGTGCCTTGGGGAGACTTGCCAATTACCCATTCCTTCAGTGGCAGCAGTTTCAAGGTGGGAATCACCTGCCAACTTCAGTCCCTGCAAGGCAAGGGCCTTTTTCATTTTCCTGAAACATGGGACAAGTGCCACATAAAGTGCACAGAAGTAGCGCAGATGGTATGCCAAAGAGCCACTAGGTGAGGGTCATTGACTTAGAACTTTGGTTCTGGACAAAGAACTCAGCACAGTTTTTTGAGTCATACCTGGTGGTTCTTAGCAGCTGGGGTGCAGTGGTCCATGTTGCTAACTAGGGGTTCTGATTGTCAGAGCTGGAGCCTCAGTGCCCTCCACAGCTCTTTGCCATTCTCTCCAATTAACAAAAGCAAAACTAGGTATGAAAAACAAGAATGAGCAGCAAGAAGGTACATGAAAGGGAAAAATCTCATTCCTGCCCTCCCTTCAGTCCCTCTTTCTTTGATTCTGCTATCCTGTTCTCCACTCTCTTTGCTTCTATGCCACCTTTCAGTTTTCTCCCCCTCCTCTCATCCAACTGCTCCTCCAGTCTTTCCTTTTCCTGGTCTTTCACCCCACTTGCTGTCCTCCCCCATGCTCTCTTTGCTCCTGTTTCCTTTTTGCCTCCTTTTACATTTTATTGCCCCTTACTAGCCCCTATTTTTCTTCTGTTTGTCTCTAAGTAGCAGAGTTCTGGAGCCAAAGACATCTCAAGAGTAAAAATCCACTGAGGTCTCTCCTTGGGTCTCTCCTTCTGAGTAGCATTGCCAGGTCCTCTTGCCCTCCTGGTGGTGGGGACCTGGCACTTACCTTGCTGGTCTCCTTGCCCACATATACTCCTGGCAGGCATGATGATGTCACTTCTGGAAGTGCCATCATTATACCTGGCAGAGGGCATGTTTTTGCCGCTCACAGGGGCCAATTTTGGCCCCTAAGAAATGCGGCAGCATGCCAGCCACTGGGCGTGATGGTGTCACTTCTGGAAGAACTTTACACTTCTGCTGGTGCTGAATATTGTTTGCATCTCTTAAAGCAAATCTAGTTTAATTCAGTAATTAATTAATTAATTAATTAATTAATTAATTAATTAATTAATTAATTAATTAATGTCATTATGAATGTGCTGTTTAACTTTCAAGGTGAGGGAATCTATCTTTTGTTTTATAAACTAATATTCCAAACTGGTAACAGACTTGTGTAGTCATTGCCTGTTCTCATACCAGTATCAAACATTTGCAGTCATCTGGAACTGAATCTTTCCAACCAAAGAGTTGGCTTTTATGTCCACTTGGACATGAGACACTGGCTGTGCTCCTGGACACTTGTTTCATTGCCCCATGAGACAGGCCGTCTTCTTGTATATTTGTTTGTTCTTGTTTAGCACTGCCTAATGGGTGTAATGAGTCCTCTGTTCTCTTTGCAGAAAGAGATGTTAATTATTTCCTATCAACGAATTATATAGCTGATGTGCTACAATAATATTCCCCTGTAAAAGGGGAAGTTGCTAGAAGAAGAGCAGTAGATATGAACAAGAAATTTTTAAAAACGCACAAGACCATTGAAGGGGAAGGGGAAAAAAGAACACAAAAGTTGCTTAAAGCTTTCAGGAATGCTTCAGCATTAAAGAAATCCCACCTACTTCTCCAGCCAACCCTGTCAAGCAAGTCCAGTGGGATTTCATCAGACTTCCCACCCATGCTCTGTAGTTCCCTCTCCTCTGTTCTCTTTCTTGCTCTTATGACTAATAGTGAAGATTTAGGTATGCTGTGCGCTGCATATTTTGTAAGCGTTTAGAATTGAACATTGCTTCATGAAAATCCAGGTCTACCCAGCTTTTCCACTCAGAGTTGTGCAGTGGCTGCGTTCTATGAAGCATGCCTGAAGTTTGTGTGCTAGAATAACAGTCTCATGGGAAACTTGAGGCTGCTTCTTAAGTTAGTACTTGTTCTCAGTACACACAGTTGAATACAAAGCTGCATTTTATCTGTCTGTCTGTCTGTCGTCCGCCTTTCTCACTGAGACTCAAGGTGGATTACAGTGTGAGATTAGCACAATCAGTTTAAATGACATTTCCATAAACAATGCCATAGGGTAAATAAACACAATTGTACAAAGGCATAGCATTAGTAAGAATCCAACACAAAATAAAGCCAAGAACCAGTCAAAGTTCCTTATTTAATATTTTGGCACTGAGAGGTTTCAAATGGGAGGGAGACAGCATCTAGGAATGTTCAACCACCCTCAGGTTTTCTTGAATACAAGGTGCTATTTACTTTTGGATTCACTGGTGATGGAGATCTTGGTACTCTGTAATATCTCCAGATAATCAGGTGGTCTTGGTTATGGAGCCTCTCTAAGATAAGGTTGCCAACTCCAGAATGGAAAATTCCTGGAGATTCAGGGGAAGGCAGATCAGTGGGGATGTGATGTCATGGGCACCATCCTCCAAACCTGCCATTTCCTCCAGGGGAACTGATCTCTGCATTCTGAAAAACAGCTGTTATTCTGGGACAACTCCAGGATTCACCTGGAGGTTGGCAACCCCGCTTTATGTGTTTAGAGTATTTGTCTCTGGTTAGTTGCTCTTTCCAATAGGAGTGCTGTGTAGCTTCTTTTTCCCATTGCAGGCTTGATAGATCTTAGTTTTTCTACAATGTCTTATGTCTCTGATAAGGCTGTGACATATTAATATCCTCTCTTTCTGCATTCTCATTTTTTCCCTACACTTTTTTGAGATTTCAACAATGTGTACAGTGACCAGTAAATATGACTACAGCTGCCAGAGGGCTTTGCTAGCAGGAAGTGGCCTTCACTCCATTTCCTTTTGAGACAAGAGTGCTGTAAGCTGCTGAGTGAGCATTCACTGAGCAGCAGAGAGCTTTCTGTATCTCCCAGCTGAGGGTGAACTGCCTGGGCGCAGGATTTGATTTCACATATACTGAAAGACACAAAGAGCAGCTCCAGGAAATGGATCGTTTCAAGGTAACATAACTCTCCTTGCTATCCATGTAGTTTACATTTGAAACTTCGCCTCATGTCAAGACCTCCTGGCACCAGAATGGTTGGATTACAGCAATTTGCTGTTACTTTCTCATTTCCCACTGTGATAAGGGCGCAGAGGGTTAACTGTGTGGTAAAATTCTGTTTGCCAGCTGTAAAGACTGTTGTGTTTATATTCAGCAAAGTCACTTGCAGTGAAATCTTCCCCACCCCTCCCCTTTCTCTGTGTTAACTCTTCTGGACTGATCAGACTTCTTGGAACAAGACAGAATTCAGTCTATGCGTTGCAAGTGCTTGGCATTTCTGATGAGACCGCCCCACCCATGAAGGAAAATTATAAGTATTGGTGAAAAGAAAGTCATTCTAGACCTGGTTAGATGTGACTTCTTTCTGTAGATATCCAATTAGTTTCTCCTGCACTGATATGCATTAATTATGATTGTGGTGCGACTAGGTCATAGCTGGTTGTTTAGGGTCTGTTCTTTTTAGTTTCCAAACACTAAATGTGCAGCTGTTACTCGTTTCTTACAGGCAGTGCTTGGGACCACAGGACAGCCCCTCTCCCTCTTCTGAGGGCTATTGTTTTAGAAGGTTCTGGGTAACCATGATTTACCCCCCTCCCCTATTCAAGGACACCCCATGCATGGCTGTCTTGTTTGGATTGCCCCACCACATGTGTCTATGGCTATATGCCTGGCTGGGGAGGGCAGCTCAGGCTCCACCTCTATATTGCTTTGTTTATTCTCTCCACATCAACTCATGTTATGACCCCAGGCAGAATTTCTCTTTAGCCAGCTGGCTGCTGGACAGCCGGTTCCTCCACCCCCACCCTCCTGCACTATACTCCCTCCTGTCAATCAGAGTTTCTTCTCAAGAATCAGCTGCTTAAGAATCTGCTACAAACACTAGCTGAGGGAACTTTTCAACCAAATGGAAAATGCTTCACAAAAGAATTTTGGACTCAAAAGGAACAGTGTACAACCTTCAATTCCAGTAGAAGAGTGAGCAGGCTGGCGGAGAGAAGGGGGAAAAGGCAAATTACCATCAGGAACCACTTCTCTAGATATGATCTATAAGTCCACTGAGACAGCTTCACTCATCTGAGAATACCTTCTGAAGGTGCCACTCTACTGCCTGATATACCGAGTGGTCTCTGTTGTGGCTCCCACGTGGTGGAATGGTCTGCCTGGTATGCTGAAGAAGGCTCCCAGACTTCTACTGCTCTGCAGAATGTGTAAAACAAAATTGTTTAGGATGGACTTCTTAAAAATAAAGGCAAACGGATTTCTGTTCAAATATCTGAAAATTAAGTGGTTTTTAAAATACTGCATTGTTTATTACATGCATTATCTTGTTTTTATTACATTATTCTCTAATTTTGTGATCCAGTTTTTTTTTGCAGTGCTTTATTGTATGTGTTATTCATTTTTATTTCATTGTTTTTTAACTCTGTAGTCCACCCTGAGTCTCAACAAGGATGGTAGACTATACATTAAGTAAATAAAATAAGTGGATTCTGTCTATTTGGGCTGGAAAACCTGTAAGAGAGGGGCAGAACTTCTGCCGCAGAAGAAATAGGTAGAACCAGCTAGCCTCTTTGCATTAAGGTGCAGAAGGAAAGAATGAAAGCAGTGAATAAGTTCTATAAAATTTCCTTCTGGAATTAAGGGAGTGCCAGAAAGATAATTTCTAGCTATGCACAAGATGAGGCTCCATGAATATTGAAGAGGAGACAGACCAGTGCAAAAAAGTTTACTGGTTAAGGTGAGGATGATTAGTGAAAAGGCATTGTGATTAATGCCATCCTCCTTATATCTGACACCTCTTCCCTGGAGAATCTCTTTCTGGTTATCCCAATAATGGGGGAATACTTCCTGATCTGTTTGCCACGGTAACTCTTGATTTTCCATGTGATGCCAGTGAGCAAATTATCTTCCTTGTCCAGTTTTTGTATGTGTACACAGTCTTGTTGAAACTGGGCTTCAACCCATGCAAAACAGCTACACATATTTTTAGCACACCAGCTCAGTACCTGCAAAGGCTGTGGTGTGAAAGCCATGCACATATAGCTCCTTTGCTCAGACCATGTCTGTACATGGTTGCAAGGGGAAGTTGTTTTGCCTTGTCAGCCTCACATTCAAATTAAGTCTGAGGACAAAGGGGAAGTGGGTTATTGCTACAGGGAAATGCTTCCTTACTTTGTTTCCAGAATGAAATATTGTTTATAGCAATAATTTGCATAGCATCCTGTAGGAACAGAACTGCAGGTGTGGCTTACAAGGACCTGTGGGAGGGTCTAATAATGAGGGGAGTCAAGGGGTGGGAGTTGTGGATTTCATCTAAGTTCCCTACCCTCTCCCCATAATTTGAACACCAGTTGGAGGGCATTTCAGTTTCTTACCTTCAGACTGTGCTCCTATTATGGAAGATTCCATTTTTCTACCACTCAAACTGACACACTGACAGGGGAGATGCTATTCTACACCCCTCCCCCATCAAATCATGCCTATTGGCAGTGCTGTGTGAACTACTGGATAGTGCCTGAGACGTCAACAGTAACAAATGACAGAATTCCTCTCCCAGACCCTTCCTGCTGTGTGAACCTTTAAACTTCTGGTATGCACTTAGCAGCTTGCAGACAGCCACATTCACAAATACCCTCAAGCAAAAGAGCACCATTAATTTCCATCCTTAGCATGAGGCCTGCTCCTTGGGGAGGCTCACAGCTTACCCATTCCTCCAGAAGCAGCTGTTTCAACATGGGAACCAACTGCCAACCACAAGCTCCACCAGGCAAGGACCTTGCTGACTTTGCTGAAACATGGGGCAGGTGTCACATTGGGAAACAACGCTCAGAACAGCCATAGGTGGCTCCTCCTGAGCCACTGAGTGAATATCACTGTTTGAGTGTATGCATATATACCTGTTGCAACATGCAGAGATTGTTCATTAACTCTATGCAGGAGTGCTCAGTTTAGTCCATGAGCAACAATAATAAGACAAAAATGCAGTATGGTTGTAACTTTCCTCTGTCTTCACTATCCTTTTAAATTTCCTGAAACAATTTTGAAAGCCGTTTTCAAGGCCTCCTGTCCTTCTTCCCCTCTCCAACTTGTTGCACATCTCCAAGGACTTGTTTTTGAAGTGGTAAACTGTTACTCTTCCCTCCCCTTGCAGCATGTCTGCCACTACCATCTATTCTGTGAGGACAAGATATTGTGTAATTGATGCTAGCAGCATTGAGGGAAAGTGCTTTTTGGTTTTGATCCGTAATCACGTGAAAAGGCCTGTAGAAGCTGGACTTGATGAACAAGAGCTCTGGATTGGAAAGATTCATAATATTAGGTCTGAGGATAGCTACAGTATCCTTCCAAGCATACCAGATCACTGATATAAACTGCTAGCATAAAACTGTTTTAACACAGTATTTTTAAACAAGGGAATAATGAATTACTGTTCATTATTTATGAGTCACCTGCGTAATAAATAAGTAACATGATGTTCCAGAAAATGTTTGTGCTCTTAGAAACAATTGCTTAGCCTAAGAGAAGGATGCCATGGCTCAGGGAAAGTTGATTTTGCAGAATACTGATTTATTAAAAGTACATGAAGGACCAGGGGGAGGAAAATGGAAAAACTGGGAGGGAAACAGTTTTTCTCCTCAAAGGACTTCCCTCTCCAATTTTTCTGATTAAAAAACTGAAAAACATGTTAAAATATGTTCTCTTAGAGAGGGGTTTAAGTTTGGAAATACATACCAAATCAAGAAGTAAACTTACATATGCAAAAATAAGGAAGCTTACTTCAGTTCTCAGGTTCCTGAAGATAAAAATGAAAAATTAAATTGGAAGCTACTGCTCTTTCAGAAACTTACTCTGTCTTGAGAAAGATATGTGATAGTAATATTTTGTAGGATTTATCATTTAAATGACATGATATGACTTCCCTGTGGCTATTTTTGTCACTGTTACTATGGTGCCATGTGTGATGATAATACAGTGGAACAGATCAATATTATTCTAAAGTGTAAGTCAATATGTTGATTTACTAATAGACCTTAATACCATGATTTGTTTGAGTAGAGGAAAGCACACTGAAGACTGGAAGCAATTTAAAAGTGTATCTATTGTTTGTATATTGATCTCCTGTTAAACAGGTGCTGTAGAGTTTTGTATTTTTTAAAGCATTATTTGGCCTCTGCATCATTTCCCAAATGGAACAGAGTAAGGTATATATGTTTAAGTATATAACAGTGCAATCTGAAGCAGATTTTACAGCCTTCCAAGTCCACTGAAGTCGATATTGGAGAGTCATGATAAGCACGTATCCTCAGAATCCTACTCAAGTTTATTCAGTAGGTCTTACTCCCAGGAAACTGTAGCAGGATGGCACTTGGGGGCTGCAATTCAAGGATCATTTTTATGGAAGTAAGCCAAATGGAATAAAATGGGACTTACTTCAAGAAAGTTTATCAAAACTTAATAAATCAGCGGAGATTATTGGAATCCCTAGAAACAGACAAAATACGCAAAACCCTCATTTATGTAAAACAAAAATATTGGCTGAACACCCCCAAATCTTTAAAACTGCTCTCATATAAAATCAAAGAGAAAAATGCAAAAAGAAACATCTCACGCATAATAGATAGTAAAGGAAGATCCCTTACAAAATCTAATGACATAATTCTTTTGAAACTTACTACAAACAACTATACTCGACAAAGAAACCAGATCTACAGGATATAGGTGCATTTCTAGCCTCAATAGACAAACTTAAAAAATTATCAGAAGAACACCGAAATTATCTGGACAGTCCTATCACATGTCAAGAAATCTCAGTAATCATTAAAAACTTAAAAAATAATAAATCCCCGGGACCAGATGGATATCCACCGGAATTTTATAAAAGATATTGTAATTTACTTGAGCAGCATCTTCAGAACGCATGCAATAATGTAAGAGATCATGGTTTGTTGCCCCCAACGTGGAATATGGCCTTAATAACAGTCATCCCTAAGCAAGGAAAGGACAGTACAAGAACCTCATCATATCGACCTATATCGCTCCTTAATCAGGATTATAACATTTTCACGGCAGTAATGGCACATGGAATAAACTCATTCATACATAATTATATCCATCCGAATCAGATAGGATTCATACCCAGAAGAGATATGACAGACAACATTCACAAGACATTAAATCTCATAAACCACTGCAAACATCACAAGAAACAGGCTCTCTTTCTATCATTAGATATTGAAAAGGCCTTCGATACTTTAGAAATAACATACTTGGACAAAGTACTGCAAGCTATGGGATTTGGTAAAAAATTTCTGAAAACACTACATTCTATATATATACAACCAACAGCAAATTTGAAAATAAATGGGCAGACCTCCGGAAAAATTTCAATTGGTAGGGGCACTAGACAGGGATGCCCTCTATCACCAACTCTATTTGCCATTGCAATAGAACCACTGGCTATTACAATCAGAGAAAATAATAACATTAAAGGAATCCAAATTGGAAAAGAACATTATAAGATGAGCCTATTTGCGGACGATATGATTATTTATGTGACTGATCCCCTTTGCACCTTAAACTATTTAGAACAACTACTCACAGAATTTGGTATGATTTCAGGTTTACTGATAAACAAAATCACAAATATTACCAATTAACATAAGGAAAGAAGGTGCAGACAAAATAAAAAAACAACACAAGTTTCATTGGTTAGAAAAGGAACTGCTTTACTTAGGAATTGCAATTTCTACTAATAACAAAAATTTGATACAATCAAACCACTTTAAAATAATTACACAAATTAAAAATGACATGAATAAATGGAAAAAGATAAAAATCTCATGGTACGACAGACTTCATTTGATAAAAACATTTATTCTACCTAGAATAATATTTGTCATGAGAGCTATACCTATTAAAATTCATGAAAACATAATTAAGCAATGGCAGTCCATACTAAATTCTTTTTTGTGGGATCACAAGAAACCCCAGATTTCCTTTAAAATTCTGAGATTAAAAAATCATCACAGAGAACTTAATTTCCCTGATCTATCATTATACAACAAAGCAATCAGACTTTCCAATCTCCTCTCGCTTTGGCACTCAAACGAAACAACAGAGTGGACTTCGCCTTGCAATAAGTTACCACCCCAATGGAAAGTACAAGAAATAATTTGGAACCCACCTACTAAACGACCTAAAGGAATAAAGAATAATACCTTCCTTGATGCGATCCTACATATTTGGGATAGCACCAGAACTAAATTAATAACAGACATGTCGAGGCACTCTCCTATTTCTGTACAAAACATATCAATAGACACTAAAACTCAAATAGCAAAAACACTGAAAACTACTGATATTATCACATTAAAAGATATAGCAACGAAGGACGGTCTCATAAGCAAAACTGAGATAGAACAAAAATTTCAAAGCTCAATTCCATGGTTCTTATATCTGCAATTACAAGCTGTCACCCAACAAATAAACATAAGAAAGGTTATGAATGCAACTCAGACAAGATTTGAGCAATTCATGGATGCTAAAAAGTATCAAAAAAGGGCATGATTTCAAAAATATATGGCCTGCTATTGTCCTCTAACATCCCTAACAATTTTAATTATCAAACTAAATGGCATAAAGATCTTAATGAAGTACTGACATTAGACAACTGGGGAAAAGTATGGGCATCAAAATTAAACAAATCTTCAACTATATTAACTAAAATACAAAGCTATAAAATTATACATAGGTGGTACCTAACACCCAAAAAAATCTCCTTAATTTATTCTTCAGCATCGCCCTCTTGTTGGAAGAAATGCAATAATGAGGGTAATTTTGCTCACTGTTGGTGGGAATGTCCCTTGATATCTCGATTTTGGTCAGAAATACTAAATATTATTAAGGAAATAACAGGGTACAGTGTCACTATGTCACCAAAAGTAATCTTCTTGGGACTGTGGGATCAGACATCAATCCCAAATGTTAGAAGAGACCTTATCAACGCTCTCCTGGTGGCAGCTAGGAGAGCAGTAGCAACCAGATGGAAAGACCAATCTCCACCTACTACAGAACTTTGGTTTACAAAAATCTGGAACCATTTGATAATGGAAAAAATAACTGACAATCTACATCAGACGGAATATCAATCTTCGGGATCAAACTTCTGGGAAAAATGGATCCCATTTTACGAATTCATAGAAGCAAGAGATCTGCAACCTCCCTCTTCACACCACTCATTGTTAATGTATTAAAGTTGAAGCACTGTGTTAATATTTGTAAATGCAATGTATTATATTGGTTTGTTGTTTGATTATTGTTACAGTTCTAAAATTGAATAAAAATATTTTTTTTAAAAAATGGGACTTACTTCTGAGTAGACCTGCTTTGGTTTGCTCCTTTAGGGAACAGCTTGCTGCTACATGTCTAATGCTGAGTATTCTTGCAAAGATAATTTGAATAAAAATAGTTGGGTAGCTGTGTTAGTCTGTCTGTAGTAGTAGAAAAGAGTAAGAGTCCAGTAGCACCTATAAGACTAACAACATTTGTGGTAGGGTATAAGCTTTTGTGAGCCACAGTTCACTTCTTCAGATACAGCTAGAATGTAAGTCCATATATCTTGGAGAGTGGAGTGATTACAGAAGACGAATGATAATAGCCGATGAATGACAATGGCAGGCATGATTGAATAGGGTGGGGTATGCAGAGGGTAGTGGGTGTGGAGAAATCAACACCGGTAATGAGACAAAGTCTGTGTCTCAGTTCAGTCCAGGTGGATGCATTGTCTTGAGCTTTGTTATCAGTTGCAATTCAGCAGTCTCTCTTTCTAATCTTCCTTTGAAAATCCTCTGCAGGATACCTGCTACTTTTAGGTCAGCGACTGAATGTCCTGGAAGGTTAAAATGTTCTCCCACTGGTTTTTGAATGTTTGGTTTCTGATGTCAGGCTTATGTCCATTAATTCTTTGTTGAAGAGGAAGAGAACTTATCATGAGCTTCTTAACTTCTGTAAAACAGAGTAGATTATGAGAATATGGAAATTGCTCTTGTATCTAAACTGGCTCCCTAATGAAAGCATATAAGTGTGAAAATGCTAGAAGGGATGTAGATTTGATCACATGATCAAAACATCAACTTCTGCATTTAGCTGTTCTGAGTCTTATGCTGAATTTTGGGATCAGTTGTCCCTTACTAATTATCCTAGTATGTTACAAACTTGGACAATATCATTACAATTTTAAGGGCAACCGATTTCACAGTTTAGCATAAAACACAGAATGGCTGAACTCTGAGGTTAATGTTTTTAGAAGATTTGGGTGTTGTCCAGCAGCAATGGTAGGATTACAGTGCTTTCTGAGCTGACATTGATCCCACTTGTTTCTTTTGTGGGAATTTTTACCCCCAAATTTTAATGGTGCAAATCCATTTCCCATACAATTGGCCATGCACAGTCAATATAGTTATGGGAAATCTAATGGAGTCTGTCGTGCCTTGTGCATCAGCAAGAAAATTGCCATTTAAGGTTCAATGAAGATGAAGAGACAAATGGTGCAAAAGGATTTTCTTCATCTTTGTTTTGCCTTGGTGCAGCCCCCCTAATTCTTCAGTTAAGGTTCAGCAGCAAAATGTGATAAGACTGTAAGAGGAAAAACAGCACCTTGGTTGACTGGGGCCCAGCAGCTAAATAATATTTTGAATCATAATTGGCATGTATCCAAATTGGGTTATTTAATGATAATCATTGAGTGATTCTTAGTTTTGGATGGGTAACCTAGCAGCCACCAGGGTAAGCCAAAACCTACTCATGTCTTTGAAGACTGATTCTTCCTGAAAGATGAAACCTGAATTTCTACTGCACTGGAAAATGCTCTGAGTAGGAAATTTAAAACCAGGGCTGGCTGAGAATCTTGATGAAATTATTGACAGTCTTTATGGACAGCTGGTCCAAATATCTGTCATCAAGTGCACTCCAGATGAGACAGTGAATCCTGAAGGTGGGTTCCGTCATTTCTGTTTTAAACTGCAGTGGCCAGCTTAGACCACCTTGAACAGAAAGTTCACATGGGGATTTCTGCTTAGTGCTGCCCAAAATTTGTGTAGGCTAACTTTTATGGTGCAGAAAGATAGGTTTATCCCCCCCAGTGGTAATTAACTCACCTATCTCGAATCACACTTTCTCATATATATGTTTGGCCTGGTTTGCTTCTTCTCTCAGTAGCTGTTTTGGTGCCAGTTTTTCCCCAACTTAAAGAGGATTGTTCTTGCTGTTTAAGTGATCCAGCCAGTCAGAATCACATAGCCAGTGTAATGACAACCCAGCACCAATTAGCCAATCTGACAGCTATATAAAGGTGTTGCAATGCCAAAGTGAGTTTCAGGTGGGTAGCTGTGTTGGTCTGCAGTCGAAAAGCAAGATGTGGGTCCGATAGCACCTTAAAGACCCACTAGATTTCCAGGGTATGAGCTTTCAAGAGTCAAAGCTTTCTCAGGCCACCAAAGTGGAGTAAGGGCAACATTTCCTGTTCTCATTCTGAAGAGGTGCACATTGGGCTGGATCCAGTGATTTGTTAAAGGAAAGCACTGAAAGTTGTGTGCCTTTCTCACATTCCCCTCCCTCAGAAACTATTAATCTGTTCTGAGTGTCCCTTCTTGTGAGACCAGCATGGGTGAATTGGTCCTGGTTATAGAACTTGCAGAAATGGGGAAAGCATGGCTCTGTCTTCTGACAAGCAAATCTGAGACTTCATCCAGCTGCACAGTCAACATCTCCTGCCCAGCCTGTCAGAATGGCAATTTGTCAGTGAAACCAGTTCTACAGTTTCATTACAATGCCAGAGCCCCTTACACAGAGCCAGCCCAGACCCTGTACAGGAGCAGAAGGTGATGTACAGCTGGGGCATAGGAAGTCAAGTTAATACAAGCTGCCTAACTGGCTTGTGCTTGCCTTCCTTCATCCTCCCCACTTTGATGTGCATGTTGAGATACGATGCCTGAGATCTCCAAGCAACTGTGCTTTGCTGGACCAAATATGGAATAACTGCTTTAATGTTAGCCAAGTGCTGGTAAATGTCTTGAAGGTATGGCTAAATGGGCAAGCTGACCATGCAATATGTTTCTGTTGCTAATTGAGCAGTCTGTAAGCCACAGGTGTAATGAGCATAATAATCCCTGTGGCAATATAATTGCTGGAAACTGGCAACTAAATGGCTTACTGCCAGGAAAACTCCTTAAGGGACCTATCTGTCCCTTTGAATACAGCTCATTTCAGAAATGGGTCCAAACACTATGCATTCATCAGTGACAGTTAATGGAAGTCAGCTTTTATATTTCTTTATGCAAAAAGAAAGGTGAAAAGGATCTTGGGGTCTTAGTAGATCATACACTGAACACGAGTCAGCAGTGTGATGCACTAGCTAAAAAGGCAAATGAGATTTTAGTCTGTATCAACAGGAGTATAGTATCCAGCTCATGCGAAGTGATGGTATTGATTTACTCTGCTCTGGTTAGACCTCTCTTGCCGTACTGTGTCAGTTTTGGGTACCACAGTTTAAGAAGAATGTTGATACTCTGAAATATGTACACAGGAGGACCACACAGATGGTGAGGGATCTGGAGTCCTATGAGGAAAGAGTTTTGCTTTAAATTGAAGCAAAAAAGAACTTCCGGACAGAGTGGTTTCTCAGTGGAACAGGCTTCCTCAGGAGGTGGTGGGTTCTCCTTCCTTGGAGATATTTAAGGCTAGATGGGCATCTGATAGCTATGGTGATTCTGTGACTCAGTATGAATGTACACAGGCAGGGAGAGGGAGGGCATGAAGAGTTGAGCTGGTGCTAGGCTCTCGTGGCCCTTTCCTACATGTTGAAGGTAATCCTGATCACCACTTTGGAGTAAAGAAGGAATTTTTCCTCCAGGCCATATTGACTGTGGATTCTAGAGGTTTTTTGCCTTCCTCTGGGCATAGAGTAGGGGGTCACTAAGAGAGGTGATTGGACTAGATGATCCTTGGAATCCCTTCCAGCTCTATGTTTCTATGCTTGTGCCGTTAAGGTTTAGATTATGGTTTATTTTAAGGCAAAAGAATTCTGATCAATTATTTTAACCAAGTTTGTTGATAAAAGGAAAAACAAATATTTATAATTGAATAGAGCCTCTGTCCAGGTCTCTCTGTCTCTCTGTTACTGGTGGCATACTCTAATGGTAGTCCACAGTTCTGCTCTGTAGGCAAAGCGTGCATATTGTCCCATCCCTCGTTCAACCACCTCTGAACTGGAGGGTTTTTTTTCCTGGAAAAAAATGAGTTGGTGTGAACAGATTGGCATTTTCTGATGTTCCTTATTTTCAGAGGCAGTGGGGAGGGGCGTTCAGCAACATCTCATGTGCTTTTCATCAGGTTCTCCTCTCATTGGTTGCTGTAGCTGAGGTCTGTGGGCAGCCATATCTGAATATATATACACTTGGTCCAGGACTTTCCCAACCCGGGCCTTTTCTGCTGGAGCTCATCTGGATACTACTGTGTTGGCAGGACAGAAGGGCAGGTTTTTGATACTTGTGCCAAGTGCAGTTAATCCAGAGGTTTCACAAAGGCTGATGTACACTCCTGATCCCTTCTATGCTAGAAGGAGGGCTCCGTCCTGAGTCCAGAGCACTTCCAATGGATGAGTAGCTCACTACACTAAGGCCCAGCCCACAAAGTTCCTAGTTCAAGTCTCGACACAATAATAACAGATGAGGACTTATAGACCAGGACCCAGAGAGACTTGTTAGCTTTTCACCAGGCCTGTAAGAGAGAACTGTTCCGCCAGGCATTTGGTTGATGCGAGGTGGTGCCCCCTAGCCAGGGGAGTACAATGTATGCCCTCCCTACTAGTGATACCTCCATCTCTCATATTTCCCTGCCAAAATGCTTCAGAGATGGCTAAAAAGGTGGTTGTTTAGATTACGTGCTGCTGTGTTGTGTGTGTGTGTGTGTGTATAAAAGATGTTTTATGGTTTTTAATTGTATATACTGTGAAATATGTTTTAAACTTGGTTGTTTAAAACCAAGTTAATCTGCTCTGAGCCTGCTGATGCGGGGAGGGAGGAATAAATATTGAATAAAATAGATAAATAAATAAATATAGCCTGAGTGTAAGTAAGTAAGGGGCCACATGGGAATTTAAAGTAAGATAATGTGAGGAATTTTGAGAGATGCTGTGGGGAGCGTGCAGAAGGGTAAAAAGGGATAGATCAAGTCTATGGCTTCTAAATAACTCATGAATAATTAGGTTGGCTGGTATATTTTAAAATCAATTTTACGCAGAGTAGAAAATTCTTTATTTTTCTTGATGACTTGTGCTTCTGATTTGGGCCGCATATAATAGATTTGTGGGATATATTAAGTAGGGCAGCACAACAGGAGTTGCATGTACAGCTTTTGTCTACTGCTGGCAGTGCTGCAATACAATCCTAGATAGAGTATTACCCTTCTAGGCCCATTGCTTTCAGTGGCTTTGGAGAAGTGTGACTCTGTTTCAGATCGCAATGTTAGTCACCTGGTGGCTGCCAGAGTGGGGAGAGAGTTCCAGACCGAGTTGAGGGAGACCTGCCTTCCTCTTATGTATGAGGCCTTGAAAGAACTCTTGTTCAAGGGAAAGAACTGTTACTCACTTGATCCATAGCATGAGAGATTTTTCATGCTGCTTATTGTATACTAGAGTTTCTTTAAAGTGATTTTTTTATTGTAAGCCACCTTGGGTTCTGCTTGCAAGAGAAAGGTGAGGTAAAAATAAATGAATAAAAATAAATACATCTATATGAATTGAAATGTATGAATAGCAAAATGCCTTACTGTTCTAGTAAAAAAAAACTTTAAGCAACATAAACCTTTTTGTTGTAACGTAGTTGTGAGGCCCCTGTTGTATTTCCATATTTATAGCAACAGCCCATGTTAAATCTGATCTGTTTTTTTGTTTTCTTTCAAAATGTCTAAATCAGTACAGGCACCAGGTTTGACATCTCTAACAACTGCTTCAGATATGCCAATGCATTTTTATGAGGACATGAACAGATGAAGCTGTCTTATACTGAATCAGACCCTTGGTCTATCAAGGTCAATATTGCCTACTCAGACTGGCAGCTGCTCTCCAGGATCTTAAATAGAGGTTTTTCACATGACCTGATCCTTTTAACTGGAGTTGTTGGGGATTAAACCCGGGGCCTTCTGCATTCCAAACAGATGCTCTGGCACTGAGTCACAGCCCCTCCCATCTTCCCATAAAATAAGTATTAGAGGTAAGGAACAACAGATAATCAATGTAAGCATGATAAAAAAAGAGTATCAAAATGTCTGGAGTACAACATTAATGGAAAAACTCACCCACCAAATTAAGCTATCAAAAGAATCGGTCAAACCAGAGGCGTTTGTTACCAAGTGGTATTCCTTTTCATTTCTCAAGAGCTCTTCTGGAGGAGTATTATTACTACCCAGTACATTTGTATATGCTTACTGTAAAAATTACTATTCATATCTATATTGTATATCTATTCTGAACCTAAGGAAATTAATAGTTTCAGGGTAAACATGTAACATGTCTCAGCAGTTAAGAATGCATCTATTTTTACAAAGCAAATATCGAAAATCCCTCACTGCAAATTTTTTTCGTACTTCTAAATTATTTTCTGTATAACATAATTTTCAATTAAACTGAAAAAAGCAAACACCAGCAGCTTCCTAGATATGCTTCAGCACATACATAAGACATACAAAAGTACAGAGCCATTTGCAATTTCAAGTATATTTAACAGGACATGCCAATGCATAGCAAAAAATTGTATTGTACAGTAACTGCATACAAGTATTTAAAATGCACACATATTGGGGATGTGCTAAAAAACTGGATAGGGAACAGAGATGTGTCAGAAGTAAAGCTGGTCCTATTAGGAAATAGGTCTGATAGTTGTTACCACTGGTTTCAATGGAGTACTTTTCTATTGAGGCCAGCCCAAATGTCACAAAACATTGTACAAGCTTTTGAATTTTATAGAGCCCTTCATCAAGCAGATGTTACAAACTTTTTTAAAAATGAAGGTGCTCTGTGCACACCCAGCTGAAAAGAATTAAAGATGTTCCAGAGCTATGCTCTGAGAATATGGTCAAAATATCTTTAGCTCTGAGATGATAATGCTATTGCTAGCCATAGTTATAGTTATGTGACATGATATTAACACTGTTCTTTCTTATTATCGCACCTATATACAGGAATCATGTTGTTATTATAGTTAGACAAAATTAGGACCATGACTAAATGAAATCTATCCCAACATTTCTATTCAAACTTTCACTGGGGGGAAATTGCTGGATTTAAATGGCATACAGATAAGGTACAGTTTCAAGGTTTGTTTGGGGGGTCTGGTGGTGGATTCACAGACATATTCAAAAGTTTATGTGGACCAAGATCAAATTCCACATATTGATGTATTGTGGTAAAACTAGAGATATTGCTAAGAAATATTCTTACATAGTTTAAAGCAGGGCTTTTTCTCTGGGAAAAGAGGTGGTAGAAAGTGGGTTGCCCTCGGAGAAAATGGTCACATGGTTGGTGGCCCCATGGAGGGCAATCAAAACTCCCCCTCTGTCTGGAGATCAGGGGCGGGGCCACCAGCCATGTGACCATTTTCAAGAGGTTCCGGAACTCCCATTTCACCATGTTCCAGCTGGAAAAAAACCCTGGTTTGAAGCATACGGGTGGGGGGGGGCTGATTCTCCTGTCCTCCATAAATAACATGTCTGTACTAAAGGTGGGCACAACCCAGGAAAAATCTGAACTGCACAGTTTGTGGTTTGCCCCAGTTCGCGAACCAGTTCGTTCAGTTCATGGTTCGTCACTTCCCAAGGCCCTGGAATGGACCCCTTCACAGTCAGAAATACCAAACTCACAGGGACTCTTCAGCAGGTTCTCCTCCAGCCACCCTCCAAGTTTGGCAAAGATTGCATTTTGGATATCCGAGTTATACACCCCCCAAGTGGGTGCCCTTAAGAAAGTTCCATTAGATATAATGGGAGCCAGTCATGAATGCCAATTGACTTGTGTCAGGCTCCTGGCTGGGTTTGTTGGAGCCTGGAGGTGGCACGCCCTCCAGGTTGGCCTGGGCAGTGGCTGTGGCTCAAAGAAAGCTTCAGATATGGAGGGAGGAGGGGGGGTTAGAGACACCCTGGATCCCTCTCTTCCTCTGTTGGGACTCTTGTCACGCTCTTCTCTCTCCAACTCACTCACTTGCTTCCAACTACTCATCGCTGGCTCCTTGTCCCTGCCCACCTTTATAGGCCCCTCTTGGTATCCTCCCCCAGTTAAGGAGATGTTCTTGGGGACACAGGAATATTCTTTTCAACGAGAGGAGGACAGAGACAATCTATGAGATGAGATTAATCTTGGAGGGAAGGAGATGTTCTTTGGGGAGACAGGATATTCTTGGACAGGAAAGGACAGAGGTGATCCATAAGGGGAGGTTAATCCTGGGGGGAAGGAGACCTTGAGGGAACAGCATTGTATTCCATAATGAGGAGCCCTGAGCCTGGCAGAGGCTCAGAGACTGGGGTGGGGTCAGAGCCATGATACCCCCAGACAGCTGTTGGGGGAGGGCAAGGTTAACTTCTAAAGTGAGGGAACCTGTATCTTTAATCCCCAAAGTCCAGTGAGGGGTAGCCCAGCAGAGGGAGGTTGACCTTTATGAAGGCTAATTGATCCATCAGGGGCGGGTCCAGGCATGAGTGGCAGGCACAGAGCAGGTCTCCCAGGTGGGAGAATGCCCACTCGCTCTAGATACTGGGGGGGGGGGCAGGCAGGAGAGGAAATTCATGGCGACAGATGACAAGTCCGGCCAGATGGCAGCTTTGCGTGCCCAGTACTCTAGGGGATTGGAGTCGGGGGGATGGTGGTGCTTGGCAAGGTACTCTTGCACTATCACTGCCGTCAAGTCCTCCGCAAAGGCACACGTGGGCTCCTTGATACTGCTAACCTCCCAGCTCACCACCGAGGACTGGGGGGGGGGCTTGTTGGGTGGGCTTGCATGGCCTGGGGTGCTGGGCTGATCCGCCTTCTCTTCCTCCGCTGCCGCTAACAATCTCTTTCATACCCTCTTCCCTCTGGCCAGATCTTTTTGCCTGGAACCTGTGCACCTCTCCACAGAGGTCCTGTGTTCAACGTTGGAGCTCAGCATTGCACATGGCGATGCTGCTCTTTATACGGGGGTCACAGATGCAAGCCAGTCTGTACCCCCCCTTTGCTGATGGAGGCTCCACAGGTCCTATGTAAAGTACACGGTTCACCCTTGTGCTCTGGACAGCTCGATACAGACCAGCTCTACCACGGAGCGGTAGATGGACAGCAAGACTTGCTGGCCAATGGTCTGCTGCAAGGGCATGGTATACCAGGAGGTGAAATGATGCAGCACCTGCCAAAAGTCCACACCCTCCACAGTGGACAAAGGTAGTCCATCCAGGGCAAACATCTCTGTCATCACATGAGTGCCCGCCTCCTGAGCCCTCCCCCTGTTTCTTTTACTTGGCAGTGTCACTGACCCTGAGGGAACAACCTCCTGAAGGGTAGCCTGGCTGGAAGTTCCACTCCCACCCACAGCACCCTCGGTGCAAGTGCGAGTCTTCTTCCTCAAGGTGGACTCCTGTTCCCTTCCTCTTTCTCCCTACTCAGAAGCCCTCTTCGTCCCCCTGCTGGATGGTTCTCCTTGCTCAGAGGCAATAGACTCGGGTGGTGCCTCTACAGATGTCTGCAGAGCATGGTAGACAACAGGTGCTTGGGGTTCAAGCCCCTATGCACCAGGACATCACAGGCCTGGCAACGTGCCATGCAGGGGTTGTTGGGGAGGGTTAGGAAGTGCTGCCAAAGTGTGGGCCTGAAATGGGGACTGGGATGGACAGAGTGAGGGGTGGACTGCAGGCAGGGGTAGCCCAAAGAGGTTTGGATGTGGAGGAGCTGGATATTTCTCCAAGACCCCCCAAAGCACCTTCCCTCCCCCTCCTCATCCAGCTGAAATTTTTTTAGCAGCTGCTCTTCCTCTGGCAACGCTGACAACTCTCCTGCCTCCTCCTCCATCCCCACAAGTGGATCTTGAAAAACAGGCTCTGACTCTGAGACCTATAGCTGGGCATAGTTGGGCCAGCAGGACGAGCTTGGGACTTCTTCCCCCCAAGACCACCTGTGCCCCTCACTCTAACCCTCATGGAGCTAATAAGAAGAGTCCTCAGCTGAGAAAACCACTAAGCCTTGGTCCCAGAGCCTGGCAGTGGCCCTGAGACTGGGGTAGAAGAAAAGGTCCCTAACCCACCACCCAGATACCTTCCCAAGTGAGACAGGTGCACAAAATAAGAATAATTAACAAACAAAATAGACTACTGTGAGCCCTCAGTCGAGGAACCCACTGAGCTTGGCCCCAGAGCATGGCAGAGGCCCTGAGACTGGGGTGGGGGGAGGTACCCCTAATCCACCACCCAGACACCCTCCCAAGCAGGACAGGTGCTCAAAATAAGAATAATTAACACGAAATAGAGTACTGTGAGCCCTCAGTCAAGGAACCCACTGAGCTTGGCCCCAGAGCCTGGCAGTGGCCCTGAGACTGGGGTGGGGGGAGGTACCCCTAACCCACCACCCAGACACCCTTCCAAGCGGGACAGGTGCTCAAAATAAGAATAATTAATAAAATAAAAAGAGTACTGTGAGCCCTCAGCAGAGGAACTCACTAAGCTTGGCCCCAGAGCCTAGCAGTAGGCTTGGGACTAGGGTGGAGAAAAGGCCCTTAGCCCACCATACAAACACCTTCATGGCCGGGAAAGGTGCTCTAAATAAGAAAGAGACTGTTTATCAGTCTCTTTTAAAACAGCAATTCCATCAAAATCCATCCTCTCTCATTCCAACTCCCAATAGCAGTTCCTCCCTCCCTGGGTCTCTTTTCCTTCACTTTACAATCTGGCTGCAACATTTTATTCTCCATAGTACTTTCTTTTCCTTATATTTTCATCATGCTGCTCCTTTCTCCCTTACTTTGTCTCTTCTTATAAAGTTCACTCAAACCTTCATCCTTGCTTCTGTTCTCCATCCAGTTTCCCAACAGTATTTTTCTCTCAGCTTTTCATTTAATGGTTTCAGCTACCAACTTAATATGAATGAGTCCCAGAGCTATTTTCCGTTTTTGACTTTCCACCTTCTATCCAATAACACATCCAACTAGCATCTGATTACCATCTCAAATGGAACATGATAAAGACAGCTCCTCATCTTTCTACTGGAGACCTCTGTTCTTCCTACCTTATTGCCACTGGCACTGATAGCAATACCTCTCCTGTTTCTCATGACCTTTGAGGTCTCACAACTCCTCCATTTACTTCTCCTTCATAATGACTTATAATGCCATACGAGCCTTTTCATGCTCTTCAACATTTAATTTTTTCTCCCTGGATATTTGTCTGAAACTCTCATCTATGGATTGTGTATCTGTTACCCCAATTAGCAGAGAAGTGGTATTAATTGCTTAATAATGAAATCTGTTCTCCATCTCTATATTTCAGGTTATTGCTAGTTTTGTATATTCCTTTTTAAAAAAAGGAGTAGAGAATTTGCAGATATGTGCTGTACAGAATTGCTGTAAAACACAATCCTGATCATGTTTTATTTTGGCTGCTTACATGTAATGTTGCAAATAGACCGGATAGTTGATAGAAGCTTGTATTTTTTTAGGGGCAAATTGGTCGATTTTTTTTTAATGAGGACCATTAAGTGTTTTATTTCCCAGAAAAGAAGGAAATTTTCATTTTAAAGTGAAGTTGAATTTGCAAATTGTTTGGGGCAGTCAGTTATAATTTCTCTTTTCAGCAATCTCCTGACTTTCTTCTGTTCTTCCTTGATGGTAACCAGTCATTCAGTGGGAACCATTCAATGCCTATACAATCAGAATCCCAAACTTTACCTTTTATTTCTCCCTCAAAGAACCAAGAACTGTCTAATGTCCCTCTCCTACATTTCAGCCCATAGTTTCTTGGCCCTTTCTTATTGCATCTAAATGGTACCTACCTTACTCTGTGGCTTGTGTGATAAACTATTACAAAGTTGTATGGGGTTTTGCACAACAGTCCCTAGGTGTTCTTTCATTTGACTTATCTTATTCTGATCCTACTAGCATTTAGTCCTCCATCTGGGCCACTAAGAAGTAGTATAGTACACTGCATGATTGTGAGGCGTATCTGATCACTGTACCTCCCTTACATGGAAACACTCCGAGTTAGGTCTTTAACTGTGGAATCAATTGAATCTACATTTGTAGCCTGGTTGCCAGTAGCACGGAACATCTATAATTTTCAGTTGTATCTAAAGCTGGACATCAAAACTACGTCCATCATTAAGTTGATGATCACTTTGAGAACGTGAGTTCTCCCTCTGAGGCGGAGGACATTGTGGGTGTTTCCCACCGTCCAATCAGGGAGGCAGGAAATAGATTTTTCTTCCTCTTCCTCTGTGTTGGGACCACCCTCTCTTCTTCAGTTCTTTTCCTGCCTCAGGGGAGCGCAGTACTCTTCAGGATAGCTCTGCTACCTTTTTTCTTATTTCTCTTACTACTTTCCTTTCCCTCCTCTATACTCCTTTTACCTTTACTTCTCCTCTCTTAAAAATGACTGATGGAGCCAAGGGAGTCATTGGACTCCGAAGAATCTTTTATGGATCGGGCTGAGAGCTCCCTCCAGGGAGCCGTCCTTCCGGAGGCGGAGGCATGCTCTGCCGGCTCCGACTCGCCTCTAAGGCTTGATCAGACCCCTGGCAAAGGAGTGCATGGCGACGCGATTCAGCCCGCAAGGAAACGGCCCCGTCTTCAAAAGAAGGTGCCGGAGACAGCCGCAGGTCGAAAGAAGTCGTCTGCAAGCAACGTGGCTGCGTGAGGCCCGATTTTGGCGGGAAACGCCGCGGCAAGCGATTTCCCGCCAAAACACAAAGACGTGCTTGCCAACCTCCCGGTGGGAGAAAGGCAGCAAGAACAAGGAACCTCGATGCAGGGCCTTGACAGATGCACTCCTGAAGACCGTGTAAGTGCCCTCTCTAATACTCTGTCCCCAGAGATTTTGGCAGCCATTAGAAGCTCCCTAAGACAGGAACTGTGGGCCCTTAGTCAGCCTGGGAACAATAATCCTTCCTCTCCTCCGTGCCCTAGCCTGCCTGGAACATCCCATATGGGCCACAAACAAGGTGGATCCTGGCCCACTAAGGCAGCAAAAAAGCAAATTCAGGGCAAGACGCCTGTAGATCCTCAGAATGGATGCATGAAGATCCCTCCCCTAGTGAGGATTCTGAGGAGGGGGAATTTCTGTCTGATGATGATCAGGATATTGAACCCAGTTTGGAACAATCCCATAGACTCTTTCAGTCGGAGGAGGAAGCCAAATCTGAAGGACATAAAACAAGACTTAAAGGGAACAGGGAGTTTTTCCCCAGAGCAGAGAACAGGACAGTGTTCCCGTTCCCTGAGTACTTTGAGCGACAACTGAAAGCTGAATGGTCCCTGCCTGCTGCAGGCAAACAAGTCCCTAATGCTATTAAGAAATTGTATGTCTTACCTAACTTTACCAATGAGCTATTGCAGGTTCCAATCATTGATGCTCCGGTGACAGCCCTTCAGTCCCAAGGTCTCCTTTCCAAGGATGGACAAGGCACGATCAAAGACCGCCTGGACAAAAAGGGTGAAGCGGTACTCAAGAGAGCGCATGAAGCTATGGCCATTTCTATCAAGGCATCAGCAATAGCGTCTATGGTGTCCAGAGCCTCGGTGGTTTGGATTAGAAGGCTTATCCAGCTGCTTCCAGAAAATAATAAGAGACCGCTGGAGGGAGCCAACAGAATTCTCAAAGCCTGTACATTTACTGCTGACGCAACACTGGATTCCTTATCCTTCTCCTCCAGAGCGATGGTGGCGGCAGCAACGGCGAGACGCCTCTTGTGGCTCAGAGCCTGGCCTGCCGACCTACAGGCAAAGATTATACTGCTGTCCTACCTTTTCCAAGGAGGCAAGCTCTTCGGCGATCAGTTGGAAAAGATTCTGGTGGAGACCAAAGACAAGAAGAAGGCACTCCCCAAATCTCTGAAGAAACCTGAGAGACGATCATTTGGCTATCAACCATTTAGATCTCATCATACCTTGCAAAGAGGCCGACAGGAACCCAAACGTGGATGGTCCAGTTCTAGGCCCCAATCCAGGAGGGGTGACTTCCACTCCAAGTTCGCCAGACAACAAGGCCAGAGGGGAACCAGGCAAGACCCGGAGGACAAAGGGCAGAAGCCCTGACTCGCAGGGTATTCCGGTGGGGGGAAGACTGCTTCAATTTCATCATGCATGGACGGAATCCAGGGCAGACGCCTGGGCATCAGAGGTAGTCTCCAATGGATACTCCATAGAATTCGAAACCTTTCCACCGGAACGATTTGTAGCTTCCCCACTCAAGAAAGACCCACACAGACAAGCCTTCACCATACAGGCGATCCAGCACCTCATGGATATTGGAGCAGTCGAGCCCGTTCCCCTCTACGAAAGAGGACTAGGGGTTTATTCAATCTTTTTCACAGTCCCCAAGAAGAATGGGGACTGGAGATCGATACTGGACTTAAAATATGTCAACCAGTTCATCCGAGTGAGACACTTCAGGATGGAAACTCTTCGCTCCATCACAGAGGCCTTACAGCAAGGAGAGTTCCTAACCTCCATAGACCTGACGGAGGCGTATCTACATGTTCCCATTGCACCTGCACATCGCAAGTTTCTGAGATTCTGCGTAAAGGACATCCATCTTCAATTCCGAGCAATGCCCTTCGGTTTGGCGACGGCGCCACGGGTATTTACCAAGCTTCTGGTAGTACCAATCATCAGGCTCAGAGAAAGGGGTCTTCACCTGCATCCCTACTTAGATGACATCCTAATAAGATCCGCCTCCAGGGATGCCTCCCTCGAGGACACCAGAGTTGTGATCCAGTTCTTGGAGAAGCATGGGTTCCTGATCAACCTGTCCAAATGCTCTCTCCAGCCGTCGCAGAGACTGGAACATTTGGGCATGATTCTGGACACACAGAGAGGCTACGTCCTTCTTCCTGAGGAAAAGAGGATCAAGTCCAAACGCCTGATCACAACCGTGATTGGTCAGCAGTCATCTCTGTTGATGGAACTAGCAAAGCTCATGGGACTCCTAGTAGCGAACTCAGAGGCCATTTACTGGGGCCGCTTTCACACCAGACCGCTCCAGACCCTGTTGCGGCCATTCCAGTTTCAGATCGCCCAGAAAGCGAAGACCAGGATACAGGTCCCGAGAACTGTCAAAGAAAGCCTGAAGTGGTGGCTGGACGATGTCAACCTAGGACAGGGCAAGAGTTTCCTTTCTCCGTGTCTCATCCAGATGTTCACGGACGCCAGCCTGGTCGGCTGGGGGGCTACGCTCGAGGGCAATCCGGCCCAGGGCGAATGGTCACACAAAGAGCGAAAACTTCCCATCAACGTACTAGAGATGAGAGCTATCTACTTAGCCCTATCGCATTTCAGCAATCAGATCCAGTCCAACCACATCCTGATACGCACAGACAACGTGGCAGCGAAGACTTACATAAACAAGCAGGGGGGCACCAGGTCCTCACGTCTACAACGAGAGGCTCACAGGATTATCCACTGGGCGGAAGTCAATCTCAAGACTATCCAGGCGGAACACATCAGGGGAATTCACAACATCCACGCGGATTGGCTGAGCAGGGAACTCCTTCACCCGGGAGAATGGTCCCTCAAAAGGGAAGTGTTTCTGTTGGTGACAGCACACTTCGATACCCCGTCAGTGGACCTCTTTGCCTCTCATCGCAACAATCAGGTCCCGAGGTTCTTCTCTCGGTTCTTTCATCCTCGAGCGGAAGGCACAGATGCGCTGACTTCGCCGTGGCCAAAGGGTCTTCTGTATGCCTTTCCTCCACTTCCTACAATCCCCAAAGTATTGCGGAAGATAAGGGAACAGAGGGCGAACGTCATCCTGATCGCTCCCTGGTGGCCACGAAGACCGTGGTTCTCAACTCTCCAAATGATGTCGTTGACACCGCCACTCAGACTTCCAGCTCATCCGGACTTGCTACAACAGGGCCCTATTTGGCATCCCAGACCGGAGTGGTGGTCCTTGACAGGATGGAGATTGAGCGGGACCGTTTCCAACACGAAGGTTTCTCTCCAGAAATCATAAATACCCTGCTGGCCTCGAGGAAAGGGTCCACTATCAGAATTTACAACTCGTCCTGGAAGGCCTTTATCAGGTGGTGCAGACGAAAGAAGGTGGAACCGCTCGATCCATCACTTCAAGCGATCCTGGGGTTTCTACAAGAGGGTCTGGACAGGCATCTGAGGCCTGCGACCCTGAGGAAACAGATTGCTGCTATTAGTTCGGTCGTCCCGAGGGTCGACGGAGTGTCCTTGGCGTCTCACCCTCACATTAAACGTTTCTTGCGAGGAGCCACCTTACTGAACCCGCCGGTGGTTCATAGGTTTCCAACCTGGTGCCTGAACGTGGTACTTTTGGCTCTAACAAAATCCCCGTTCGAACCAATTAAGGACATTCACCTACGGTGGTTAAGGCTCAAAACCATCTTTCTCGTGGCAATTACCTCTGCAAGACGCATTTCAGAAATTGGCGCCCTTTCCATACGACAGGACTTGTGCATCTTTCATAAGGACAAAGTAGTTTTAAGAACTGATCCTGCATTCTTAACTAAAGTGTATTCCACTTTTCACAGATCGCAAGAGATAGACTTACCATCCTTTTGTCCGAGACCAGTACATTCCAGAGAACGCGAGTGGCACAATCTGGACGTACGACGGGCCCTGAAGGCGTTCATAATCAGGACAGAAAAGATTCAACAAACGGATTCTCTTTTCATTAACATTTCTCAGCCTAGAGCAGGACATCGCATGTCTTCCTCGGCCATCGCTTATAGCATTAAAACATGCATTAGAGAAGCCTACAAGGCTCAGAAAATGGACATTCCAGCAGGGATAACGGCACACTCAACCAGAAGTGTGGCTACAAATGCGGCCCTGAGAAGGAACGCATCCATTTTAGACATTTGCAAGGCAGCTACTTGGTCGTCTACAACTACCTTCATCAAACATTACCATTTACATACTTATGCTTTGGCCGATGCAGCTTTTGGAAGGAGAGTGCTTCAGCATGTAGTGGAAGACGAAGACTCCGTCCCACCCAGAGGATAGAGAACTGCTTTGGGAGCACCCACGATGTCCTCCGCCTCAGAGGGAGAACGGACATTTGGTCACTTACCGTGAAGGGTCCTTCTCCTCTGAGGACAGGAGGACATCGTGCCCTCCCAGAGTCTTCATCTACTCCGAACTGGATGACAGGATTCATTAATCTGTTGCTTCTCCTGCTGCATCTTTGCTACACTCTGCTGCCTTGCCTTATTCATTCTTTTCTGAATGCTGATATCTGTTGATGTTGTTTGTTCTTGTTACCTTTTTGTCTTTTATTAAGGTTACAGTTAAACTAGTTTAGTATATAGTAAGGAGTTGGAACTGCTGAGGGGAGTCACCCGAACTGAAGAAGAGAGGGTGGTCCCACCGCAGAGGAAGAGGAAGAAAAATCTATTTCCTGCCTCCCCGATTGGACGGTGGGAAACACCCACGATGTCCTCCTGTCCTCAGAGGAGAAGGACCCTTCACGGTAAGTGACCAAACGTCCGTTTTGAGGCCCTTTGGTGTTGGACATCTCCTGTCAGATCATCTCTATTGATGTACTCCCAGGTACCATGGTCAGAAAGAATGAATCATTTAAACTCTTTTTCTAACTCAACAATCCGTCATTTTTAAAGAGATGCTTATAAAAGTTCTTGATGTATTCTGCATCACCCCAGATTTTGCTGGCACTTTTAGAGATTTGAGGAGTGCTTAATTGTTCCAGTACAAGACTCTCAGTGAACACTGACCTTCTGTGGAATCGTAATTCTTTTTTTAAAAAATGTTTATCTTGTATGAATCGTACTTGCTTAGATGTGAGTTTGAATATAGAAGAATGCAGGCAGGTGAGCGATTAATTGGCAAGGAAGCAAAATTTTCTGAGAAAGTATAGAAAAGTCTGTCAAGTACAGAAAATAATAAAAAATGAAGTACATTCTATACTTGCCCTGGGATTGTGTGTTATAGTTCAAGTAGAGACCAAAGCTTTCTGCCATCTTCTTCTCTTTTTTCTCTGGCGAATGGAAGACTGTAAGCCTTCTGGGGAAGCATTGCATCACAGTAGATGACACATTATTGTCTTAACTAAGGGTACAATCCTTACTATCTACGGGAGTTGTGCCATAGACATAAATGGGATATGACTTGTACATTAATGTTACTATCAGTGGGATGGATTCACCAGCTTTTCTGCTACAGAAAATGGGAGGAAGGGATCCTCTTTGACCACCCAGAAAAGTTATCCTGGAGATCATGGGACCTGCATGGACAAAAGCCATGTGAGAGGTCTGTAAAAGGGTGGAGAACTGGCCGAGATTGAGTGGGGAAATTGCTTGGATCCACACCTGTAGATCTAAGCAACCCTGTGGTCCAGGACTTAGTTTAGCATTACTGAGAGAGAGTGAGGACCAATTCACAAAGTCTGTCTCTGTGTTAGAGGACAACACAAGGATTTTGCATCAGACATTTATGCTTCCCAAACTTGTGCCCTTTTCTCTTTGTGGTGCATGGGTAGAAGTAGCTTCCAGCTTTTCCCACCATGCCATTTTTTGCTTCCTCAAACCACCCTGTGCAGCTACCCTCATGGGCATTGAATCTCTGATGCAAAGTCATCCATTAACAAACAAGGATTTTGTAACATGTGGATCAGCCCTGAGTTAGTGAGTTGTATCCAGGACACATTTTAAATTAAATACACAAACATATGCTTATGGCAGTATCTGCTTTTTTGTTATTCTGAAGCTGCTCCACATACTTGCACAATATTTTTTCAATAAATGGAATGGTCCCTAATAAATGATTTCAATTTTCTAAAACTTGGATGTTTCCCTGAGGCAGTATTTGGTGTGCATCTCCTATGCAGAACTCATACATTTATACATTGATGAGTTGGTGTCATATGATCACTATCAGTCAGTGTAGAAACAGCCATAATTACAAGAAAAGTGGCCTCTGGCAAAGAGACAGGATCCTACCATCTGTTGGCTTCCATCCTGCCAGAAAAGTCTGTCATTAACCACAACAGAAGCAAGAACAGACTTCTGATAAGTGGAAGGTCCAATGACACCTTAAAGACCAACTAGCTTTCCAAAGTATGAGCTTTCTTATTCAGGCTGCTTCTCAGGTGGGTTATCATTTTGCTCAGGAAACTAAGAGAAACATAGTATCATGGTTTTGTTTATTAATTACAATATTTTAGCACACCTTTTCCATATTTATTTATTAACTTTATTTATATCCTGCCTTTCTCCTCAGTTTGGACCTAAAGCAGCTCACATCATTCTCTTCTCCCTTTTCCCCCTCACAACAACCCTGTGAGGTAGGTTAAAAACATAAGAGCTCTGCTGGATCAGACCAGAGGTCCATCTATCCCAGCATCCTGTTTCACACAGTGGCCAACCAGTTGCTATGGAGGGCCAACAACAGGGCATAGAGGCCGACGCCTTTGTCTGAAGTTGCTTCCTGGCACTGGTATTCAGAGGTTCACTGCCTCTGAGTGTAGAGGATCCTGTTAGTCACTATGGCTGGTAGTCACTGATAGACATATCCTCCATGTCTCTGTCTAATCCTCTTTTAAAGTTGTCTGTGTCTGTGGCCATCACTATATCCTGTGGCAGTGAATTAATCACTTGTGTAAAAAAGTACTTCTTTTTGTCTGTCCTGAATTGACTGCTGATCAGCTTCATTGGATGTCCTCGAGTTCTAGTATTAAGGGAGGAGGAGAAAAAGTTCTGTCTACCCTCTGTACCCTGTGCATAATTGTATAAACCTCTATAATGTCCCCTGCTTAGTCATCTCTTTTCTAAACTGAAAAAGCACCAGACCCTTCAGCTGTTCCTCCTACGAAAGGAGCCAACTCCCTAATCATCTTGATTGCCCTCTTCTGTACTTTTTCCAGCTACATTCAGGGTAGGCTAAGAGTATGTGACTGGCCCAAGGTCCACCCAGCCAGCTGCCATGGCAGACTGCGGATCTGCTTCCCAGATGCTAGTCCAACACTCCACATCACACTGGCTCAAAGTGTAGTTTATATGTATGTTTCCAAGACTGTGTAATAGTTACAACAATAAAACCATAAATCAGCATCCTCTTCTATAAAGAACCCATACCTGTAATCTATAGAAATAACAAAAACCCTCCAGAACAGTTTTACATGCCTTCCCAATGGTGGACCAGGCAAGGACAGCTGTTGCATTCTCTGGCAGCTCATTCCAAAGGGTTGGGGGCAGTCACTGAAAATGCCCTAGAATAGTTTGCAATGAATCAAATATTTCTATGGGAGGGCACAGAGAGGAGCTGCTGCGAAGAATGAAGTTGGCTCTTAGGCTCATATAGAGAGGGACAGTCATTCTGACCCACCCACTCCCCCCTCCTCCCATCCTTTTAAAGACATGCATTTTAATCCCATACACTTTTTAAAGTTAATTTAGTGATGCAATTGAAGGATGGCTGTTTTGAAGTTAAGTCATTACCAGAGCATTAGCCATATTGCACTCTCAATCTGAGATCTGAAATATGCTCCAAAGAGTTTGGTCTATTCATTCTTATTTTGAATTGTTTAGATGTTGGTGCATCACCAACAACACACCCAACAAGTTTTCCCCAGGAGAGAAAGTATGAAATGCTCTTTGTTCCCTGTCATTGGCATTTCCAGAAGGCTTTTCTATTCTGGCTTCTTTCCATTCATAAGTGTCTATTTGAATGGGTACGGCTAGAGGCCATTTGGCAGAGGGAAAGATTGGAAGTAACGTCTTGCCAGCTGTAATATCTTGGTGAGACTTTGCTCTCTATTCCTGTTGCAGGTATAAAGCTTGTGCACAGCCAGAGTTTTGTGCCCTCGGGCAAGAATGAAGGGCAAGAGCCAAATGATCTTTTAGCTTTTCGCCTGTAGCTTTGGATAAGCCAGCCGCTGCATCAGGGAGCAGACCAAGACATAGTTTGTTATATTTTGGTTCATTTATGTAATATTCTTTGTGATTATAGGCCATTTTGGTTCCCTTCTAGGAGAAGAGTGTAATACAAATATTTAAATCAATCATTCAGTGTCTGTTTACTTAATGTGCTTCTCACATGTGGCATCTACACCACAAAAGTTAGAAACTAATGTTGCCCTTCCTGGTTGTTTGTCTCAGCATCTGGTATTGACAAATATACTTGTCAATTTTCAATTAGTGATAATGTCTCATGACTGATTCTAAGATCCATTTTCTGTGAATTTGTCTAATATTTTTAAAGTAAGCCTTCTGCCTTTAATGGCTTCCTTGACTTTGCTGGTTAACCACACTGGTGTCCTGTCTGTATTGATGGCGGCTTTCCTAATCTGTGTTATATATTCTATCTGAACTTCAATTCTTGTATATTTAAATAGCTGCCAAGCACCCTGGAAAAAATGACCTTCTTTACTCTCTCTTTCAACGTCCATTGGACTACCTCTCTTTGGAGAAGTCTTCTTTCAGAAATCAAATGTTGAACTTTGAGGATAACTTTCCATTTCCATAAATGCTGGACTTAATAGTACAGTGGTCACTGTTCAAAAGTAGATTAACAATGCTTACATCTTGCACCTGGTCCTAAGCACCACTCAAGACCAAGTTCAGGTTCCAAGTTCCCTCCCCTTCAGTCAGTCCCATGACTGACTGTTCCAAGACACTGTCATTTATATCTAAAAATATTCTTGTCATTTTTGTCAACTGGAGAAGACAATGCACCCTGTCAACATGAGGGTAGCTGAAGCCTCCTATTTTTGCAACATTTCCCACTTTAGTCACCTTCCTTGTTTCTTTTTCTGCCTCAAGATCCCACCACGTTCTGGTTAGGGTGGCAATAGTACATCCTCAGTTTGAAATTACTTGTCAGGCCTAGTGTCTCTAGTCAATTCTGTGGAAGAGTTTCATCCTCTTATGTTTTCTATGTTTATGCCCTTTTTGACACACAGAGCAACACCACCAGTTCCAATAGAGATTCTATCTGGGGATAGCTGTATCCCAGTGATTTCCCCCTACCAGTTTTCTGAAATACCTGATATGTCTGTTCACATTTAGCACTGTTTATTTAATTAATTAATTAATTATATTTATAATCTGCTCTCCCTGCAAGCAGGCTCTGAGCAGAGCACAACAAATATCATAATAAAAGGATAAAATATGGTAGCATAAACACAAATAAAATACCTGTAATACAGATTACTTAAAAACAGCAACACATGTAATTGCACAACCCATTGAAACCGAACCTGTGGGGCTGGGTGGCCAGCTACAGATGGATAGCAAGGGCACAGAAATGGCAGGAGGCCAGTTGGTGGCCCGCTCACCTCAACCATCATATGCTAAGCACTTCTGCATGCAAAGCATATCTTTTATCATTGCTGAGCCACAGCAGCTCCCCTTTCCTCCTCTCTACTGCTTTCCTGTAATACACATTTTCTGTTACTGATAGGTTATTTTCAGTAGAATGTATGGATTTTCCCAAGGAGGACTGTATTGCAACCCCAGCCGGAAGGAAGAGACAGACACAGACTTGGAATAAAGGGCCGTTTATTAAATGACCATAAAGGTAATGCACGGCAAGAGCTAACTAAGCGGTACAGGTCAAGCCCTGGGGTCAACTCCGGACCTCCGCCTTGACCTGTCTGGGCGAGCCCCACGCCCCCGGGTGTAGGCCATCCTTTGAATGGCTGCAACCCGGGCTGCCAGGCCATGGATCCCCATTGAAGCACCTATTACGCCCCAGCCGCAAAGCATGAGGGTAGGCCTTGTATTGAGGATCCCCGCAGGTTTCTGCCAGCGTACGGTAGCCGCAACCAGGCATACCGCCCTTAATGGCAGCCCTGTCCCCACTCACGGGGAAGTGCCACAGGGTGCTCACCAGCCCGCACCCTATTCCCAAAATCTCCTGCCACCGCAAGGGTCAAGCCTCTGCTTAGACCCTCGCGCCCCACCGGTGGCCTAGAGCCACCCAAAGCCCTTGCCGCAGGTCATCTAGGAAAATATCATTGCCCTCAGGTGCCAGGTGGACACCGTCGCCTCTATAGAGGCGGGCAAATTCGGCCCTAATCTTGGGGTGTGGCAAATAAATACCCAAGCCTTGCCCCAAAGACCTCTTAATGGCGTGGTTAGCCTTATGTCAGGCCCTCTCTATTGCCCTGGTGTCAAAGGCCTCCCGCCAAACCCGTCGTCGTAGCATCTCTGACCATACTATAAGCACACTCGGCCATCGGCTGCTTATGTATTCAAGGTCCTCAGCTACCTGCATCAACAGGGCCATGCCCTGTACCAGCCCAAGGTCATTACCCCCCAGGTGAATGACCACAACTTGTGGGGGAGGCTTCGTCCATCCCCTAAACAGGAGAGACAGCAGGCCGGGCCATCTGAGACCACGCCTGCCCTGCCACTCCACAGTGACCGCAGCGCTCAGGCCCAGCTGGGATCCCATCTGTGTTCTCTTGGCTTGAGTGGCCTCTCAGAACACCATGCTGTGGCCACAAATCAAGATTCTGTTCCTCTCTTGGCTCGACACGGCACCTGAGGAAAGAACAAGTAGTTTGCCATTTAAAACTGCTGCAGGGGCCAGACATAGGACCAAAACGCCCTTGACTGCCACCTGCCCACTCTCTGAATCGCCCGCTGAGGGTATCCCATAGCAGCTGCTGTGGAGGCCGCACCAATCCGGAAGGAGTGGGTTCCGAATTTGACCCCCGACAAGCCAATTGTCTTAAGTGCCCTCTCTGTCACCGCCCAAAACTGATATTTAGTCAGTGGGGCCCTATCTTCGTGGCGGAATAAAATCCCTCGGTCATCCCCACGAAGTGTGACATATTCCTTAAGGGCCTTAACAGGGCACAACTCCTGCTCAGAGCAGGGGCCCAAAAGCAAGGGGCTTCCCCACTGCCGCTGGTCAGTCTTGGACCGTCTGATCCCAATGGAGACTTTATCCCCAACGAATTTAATGTCCTGGGCATTCAGTGCCTGGCCAGACACGTCTGTACGCGATGAGGCCATCAGCTCACTAACTCACAGAGCTCCAAAAAATGCCATTAAGGCAGAAGTGTGGAAAAGCTTCCGTTCAAATGCTGACGAGCAGACTTCCACCCATGTGGTCCCCAGTCCTTAAGGACTGATGGGGAGATGGGCTGCCTTGGGTCACGTGGCATTTTTATCTCCCTGGCCCAGCCTTCCAGCATCTTTCTAATCCTGAAGACACCCGTGAATTCAGGTAAGCCACGTGCTTTGCTGGCGAAGGCTAAAGCGGCCAACTGACCCCTGATGGACTTCACTGCAAGGCCCCGGCCCCGCTGCACTACACAAAAGTGCATCAAGTGCTCAGGCGGGATGGGCCACTACTGCTGGAGCCCCGCTGACACCCTGAACTGGTAAAGCTGCCCTACCGCACGGGCGTGTACTGGGGGCAATGGACAGCTGGATTGCTCTATTTACTTCCGCCGTCCAAGCTCCCAAAGCTCCTGGGGCATCCTTGCAGGCCGCCTGTCGGCCCAGGGGGCAAGCTGCCAGAATCGTTCCATCTGTTGGCAAGACAAAGCATCTGCCACACCGTTGTTAACACCTGGAACATGCCTGGCCCTGAACAAAATGTTCATCTGCACACATTTCAATGTAACAACAACTAACACTAACAAGGGAAAGGACTCCAAAAACGTAAGTTATTTGGACAATCCCTCCCTGGGCTACACAATCTGCGGGCCATTGGTCAGCACACCAATGCCCCCTTAAAAAGACTCCAAAGCCTGTAGACCAGGAGGCATCAGAGGTGACTTGAAGTTTGGCTTCTAGCAAAAGCTCCTCCCTCCAAAAAGTCACCTTATTAAAGGTGTAAAGGAATTCCTTCCACACCAAAAGGTCATCCCGCCTGCCCTTATTAATTCTTAAACGCTGATGGGGCAACCGTAAGGCCCTCATAGCATCGCACCGCCACCTGAGGAAAGCCCTCCCAGGCGCAACTGCCTTACAGGCAAAGTTTAAATGGCCAACTAATTGCCGCAACTCAAGGAGAGATATCTAGGCTCCACTCAAGCAGCCCTCCAATCGAGCCTAAGATCTACCACCGTCTCTAAGGGCAACCTTAAGGTCTGTTGTACTGTGTCCAGTTCTATTCCCAAGAACGCTATGACAACAAATGGTCTCTCGGTTTTCTCATGAGCTAAAGGAACCCCCAGTTCCTCTGAACACTCCATGACCCCTGCCAAAAGCCTGGCACACTGCCCCAAGCCAGCTGGCCCAGACATCATAAAGTCGTCTAAACAATGGATGAATAGTCAGCATCCCTGCGCCTTGGGGAGACCTGAAGAAACCGTTCAAGTACCCTCAGCTTTACTGGGCTGGGCCCCTTTTCCAGGCTTTTGTTGGCCACCACTACCCCCAAAGCATTTCCCACCCTGTCTTCCTTTGGGGCAGGCAGATTATGGGTGGGTTCCCATGCATGCAGGGCAGTCATGCATATACTTGCCCACTTTCTTGTTGCAAAGCTCCTCGGACGTGAAGTCCCAACAAAGCAGCCGTAATTAAACCTGCTGCCCCGCAGAAGTGCGGGAACCTGAACCCTGAGAGGGTAGAATAATCATCTGATCACTCTCGCTCCTATTCCTGAGATTGGACTTGGCAAGGGCCATGACCTGCACCCACAGCTGTATCAACCAAGCCATCCCCTCAAAGTCCGTGTACCCCCTGTATATAATATTCATGTATTGGAAAAGGGGGGAGAGCCCTACCTGGCTGTGCCCTAGCCAATACCCCTGCATAAACTAGGAACCCAGACAACCAATGAGTCCAGTTCCTGACAATCTGCCTGCAGCAGATCTTCTCCTTATCCCTATCGTACTGATCATCTATATCCTTCTTCTCCCATTCCCTGAAGAGAAGGGTAAAGTCATCCATGTACTAACCCTTTGTATATTTCCCCCGCCCCCGCAGGCAATGCCATATCTCCTGGGGTAAGAGTCCTATAAGGAACCATGCCATATCCCTGGGGTCCATAAGGGTCCAGGCCCATCTGCTTGCCATAACCAAAAAGCCACCCAGTCACAGACAGAGGGAAGGCCTATCCATCCCAACTGGTAGCACAGCCCAATACAAAGAGACTGCAGCTGGGAAGAGAGGAGCCGCCTGAATCAGGCTCTTGGCTCCGCCCCCCGGCTAAGCCCAGGATGTCTGGGAAGGGAGCCTGTCTCCTTTCCTCCAGGGCGGGGCCGCAAAGGACGGCTCCCAGCTTAAGCTGCATTCTGCTGCTGCTGGGAGAGCCGCATTCTCCATACAACTTTTTGTTCTATAGAAAAATATTAATAAAGCAATAAGGACATTCCAATGATTAGTAGTTAATGATGAAAGTGTCTCCACAATGTTCAGCAAACAGCTATATCCTTTGGTGCAGCTAGGGCTGAAGGAGAAAAAAATGAAACATTAACAGTATAAGCATACTGTTACCTGGTATATTCCCAAGGCAATGGAGTAGTTGTGACTTCATCAGTGATGATAACAAGCCTCAAAGAGGCCAATTAAGATCTCTTTAGGGAGCAGTAAACAGTGTACCATATTCAGGATGCCTAGGGCTGGTTAGTGGCCTAAACATGTTTCACTTGGGGGGCTGATTTTGGGGTTTTTTACATTATGAAATGGGGGAAAGATATGTCAGCTTAGCACAGTTTTCGTCTCACATGGAGAACGCTTTGATATCAAGTAAGTATTTGGCCCTTACTTTTGCTGTTCTGTCTCTCCATGGCCTGTGAAAAGCTCTATGTCTGGGTTGGTATTGAAGAGATCATGACACAATTGGGAGAAATGAAGCAAACATTTTAATTAAATTTGCCAGTGGTCTGTAACCTGCCTGGAGGAACACGCCTACCCCAGGCTTTGAAGCCAGTATGCACTCGGGTGTATATGCAACACAGCACACAGCCACACCCAGCTCACTGTGAGGCACGGGAGAGTGTATGGGCAGGTTACTGCCACGTCTGTCCCTTGGCTCCTCAAAGATCTAGAAAAAAGGATGTATCTGTGGGCATACCTCTCAGTTGAAGAAGGGGGATACAGCAACAGCTCTGAGGCTGCCCCTGCTCCTGTCAGCCACAGTGGGGCATGGCAACCCCAGCACAGCTTCTGGGGAGAGAGAGGGTTAGGGAGCCCAGAGCACAGGATGACAAGAAATATCCCTGCATAGGTAACTAATCCTTAGGTTCCCAAGCCATTGTTTGCTGTCTAGATACAGTGACTCTCTTGGAAACGGGAAAATTGCCATCTTTGGAGCAATTGGCCCCAACACAGACAATTCCTTACATCTTTTACTATATGTGGTTTTGTACGGTCAAAGATGAGTTGCTAAAAATTCTGCAATAATTAGAAAAAAATGTGAACACAATGATTTTGGCTGTCTGGTTGGAATTATTCAAAAATGTCTTGCTTATCCAAACAATGTGTTATCCATTCCTGTTCTAGATAAGAATTATGCCTGTATCAGTTCTGCCAGGCCTCTGATCCCAGTTTGCCATGCACTGTCAAATTGAAAAAAATGCGGTCAATATATAATGTTTCATATCTTGCAGGTTTCCCTGCCTCATTCAGTATTGGCCTCATTGTCACTGGTCTCTCACACTCACTTTATAATACTTTGTCTTTTTGTTGTTGTTTGTGTCACTTGCCAAATATATCTTGCATTTGGTTCTTTTGCTTTTCTTATGCTTTCCTCTGCCACTATCTTATACTCTTATTTTCTCCTCCTTCACTTTTTATTTCTTGTAACCTTCCAATCTGATTTCTAAATCACAAATAATCTCTTGATTGAACCAGTTTGATTTCTGCTTATGAATGTCATTTCCAACTTAGGGGGACTCTATGAATTAATAACTGCCAAAATGTTCTATCATTGACAGCCTTGCTCTGATCTTGCAATCTGAAGGCCATGGCTTCCTTTATTGAGTCAATCCATCTCATGTTCAGTCTTCCTCTTTTCCTGCTGCCTTCAACTTTTGCTGGCATTAATGTCTTTCTCAGTGAATCTTAACTTATGATTGGGAGAGTATAAAATATTGGCTCTACCAGCATGTGCATTCATGTACAAAAGCCTCAGCATTAAACTTACACATACAGCAAGAAACTGTGTATAAACCTGGGCTTGCTTCCACAGCCAGTTATGTGAATAACCTGCTTTCCGTAGGTCATATGTGAGCCAGCATTTTCTAACAGCATATTTTAGTTCTGAACATACACTAAGCATTCAGACAAATGGGGAGGAGAGGGACAGTGTTATTAGTACTGTATTTACTCCAGGGGTCATTTCGTAGAAAAAGAACTGCAGGAACTCATTAGCATAACTCATTAACATATGCCACACCCCTTGATCAGGCCAAAATGGCCAGGATTCGGCTGCTGCCAGACAGGGGAGTGTTCCCCCACCTGGCAGTGGCCTGATCAGGGCTGTTTTGCCCCCAATCCAAGCCAAAAGGCCCAAAATGGCTCAAAATGGTCATTTTGGGCATGTTTTGGCCTGGATCAGGCCCAAAACGGCCCAGATTGGGTTGGTGCCGAGCAGGGCAGGGGTCCCTCACCAGGCAGTGACCCAATCCTGGCAGTTTGGGTCCTGATCCCAGCCGTTTGGGCCCAGATCACAGCCAAAACAGCCTGGACCAGATCAGTGCTGGGCAGGGGAGGGTCCCCTACCTGGCACTGACCAGATCCCAGCAGTTCTGGCCCTGATCCTGGCACAAAATGGCCCACATGGTCAAAAGTGGCCCTTTTGGGCCAGGATCGGGGTCGAAACGGCTGGGACTGTGTCCATGCTGGGCGGGGGAAGCTTTCCCCGCCCGGCCCCGACCCGATCCGGGCCGTTTCGGCCCCGATCTTGGCCCAAAAGGGCCCAATCCAGGCCAAAACAATTGGGGCCAAAACGGCCGGGACTGTGCTGGTGCCACTTGGCACTGATCCGATCCGGGCCGTTTTGGCCACAATACGGGCCCAAAATGGCCATTTTTGACCCGTTTCGGCCAGAATCAGGGCTAAAACAGTTGAGACCAAACAGTCGAGGTTTCCCCCCCCCCCCCCGCCCGGCACCAACCCGATCCTGGCTGTTTTGGCCCCAATCCGGACCATTTTGGCCCCCAAACAGGCCAAAACGGGTCCCAAATGGCCAAAAATGGCCATTTTTACCTGTTTCATCCCGAATTAGGGCCAAAATGGCCGGTGCTGGGCGGGGGATCCCTGCCTGGCCCTGACCCGATCCAGGCTGTTTTGGCCCTGATTGTGGCCATTTTGGCCCCAATTGAGGCCTAAACGGCCCAAAATGTTTTAAAGTCAGGCGGGCGGGGGCACCTGACTTGGGGGAGCTACCGGAACTGCGTAACCCCTCGAAATGAGCCCTGATTTACTCAAATGCAAAACTAATTTTCCCCCAGTTATGCCTTAAACGGGGTTGTATCTTAAATTTTTATGCATGTTATGTCCAGTAATAAAAAATATTTTGTGTATAACATTTTTAGGGAGATCATCTCCCATTCATGGTTAGCTTCTTTCAGGTAAAAATGGGTAAATCTTCCGAGGGCCTTAAACCTCTGCAAAGATCTATGCTACTTCTGTTACGTAATTATTTTTCCATATTTGACTGTCAATGTGATGTGACCTAGTGCTGGAAACTTTATTTACCAAGTCTTTATTTTTTCCCCTCCCCTTTCTTATAGAGTTCCTGCTGGGGACTGTGTGGAAGGATGGCAGCTGCAGAACCCTTGACTGCTTTTTCTCGGTGGTACCTCTATGCCATTCATGGCTACTTCTGCGAGGTTATGTTCACAGCTGCCTGGGAATTCGTGGTCAATTTCAACTGGAAGTTCCCAGGTGTCACCAGTGTATGGGCACTTTTCATCTATGGCACTTCCATCCTCATTGTAGAAAAGATGTATCTGTATATGAAAGACAAGTGTAACATACTAGTGCGCTGCCTCATTTATACCCTGTGGACGTATCTGTGGGAGTTTACCACCGGCTTCATTCTGCGTCAGTTCAATGCCTGCCCTTGGGACTATTCACAGTTTGACTTGAACTTCATGGGTCTCATCACCCTGGAGTATGCCATTCCATGGTTCTGTGCAGCATTTATCATGGAACAGTTGGTCATCAGAAACACCTTACGTTTACGGTTTGATGAGAATGCTGAACCAGGGGTTCCCTCAACTCCTGTGACCTTGGCCAATGGCCATGTGAAGACTAATTGAATAGTAACTTAGGGCTGCACTTGATTAAATGAACTCTCCTGACCCCTTCACTGGAGACCTGTAATGACAGCTTCAAAAACAAAACTCCTGCTTCCTGTATGATAAAGAAAACTCCTGTTGGAGGTGTGCATGAAAAAGTGGAACCAGTAGATTTTCTATGGATTTTACTTTTTGTTTTTTAAATTGCAAGTAGCACTGCCAGCTACCTGTTGGCTAGATAGTTTCTGACTTGTAACTTACTATATGAACAGTTCTATTACCTGCATTTTATTGCATATGTAAAAAATAAGAGAAATGCTAGTATAGCTTGTACAAAAAAACAAGTTAGTAAATTGGCACAGATGCCCCTGTTAACTTAGTGATTGGCTTATATTTCATTAGGCAATATTCAGGTGCTTGCTTGCAACCAATACCTCCCATGGAACCTGAGATGCTGCAGGGTCAAGGAAGAATCAACAGTTGCCCAATAGTGGCAGTCTACTGGGGAGGTATAATTTGCCCTCTCGTGTGCTCCTTCTAAGGCTTTTATATTGCACCATAGTGTATGGTATTATGGTGCTGGACATCTGGCTGGATTTATATTTTTAAAAGATAACTTTTTGAATCATCCATTCTGATGCTCATTAGAGAGCCTGTTCTCCCATGCCCATCTCTCTCTCTCTCTCTTTAATAAAGACCTGGTGTACTGGATTATTTTTATCGTTGTACAAGCTGCGCTTTGGTCAAGTAGCCAAGACTGGGAGGAAAATGACTGAAGTCTTCCCTGCTTCTTATCTTTACTGTTTGTAGTGGAGCTCAACAGAAGGGCTACTTCAGGTCTGATTCTTGCAACCCCCTTAGCCGCTGATCACATCACTGAGATCTCTCCTTCTCAAGAAGTTTTGTTCCCTGTGATACTGATGGCTATAAAAATGGACCATTGGTCCTGGGATTACAGTCCTCATGGCAGCTGGGTTCATCAGGAGTTGGAATCCTGAACGGCAGACTGCCTGCTCCTTGTGTTTATTATTTTATGTCTGCACCAATTTGATCTCATCTAAGTCTGCCTGGTGATCTCCAGGTACTAACAGCAGTGCAGCAAGCGCTGTTTGTTAAACTATTTGTGAACAGGAGAACTGCCTTATAGTAAGGAGCACTATAGGATCCCTCTCCAGGTTCTTCTGGATGGGCTGTGACAGCATAGCAAGAGCTGCAGGTATGTTCTGCTTTAGAGCACACTAAGCTTGAAGGAGGTGTGAAGGTCCCAAGCAGGTACTTAACAAGAAGTTGTAATGAGAAAGATGGATGGTATCTGGTGGCTACCAAAGAATATCTCTTTTTGTTCTGAGGATTCTTGGGCTGTTTCAAGTAGCAAGCATCTAATAGCCTTAAGAGGAGGGTATACTATAACTAGGCCTCCTGGACCAGAAGAATTCCAGGTATCATTTGCACTGAATGGAATGGAATTGCACTAGCAATGAGGTTGGGCTTGTGATGTGAATGTTCTTATGTGGCTGCAGAGCCTCTTCTGTTTTGTTAAACATGTGGCTGCATAATTATTTGGCTGGCCTTTGTTTGTTTTGTCAGTCTGATACAACTGTTTGTTGCTCCATTCTCAGAAAAAGAAAGACATCCTGTCACTTTGGGTGGGTTCTACATTGTCTTATGAATAAGAGTAGCATTAACTTGTCAGAGTGTGATTGTCTTGTTCCTTTCCATTTCCCTCAGGTCTTATATCCATTGCTGGCAATGGATGGGCAGGGACGCTGGCCCCAGGAGCTCAGTCACATCCATCCTGTGACAGACAGCAGGCTCCTTGAAATACTCAGAAAACTCACAGAGAGATTAGCGTTCTCTTTTTATAGGTTATCAGTTTTTTAAAAACAAGTAACGACTCAAACTATGTTTCCTGTCCAGTATGATGCCATTCATAGAGATTAATGTAGCAGCCATACAACAACAGTCATCTACATTGGAAAATAAGACAGAAGGGCAATTTGTTAACAACAGAATTATGGTCTTAAGCCTTCTTAGCTGATAATGGGACAGTGTGAGTACTGTGAAAATAAGTATTCTCTTATTGCTTCTCTTCTGAAAGGTTCTGTCCTGCATCCCAAAAAACAAGAAAATCTTGTAAAGGTTCTAGATATTGCTGGTTCCTCCTCACAAATACTGAAAGAAAAATACAAGTGTTCTGTAAAAGGAAGAGTGCAAACAGAAAATGGGGTATACCTACGCTTTCTGATAACCACTGTGTATAAAACATAGTATAAGGCAGAATAAGTGCATTCTCACCACTAACTAGTCACCACCCACTTTCAATAAGTTTAGACACTCAGTTCTGTTTGTTTTCCTTTCCTGCTTTGACCAGGAATCCTGTGCTCCTTTGCGTCTGTATTCTTAAGTAGCACAGTTACTTAAAAACTGGACAACAGTTGCTTATACTAAAGAATGGCTTCTGGCCTTTAACTTATGGGCATCTTCTACAAATGAGCTTCATTTTCCCGTGGTGCATTAATGTTGCACCACCTAAAGCTTATTTTATGCTGTTATCTCTGATTGATACTCTGAGATGTGCCCTCAAAGACCTGTAATTTTCACACAGAAGTGCACTTTATTTGCAGTTTGCACACCGGGAACTGAGCTGGGCCTCATATCGTCATCCTTCCCCAAGTAACCCCTGCTAGATGTTCCATTGACCAATCAGCATTGTTTTTAACAGCGATTTGCAGCCTCTATCAGTTACTGTATCAGATCCTGTAGCTCTCCTTACTCTTTTTGGAGGAATGCAACTCAGTTGCAGCCAGAGATTCCACCCATTTTATTTCATTTACCTTTTCTCTTTTGATTCAAGTGAAAACTACTGATGTTGTTTTGCAGCTGAACTGCTTAAACTGCAAAGCAATGACAGCCACATTGCTGCCAACAATCACATAGAAGCTGTGCAGCAGAGGAAGCACTTGTGTCTAAAATAGATAATAAAAACGCACACAATCCTCAGTTAAAATATTTGCTTGTATGTGTATCTTCCTCAGTAGATTAAAGTTGCCTGTTTGAATTCACCAGCAATAAAAACTTGTGGTTTGTTTGGCTTTGCCCTCTCTCTCTTTCATAAGGGGAACTTGATTTATGCTTGCATTGTAGGGGAGGGGGCTTATATGCACTGCTTTATACTTCTGCAGCAGCTTTTCTTTAAAAATTGATATTCTAATGGAATGTGGATATGCACATGCTCTGTATGCCTGTGTCTGGTACATTAATGCTATGTACCAGCATGTTACCCTGATAATTTAGGTAAATTAGAAGAAAACTTCATCATCCTGTTTTGCTGGTGAGTGCTGAATCTTACGAGAATCTTGTTGAAAGCCTTCCCATAAGGTAGCACTATACATTTGAAGTATTATATATATATATATATATATATATATATATATATATATATATATATATATATATAATTTTACTTATTTATTAAAAATGTGCCTTTCACGGAGGCTCAAAGCAGCTTACATTCAGCACAAAAATGAAAGTATAGCACAACCTCAACCCTCCAGAAGAGCATATGACACAATATACAATTATTTATAATCTGTTGCTGCTGTTCCCTAAACTCACTGAGCTAGTTACAAGGGGGCAGGTGCCTCTAAGATGTTCCTAACATACATATTCTGTGCAGGCTTCGTAGAGGAAGGGCTTTGAAGAGGTGCTGCCATAGAGGTACTAGAAGAGCTTACATATGTGTGTCCTACACTGTTTCTTGGGATGTGGGAACCTTCTGTCTGGAGTTTCCAGATGGGTAGTTTCTGACTTCTCTAGAGTTTTTTTCCCCACCATGTGGTACTGAATATCACACAGAGAACAGAATGTGTAACACTCAATAAGAGACTGTTGTTTAAACACACTTTGCCAGTTTACATCATCAGAGGACAAGCAGTGAAGTATGAGCCTAGCTAATGTGATTTTATGTCATATCTGCATTAGGAATTTATCAGAAAATATCCAGAACAATATAATGCTCAAGGAAGGTGAAAAAAATGTCCTGGGGCTTATGCTTAAATATATTAGCAAAGAACCCTGTACTGGAGAAGAACAGAAACATGATATCCAGAAATGCTTTCCATTCAGTTTTCTTACAGACTTTGCAGAACAGAGAGACCAGTCTCCCTCATCAGGAAAATACTATTTGTCTGAGCTATGATCAGAAGTGTGTTTGGTTTTTGATCACTATGGTTCAGTTCACACACAGTGTGAAACAATGGTTTGTTTCAACTATGGTTAGTTTGTGAAATCAGGATTCAGCTCGCAGTCTCTCAAATCCTAGTTTGCTTTGAAAAATGCCACTTTCATTTCCTTTTTCTATAGCTTGAGAGAGTATTGCCAGAAAAGAAAACAGAATTAAACCAGGGTATCTTCATCAGGCATCATGATAAATCATAGTTTAGTCTAACTGTGGTTAATAAACCCACTTAAGATCGTGGCTTGATAGATTCTTAACTAACCATGGATGGTGGAGTAGCCTGCAGACAATCACACCTCCCATACTTAGTTTAACAAATAAAACAGGCAGCATGGTGTAGGGGTTAGAGGATCTGGGAGGTCCAAGTCTGAAGTCTGAATCTCCAACTCTGTCATGAAAGCTTGCTGGGTGACCTTGGGCCAGTCTCTCAATCAAACCGACCCCACCTGGTTTTTGTGAGGATGAAACGGATGACAAGCTTCTTTCAGGCCCTGTTGGGAAGAAAAGTAGGGTATAAATAGCTAATAAATAATGCCCCTTTTTTTCTTGGCTTCATGCCTTGATTTTCAGACACTGCCTAAAGAAAAAAGGTATAATTTTAAGCCCCATCTCTTTATCATTAAAACATAGAGACCCTAACCTAGCTAAAGTTAGTTATGACTAATAGTGAGATCCTATACAGAGTTACTCCAGACAAAGTCCACTGATATCAAGGGGCTTAGAAAGTAATAACTCTAGATTGTACTGTATGTCTTATAAAGCCCACAGAACAAGTTAGTCATGACAAATGTTTTTGCTTTCAAAGGAACTTAAATTTACAGAGATTGCAAAATAGACCAAAGCCCCACTCTTACTATGCACTACGAAAGTTACGCAGTTACAGCTGTTAATGTGATAAGAAGAGGTACAGGGCAGCACAGCTAGTATTGGCTGAGGATAGTGTTTATGGATCCATGCCTCAGGGGTATGAAATATGAGGTGAGCTGGCAGATTGCTTCCCATGTTATGATTTTAATTCACAGATGGTGCCTGACAGTTTGAAACTGTAATGAGGAAAAGATATACATGTCTACTTGATAGGAGGAAAAGGCTGATAATCTGGCCTAGGAGAGGGATGCAAGGCCTGCAATCTGTTACAGAAGATACCTGTGCCAAAGTCCTTTCCACAATTGTTACTAGAGATGGCAGTTATTTGTAACATCTCTCCTAGCTCAGTAGTCATAGAACAACACTGTAGGAGAAGCTATGGTGGAGGAAAATGCCATAACTTCATTGCTGGTTTATGGTGACCCATGCTGGGGTTTTCAAGGCAAAAGACTAACAGAGGCACTTTACTATTAGCTGCCTCTACAACCCTGGTGTCCTTTGGAGGTCTCCCACTGAATTACAAACCAAAGTCATTGCTTAGCTTCTGAGATCTGACAAGATCTGGCTTGCCTGAGCTATCCAGGTAAAGGCAAGAGAAGCTATAGCCATGTTTAAATAACTAAAAGAATGTTGTAGTCAAGGTGAGTAACTGTTAACAGTAATGACTTGGAACAGCTTGTCTTGCTTTCCAGGAAGTATATTTATTTGGATATCTGAAAAAGGGGCTTCTCTCTAGGGGAGCCGATCAGATTTCTTAATTTAACTTTAAATGCCACTGTTGGGCTTGTATCATATTCTTAAATTGTAGATGTTATTTAGTCACTGGCATGAAGACTGCTCTGTCCTGAGGACTTAGGTGGAAAACAATATGCTAATCCTTATACCGCTCCAGGCCAAGCCACCAAGATTTACACTGCTTCCTGATGACACAGTCTATATGATGAAGCTACTTGGGCTGAGAGATGGCTAAGAAAGACTCCCCCACACATCAGCTGCCAGTGTGTGCTAGAATGGTTGCCTGTGTAGGCTCCCATGCTCAGGCACTGTCAAGTTACAAGGAAGCAGAATTCCAAAGTTGATGATCAGCCACAAAGAATGCCTCTGTTGTTTGTTTATACCCAACTTTTCTCCCTACCGGGATCCAAAGTGACTTACATTGTTCTTCTTTCCTCCATTTTATCCTCACAACAACTCTGTGAGGTAGATTAGTCTGAAAGTTTGTGGAATGGTCCAAGGTCGCTCAGCAAGCTTCCACGGCAGACTGGTGAGTCAATCCTAGGTCCCCCAGATCCTAGTCTTGGCACTCTAACCACTACACTGCACTGGCTGTCCTGATGGCTATTTGCATACTTAAGTGAATGCTCTTGATTACTATAATGATCATAGTGAAGTGTATCATGGATGAATTACAAGCCATTTAGAATTTTCACTCTGAAATCTAGCCTCAACCATAACAATGCTGTAACTCCCAAAGTGTGATGCCAACCACCCATACAATCTGCAGGCCATGACTAATTATTATTTTTTTTTACTTTATTTTTTTTACCCTGCCTTTCTCCCCAGTAGGGAGTCATAGCAACTTACATCATGCTCCTTTCCTCCATTTTATCATCACAATAACCCTGTGAGGTAGATTAGTCTGAGAGACCCAAGTTCAACCAGCAAGTTCCGTGGCAGAGTGGGGACTTGGGTCTGGAATGCCCAGATTCTAATCTGACACTCTGACCACTACGCCACACTGGCTCTCTACACATGTAAGGTATGTATCCACTTTACATTTGACTTATATGAACAGATTGCTGCTCTATGTTTCCTTCTTTTGTCCATTGCAGATGGAGTCAAGCCTGGTGTCAGCATAACAAGAGTAGCTTTAACAACATGGTTGTTATGTGGCAAATAATTTCTGCTTTAATAACAATAATATTCTCTAATGCTGCTACTGCTTCCACTTTTGCAGCACTGGGAGTCTGACCATGCTAGCGATGCAAACACATACTAACAATTTGTCCTGTGGTGTGTCACACTGATTTCAATATAAGTGTTCATACTGCTTTGCAGCCCTCATTTTTATTAATATGAAAATGAATTTCACCCCCCAAATGTGAATGTTCTTGTCAACATTTATATGGGTTGCTATGTTTTTCCTCATCAGACCTTAAAGCAACCCAGAGGGATACATTTTTGTTGCTAATAGCAGCATAGGGAGGTAAGTGTTTATTCCTACTCCATCTCAAACATAAGCTTACATACTCTATACAGGGCCTATGATAGCTGCTTACTAGTGCCAAATAACATGTCTGGAGTCCTAACCACAAAATGTTTAATGCCATGTGCTGTTTGGCCTTCATTGTTTCTGGAAATTAAGCCACAAAAAAAATTTGTCCGTAAGTGCTAAGCCTTATACACAGACTTGGAAAATGTTGAATGGTGTTTCTGTATTGAGAGTTCCAAAGATCCTGATTTTCCCAACTGGCATTTCACACCAGTGCCTAGTCTTCTGTGGAAAGTAGTTTATCCCTGATGCTGTTATGGTAGAAAAGCAGCATCTACTGTCAGGGGCTGGCTATCCCCATGATACATGACTATGTGGGGTGTGTCAGCCAGATGGACCATGTTCACCAAGTCTATGAGAATTAGTGATGTGAGTCTGCATCCTTTTCATTTTTAATGCAGTACCATTTACAACAACAACTGCATTTATATAGCGCTCTTCTAGAAAGATTAATGCCTCACCCAGAGTGGTGAACAAGTTGGTCTTATTATTATATGAGCAGTTCTTTCCCATTTGTTAGGTTGGGGGGCGCTCTGATGTCCTCTTCTCCTTCCTAAGTGTTTAGATGCTCACCATATTAAACTCCACCTCTCCAGCTATGGTCATCTCTGTTGTAGTACTTTTTAATTATGACACCCTACTTGTCTGTACACCTAGTCATTTCAGCTCCAATCTCTGCAAAAGCTGAGCAGTGCCTGACTGATTAATTCAGTTGGCCAGACCTTGTACATCTCTTTTTGAACGTTCTAGTCTACCTGAACCCTCTGCAGTTCTATGCCTCATAAAGCACATTCCAATCTCATGCGCACAGCTAACAGACTGCAATTCCCAGTAGGATGAAGGATTTGCTGGTAATGCTATTAGAGTGATCTCTGAAAACTCAGCTTGATTTTCCATCTGTTGTATGTCACTACTTTTAAAAGGACAGAGAAAACAGGTGAGATGGCTGCTGGGTGCCGCAAAAACATCAAAGATCACAGTTCTGAGTACATGATAAAAAGAATCTTGCTGGGAACAACATGGAGGTGCTATTTGGGGAGTGAGAACTCCTTTTAAACTGGGTCATTATGTTGTCTCAAAGCTTATAGCGATCTGGTATAGGCTTCTGCAATGACTGAGATGGAGCCTTGATGGCTGGGTTCCATTCATATTTAGCCCAACGCATGTAGCAGACAGGATAAGAAAAATATATTCGTTATAATACATCTCAAAGATATTATGTGTACAGGGTAGACTGGCACAGAGGGGAAAAGTCAAGAGACTTGTAAATTAGAAAAATGATGAAGCCATTTATCAAGTGCAGAGACATCTAGAGGAGACTGTTTTTGCCCTTTCCAAGCTACCCAAGACTCTAGCAGAAAAAAGTTGATTTGACTGACCATCATTATGGTCCGTAATTGGTCACTTTATTCATAATAAAATAGATTGTGTGTTAGCTGGTTCTGGCTATCTCAGAAATCATTCCATGGGCCCCAGTTTAGGAGGGAAATGAATACCCAAAGCTGTTAGGGGTTAATAATGTAAATAATTAATAACAACTAAAATGATGTAGCTATCACCCTTACTGGGGCTGCTGCCATGTATGTTGTTAGGGACAAGTAGAGTTACACTCCTCCCAATCCATTGACTTTCATGGTCTTAAAAGGGTGTAGCTCTGCTTAGGAGTCCACTATAAATAGTTTCCAGCAGCTTCTGTAAGTCCCACCCCCCTTTCCTCTAGCTCTCGTGAGACCTGCAGATCTCACAGAAGCTCTTAGTTTCAGACCACCCTCACTGCACCAGCAACTGGCCTAATGCTTAAGCCAGAGACAAGGCTGTCTACAGGGTCCTAGTCTCCCAGAAAGCACCACCCTGATTAGCTGAATTGGTCCTGCTGCCTGCTCTCAGTGTCTCCCGAGCTGTTTGTGGCTCACCTGGGGTGGGCATGGCACCATCTGTCAGCTGTGTAGTGGCATCTTTGGGACTGGAGCCGCCTACCACAGCAAACTCTGGGCAGAATAATCCCTTTGTTTAGAATTTATGTCTATCTTTGTGCTGATTTAGTTGTTTGATTTAAAAAAAATACTTATATGGGTGTGGTAGTTGTATAAGTTCTTTCTGGGTTTGACTACAACTAAAAATATAAGTATTTACTGGGCAAAAGATCTGCAAAAGCAGATTCCAGCTCCATATAAATAGCATAAATGGCAGCAGCCCCGGTGTGGGTGATGACTGAGCTACATCATTTTAGTTGTTATTAATTATTTACTGCCATCATTTGGCACAGCACTCTAAAAAAGTGAATAAAACAGATCTTTACTGATACAGCTTCCAAGATAGAAAGCAGAGCAAGAGAAAAGATAGTACTAGAGAAGGAGTAAGGGGAGGGGGGAGAGTGAAATAGATCATAAATTAGGACTACGTGAACTTGAGTATCCCCAAAAAGAGCAAAATCCTTCCCCAAGCCTGAACAAAATAATTAGGACAGAGCTTTCATCTAAGGCATTGCATGTAGGCTTGCTCTCAGAGATTAGCTGGAAATGTTACCTGGTTCATAACATGGTAGCATGTCAGAGGTCAGTTGCAGGGAACATATTATACCAGCATTGCATGAACTCCTCTGGCTTCCATTTAGCTTTTATCAGTGATTTTTTTTTTAAAGGTGCCAGTACTCATATATAACATTGTGCCAATTTCTGCCAATCACCCACTCCTCCTGCAGATCCCCACTACGCTGTTCCTAAGGGTCCACTCTCTCTTTTTCTGTCTGGAGCAGGGTGGCACATGAAGATCAGGACTTGGGAAAGCCCTCAGAATAGGTGCTAGTACTCAGTCCCAGTGAATACATTCCAAAAAATCCCTGGATTTCAAGCTACTATTTCTAACTTGTAACATCCTAAACAACCTTAGCCTGTAATATTTGAGAGAATGTCTTTTCTCATATGAACACACACCTTGTTACTAGGGTTGCCAGGCAACCAGTCTGAGATCGAAACGTGGGAACTTAAGGTGGAGGGATTGGTGATCTGCGCCCCCAGCATAACAACAACAACAACATTTGATTTATATACCACCCTTCAGGACAACTTAATGCCCACTCAGAGCAGTTTACAAAGTATGTCATTATTATCCCCACAACAAAACAGCTTGTGAGGTGGGCGGGGCTGAGAGAGCTCCAGAGAGCTGTGACTAGTCCAAGGTCACCCAGCTGGCTTCAAGTGGAGGAGTGGGGAATCAAACCTGGCTCACCAGATTAGAGTCCTGCACTCTTAACCACTACACCAAACACTCCTGTGACCCAGGAGTGATGTCATTGTACTAAGGAGGATGGGCTAGCATTCATCCCAAAATCTATGGTTTAATGCTAGATCATCACCTGAAATGATGACATCAGTTCTGTGTCACACTGGAAGTGGTATCATCATGTTGGGAATGCTTATCGCCCGCTCCTCATTTTGTCCCTCAATTTTTCTCCTGCTGCCCAACTGAGTGGAAGCAGACAGAGGCTGCAGGTGGCAGGAGGTCTCCTGCCATCACTGGGCAATTGGCAACCCTACCTGCTACCTTGTTCCAAGGATTTGAGACCTGGATCAGAATACCTATGGATTCCCTCAATCTCATAGTGCAATACTAGGGCTGTGCTGCTGAATGTCTAGAGGGATGAACTATTCACAAGGCATTCCACCACCAAAAAATCTTTGTATCCTTTTCATGTCTGTTCACTGCTGTTCCCAGCTGCAGCCCCCTGGCTGGGGCAGCACAGGGAGGAGAGTGCTTGGGGTAGCAAAATTCTTTGAGCCGCCTCTACCACCAGCACAAACCAAGACTACAAATCCCAGTAGCAGAAGACTAAGGTTGCTCTATGGGCTACAACTTTGGGAGAGGGGTTTTTGTTTAGGGCTGTCAACAGCATGAAGAAAAAACATCATGTTCCTTTAACAGAGGTTTGATGGATGTTATCAGGTGATGTTATTTACCTCCATGACATGAAATGCTTAAACAGCCCACTTCCTCACATGAAGCCTCTTTTAAAAAGCCTACCCCCAAACTTCTTGTGGCTGTTGGAAATGCTAATTCTTTGAACTTTAGGAAGTTGAATGTGTATAGAGGGGAGGGAATCAGTTTAATAGGAATGTATTATGTGTAAGGAAATGGTTAATGTCAGAGAAATGGATGTAGATTTATGGCTCTGCAGTACCACAGGCCAATAGAAAGTAAGCAGCTTCCACCTGTTAACACCCTCTTGTATCTGAGATTCATTGATGACATTTTTATCATCTGCACACATGGGAAAGAAGTGCTGAAGAAATTTCATCGGGCTTTCAGCAACTTCCACTCCACCATCACCTGACCATGAATCAATCCACAAAAGTACATTTTTAGACAACATTGTAAAATTACATGATGGAAGCATAAAACTGTCTTATATAGTAAACCTACTGATCATCAAACATATCTACGTGCCTGCAGTCATCATCCCAAACACAGAAAACAAGCCATTATCTATAGCCAAGTTCTATGCTACAGACACATCTGCTCCAGTCCCTCTGACAGAGATTCTGACCTGCATGAGCTACAACAGAGATTTTTCAAATAACAATACCCACTGGATGTAGTAAGAAAATAGATCAACAAAGCCAGAATGATACCAAGGATCACCTACTACAAGATAAGCCCAAACAGAACAACAACAGATCACCACTGGTAGTCACATACAATTTCCAACTCAAACCAGTTAAGTGTGTCATTAATGATCTGCAATCTATCCCGAACAATGATACTGCTCTCTCACAGGCATCTTCCCTTGCCTACAGGCAAACCCCAAGTTTTAAGCAGCTCCTCACTCACAACTATGTACATGGACATGAACTCTGGGACCACGACCTGCAATAAATTATGATGCCAACTCTGCCCCCATATTTACCCCAACAACACACTCTCTAGACCTAATGACACCAGCTATACCATCTCATTCACTTGTTCATCCAATCTGTATGTATGTATGTAATTTATAGTGCACCTTTCTCACTGAGACTCAAGGCGGATTACATAGTGTGAGATTAGTACAATCAGTATCAAGGACATTCCCATTAAAAAAATCATATGATTTTACAAAAACATAGCATTAGCAAGGATCCAATAAAGGTTGAAGACTGCTGAAACAGAACATAGTTCTAGGGCTGACATTAGATAACATGAAGCACAGGTACTATACATATTCAAAGCAACAGATAATATGCAAGGCAACACAGGGGTGAAGTCTATGGTCCCTAACTCATTAGCGAAGCATCAGACACACACACCCTTCCCTACAATACTTCCCTCTTAGCTGAGTAAAAAGCCTTTTTGAATAATTTGAATAATTTGGTTTTGCATTGTTTGCAGAAAGCCAGGAGAGTGGGGGATCTCCTGACTTCCTCAGGCAGGCCATTCCTCAGGGTAGGTGCCACAACAGAAAAAGCCCGTGTGTGGGCTGCTGTTGATTTTGCCCATGTGCAGGCTGGCACCTGTAAGAGACCCTGTTCAGATGAGTGAAGCTACCATGGAGGGACATAGGGAGGGAAGTGGTCCCATAGGTATGCTGGGCCAAGACCATGAAGAGCTTTGTATGTAATAACCAATACCTTGAATTGAGCAAGGTAACTGATAGGTAGCCAATGGAGTGACTGTAGGATGGGAGTGATGTTCATGCTCCTGCTCGCTCCTGCTAACAGCTGCAGCATTTTTGCACCAATTGGAGCCTCCTAGTTAACTTAGATGGGAGACCAATGTATCAAGTTTTGACGTTACCATAGCATGGATCCAGGTGGCCAGGTTGGCTGTGTCAAGGTAAGAAGCCATCTTCCAGGCTAGAGTGAGATTGTAGTAAGAATTTTTTGCAGCTGCCTTAACTTGCTTTTCTAGTAGTAGTGCTGGGTCCAGTAGAACCCCTAGGCTCTTAACTGAGTCTGCAAGGGTCAGACCAACTTCATCAAAAGCGGGGAGTACAATGTCTTTCAAGATCTCTGCCTTCCCAACAAGCATCACTTCAGTCTTCTCTGGGTTCAGTTTTAATTTTTTCATCCATTTCACCACAGCTGTCAGGCAACAATCTAAGATTTCTACTGCATTCTGTGAGGACCTGGATAGTGAGATATAGAATTTGGTGTCATCTCCATATTGATGACATCCCACGCCATATCTGAGAATGAGTTCTCCTAAAGGTTTTACGTAGAGGTTGAATAACATGGGAGATAAGATTGCACCCTGCGGAACCCTACAAGATAGTTCCCATTCTGGAGACAGCTGATCTTCGACAGCAACCCTCTGAGTCTGTTCCACGAAAAACTATTTAAACCAGTCCAGGGCACATCCTTTGATGCCCACTTCTGTTTCTAAATGCCTCAACAGGGGCCATTTCAATGTGAACCTCTCACATGCCTACCACACTGCCCCTCCTGCAGTCCAACTCCACCTCACACCTCTTACAGCCATCACCTCTTACTGCCCCCAAGAAGCCTCCTGGCAAATGTCGTGCAAGATACACCAATGCTAAAAGGAGGAAGCAACTTAAGAGATGTGGCAAAAAAAATATGCACATCATACTCCTGCGATGCACCAAGCAGTGGTGGCCAATTACCAGCAAGATCACCCCGAGGTGCACAGAGCAGCAGAGTCTTTTTATGAGCAAAGCAATCCTGGAAGATGAGTAGAGAGGAGCTCACTTCCATGGAAGGACAAGGATCACTCAGGCATGGCATATGATCCTGATGAGGCTTATGAGACAGACAGCACTGTATCTCTGGGTACCATAACCCACAAATGCAAGTACTGCAATGCCCTCAAGTGGAAGGAGGAGGCCCTTGGCATGTGTTGCAGCAACGGCAAGGTGCAGCTCCCACCCTTCAAACCTCTGCCCCAACCTCTCTACAGCCTGGTAATGGGCAGCCACTCCTACCATGTCCATTTCATGGACTGTGTATGGAAGTACAATAGCTGCTTCAGCATGACATCATTTGGGGCCAAGCAGGTACTACGAGATGGCTTCATGCTGACCTTCAAAGTTCAGCATCAGGTGTATCACTTGGTCGGAAGTCTGCTGCCCACAACTCCACAGGACGCCCAATTCCTGCAAATCTATTTTGTAGAGGAGGAAAAAAAGAAACTCTGCTTGAAGTGCAGCAACTTTCCTGATGTCAAACAGGAATTGCTCAAACAACTGCAAACAATGCTACACGACATCAACAGCTACATAAAGGACTTGAAGACCGCCCTGGACATGGTACCTCCAACCTGCAAGAAATTAGAAGTCATCATCCATGCAGATAAAAAACCCACTGACGATCATGTAGGTTGTTTCAACGCACCAACAGCACATGAGGTGGCTCTGGTGACTGTCAGCAATTTAAGCAGCGGAACATTGTGCTGCACAGCTGCAGCAACACACTGTGGTGCATCAGTGAGATCTACTGGTCGTACAATCCCCTGCAGTACCCACTCCTGTTCTGCCATGGCAAGGATGGGTACTCCACTGCCCTGCCTCAGCACAACCCCAACACCATGTTGCCCCTCAAGAAGACAGTCTCCGCAGTGGAATTCTAGTCTTACCACATCATGGTCAAGCAAGGGGCGATCAACCACATGGTGTACTTCCCCTCCCTCTTCAGTCAATTTTTGGTTGACATGTACACCAAAATAGAGACTGAGAAGTTGAACTACATTAGGAACAACCAGTCACAGCTGAGAGCAGACAGCTACATTCACCTGAGGGACACTGTGGGGAGGCAGGATGCTCATGCTGCTCAGCTGGGTCAAATGGTGGTGCTCCCATCATCCTTCACTAGAGGACCTCGCTACATGCTTGAGCGAACTCAAGACGCCATGACATACATTCGCCACCACAGCCGTCCAGACCTATCCATCACTTTCACCTGTAACTCCAAGTGGAAGGATATCAAAGATGGACTGCTGCCTGGCAAAAATCCCCACAATTGTCATGACTTCATAGCCAGGGTATCCCATCTCAAAGTGAAGAAGATTATGGCTTTCTTGAACAAGGGCCATCTGTTGGGGGAACTGCGGTGCTTCATGTACTCTGTGGAGTGGCAAAAGTGGGGTCTGCCTCACATCCACATCTTGCTGTGGCTAGAGCAGCACCTATTCCCTGACATGATCAACAATGTCATCTGTGACAAAATACCTGACCATGAGCTAAACCCTCTCCTGCACAACATCATCAAAGCCAATATGATTCATGGGCCCTACAGCAGCTTTAACCACAATTCGCCCTGCATGAAAGGAGGCAGCTGCAGCAAAAGGTACCCCCGGCCACTTCTCAAGGACACTCAAACAGGAGATGAAGGATACCCACAGTCTCGGAGGAGGTCTCCAGCTGACAGTGGCTTCACCATAGAAATAAAAGCGATAAGAGCTGGACAACCGCTGGGTGGTGCCCTACGACCCTGTCCTGTCACGTATTTTCAATGCTCACATCAATGTGGAAATATATAATTCAGTCAAGTCCATCAAGTACGTTTGCAAGTATGTGAACAAGGGCAGTGACCAGGCGGCGTTTGCCCTGGAAAATGAGAGTGATCGCTACATCATCAGCTTGGAGGCGGTTTGGAGGATCCTGGCATTCCCCATACATTAGAGGTGCCCCACTGTCTTCCATCTTTCTGTTCACCTTGAAAATAGTCAGCATGTGTACTTCACCTCCAACAACTTGGCCAAGAAGCTCTGCAACCCTCCTCACACAATACTCTTGGCTTTCTTTGAGCTATGTAAAACTATTTTGCAAAAACCCTCCTGTACTCTGAGGTCTCTTCTTACTTTGTGTAGAAGAATAACAAGTTCATGAGAAGGAAGCAGGGGAAGGATGTTGATGGCTGGCCAGGAGTGAAGAAGGATCATGAACTGGGAAGGGTGTACACCATCTACCCAAAAAATGCTGAGTGTTATCACCTCTGCCTGCTACTACATAAGGTTCAAAGCCCAACATCCTGTTCAGATCAGAAGACTGGGAATGGTGTCCTCCATCCCACATTCCAGTCTACGTGCAAGGCATTAGGTTTGCTGGAGAATGACAACCACTGGGAAGCTGCCCTGTGTGATTCTCCCTTCAAGCTGTGGAAGCTTTTCACAGTTTATTGGTGTTCCTCTGAGTCTTTGGGAGAAGTACAAAGACAGTCTATCAGAGGACATCGCATGGTAGGTGGAGAGGGAGTTCGAACACAGTGCCCAGCACATGATGGATGAGGTTTACAACAAATGCCTCGTGTTGACTGAGGACTCAGTGTTCGCTTTGGGAGGAAAGGGCTTGCCACAGTACGGCCTGCCTCAGCCAACAATATTGGGTGGAGTCTTGGGGAACAGGGACTATCTGAGGGAGACCAGCTACAAAACTTCCACCTTGGCACAAGTGTTGAATAATGAGGGTTCACTGATGGATGAGCAGCTCGCAGTCTATCACCAGGTTCTCAGCAGCGTTGAGTCAGGTGCTGGTCAGGTCTTTTCCTGGATGCTCCTGGTGGAATTGAAAAGACCTTCCTCATCAATTTGCTCCTGGCAAAGGTAAGGAGTGATTGTGGCATCACCTTGGCTGTAGCATCCTCTGGCATCACTGCTACACTGCTGGAGGCAAGACGGCCCCCACTACCTTCAAGCTGCCTTTTAACCTCATCCATGCAGAAACACCCCTGTGCAGTATCTCAAAACAAAGCAACATGGCTCAAGTGCTGCAGAACTATAAGCTCATTGTTTGGGATGAGAGCACCATGGTGCACAACGAGTGTTTTGAGGCACTGAGCATAACCCTCAAAGACATCAGGGGCAACGAAAGAGTGATGGGGGGAGTCACCGTGCTGCTGGCTGAAGACTTCTGGCATACTTTGCCAGTAGTCCCAAGGGGAACTCGAGCTGACAAGGTTACCATGTCTGTCAAGGTGTCATATCTGTGGTCCCTCATCAGAAAGAACATGAAGGTCCACTTAAGAGGTGAGGTATCTGCTGGGGAATTCTCTGAACTCCTACTAAAAATAGGGGACGGAGAGTATCCCGAGTCCAAGGGAAAGGTGACCATCCCTGCAGGCCTGGGCACAGTAGTTACGACTCTAGAAGACCTAACAGCCATGATATACTCTGATATCACCACTATCACAGAGAAGTCCATAGACTGGCTGTGTGAGCATGCCATTCTGACCCCCAAGAACGACAAGGCTGCCATCATTAATGAAACACTACTTAACTCCCTCGAAGGGGCAGAAATGGAGTACCAATCTGAGGACTCAGTGGTGCAAACATATGACACAGTCCACTACTCTGTGGAATTCCTCAAAACGCTCAACCATCCTGGCTTCCCAGCCCTCAAGCTTCTCCTCAAAGTGGGGGCTCCAGTGATGCTGATCTGGAACCTTAACCCACCCAAATTCTGCAATGGCACCAGACTGCGAGTAAAAGGCCACATTGTTCTCCAACACTGCTTGGGGGGAGTCAGACCACATATACCACTCATACCATCAGATAACCCCTTCAAGTTCAAGAGACTGCAGTTCCCCCCTCAAGGTCTGCTTTGCTATGATGATCAACAAGTCCCAAGGGCAGACACTGAAGGTGGCAGGAATTGACTTGAGGGAGGATTGCCTCTCACTAGGGCAGTTCCACGTGGCCCGCTCCAGAGTGAGCTCACCCAGCAGCCTGGTGATCCTGAGGGGAAAACCACCAATGTGGTATACAAAGAGGTCCTTCAGTAGAAAAAAAACGCTGTTGTATTTATTTTTCACTTTATTTATTGCACTACAATCTTTTCCTTTTAAAATCTCTTCAAGAAATGTTACATTTCAAAATTCACTTCATTGCTTTTCGGCATCAACACACTTCGCTTTATTCAAACACGTTTGTGAAGCTCAGGTACTATACTATTATACTACAAAACCTACTAAAAAAACCCCACACAAACCAAAATATGTTACATACCCATAAGTATTATAACTGGATTTAAAGTAGTTAAATACCGTAGTGAAGCATGGATAGCTGGCTAGTGTTATATATGCCATCAAGTATTAGCAGTGCTCTTCAACTTTCTGTATTGGACAAACAAGTCAGTCTGTTTGCAAAAGAATAAATGGACCTAAATATGAAATAAAAATCACATTTAAAAACCAGTGGGAGAATATTTTAATCTTCCAGGACATTCCATCACTGACCTAACAGTAGCAATTATCCAGTAGAGAAACTTAAAAGGAAAATTACAATTTGAGATTGCTGAAAATGAGTTTATTTGCAAATTCAGAATGGTAGATCTCTCAGGGTTGCATCGGGACATAGGATTTTTCTCACATTACAGATGCTAATTTTCAGTACTTCGCATCCTTCCTTCTAACATGTTTTTTTTTTTCATAGTGAACTTGATCTTCTATCACGGTTGGGTGTGGCACCATTCTGCTGGGATGCCACTCATCTGGGGGAGGTGTTTTCTTGAGCAGGCTGATGTGGAAAGTTGGGTGAACCTGGCGTAGATTCTTTGGTAATTCCAGTTCTACAGTCACATCATTGATTACTTTCTTTATTGGAAAGGGTCCCAAGTATTTCAGGCCCAACTTTTTACTAGGTTGTTCCGTTCTGAAGTTTTTGGTGGAGACATACACTTTATCTCCGCGGTGTAATTTCCACTGCACCACACGATGGCGATCTGCATACTTCTTGTAGTCAGCTTTGGCTTTATTCAAAGTTTTTTGGATTTCCACCCACTGTTTTGTCAGGGCATTGCACCTCAAAGGGGAATGCTACTCCTTCGTAGCCATGGACAATTTTAAAGGGAGTCTCTCCCATTGAGCTGTGTACTGCGTTGTTGTAAGTGTACTCGGCAAGATGCAAGAGCTGGGTCCAATTATCCTGTTGGAAATTAATATAGCATCGGAGGAATTGCTCTAACACTTGATTAGTTTTTTCGGACTGTCCATCACTTTGGGGATGGTGGGCGGAGCTTATTCCTTGTTCAATGCCCGCCACTTGTAAAAGCTCCCGCCAGAAGTTGGCAACAAACTGAACTCCTCGATCCGATATTACCTTGGAAGGAAAAGAATGTAATCTAAAAATATGTTTCATGAATAAACCGGCCAATTTTTTAGTGGATGGAATACTGGAGCATGGGATGAAGTGGGCTTGTTTGGAGAAAAGATCCACCACTACTAGAATACAGGTGCAACCCTTAGATGGTGGAAGATCGGTAATAAAGTCCATGGAAACCACTTCCCAGGGCCTGTTGGGAGTTTCTAAGGGCTGTAGTAGTACCGGGGGCTTCCCCCTCCTGGGTTTCGCCATAACACATGTGGGGCAGGAAGCTACATATTGAGACACATCCCTTCGGATACTGGGCCACCAAAACTGTCTTTGTATCAAATGTAAGGTTTTCAGGTATCCAAAATGGCCAGTGGTCCGGGCATCGTGACAATGCTGAAGCACCACTCATCTCAAACTAGCAGGGATGTACAGCCAGTTTCCTTTAAACCACTCTTCAGCTGCCGTTTGTGTCATTTTTCCTGTGGGCACTTGCTCCCCCTCTTTTTCCACTTCGCTTTTCACTTTAGCTCTCCACCCCTTTTGGTTATCTGGCTGCCTGGTTGCCTGGCTACGAGTAGTAACCACTCCCCCCAATTGAATGGGGGGAAAATACTGTGTCAATAGTCTCCTCCTTCCTGCTCTGGTGTTGGGGCATGCGCGAAAGGGCATCCGCCAGGAAATTAGATTTACCCAGTAAGAAATTCAGAGTGAAATCAAATTTAGAAAAGAATTCCGACCAACGGAGTTGTTTAGCATTAAGGCGCCGGGGCGTTCGGAGCGCTTCTAAGTTTTTGTGATCAGTCCAGACCTGGAATGGATGACGCACTCCCTCCAACCAGTGGTGCCAGGAGTCAAGAGCAATTTTAACAGCAAATGCTTCCTTTTCCCACACACTCCAATTCCGTTCCGCTTCTGTAAATTTTCTGGACAAATATGCACAGGGCCGCACCTGACCATCTTTCCCCTTCTGCATGAGGACGCCCCCAATGGCTGAGTCACTGGCATCCACTTGTACTATGAAGGCTCTGTTCTCATCGAGGTGCTGTAGGACCGGCTCGGTAGTAAACCGATCCTTCAGCATTTCGAATGCTAGCTGACAGCTTGGGCTCCACCGGAGTTGGGCCTTAAGTTTGGCGGCTTGCTCTCCTTTCCCTTTTGTTTTAAGCAACTCTGTTAGGGGGAGGGCTATCTGTGCAAAGCCTTCAATGAACTGTCTGTAAAAATTAGCAAAGCCCAGGAATGACTGTAATTGTTTGCGTGTGGTGGGCGCCTGCCACTCTTGCACTGCTTTTACTTTAGCCGGGTCCATTTTTAGTCCTTGCCCCGAAATACGGTAGCCTAAATAGTCCAATTCCTCTTTGTGAAACTCACATTTGGACAGCTTGATTGGAAGTTTGTGGCGCATCAGGGTGGCCAGGACTTGTTGGACTAATTTTACATGTGCCTCTTTATTTTCTGAATAAATAAGCACGTCATCTAGGTTAACAACGACCCCTATGTGCAAAAATTCATGTAGAACCTCATTTATCATTGACATGTATACCGAAGGGGCCCCAGATAAGCCAAACGGCATGACCAGGTATTCGAATTGGCTTAGGGGGGGTATTGAACGCGGTTTTCCATTCATCCCCCTCCCTTATTCTGACATGAAAATATGCATCTTTGAGATCCAGTTTTGAAAAGATCTTACCCTGTGCTACTACACTTAGCAGGTCTCGGATTAATGTAATTGGATAGGCGTTGGTCATAGACACAGCACTGATGCCCTGAAAGTCTGTACAAAGTCTGAGTCCCCCATCCTTTTTCTTCACGAACAACACAGGGGCAGCATGTGGGGAGCTAGCCGAGCGAATGAATCCTCTCTCCAGATTCTTGTCTATGAATTTTCTGAGTTCCTGCCTCTCCGCTGGACTCATGGAATACAACTTTCCTTTGGGGAGCTTTTCTCCTGGGATTATTTCAATAGCACAGTCCATGTTCTGGTGCGGTGGCAGGCTATCCGCCTCCTCCTCACTAAAGGCTTGAGCCATGTCTTGATATTCTGGAGGGATTAGGCTTAGCTCCTCTGTGGTTAACAGGGCGACTTCCGAATTTGTGGGGGCTACTCCACCCCATTCTGCCTTCCAACGGTGTTTTTGGCAATATTCCTGATCAAACACTATCATCCCTTTGGCCCAGTTGATGTAGGGGTTATGATCCCATAACCATCTACTGCCTAAGATAAGCGGGTATTTGGTGGCTTGGCTTACGATAAACGGACGTATTTCCCAATGTTTGCCCATGCCTGTGGGCACTTGCTCTGTCTCTAGAAGAGCTGGGTTCATATTACAGCTGTCCATTTGCTCAAAGACAATTGGGACTTTTAGTTCATGCATTTCTAGCTCCAGTCTGTTAGCGCTGGTGCTATAATATCTTGGGAGCATCCTGAGTCAATTAACGCTTGGACTCGAATGTTGGTCCCCCTCTTCGGGTTTACTAGCATAACGGGAATGAATAATATGGCCCCTCTTTCTCTCACCTCCTCCGGGGTGGTTTTCTCCTCGATCTGCCATTGGGGCCTCCTCACGACAGATCCATCTCGTTTCCCGATGGCGGCCTGAGCTCCTCGGCCTCCGGGACCTGGGCTTCGAACTCCATGCACACTTCCTCTGCCTCCAAGCCCGTCTTGGAGCGCCCTTTTTGGCTATGCCCTGGCCCCTGCTGGATTGTGGGGCCGGAGTGGGACGTGCTGGGGGCGCCGGCGCCTGCACCCGGAGAGGGCATTGGGCTGCAAAATGCCCACTGTTTTCACATTGGAGGCACAGTCCTTGTCTCCACCTCATCTCACGGGCTCCTCTCGCAGTGGGAGCACCCTGTCCTCCCCGCTGACTTGGCGGGGCTCGTCGGGTCCCCATGGCCTGTTGATGCTCAACCATTCGGACAACTTGAGTGCGATTCTCCACTTCGCAAGCCAGTTGTAGCCACCCCAGAAGCATTGGTGGATCGTCTTGCATTAGCGCCCTGTCCAGTAACTTGGGGTTCATCCCATTCCGAAACAGTACAATTTTGGTTCCATCCTCTTGATGTGGGCACTTGGCTGCCAGCTGATGGAACTTGGCTGCATAATCTCTCACTGACTGGGATTCTTGCCTCAAGGTTTGCAGTTCTGTGCGGGCCCGTTCCCCTTCTAGAGGGTCTTCATATTGGGCTCTGAGCGCAGCAATAAAGGCTTGCAGACTTCCCAGCTCTGGGGCCCCCGTGTAGTAGAGGGTTATATACCATTCAGCTGCTATGCCTTCCAGGCGGGCTGCGAGATGCATCACTCGGCTCTCCTCATTAGGGAACAGGTAACCCCATTGATTGAAGAACTGCAGGGCTTATACGACAAAGAACTCTAACTTACGGGGGTCACCGTCAAAGGTAGCTTCCAGCTTAATCCATCCCATCGGTAGTTCGCCCTCACTGGCTCCTCCCATGTCAACAGGTTGGACAGGTGGCCGTCGCGGTGCAGGAGGTATGCCTTGGGGACGCGGCTGAACCGGCGCAGGTCGCAGCAGCCTTGGTCTTGGTAGCACTCCTGGAGCACCCAGACGCGGCTGAGGTGGAGGTGGAACTGGGAGTCCAGCCTGGTGGCCCAGCTCCCCCTGGTCCCGGTTGCGGCCTTGGCTGCGGCGGTGGTACCAGCCCCTGAGGTTGAGGCACGGCTGCCGCAGGGGTAGCAGGTCCTGGGCCCGCAGGGCCCGCTCCTCCGACAGTAGGTGCTGGGGGGCCCCCCGCTGGAGGGCCTCCTGGTGCTGGACCTTGGAGCGCTACCCCCCCTTGTGCACCATTTCTTGCGGGTGTGGCTCCTACCGATCCGGCGGGGTCAGCCGTTCCCGGGGGTGGTGGCAACGGGAGTGGTGGGCCTTGCGCAGGTGGGGCGGCCGGTCTTGCACTGCCCCTGGCCACCGCCAACTCAAGCAACTGTTGTAGTCCCGCTCAGGCCTGGGTCCCGGCTCGCCCCGCACCTTCCTCTGCCTGGACCAGCAACGTAATCAAATAGGTGGCTTGCGCTAAATCTGCTCGCATCGCCTCCATTTTTGCTTCCAGGGCTTGGCAGCAGTTCCCCTCCTCAACGTTGAGGTTGGGCTCCGTCTCTTCCTCACCGGGCTGCTGGAGCAAGCTCTCCTCCCAAGCCCTCTGTTGGCGATCGGCTCTCTCCACCACCTCCTCTGCATCCTGAGCCTCTTGAACTTGAGCTTGGGGACCAGACATGGTAGCTGCCCCCGAAGCAACTTGGTCCGACATCTCAGTCGCACTAGCCACCCAATCTTTGGCAATTCCAGTCACACCTAGAACTCCATACTCTAGCACTTGAGCCTGACCCTGCAGGGCGGCCAAATGTTCCTGTCTTTCAGGAACTTCCATCTCACTCTCCCAAGTTCCGACCGAACCGACATCTGCATAGTCCCAGCTCATGGGCTCCGTGCGTGTCGTAGTCCAATCTGGGAGACTACCTGTCTCTTCTGGCAGATTCACTTCCACCAGACACTTCACCGCCTCATTCCAATGATACCACTGCTGAGTGCTGGCCCGGGCGTCTCTGGTGGAGAGAGTGGACCTCCTGCCGGTTTCCCAAACTGGGCCTCCTGTTGCTCCCAGGTCCTCTGACACTGGAGCTAAGTCCATCATAGAGCGGGAAAACATAGTGCCGGCACGTCTTTCCCTGGTATCCCAGGGCCGCGGGCCCCACTGCCGGGGTGTAGGCACGGACATCAGAGGGGTAAATCCTTGTCCCACGCTGGTCTGGGGCCTGGCGCCTTCCCTGCTCGCTCGCGCCTGATCGGTCCCACCGTCAGGCTGTGAAAACAGCCCCTCACCCTCCGTGCCTGGATCAGACGGGTCTGTCGGATGTGATCCGGTATCCATCTCTCCCAGTTGAGGGGTCGGGGAGTTAAAAGGGATTCTCAGCAAAATGTCAGACTATGGAATCCCAGTTATCTAGAGTTCGTCTCCCCCCTTCTGCAAGAAGAACAAAGTTTCTTGATTCCAAAAGGTTTATTGAAAGACAATGCTCCAGATACAAGTAACCATATTCCAAGGACTAGGAAAGCCTTGGCTGAACGAAAGCTTTGTTGAGAAAGACACACAAAATGAAAGTAACAACACTTCAAACACCCATTCCCAGCCTCCCCCCTTAGTCCTGTCTAGAAGGCCTGGGAAGGTGAGGACATCAAGGTTGGCCGGAACGGGTTGATAAGAATTCTTCGCTCCCATGGATATATGCAGCCTGGACAGCACCTGGGCCTGGAGGGAGAGAACTAAACAACTACAGATTATAACATCGCATAGCTTGGGCTTGAAAACTGACTAGCAAACTGACACTCTGACACATATCCTCAGCTTCCCTATTTCTTTTATTGGGGAACCATACCTATATACTCTACTGAAAGTCAGTGTGGTATAGTGGTTAGCATGTCAAACTAGGATCTAGGAGACCCAGATTTGAATCCCCACTCGGTCATGGAAGCTTGCTAGCTGATCTTGGACCACTCACATTCTTACAGCCTAACCTTCTTAAGATTTTTTTAAGAATAACTTGATTGTTCAAGGCTCCCAACAATTGTTTGGGGGCGGGCAGCTGCTACTTTCTCCCTGGGCGTCCTGCAGGCTGCCTGCTCCCGGGGAGCTGCTCTGGAGAATGAAGCTTCAGCCGCAGCGACAGCAGAGGGGTTTGCTGCTGCTCTAACATGCCCTCATTCCAGTTTTTCTCCAGGAACTCAGGAGCAGGGGAAGGGTATGTTAGAGCAGCAGCAGATCCCTCGGCTGCGGCTGGAGCTTCACCAATGCGGTGGCTTTCTCCAGAGCAGCTCCCCGGGAGCAGGCAGCCTGCAGGACGCCCTGGGAGAAAGTAGCAGCTGCCCGCCCCCAAATGATTGTTGGAGCCCTCTTGTCCCACAGGCTTGTGACTGGAGGAACAATTTGCAAAAGCTGCTGCTGCTGCCAGCTTTCTCTGGCTCTTCAGCCAGCGATTCTAACAGAGAGGGGAAGGACACTTGGACTTCCCAGGTAAACTTGCGAGAACAATCAAGTGTTCTCCATGTGAAGGAAGTCACTTGTAGCTTGGCTCTCAGACAAGCTCAGCAGCCACCAATTTGCTTCAGGAGCTTTGAAGGGCCAAGACTGAAGAACCTCTCAGAGTCTTTCTACACAAGACATCTGATACATGTTCTTCACATGTCAGGAAACACAATGTTAGCCAGGAAGCATAGTTTGGAAAGACAGAGCCAGTGGGGATCGCTCCAGAGGGGATGGATTCTCTCACAACCCTCCGCTGACTCTGGAGTCTCTGCTTCCAGAGCCTTTACCCTGCCAAGGCTTGGTTAATTCAGAGTTTTAAGCAGCATGGGTGGCAGGGTTAAAAGCTCTGGAAGAGGAGACAGTCTGGCACGCCAGAGGCAGTGGAGGGCTGTGAGAGAATCCGCCCCCTCCAGAGTGATCTCCACAGGCTCTGTCTTTCAAAACTATGCTTCTAGGCTAACATTGCGTCTCCTGATACAGGAAGAACATGCGTCCAGGTGTCTCATGTAGACAGACTCTCAGTCAAGCCTCAGCAGCCACCAATTTGCTCCAGGAGCCTTGAACGGCCAAGACTGAAGGACATGCAAAGCAGAAAGTTGTCCCTTAGAGGCTGCTTGTACACATTACAACAGCCTGAAAACCTCCAAGACTTTGGAGTGTCTGTGCCAACTGAAGATGGCATAACAAGATCGTGTTAGAGTAAAACATAGATGATACTATATGTCAGGCCTGCTATCCACAGTACTGCCATGTTGTTTTCTGTGTGTCTCTAACTGCTGTATTCTCCAATGTTGTTTGTCTGCAGGTTCACAGAGATAGCTACAGAAACCTCTGTGTTCCCAGGACGGCCTTATCTAACGCAGCTAGCCACAGACCTTGGAGGAGTTACTTTCTTATTCCCAAACCTCTACTTTAGCTAGACATAGGGGTGGGGGTGGGGACAGAAAGGAGGGTTTGATATATTGCAATATGTAACTAACACGTCATTCTCAACAAAGCTTTGTGTTCAGACAGAAGCTTTCTTGCCTTTGGATTATCTATGGACACCTGTACTTTGAATATAATCTTTCAATAAAGAATCTTTGACTCAGGAGACCTTGGATTTCTTGCAGCAAGGGGTTGGGAGATGAAATCAGAGTAACTTGAACTCCATAGACTGACACTATAATTCATTAATAAATATAGCAGGCACACAGCAATGGCCAAACAGTTGTTTGACAATATATATCCTTGTTTATCTTATTGATTATAGGGGTAGGGCAGCTCAAGATTACATTACAATCAGATTAGTTTCGATGAGCAAGTAAAATATGTTTTTAAACTCTAAGAGTGTTGCTGAATGCCTCTGAATGGCTTTCTGGGCAAGTGTCAGAGTATTACACTATAATATAAAAATACATAGTTAAGGGGCCTAACAAGCATGATTTAGTAGCAAAGTTCTTTGTCAGATTGCCATGTGCCTGCTTGGGTGGGAGACCTCCTGCACCCAGCAGGCTTTTCCTGCCAAAACTCCAGCAGTTAGAAGGAGAAAGAATTTTTTAAATCACTAGTAGCAATAGCATTATGTCACTTCTGGGAAAACCTGAAATTGATGTCATGCCTCTCTAGGAATTGCTGGAAACTCTATGGGTCTGTGCACATTATTTACTTAAAGGGCTTGTATATAGACCAACTGAAATCAAGAATATTGTCCTCTTCAGTCTACCAGAAGGAGACACATTATAGCCATAAAGCTTTTCACACTTGGTATTAAAGGAGAGTAAAATTAGTAGTGAATCTTGTACTGTATAGGAAGTCCATGCATCAGCACGTACTTTTTCAGCACCTGACTCCTTATTTTGTAGCAGCAGCACTATATTAGTCCACATAAACAGAACAGGAGTCAAGAGAAGCCAACAAGGTTATTTCAGTAAAATATCCCATAGGAACACAGAGCTGCAAAAACTTCTATCATCCATCCCTTTCCAACAAAATAAACACTCATGCTGCACTTCTGAAGTGGTAGAATGCATGTTCTTTTGTGCATGTGGTAGAGTGCATGTTCTTTTCAGTACAGATACTATTCCAGTATAGGAAAACTGTCATTTGTGACAATTCCGTGATATCATGAGTCTTTGATAATTTAAAAAATACATTTCCCCCCCTACTAGAATGTGACTTTCCCCCCTCACCATGGTCATCTAATTAGTTTCTTTTTCTATCTTTCCGTGCGGTTGCTTATTTTTATATATTGTATTCAGTATCTAATCCTAATTTTTCACAGGCCAGTTGGCTAGGGCCCCTGGAGATGTTTTGCCATCTTCTAGGCATGGAGCAGGGGTCACTGGGGCAGTCAGGGGGTGGGTGAGGTAGTTGTGAATTTCCTGCATTGTGCAAGGGGTTGGACTAGATGACCCTAGATGTCCCTTCCAACTCTATGATTCTATGAATGAGAAACCTTTTTTTAAACTCTTCCTTAGATTTTTAAAGGGATGACAATGGACTCGGGTAGTGTTTTTCATATTATTTCCCTCATTTCACATTTTTACACAAATAATATAACTTGATAGAAGTTCAAGTGCAACTGGAACGTATCCTGCCACTTTATTCAGCAGAGTATGAAGCCTTCCTCCAGCCTAAAGAGCCTTAGGGGGTTCTTCAAAGCAGTAAAAGTTGGACCAAAGCTTCAAGTTTTGCTGAGTGAAGTGGTGGGGTAAGAAATGGCAGCCTCCAGGTGGGGCCTGGAGATTTCTCAGAATTACAATTGATTGGAAATTAGTTTCCCTGGAGAAAATTGCTGCTTTGGAAGGTGGAGTCTGTGGCATTACACCCCACTGAGATCCCTTCTTTCCCCAAACTCTGCTTTCTCCAGGTGTCACCCCCAAATCTCCAGGAATTTCCCAACCCAGAGCTGGCAACCCTAGGTGGGATACATGCCATTAATTAATTGTCCAGACCAGGTGTTCCCAACATGGTGCCTGTGGGCACAATTGTGCTCACCGACACCTTTCGTGGTGCCTGCCAAGTGTTTCTAGAAAATGAGTGGGACCGGGTGGGGTTTTGTAAAGTATGGCTTCAGATTGGCCACTGATTGGCTGTGCAGATTTTTAAAAACATTGCTTTGGCAGAAACTGTTTCCACAGTACAAGGAACTGCACTGTGTGCCTCAGGGTAAACTGTACAAGCTATTCTGTGGCCAGCTCCGCCTCCTGCAGCAGCCATTTTGTGGCAGCCATTTTGTTGCTGAACTCACCACGCTGTGTCAGAATTCCAAATGTGCCCACAGGCTCAAAAAGGTTGGACCTATAAGCAGGACGATCCTTTTCAGGCTGTCAAATCTTTCTGATATTATGAGAGTAATACTTAGCAATCCAGTTCATGTTTTATTATAGTTCCAGGGTACCAGGTTTTACTTAGAGCTCAGGGTATGCTGACTAGGAAAACTCTCATGAAGGACTCTGTTAGGTCTCATCTTCTTTTCTTTATTCATTGTGAATAAAGTTATACCATATTTACTAAAGCAGACCCTCTGCATCTTCCTGACTGATTACAGAATTTTACAGTGAGCTTTGTGCCGGCTGTACTTGCACACTTCAACCTAGTGTTGCCAGGTCTAGGTTGGGAAATTCCTGGAGATTTGGGGGGTGGAGCATGGAGAGGGTGGGGTTTGGGAGGGGAAGGGCCTCAGTGGGATATAATGCCATAGAGTTCACCCTTCAGAGCACCCCAGTAAGTCTCCTGCTGATTGCAGAGCAATCCTAGGCAGGAGCATGTAAGTAAGGTAGGGAAGGCCACAGAGGTCTGTTTGCTTTGGACCACACTGATCACCTCATTGTCACTCAGAAACGAAATAGACAATACATTTTACATCAGTGTGCTCATTTTTCATGTGGTCTTATATTCAAGTGTATTCTGCACACATGCAGACACACACACATCAGGGCTTGGGGAGGTTTTAGGCAGGCAATGGGGCAAATCCCCAGGACATCACTTGCCACCAGCAAGCAACCCGGGAAAGTGTTCACCAGGTGTGCTCCCAGTGAGATGTGATGACATCACTTCCTGAAGTGATGTCATCGTGCCAGCTGCAGGTGTGCTCCTGCACTTCATTGGTGCCAATTTTGGTCCCAAATGGACCAGAATTGGCCCCGTGGAAATCGTGGGAGCATGCCCATGGCCAGCATGATGATGTCACTTCCCGGAAATGATGTTATCATGCCCTGCCAGGAATGTACACTTTGCATGCACATGAGAAGATTGCACCAGGTAAGTCCCAGGACCCCCCTCCTGCTGGGAGGGTATAGGAAACTGGGAACCCTAGGAATGTATGGCAGAACTCATACATCTCAAGAATAACACATGGAGCATAAGATATATGTAGTATGTAGGTTTGCCAACTCCAGGGTGGAAAATTCCTGGAGATTTGGGGTTTCCTAAGGAAGGCTAGGATTTCAGCAGGGTATAATGCCATCAAGTCCATCCTCCAAAGGAGCCATTTTCTCCAGGGAAACTGATCTCTATAATATGGAGATCAGTTATAACTCCAGGAGCCCCACCGGGAGCTTGGCAACCCTGGTAGTAGGAATAGTCAGCCAATCATGAAATCAGCCTTACTCTATAGTGTGAAGGTACTTTGAATGTCCTTCTTGGAATGGAAAGCTTAGAAAAATACTGGGTCAGGAACTAATTGTTTTGTTATCATATGCTGACAAAGTGTGCAGTTTCTCTGTCAAGGGCACCTCAATAGTCAGTTTCCTCATGGAGATAAGTAGATGGCCCATGAATCTCTGCTGCAAGTCAAGCAGAAATCCTATTTTGTTGTAGATGCACAATTCCTAGAACAACCTGCTCTCTGCCTTCTCTCTGGTGCATTTTATCCATATGTATTCATTTTGCTTTTTTAGGAATTAAAAAAAATGCACAGCTCAGACTGCAATTAAAGTGAGCAAGCATAACATTGTGCCCTTCTGAAAAAGGATGTTTGGATAATGGATTAAAATGTAGGTTGATTCTTTGGATCATTATTTTTAAAAACCTCCTCTAATGGATTTCATTTATTTTCCCCAATATTTGATACTATTTGTGTGCCAGAAGAACATTTCAAATTGTGTACAGCATGATAATTAAACCACAGTACAATATGCATTAAAAAAATCCATAAAGCCACAATAATACTAAAATACCAGATAGCAGGAACAATCAGAAGTCACCAAATTCCTGACATGCAATAGATAAGCTCGCCTCATTGGAGAGGGTGTTGCATAAGCGTGGCACAAAATCTAGTGAACTCTTCATTGGGTTACTACAGACTGGGGTCATGGGCTGGATCCCCTCTGGAGAGCTTAATTGTTTAGGATGGGTGAGGTTCATATAGGAGATTCGGTTCCCAGGCCATTTAGGCCTTTAAAATCAGTAACAGAACCTTGAGACATTTCTGGACAGGAGGCAAGAAAACACATCTTGGATCCACTGACACTTCTGAATTATCCTTAAGGATAGCTTCATATAGAGAGCAGGGCATTAGTCATTTTGTAAGTTTATCAGGGGAGGGAAGGCAGCTTGTCAGATTTTGGAAGCTAAGCAGGGTTGGATGGGAAACCACAAAGGAAGGCTCTGCAGAGGAAGGCAATGGCAAACCACCTCTACTTCTCACTTGCCTTGAAAACCCCTGGCTGAGGTTGCCATGAATGGGTGGCAACTTGATGGCACTTACATATGTTTACCAGGATATAAAGGACAGTGCCTGAATTTCTCTTCATAAAGTAGTGCAGTTGAGTTGTCCTATGTTAAATGATATAAACACTTCTACTACCTAGGATCAATGCTGGATCCAAAAAGCAATCATGTTCAGTCACAGAGAAAATAGCCCCATCTAGAAATAAATACCCCGATCAATCAGAAAACATTCTATCTTACCTGGATTCAGTCTCAACCTGTAACTATTTGATACATTTTTATTCTGCCCTTCTTCCAAGAAACTCAGGTTGGCATACATCATTAATCCTCTCCTCAATTTTATCCTAAGAGGTGATGCTCAGAGGGAGTGACTGGGTCAAAGTCATTCAGCCAGCTTCTTGGTAGAGTGAGGATTTAAACCTGGGTGCCTCGGGTCCTGTTTGTCCTTAAAGATATATGTAAAATGAATACAAGGATTTTTTAGATGTTTTCATTGTACTCATTTTACGCTAATGTATGTGTGTGCGAACACACACACATATAATCTTTATGACGGAATAGAACTTTTATGTGTTAGAAACCACCTAAGGAGACTGTTCTGTTGAAACATGTTTGGTCTTGTATGTTTTTTATGAGCATGCTTATTAATATTTTGTGCATCTATTAAAGCACAATTGTTCTATTAGAATGGTCTGATCTGTAATAGATTTTATCTGTTTCTCAACCTTTTCTTATTATTATATGGGATAAATCTGATTACGCCTCTATTAAAAGGGATAGGACACTTTGTAAGCCACCTTGGGCAGATTTATTTTTCTAAATTAATAAATAAAATTTTCTCCAGGTAGTTGGCAACCATTTACAATCAGCAGTTCTGCTTATTGATCAGTTGAAAATGAAATAAATTGAAAGTAATCAGCATACTAATTACACTACTAGCCTCTGGATTATCTTTTCCAGTAGTTTCATATGGTTATTACAGTACTGGCATCAAGAGGGAACATAGCTGTCAACAAGTGGAGAAAAAGGTCATCTGATCTAACCTTCTTGAACTACCCCATCCAATTTGTGATTGTGTAAGTCAGCCTGTATCCCCAGATGGTTTCTGAGGGCTGATAACACAAGCCAGGGTCTGCATTACATGTTCATCAAATGGGCCACTGGCACACAGCAGAGAACACTAATCATCATGAAACTAGTAAAAGGAAATATGAACTGTCTTCTCAGGTTTGTCCTTCCTCTCTCCTCCTTTGGCATGTTCCATCGGAATTATATTGGAATCATTAGAATTCTACTGCTGTTTGTGCTGGTTTGTCCCACTATATCATAGTGCCATCTGCTGGCCATATATACTGAATTGTTTCAGACTGATGTCAGGCTTTTCATGAAATAAAATATTATCACCCCTTAAAACAATCTAACTGTAACTTAGCCATGAGTTACTGTAAACCTGTCAGAGATGTTTCTTTGTATATTGCATACACTTACACAGCTAATGCCATCTTTTCCCTGATGGTGGCTCTGTGCCTGATAGGAGCATGGAAGTAAGAAGTCACATGGGAGAAACTGGTGTAAGAAATTTATTTATTTATTTATTAAATTAAATTTTTAGCCCTCCCTCCCCACGAATGGGCTCAGGGCGGGGTACAATAAAATGCTCAATACACATTAAAACATTTAGCATACATATAAAAATCAAAACCACGATACATATGTGGATAACAGGTTCAGCGATGGGGAAAGGACGATGGTTCATTTTCAGCAGATTACACAGGTGTTAAAATGACAGAAACCATTGTCCATTGGTTCTGGTAGCCCAGAAGAAGCAGAGCCAAGCCCCAACAGCCCTGCAGGAGCCCCTTGGCTTAGGCTCTTTGATAGCCGCAACAAGCCATTTCAGTTTACTAGATGCCTCCTTCTGCACCACTGTTTGGAGGCAGTCGGTGAGGTGATGTCCATTACTGGCCAGATCTGAGCTGAATGGCTCCTGTAGTGCTTGACTTGAACCACTGCAAGGGCCAATCAGCTCAGTGGATTCTGGACCATTTAGACTTCTTACTCCGCCCCTACCCTCAACTGATTTCCATTAATTAACTAAAAGTTGGGAATATTTCTTTACACTACAGACTGCTTCACACAAGCTAGAATTTCCTAAACCAAAATCACTGCTTTGTAAGACATGGAATAATTTTTATGAGTGCATGTGTACCCATTTTATCACCTGTACCCGATTGTGTGTACATCTTGCAGTTAGCATCTGTGCAAACTGCAGTCTGTCCTAAGCATTCTTACCAGCATACTGTTTCACTGGCAGCTCCAAAATCTGTGGAATAAACAGAGATCAGGAACCCTGACCCAGGTGGGTTGGTAAGTTTGGTGACAGGATTGTAAATTTTTGTTCAGGTGGGGCATTTGTGCTCCATTATGATTTTTGCTATTGTATATCCTTGCCTGGGAAAGTTATGTTAGTTGAATTTCTGTAGTAGAAGACTGCCCCCCCTTCTTGAAGCAGAACTCTAGTTAGTTACCTTCTCTATCTTTTAAAATGCATTATAATGCAGATTTTACTCTTCACTGATCATTTTGCTGTAATTCAACTCTTTAAAATCTTTTCCATGGAAGTAAAAACATAATGCAAAGCTGTGTTTTAGAAATGACTCTACCACAAACACATGGGTGCAGTCTCCCATTTCCAACATAAGGTAGAAAAGTTTGATCTTTTAGACTAATCCTCTTAAAGGAGTCACAGCTAAATGCAGAATAATCCCAAAGGCCCCTCCATTATCCTGTTGGGCTTTAAAGGAAAAGCACGCAGGGCTCATCCTCTGGGTAAAGGGCCTAGTAGGAAATTAAGTATCCTGTATCTGCAAACTGTGCTTACCAAATCAACACAGCAAGCAGTGAGGTTGCCAACCAAGAAACCAGGAGAAAAATATCCTGTCCATTCACATGCTTAATATGTGGAAATGGACAGCAGAAGCTTTTCATAGCATGGAGATGAATATTACCTGGTAAATAAATCCTGTTAAGCTTCTGTTAAAAGGGCTGGGCATTTATTTATTTAGCTGCAAGCAGATGGCAACCCTAACAAAGGGTTGGGGTTTGTGTGTGTGTGATGGATAGTGAAAGACATGCTTAGATCCAATTCTGCCCAGCTAGGACTGGTCACCCAGTTTGGGTGATCATCTCATAACTTTTATTGTTCTGATGAAGAGGTAATTTCAGGTGGTGCAGGTTTTCTCCTGCTAAGCTGCACTTGCCAACATGTCTACATAACTAAACATGATTAGGTTGAGGCTGGAAGTAACTGGGGCACTGGGAGCTGCGTTGTCTATTTTAATCTGGTTTTCCTACAATATTCTGCAGATCTGTTTATAATGTACACAGTTAATTGAAATGAGTTTTGGAAAGATGAGGGGAGAGGAGTTATAAAAAGAAGATAGTCAGTGTGACCTTTATTTATATTAATAGTTTGCCTTTCTCACTGAGATAAAAGGCAGATTACACAGTGTAAGTCCATGTGATCAACAGCTAGAACATTCAATAAACAATACAGTAGGGTATGTACGCATGGCAGAAACATGAAAAGAAGAATACAATTCAAATACAGGAATACAGCGATGAAACACTGCTGAAACAAAACATAAGTAATTTGATGTGACCTATTAAATGATGCAGAAACTACCAAATAGATCAGAACGTATTCACACTATTTAATCTGCAAAAAAAATTTACAAAATTGTCTGTTCTTGGGCCAGTAAAGGTTCAGATTTAGGAGTCAGAAAGTGTTGAGATAGTTTATTGCATGAACTAGCTGATGCAATGGTTGCAGAGAAATCCGTAAAGTTTCTTTGCTGCTATCACTGCCACTTCATAGGTCTTCAAATGGGGTCTGTAGCATGCTCTATTAGTGCAAGTTTTCGGCCAGCATCTTTCTAGATGTCCAACTCTCTTTAGATCAGCCAGCTCTGTGGTGAATCATGGGCTGGCTTCCACTGCAAGAGTGGGAGAGATCAATAAGGGGCAGTCTTGTCAATGGCTTCAAGAAGCTTCATGTTCCAAGTTGCCACTGCAGCCTCAATAGAACATATGTTTGGAATCTAGAAGGGTCCATGAGCCTTTGTGGATGAACCATATTAACAGGTCTTCCCTTTTTGCAGGGTGTCAGGGGCATAGCCACGTTTTCTTTCCAGAACTCACAAAATTGTAAAGCTAGGCCTGTTCCATATGCTATAATTACAAAATTTCTTTGGCGTGGAGGTAATAGCAAATTTTTCTTGGGGTTTCTTCCCAATCTCCTAAATAATCCAGTGGAAGTTTAAAGGCTTTCTCAGAAATAAGCCCCATTTATTCAGTGGACCTTACTCCCAAGAAAATGATTTTATGGTTGCAGCCTTAAGGTTCGCGTATATGATCATCAAACGATTCTGATGAACTGAACTTTGACTCAGTAGTATTTATACGGGAATACTTTTTGTTTTAGTCTCGTGTTTTAACTAACCTTCTAACACAGCTAGCCTTCTGGAATTATCTGTTATTTCCTGTGAATGTCACTTTTAGCCCTCTAAAAAGAAACAGGAAAACCGCTATCAAAGTAACCTGGAAATACAGCCTTTACACAAACAACGCGTTAGTTCAAAATAGTGCTACAGAACTACAATTTCCAGCATCCCTTGTACTCCCGCACGAGTTTTTCAGTAAACGATTGGATGAAATGTGGGCCGCCGTGACCAATCATAGCTCTTGAAATTCTTTTGCGGATGTTCCCGCCTTCTCCAGAGAAGTGGGAGTCTTTGAAAAGTTTCCAGGTTAGAATCAGGCGCTGTTGTTGCCGGGGGGATGAGCCCCCCGAGCATTAGACTTCAGTAATGGCGGGCCTGGGTCTTCTCAGCTGCCTCTTCTGTCGTCGGAGGCCGCTGAGAGGGGGGCGGTTGCTGTCCGTGCGTTGTTTGCGGCAAAGGCTGGTACGGGTCGTCCAAGACGGCGAGTCGCTCGGGGATAGGGCTGGAGCCTGTCATGGGCGCGTGTTATGCAGTGAAAAGAAAACCGCGTGTTTTCTGCGCGTGTGAGAAGAAAACCGCCCCCCCGCATTATGGTGTTAGGAAGTTGGCTAGTGTTCAACACACGTGAGAGTGGGAGCCCCGTTACGTCTCAGCCCAGAACCTGCTGCTTCACCCAATGAGGGAGGACTGGCAGAGGCATTTCTGGACCGTTGCATTTTTATTTTACATGCATTTGGTTGTGCCGAACAACAAGGAAGCCATTTAAGTTTTTTTTTTGTTCTTACCCCCTTCCCAAACGTGATTCTTTCGATGTAGGTTGCTCTTCTCCAACATAGCAAAGTGTTGTGTTTTTCTCTCCTCCCCCCCCCCCCCGCAATGGAAAAGCTGGTTCACTTATAGCAAGGCAAATTCCATGTGTCTCACACTCACTCTAGGTGACTTGATTACTCTTTGATAAAACAGGTCTCATGGATGTACACCTACCTGCATCTGAAGAAGGGAGCTCTGATTTACAAAAAGCTGAGATTGAAATTTTTTTGTTAGTCTTTATGGTGCTGCTGGACTCCTATATACTTTGCCTATCTGTTATGTAAGGAATGCATCTGAACTGAGGCTTCTGAGTAGTGCTGAGGTTAAAATAATTGCCCATCCCTATCCGTGGCTGCACCTTAAGAGACCAATAGGACTTTCAGAGTATAAGCTTTCAAGAGTCAAAGCTCCCTTCTTCAGATACCGTGGATACCTACCTGAAACTTTTCCCCACTATTACCTATTATGGAACCACCACCCCCTTAATTCAATGGCTATGTCCTTCATCCAAAAGAATGACAGAAAAGAGCTACTCTTTTCACCCTATAACACATACATATTGAGGTAGAGAAAAAAAATGAAGGGTGAATCTTAAGCACATCCATCACTGGATAAGAGCATAATGGTATAGAGTGATATACAGGATAATAATTATTTTACATGTTCTCTTTTTGTTATTTCTTTTTCTATTTCCACATTGTTGGCACAAATGAGCTTTCAGATTGGCATACAGCTGCATGGCATGAAACCCTAAGATCAATTTAAAACAAAATCATTGATTTCAAATGAGAGTAGAAGCACTATCATATGAAATATTATACAAATATAGGCTTGTGCGTGCAGAGGGCTTTTCTCAGACTAGTGTGTCTGAACAGTTAGTGTTGAAGGGAATTACTTTCAGACCACGCTGGCATCTCTCTTCTTAGAAATAGTGCTCCAGCAGGGGGCAGTGACAGTTAAGTATGAATAGAGCCAAAAAAATTTTTAAGTTAGCATGTAGTTACAAAAGTAACTTTGTTGAACTCTGGCCCAAATTCAGGTTGAGGATCTTGGGTGAGTTCTGTCTATAACAAAATTAAAATCCTCTTTAGGACTTCTGCATATATGGATCAAACAGAATAACAGATTTACCTCCCAGGAACATCAGTGCAGCCTTTCAAAAGTTATCCCAGGCTTTGGCCTGTATGTAATGACCCCATCCTGAGGGCAGTCTGGGGCAATATCAGAACTTGCCACCCCAGAATGAAGAAGTGACTTTATTTAATTACCGTACTACCATCATATGCACATGTTAAGGCAAAATGAGGAGTCTTGCTGCCTTCCTGCCTCATGTTTGGGAAGGTAGACTGAAGATAGGTGGGGCAGTCTGCCAGTTGGACCTAAACTGGGGTGGGTGCTGGGGACAGTCTGGGTCTGGATCAATTGCTGCAAGGAAAAGTCCTGAATTTTGCAACTTGTCCTAAAAGAGAATGTGTATTTTTTATCCCAATTTGTGTGTGTGTGTGTGTGTGTGTATTTCAGATAATTCTATGTTGTATCCTAGGTCTGAGCTTCTCTTCTTTGAATACGTGAACATGGCAAGTAAAAAACTGAGAAGAGCAGGGTTACCACAAGATCTTTGTGAGAGGCTGAGTCGACATCAGATCACCACCTGTCAGGTGAGAGCAATAAGGATATAAAGATTTGTAATGACATCTTAAGGGTCACATTACATAATAAAGAACAGTGATCTCTGAAAGAATATAAGAACAACCCTGCTGAATCAGACCAGTGGTCCATCTAGTCCAGCCTCTTGTCTCACACAGTGACCTACCAGTTGCTCTGGAGGACCAACAACATGGTATGGAGGCCGAGCCTCCCCCTGATGTTGCCTCCTGGTGCTGGTATTGAGAGGTTTTCTTCCTCTGAATGTGCAGGTTCCTTTCAGTCACCAGGCTAGTAGCCACAGACCTATCCTCCATGAATCTGTCTAATCCCCTTTTAAAGCTCTCTGTGGTTGTGACCATCACTACATCCTTTGACAGCAAATCTCACATTTTATTTTCTCATTGAGTAAAGGAGTATTTTCTTTTGTCCATCCTCAATCTATTAAAAGTAATCAATACAATTAATTCATATACAACACTGTGTAGTCCACCAACTTCTAATTTCATTCACTAGAAAAGTGCAATGTGCAAATATATATATACAATGAAGAACATTAACAACAGTATTATAAATATTCAAACTTCCATATATAAAGCACACTCCAATCAATATAAACGTTCCTGTATAGTAGATTTCACATCATCCAAGATTCCAAGTCGTTCCAAGGTACTGTCCATAAATTCAGTTAACACTTGAAGAGAATTTCATGCAATTAGAAGTGTCTTATCCTGAGAGGGATACTTTCCTTGATGTGGGCCTGGAGCAAATGTTGAACGGCTGAAATAACTCCCAGTCAATGCAAGGAAGCCACCTCTCACGGTCAGCCTGACAAAATTGCTAGCTGATTTTGTTTCGCAGTCTTAGCTTTCTCAGGGGCTATATTTATTTTCAACTAAACACCTATTCACCGGACGCACTTGGAGCAGACCCGACGGAGACAATGGCTGAAATGAAACCATTTGAAATGAACGCAGAAAAATGGAGGTGATGCTGCTTGGGAAGGTGGAGCTCCTGAAGAACATTGTGTTCCCCACCTTTGATGGGGGTTCAGTTGACTCTGGCTGATTCAGTTAAGAGCCTAGGGGTTATACTGGACCTAGGGCTGCTGATAGAGAAGCAAGTAAATGCAGCTCAAAAAAGGCCTTCTCCCAGCTCAGTCTAGACCAATCTGACTACCTGAATTCATACCACAGTAACATCAAGATTAGACTAGTGTAGATTCGTTTTCGTTTTCCTGGCCATGTCGGATGCTCCTCTCCGCAGGTCTGGGAGGAAGCGGCCGAGCAGCCGGACCGGGTGGTTGACCTTCGAGGGTTAACCCCCAGGACTCCCAGGTGGGGGGTCAGGGTCCGGAGCGCTGTGGGAAGAGCCCCCTGGAGTCGATCCAGGGGGTAAATAGCCCGTCTGCTCCTATGGAGGCCGGCAGACTTGCGCAGCACATTGCGTGCTGCTGGGCCATGGAGAACGGCAACAAGCAGATTTAAGGTGAAAACCTGTAAGTAAGCGGATCCCTTCTGTTATTTTAAGTGTATGCGAAGGATTGGTGGGAGTTGAAGCTTAAGAAGGTTCGGATATCTTCCCCTTCATTGAGTTTTGGAACTTAATTGGCGGACTCCCCCCCCCAAGATGGCGACGAAAAAGCAGAGCCCTGCTGTGGGCAAATCGGTTTCGGCTGCGTTGCAGGGGAAGGGAGAGACTCTTGAAGAGGTGGTTAAGCGGTCGGTCGTTGAAGCTATGAAGTCCTTTGTTGATAGGCTAAATGAAATTGGACAAAGGGTTGGTTCAGTTGAAAATGAAGTGAAAACCACTAAAGATGTAGCGCTCGAGGCAGAGAAATCTACTCGTGAAAATGCAACACTCATGAGAGCTACAAAGAAGTAAAGCCTTTGGAGAATCAACTGATAGGACTACAAGTGGATCGTGCTCAGATGGTATTGCGTTTACAGAATGTGAAGGAGGAGGAAAGTGAAAATTTAAAGGATTTGGTGTTGGAACTTTTGGCGTCATTCGCAAAGGCAACTAAAGAAGAGTTAAAAAGCGATATTCTGGAAGTCCGTCGGACATCTTCAAAATATGCAACGAAGCGTCAGCTGCCTCGCGAGATGATTATTGACTTTTTATCTAAAGACTCGGGACACCATTTTATATAATTCGACTAACGTGGACTTGGACTTTCTTGGCAACAAGGTTAAGATATTGAAGGACGTTCCATTTCTAGCTCGGAAAAGAAGATTCAAATACAAAAGGTTTGCAGCTCTTCTGAGAAAGCGTGATATAAAATACAAATGGTTATTTCCGGAAGGTATCTGATTTAGATATAAAGACCAAGCCTACAAGATAATATCGGAAGTACAGCTGAGGGATTTTGTGCTTAATCATCAAGAGTTTGAGCAAGAAGAAGATCCAGAATCTGAAGGGGGGAGTGGGGAGGAGGGAGTGAGCGCAGCTATTGTAGCTGTTCAAAGAGAACTGAGACTGAGATGCAGGGGGGGGAAGAAGACCTGATCCTGACTGTAGTTCGTATCTTATAAGATCTACCAATCTAATAGCATACTAGAAAGTTTAACTTTAAATAATTGTATTATAAAGGGAATTCAATACTTGTAGTTGTAGTCTGTGTTCTTATGTTGTTTTTTCCCTCCCCCCTTGTTTCTTTTTTCCTTTTTCTGTTGTAGTTTGTAGTTTTGTAGCTTTGATGTTAGTAATTAAAATTTAAAAAAATTTAAAAAAAGATTAGACTAGTGTAATGCACTCTACTTATATCTCCCCTCAAAGTCAGCTCGGAGACCCCAGCGGATACAAAACTCTGCAGCTTGTTTACTATAAGGAGCTAGGGGAGCCATGCATATTCCCATTCTGAAGTCACTCCACTGGCTACCCATGCTCAGATCAAGGTTTTGATTATCACATAAAAAGCCCTTCATGGCTTTGGCCCTTCATATCTGTGCAACAGCCTACAGCCTCTTCCCCTATGCTATGCCATGGCAGCTTCACACCTCTGAACAGGACCTTCTGGAGACACCATCCTGCAGTTGGTCAAAATCAGCAGCTGCCCACACACTTACTTTCTCTGTTGTGCTCCCCACCTTATGGAATGGCGTGCCAGAGCAGGTCAGGAAAGCTCCTACTCTCCTGGCTTTCCACAAACTATGCAAAACTGAATTATTCAGGAGCACTTTTTTACTTAGGCAATAGGACTATGCTGTAAGAATTGGCTCAGAGAGATGCCTTGGCTAGGCACAGGGTCTGTAAACTATTGTACTGGGTACTGTCATGATGTGACATCCCCCATGGGTCAGTAATGTCTTGGTGTTTGCACAGGGGACTACCTTTATCTTTTACTCTCTGTTGATGTAGATATGCTCCTACTGGGTGGTTTCCATGCCGTTAAAGATGTCATCTTTAATTACACTTTGTTTCAGCCATATTTCATCTCTTTGTTTCTGATTTATGCCAGTTGCAAATTTCTGCAACCCATACCCTATTGTATTTGTTCATTGAATATTCTAGCTGTTGATTGTATTGTATGTTCATTGTGTCAGGATTTGTCCTGGGTGCTGCTGTGCCCGACGCCGGGGTGCCTGACTCTGGCTCTGGGGTATTATCAGGGATACTGCGGGGTCCTGCTTTGTGGAAGGAGGGGAGGTATACCTCACCCTTACTCCCTCTCAGTCCACTCGCAGGCCCGCTCACCCTGCCCCTGCCCCTGCTCCCACCTCCTTCCATTCCTTCACCGACCTTCCTTTCTTTCCTTGCTTGCTCATACTCCTTGCCAACCAACCTCCAACAACTCCCACTCCTACACAACCCACCATGATCTCTCTCCTAAGCCAGCCTTTATAGGGTTTCCTCCAACTTCCCCCGCTCGAGTTTCTCCTTGCGTTCCTCTCTTCTCTTGCAGGGCGGGACTGGATGCATCCCAGCTGGGGCTTTCCTCAGGTGTGTCTCCTTTCTCTCTTCCCTTCTCTCTTATTCTTTCCTGCAAGACAGGGCTTGCAGGGCCCTTCCAGGTGATGTGGCGCGGCCTCCTCTGTCTCTGCTCACGAGGTGCTGCTCTGGTCTCCTGGGGTCCAGCTGGCTCTCCCAGGTGGCTGTTGCTGCTGGTTCCTCCTAGGGCTTATGCAGGGGCTTCCAGTACCTCTGTCCCGGTATTGGCATCTCTGGCAGGCGTGCGTGCCTCTTGCCCTTTGGGGCGGGGTTGGGCAGCGTGCACCTGGCTGGTTTCCCCCTCTGACTCCTTTTTCCCTTCCCTCGCTGCTGACTGGAGCTGAACCCCCTCCCTGGGGTTTTCTGTGCCTGCAGTCGGGGTTCAGGCAAGGGATCTGTGGCAAGGGGTCTGTGGTGAGTCCGGGATTCTTGGGGCGCTCAACCCCAGACACATTGAATGTCCTAGCAGTTGTTCTTACTGACTTGCACTATGTAATCAGCCTTGGGTCTTAGTGAGAAAGACGGATAAAAATAAATAACATAAATTAAAAAATAAATTGTGTAAACTATTATAAATCATACAGCTTCTGAAAAATGTAGTTTTATCCTCTTAAAATAATCCAGATGTTTTAACTGTACAGAGCTGTACAACATATTAGCTTAATGTGGCAAAATATGGAATCACCTGATGATATTTTGCCTGAATTACTTTTCTATGTTGAAGTGATATTTTTTGGTCCAACCTTGCTAAAACTTGGAAGCAGTACCAACATTAACTGTGATAATATAAAGTTTTGTGGTCTTAACTCTTGTTATGTCTAATTATCATTAGACTTGTTACGTCTAATGGTCCTATAATCTTATGTCTTAAGGACTGCCATCTCCCATATGAACCTGCCTGTCAACTGAGGTCATCTTCAGATGCCTTGCTTTGTGTGTCATCTAAGGTTAAACAGGTGTTAACTCAAGAAAGGGCTTTCTCGGTCGTGGCATTAAAACTTTGGAACTCCTTCAGGGAGATTTGCCAATCTCCCTTTGTCATTGTCTTCCACTAGTGGGTGAAGACTTTTTTGTTTTTTGAGGGGGAGGGAGGTATACCTCCAGTAAACTCTTATTGCCCTCCTCTCTGATTGTGTGTGTTTGTTATAGGTCTGTATGCTTTTAACTGTATGTATATATGCATTTTAAATATTTTAATGTTTTAATTATCTGTTCACTGCCTTGGGGAATGTATATTGGGAGGAAAGGCAGAGTATAAATATTTTAAATAAATAATAAAAAATAATTTGAAGCTAAATCCTATAAATGTTATGTGCAGAGAAATATCTTTAACTCTCTTATGCTTTAACCCTCTTAAGTTGGGGTCAAAGAAATCCCAATTAAGTCTTGGATAAAGATGCCTAATGAGATATATGAATGACTCCAATTTAAGGTAAAATGTATGACCCCACAAGTATAGGAGAGTTAAGTAGAGCTCTCTTGGGGTGTCTGTTTCTGTGATCGCATTGGCTGTCCTAGGTTAATTTGAGAATATAAATGCATTTGTGAGAAGTTTTGTTTTTCCATGTTTACACCATCAAGCAGTGCTGTAGGAACCTGCTGTTATGAGCTGTTTGCAGCGAGTTTTATGGTTTAAATATGGTGAAATAAAGATCCTTAAGAATTTTTGTATGCAGCATCCCCTATTTATTCCAGGCTTGAGTTCCAACACCTGGAGTAAATAGGGGTTGATGTGCACATAAGTTTTAGGTATCTTTTGACAGAGAAGGTAGTTCTCTACCTTGACTTGGCTGATCTGGCCTCATGTCATCGTGACCTTAAGACTAGACCATTGTAATGCATTCTACATGGGTCTGCCGTTGACATCAGTTCAGAAATTCCAGTTGGTATAGAATGTCATAGCTCTGTTACTATGAGGAGTACACCCATTTTGCAGTCACTCTATTGGATACTATGAATACGAGATTTTCAGCAACAAATACATTTATTCACCTCACATATTATGGCATACTTTATGGATACACAGACTTGCAGCCTTCTAAGTCCATTGAAGTCAATGGACTTAGAAAGGTGTAACTTTGTTTAGGATTGCAACATAAAGCTTTAACACATGCTTTCTAAAATTTATTTTATTTAGGATATTTCTTTGTCACTTGTTCATAGCCCTTCTTGAAGCACCTTGCAATTAAAGTCTTAATGTTTAAGTGGGGTTGTTTTTCTCTATGAGCTTGTTTTAGCATGTTCTGATACAATTAAACTGATTGTCTCTATTTATGCCCCATCTCTTCTGGCTTTCGTTCTTTGTGCTGTGATGTGACTTCAGAGATGACCTGGTCATGAAGTTAAGATGGGGGGCCACAGAGAAAGGCTAACAAAATGGAGGCTTGATGGCAACAATCTGTTCATACAGCATGAACTGTTTATTTCAGGAAATTTCTTGTAAACGAATGAAACTATTCTGGAAGTTGCTCCTGGAGCACAAGCTAAGCACATAGGGTAGGAGCATTTTAAATAAATGTCTATCCATTTTAACTTTCCTTATGATTTAACTCTCTGCTATTGATGATCATGTTTCAGGACTTTTTGTGTCTTTCACCACTGGAACTGATGAAAGTGACTGGGCAGAGCTATCAGAATGTGCAGAAGTTTCTTCACACAGTCAGCCAGTCCTGTGCTCCAAGAATGCAAACTGTATGTATCAATTTGCAAAATAGGACAGGAATGAAACTAGTTTTTTTAATTGTGTATATCAACGGCCCTGTTGGCATACCTGGTAAATGTGTTTTTCAATACATACTCTAATGTAGGAGGGAAGTGACCTTTAATAGCCTGTTCCTGAAATTTACAAAGCTAGCAGATGCTGCTCCATTGCCCTGCTGCCCACCAACACCGCCCCCCCATCAGGGAGCCGGCATCCCTGCTGGGGGGGGGCAGAGTTAACACTAAAGGGGTGGCTCGGACCCCCACCCTCTCATCCGGCCAACCCCCATTTCCGCCGAGGGCCAGACTGGTCACTGCAGCTCAAGATGCCTGCAAGTCCCCCTGCCGCCACAACCACAGTGAGAAACCGGTTCCCCCCCAAGGGTTGCACTCACAGCCTGCAGCACTTGGGATCAGCCCCTAGGTTCCAGAGAGGCAGACGGGCAGGGTGGGTTTTTCAGTAAGTTACAGGAATGCCCATTGGAAACCATGGGAGAGGTGATGGGAGTGAAAAGTGCCCACAGACTTGCAGCAGCGCCATTTGAACACATCACTGCATCACAGTGATGAGAGAACACAGGTTAGGCCTCAAGAGCTATGCCCCCATCCTGGGGTGAGGCCTCCCCAGAGTGGAATGACAGTTTGCGGGAGCAGAGAAGCTGCTCCAGGAGCTGTCGTCCACCCCCTCCCCGTGCCAGATTTCCTATATCCATCCCTGCTTCTGGAAACAGCGAAAAGGAGGGTGGACCATTCTCCTGGAGGAGGAGCCCCCGAGATCCCAAGATGTTGCTCGACATCTCACACCTCCCAGCAACAGTTTCCTCCTTCCCCTGCATGCAGCGATCATCTGCCAGGTTTATCAGATTCCAACAGCTTAGTCTGTCAGAGAATGAAAGTCTGCAGTGGAGCACCCCCCCTGCCAAACATTCATGGGCTGCACTTCAACTCCCACCCCACTGCCTAAAGTTATATTGGAGGGGGGAAGGGTGCAAGGAAGCGAGATATAGCGCCCTTTGATACCTGCTTCTTCTGGCAGCAAGCCTTGCCTGCAGAGGCTGGCGATCAGGAGAGTTCAGGTGAGGGGGGGGGGGAAGCTGGAACAAATCTGCAAGCTGGGTTAGCCGCTACCCCACCTCCTTCTTACCTGTCAGTGCTCCCTCGCTCCTTCCTGAGCAGGGACTTTGGAGTCAGATAACCTGCAAGGGGACTTGTTTGGTTATTGTTAGTTAGACATTCTAGACTTTGCTCCTCTTCCCATGAGTGAGTGCAAAGTGCTCCCAATTTTCTGCCAAGTCCCCCCAGTGCACGCATGGCCCGCCACCATGTACACCTACTCTCCCTCCTCGCGCACAAAGTCCCTGATGCAGGGGGCTGACAAGCAGAGTGTCTGGCTGCCTGCCCACTTGCCTGAGCATGGGTGGCACGGCTAGAGGTTTTGTAGGGTGCCTGGGCAGGTGAGTGGCCACAGGGAGAGGGGGGGGGGCTCACCCACCCTGGAAGCGTATGCAGATTGGTCCCCATGGTAGTTGGCATCCTATGCCCTGTTTGGTCTGTGGGGGCGGGACCGAGGGCTGGGAGAGGGGCCTATGTTTTCCCGTTCAATGGGCGCCTATGGGCTACGCCTCCTTTTTTCGAGGTGTAACTTTCTGCTGTTGCAAGGGGCGTTCCTGGGCCTTGGGCAGCTTAGGAAGCTGACTAACTCGCAACCCACCCCGCCGCGCCCCCTCTGGCGCCAGCACGGGACCTTGTGCCTTGCTTGCACCTCCAGCTGTCCGCCAAATGTCCCTGCCAGTGGCAGCCCAGTCGCAGTAGCGCGCCTTGGGCTGCTGCCGGTGGAGGGGGGGGTAGCACCCACATAGGAGCCATTTACGCCCACACAAGCCTTGGTACTCTCACCATGCCCTTTCCACACACACACACCCATAGGATTGGGCTGCCCAACTCTTTGTAGTTTTGTTGTTTGGTCTGAATCTGTTGGATCATATTGAACTACAAACACAGGAAGTTTACAAAAGGATTCTTACTGATTCTCCCTTCTTACTGCAGATTCCTGTGCCCCTAAAAAGCCACTCCTGAGGACTGGGAGTCCTCAGGGACAGTGTGAGATCTGGCCTAAGGGGTTGCAGCCTGAAGGGGAAATCAACAAAAACAGTACCTCTCCCAGTTCTTACCGGAGCTCTTCTGCCACTCATGCAAGTGGGCTCAGAGTATTTCTCTGCTGATTCTACCTTGTGGCTACAGCAGCTCCCCACACTGCATCCCACACAATTTCTAAGAGTCCCTCAACTCTCAGGATCACCTTTTCAGGTGATGTTGGGTGGGTGCACTGAGAGATGGTTAAAATCTCTTCTGAAAACTCTTTCCTGTTGTGGTATTTTAAAATCCAACCTAAGGTTGGGAGTATTGTTAAATGATGAGCAATACATTGCCTATGTGGTATGTTTTTTTTATAAGTGCTTCTTTTTGGAAGAAGATACCAGATGCACTTCTTACTAGCTGACTGCAACATCTTTTGGTTTTGGTAGGTTTATGAAATGAAAATAAAAAGAGCCATTGATCCGACATCAGCATTCTTGCCCACAACACTAGAAGCTCTGGATAAAATCTTGCATGGTGGAATTGCCTGTGGATCTCTTACAGAGGTAAAAGTACAGTAAAATGTACCTGTCTCTGTTTAAATGAAAGAGGACAGCTATTTCCATTTTACATGTTTTCAAATGTGAAGCGCTGAATACTTTAAATAAAATTGATGCGTTTTGGATCCAGTTGACTGTTAAAATATATATTTTTTTAATATTCTTGCTCTGAAGCAATGTTTTGATTTGATGGTCCAAAAGATTGGTCCTCTTTGATTGTCCTCCTACCACACTCATTATGAAATTTTACCCACAGAAGGTGGGTTGAGAAATTAGTTATTCATTCTTCCTATAGTATTTCCCTTTCTCACAGTGGAACTTTCAGATTCAGCTGTACTTTAGGCAAACAGTTTACACTATTGGCTGTGTTTGTAATTCATTGCTCTACAGATTCTGTAAGGGTATGAACATTGCATTTTCTGAGCCTCTTTTCTGAGCTCTTTGTCAGATTTCTGGACATTGCAATTTTTGTTTAAGGAAAAAAAAATCTATCTGTCTTAACACTGCTTTCCCTGCTGACTACTATAGATTCTTAAGCTCTCTTTTAAAGAGAAGGCTATATACAAGCAGTGGTTTCCAGTTGTGTTCAATGCATAGGTTGTAATATGGGTTACCGTGATCTAGGCTGAAATTAGTGATATTCAGATTATAAATAAGGTCAAAATATACATTTATGCTAATACTTGTAGATGATTAAAAACATATTTTGCCCATATTTTCTAATCAGAGAAATATTTTTTCAGACTCTTGCAGCTGCTTTTTCTAAATAAGCTCTTTTCTGCATGGAGCTTTCTCATTGCTTCTGGCCCCATACTGCTGTTTCTTTCCAGAGTTCTGTACGCATGGTCAAAATACCCTGATTCAGTCTCCAAACTGCTTCCCATACTTTTTTTGTGTTCTGCATCTGCCACAGAATCTATCTTCCCCCAGCTTTTCTACACCTTTCCCCCTGCACTCATACTCCGATTCCCCCCCACCTCCCCAGCAAAATCAAACCATGGCTTTTTTGAAGTGCAGAATGCTTTCTTTGGTGTGAGGCCTAGCTTTGCCTTTCACCATTCCCGTTATCTCCCTGTGCCCTGATGGTTGAAAAACAACCAATCCATTCCCCCCGCCCCCATTTTTATTTTAGAACAGCAGCGTTGCAGTGTTGGTTCCTTGCAACTAAGGGGGAAAGGCTGCAATATGGTTAACACAAAAACTATGCAGAGAGCCCTGAGTTCACCTGATATTTTAAAACATGATTCCTGTACATTTTAGTCCATTTTTGGTGTTAAAAAAACAACAACAGCAAGGTTGCAACATTGGTGCCTTAAAAAAAAAACAACCCAAACCTTCTGTAAGATTCCCTGGCCTATCTACTGACGAAACTGACATGTCCGTAGTGGATCAACTGATGAAATTGTCATGTTCCTCAGAAAGCTTGCAGCAGAAATGGGGCATTTTTCTAGTGCAGAAAAAATAAGCAGGCACCACTTCAGTTCAAATCCCTTAAGTGTGGAATTTCAGAGGCCCAAAGAGGATATGATCCTCACAGATTGAATATCTAGAAAATTCAGCGTAAGTGGGCATGTGGAAAACAGCCAGGTTGTATATTTTGTCATGTGAGATACTTTCTAATCAAATGACCTAGTGTTTACCAAAAATCTTGAACAAATGGGCAGAAGGGGACGAAGCTTCTGCTTACCCATGTGCTAGGAGATGTCTCCTAATACATGCCTCCTTAATCAACTTGTTGTCCAAGTTGCTTGGAAACTTCTAATTTTGAAAATTGATTTTTCCTCTTAATTCGGTGAGATATTCTTAAAAAGTATGAGAGACAAAGGCAAAGTGATAGATTCATTTGTATTCTTATTTTGAAACTTTCATATACATTTGCTGTAAAATTTATGATATCCAAAATTAAAGCTAGCCCTGACTTGGATGGCCCTGTCTTGTCATATCAAGCAAGCCCTATCTTGTCATATTTTGGAAGCAAAGAAGGGTCAGACCTGATTAGTACTTGGATGGAAAACTACCAAGAAGTCTGGGTTTGTTACACAGAGGCAAGCAATGGCAAACCACTTATAAACTACTGCTGCCTTGAAAACCCTACGGGGTCACTATAAGTCACCAGTGACTTGATGGCACTTTCCATCACTACCAGAGCTAAAGCCATCTTTTTAAGAAACAAAACATGAGATTTTTCAGAGATAAGTGCCTAAGAAACCAGAAAAGGTACCCAGGTAAACTGATACATAATGAAGGTTACCCAGAGGTTAAGATTTGCCTGCCCCAGCTAGACAATTCACATGACAGACAGTCATTCACATTGAACTAACTATACAGAAATGTACTAATTTATCTGGTTTGAAATGGCCATTTCATGAAATAATTTGTAGCAGAGGTGTTCTTGTTACACCTTACATTGACTGCTGTTGTTACCTGAGATTTTAGCACGTATGATCCAGCTGTTTCATAATAGAGGAATATGTGAATAAAAAGTTGTCAGAATACAAGTGGTATTAGAAGAAATGAAATACAACCATTATTCAAAATTTCTGCTGACTGTTCTTGCAACTTTATTCCAAGTCTTCATAGTTTTCTCACTGTGATGTTAAGTTGTTTCACTGACTCCTTTTTTTGAATCCACCAGGGAGGGCTAAAATGAATACTGAATTGTCAGTAACTTTTTTGGTCAACCAACTTGTGTCAAGAATAGAGATGGGCATGAACCGGGGAAAAAAAAAAGAACTGTGCAGTTAGTGGTTTGTCACATTTCATAAACCATGAACTTTCACGAGCCTGCCCTGGTTCGTGAAAATGTCACATCCAGGTCAGCCAAAGGTCACTTCCGGGCCAGCAGAAGGTCTGCAGGAAGTCCATCCCCTGTTGCCTAGGAAACTGATCTGAGCCAGGCTGTCTGCAGTGACAAACCAAAAAATGAACCAAACGAACCAGCCTAAAGTTCGTGGCGGTTCATCAGAAATGGGCTCTGATGAACTACCGGTCCACGAACCACGAACCAGCCCGGTTTGTCACGAACTTTGGTTTGGATTTCGGTTCGTGACCATCTCTAGTCTAGAACTTTCCAAAGAGGAAAGTTTAAACCCTGTTACCATATTATCATATGACATGGGTGGGTACCTAATTTCTGTTGGATCCCTAAGTAATTTTAAAAATATTGGCCACAATCCAGCTAGTAAAAAGTACTTTTAAGCATTATTGAGATAAACGGGAGAGAGTTCAGTTTAGCTCAGCCTAAATCAACTCATCCAATTCAATAAATGAGATTTAGAAGTGCTCACTTTTGGCTGTGTTGTACCCAATCACAATCTATATATTTTTATGCTTTAATCCCTCCTTCCAGTTTGTAAAACAAATACACTAGTGGCCAAAATTGTGGAAACCTTTTGGGAAAAGTGTATTTTTGAGGTTTGATGGCTCATTACACCACTTTTTTTAGAGTAATACCATAAAATTATATATCAATGGAAAGATAATTTAATCAAGAATGTAATGCAATAACTTTTATGAAGGAATTTTTTTTAGAACAGTAGTTATAAAGAAGAAAATTGAAACACACAGGAAAAATGAGTTATACAACAATTCTCACCATGTCAGTTAATACTTCGTTGGGTAACCTTTTGCTTTAATTACGGCCTTACAACGCCTTCCCATGGAGTGAACCAAGTTTTTTAGTTCTGCAACTGTTATAATGTGAAACCATGATTGAGTTATTGCTTCTATTAATTGCGGTTTATTGCTGGGTTGCTTCTCACTAACCAGTTTCTTTAGTCGGCTCCATAGATTTTCGATGGAGTTAAGGTCTGGGCTATTCCCAGGCCATTCCAATAGTGGAATATGATTATCTTGAAACCACTTTTTGCACACAGCAGCAACATGACATGGAGCTGAATCTTGTTGAAATATAAATGCTTCATTATCTTGGAAAAGATCACGTGTGGAAAGCTTCAGTTTGGGCTCAAGTATTTCATTTATGTATTTTGGGGCAATTATTGCCATTTATCATGCAAATTCTTCCCACACCTTTTGATGTCATACAACCCCATATCATAACACTAACTGGGTGTTTCACGGTAGGTGTAATGCAATCAGGATGCAAATCTTCTCCAATTTGTCTTCTCACGTATTTTATGCCATCACTACCGAACAGGGAGATTTTGGTCTCATCGCTCCAAATAACACTGTCCCATTGTTCTACTGTCCAGTTAACATGGGTTTTAGCCCAGTTTAATCTTTTCAACCTTTGTTTGAGAGATAACAATGGGTTTTTTCATGAAATTCTAGCATTAACACCAAATTCCTCCAGTCTGCGCCGAACAGTCCTTGCACTCAACTTCACATTGAATTGTGCCATTTCGTTCTGTATACACCCCGATGATTTTCTTCTGTCACCTAGGCTCAGTCTCTCAATTCTTCTATCATCCCTTGCTTGTGTGCACCTTTTCCTGCCTTTACCAGTCTGGTTTTGTAGTGACTGAGTTGCCTTATACCTCTTCAAAAATTTAGAAATGCCACCTTTGGTTAAGTTTCCACCTATTTTTCTTCTAATTTCTTTATAACTGTAGCCTTGTTCACTTAATAGTACTATTTTACATCACTTTCTGGGTGACCAGTCAACTCTTTGTGCCATTTCTTTAATTGTATTACGTTGAATGGCTACATTCAAATGAAGGAAAGCTACTTCATATCAACCTAAGCAAGTTGTGCTTCCTTTTCCTGGTTATTTGGCTATAACATTTGATAGAATACAGATAATTGAACAAACTTTATTGCATTACATTCTTGATGAAATTATCTTTCCATTGATATATAATTTTATGGTATTACTCCAAAAAGAAGTGGTGTTATAAGCCATCAAACCTCAAAAATGCACTTTTTCCAAAAGGTTTCCACAATTTTGGCCACAATTTTTTGGCCACTAGTGTATAAACATTTAACAAATTACTGGTCTCTTAATGTGAAATTTGATAAAGGAGGAAGAGTTTTAATTCCATTAGTGATAATGTTAGTGATACATCTAACATCAGTTCATGAACCATGTATTCAGTTGCTATTATTAGGGAAAAATCAGTCCAAATATGAGAAAGGTAGTGTTTGTTGGAGAGCAGCAGTCCAGACTTAGCCAGGCTGTTGTGCCCCCCCTCCCCATCCATTTTGGTCCTGGGCCGGGCAGAGAGACTGTCTCTGAGAATGCTGCAGGACAGCAAGAAGTAGGTGAAGGCCCCACTTGATCTGAGATTCAGGGCTAGGGCCAGCGCATCAAGGGGTGTGTGACTGGCCTCTGACACCAGGCCCTAATAGACTCAGAGGAGGTCAGGTCGGGAACAATGACACTACAATGACCAGGCAGCTTCTGCTGCAGCCATTTGGGAAGGTGGGTGGGAAGAGCACACCTAGCCTCCAAAGCCTTCTCCTTCTTCCTTTCATTAGGATCTGGTGCAAAGGAAGAGGCTATATTGTTCCCTCGGGAAGGAATAAAGTGAGAGGAGATGGATATAAAGGAGGGTCTGGGAAGATTCTGTTGGGACAGCTCTAGTGGTCAGGAAGGTCCAGCGGAGAAGAGGAGAAACCAGGTGGTGCAACCCCTCTCCTATCTTGTGGAACCCTCAGAGTGTAGGCGTCATCATTGCTGAAGGTGGAGCCCTCTGGATGGGGCAGCAAGAGTGGGGCAGGTAGAGAGAAAATAGAGTGTGGAAGGTTAAAATTACAGCATACTAAGATCACCTTCAACCTCTTTTACTTCTGCAGTTATTGCAGGTATTTTATGACTTGCAGAATGTGATTAAAAATATCAGATTGTTACTCTCTGTGAATGTAACATCACTATATCTGAAGAAGGGAGCTCTGACTCTCGGAAGCTTACACTCTGAAAATCTTGTTGGTTTCTAAGGTGCCACTGGACTGAAATCCTGCTGTTCTACTAGAGACCAACATGGCTAACCACGTAGAACTATCATTATGTCATTTTTCAGGTTTTGGAGGTATTTTTTCCAGACTATTATAAGTGCAAATATGTGTTTTATTCATATATAAAATAAACATTTTTTGTGAGTGTTGCAATTTTTTCATACAAAGGTATAAGCTTGTCTTTTAGAATGTTTTAAGTATTTCTCAACACTTTTTCGTGGAAGTATATTTTCAGAGTGCTCTCATAAATGTGTTTTAAGTGTCTACTGTGTTGAACTAGAAATGGGGGTACATTACTTAAGCTGCATAAACCTTTTCTGAAACAAATATTTTAATTTTTATACAGAACATGAATGTTAGTTATTCATTCTGGCATATTTTTATAGACTAGCAGCCAATGGGCTTAGAAGGGTGCAATGCTGCTTTGAATGGTGCTGTAAAATAGTCTTTAACTTCTATTATTGGTAACCACTTGAGATGTATTTTGCATTATCCTCAGATGCATGATGCCACAAATTGTCTTTTCCATAGAATGAGTGAGATATTTCTGTTTCACTTGTGTGCTTCTTGTTTTAAGGTAACAGGCCCATCAGGTTGTGGGAAAACTCAGTTTTGTATTATGCTGAGCTTGCTGACCACATTGCCCTCCAGCATGGGAGGACTGGATGGGGCTGTTATATACATCGATACAGAATCTGCATTCAGTGCTGAAAGGTGAGGTTTATTAAAAACTAAATGTTTTCAGGTCGAGATTAGTTAATCAAGCATGACAGTGTTCTTGCATGATTACATTCTTAACCTCCTCTCCCTGCCTCCAGCCCTAACAAACCCTAACCATACCCAGTTGCAGATACCACCTGTTATGGATCCAGATGGGGGTACTGCGTTCTTCCATCCCTCTGATCTCCCAATTGATCCTAGGTAGACCACCACCACCCTATCTTAAACAGACTTTATGTCCATCAGCCATTGGGAAAACCTGTTTAGCCTCTGAGCGTTCTGGTACATGACCAGGCCGCAGTCATGTGGGTGAAAACTGACAAACTTTGTCTTAACCGAGAAAGATCTTTATTGAACTATTAAAGCCTACAGAAAATAAAGAGCACACAAGTTTATGGAAAATAGATCTTGCACAAAAGGTTTGCAGTTACAAAAGAAAATAAAAGTAGTTGCTCCCATCTAACTGTCACTTCAAAGATTGTATGCAAACGGCGAGTATCACGATTAAGAGCTTATCAAAGGAAAAACAATTGTGAAAGCTTACTAAGATGTGTAAATCAATGTCACTTAACCTTCAATAAAATAATTACTACAAAAGTGTGTCTATTTTATGGCTACAACACATACGTCCAGAATACACATTTGTGAAAATACACTCTATGTCGACCTCCAAATCAGTATGCAACTCACTTTTACAATGAATCCCTCTATAACAATAAAGTGCTAGTGCTTGACATCCAATAAATACATTTCATGAATACAATTCATAAATATATCAATAAATAATTCAGTATTGCACTAGTCCATACACTGTTACAGTCCCCAAATCCAAAACAGCATGCTAGGAAATACATGTAATTAGAGATCCATATTTCCCTCAGAATCTTCAGTGGATCATATGAGAGTCCAGTTTCAGTTGTATATTTTTGCTGTTGCTGTTGTATATTTTTTGTCAGTTCGTTCTTTCTTTGTAGACCCCCAAAAGACAAACCGCTGTGACTAGCTAATGGGTCGTCCGGTGCATTTGTCCCATTTCATTGCCTTCTGGAGAACACACAATATTAAGGATAGGATCATCAAATCAGATTTTGGCCAACACATAGTAGAACAGACTTTACCTGTTGGACATCATAAATACATAAAATGCATTTACTGTACGTCAAGCACTAGCACTTTATTGTTACAGAAGGATTCATTGTAAAGTGAGTTGTATTGATTTAAAGTGTCATTGATTTAGACAGCTTTCACGATGGTTGTTTTTCCTTTGATAAACTTAAAGCATTATGGCAAAGTACCTTATTCATCTCCTATTGAAGATGAGCATCCAATGTCTAGAGGCCCCTCCCAAAAACTCTGCCTCCTTCCTAGTTGTCCATGGCTAACTAGTTCTCCTGTCACGTGTCTCTCTCACATGTCTCTAGTTTTATGATAGAATCTAAAGGCTAGAACAACACACAATTATTTAGCAGAAGTTGTCAGTTTCCCTAAACATAAGAAAGAGACCTGTCAAGGGGAAGCAAATGGCAATTCAATTGCCCTGTGCTTCCTGACTCTCCAAGCTAACTCAGAACTTGATTATGAAAAGGTGAATCAGAGGCCAGTTTAATATTAAAATGCCTATGCCTCAACATAACACCATCTGACACGATAGCCTGCGCAACAACCTTCAGTGCTTTCATGGTTGATGGGGAAAGACACAATTTTTCATAGAGAAGAACCTCCAACCTAGACTTCTTGTTCTGAATTAAAAGCTGTTGTGGACCCAGGATTTTCCAGGGCTTAGCTGTCTCCTGTTTCTTTAAGGGAGAAGTTTTTGTATGAGTGTCTCTGTGCACTGTACTCTCCAGCTGCAGTCTGGAATCTGTAGTTGTTAATACTGAAACCTTTAAGTGCATGTAAATTGCCCTGATCTCCAGTCTTTTAGAATAATCATGGGGCATCACATTTGCTATATATTTCAATAAATATACTGTTGTTTGCAACAGAATATTTATATTCCCAATTTTTCTCATTTGTCAAATTAAATAGGAAAATAGTGCATGGACTTGGTTTCACAATTCATGGACTCGGTTGTATGTCTAACATAGGATGCAGTTATCATTTTAGTAATGCACACTCAAAGGCTTGTGCCACAATAGTTGGGTACAGAATCAAACTCCATATTCCCAATCTGTTTCTATTCACTTTTAACAGTACTCTTCTGTTGTCTGATTAGTAATCTTGTGAATGAACTTGAAAGTGTGGAACAGTGATTAAATTTTGATTGATACAACGTTTGGACTCTGAACAGGCTTATTGAGATGGCACAGCACCGTTTCCCTCATTATTTTGCCACAGAAGAAAAACTTATTTCAATGCCCAGCAGCATTCATGTTTATCGGGAGCTCACTTGTGACAGTGTGCTTAAAAGGTAGGATCTGTTTGTGTACACCATGATGGCAATACATAAAACCATCCTGTATAGTATGCAATTGCACACAGTTTAGGCAGGAAGGTATAAGCCTGCAAGCCTTGAATTTCAGCATTATTTTCTACAATATATTTTCCATTAAAGAAGAACTACGGCTTGAAACACATTAGGGTTTATTGGGTATTAAACTTATGTTCATCCCTAGGAGCCTTTTGAATTTTACTGCTCTAAGGTGTTACCCTTGGCTATCTATGCAGATAACATAATAACATCAAACTTTTTAAATGTTGCAGTAGCATTTTTGTAGGCCTCCATGTTTCATTTTCTCTGCAGGTGGATAATGACATCAATTGTTTTGATGTCTTAAGAGCCTTTTTCTCAAAGATTTGCTGAGGGCCTTATGAATAATTGTGTCTAGCCCACAACAGTTTGTATTCTAATCTAAAGAAATCAGCATTTGATATTCAGAATTATGACGATCCACAAACTTTGTTTTGAATAAAGCATGTATCTCATTCTTAGCATATTTTTATTTTCGCAGGCTTTTACATTTTTAACAGTCAAAGTTGGGTGTGGGAGGAGTTGTAAGGAATCATGATTAATGACTAAGAGGAAAAGGACAGTTGGAAATACTGGATGCAAAGATACCTTCTGGCTGAGAAATGCTGTCTTCAGTTTTTTCAAGTAGATCCATTGAGTGAATATAAAGCAGGGATACATGGATTCTTCTAGTTGCACTCTGATCAGGATTTGTTTCATCTTTAGTCCTGACTTTTTGTTTGGATTGTCTTCTGTCTAATTTCAAAAAACTCTTGAGGAACAGAATTAGAATACACTTCACCATTTACTCAGTATCCATAGAAACTATGAAGAAGAGGGGGAGAAAATGTCAAGTGTAGGGTTGTGCTTTTCCACTGCTCTAAAAAGTATACCCATCTGTTGCAGCATAATCATAAAACAGAAACCCCTTTCAAAACTATTTGTTGAAATTTTTAAAAACTTGAAACATACAACTTTTTCATCCTTAGCACTAATTTTGAAGGGGTTTCAGTTTTTTAAAACATATTTTTGCTTCTGTAGTAGAGGTGTATATTTGCAGTTTTCTATACCAAGGGGGGTGGGGCGGGAATCGAAATTAGCCCTTTTTGTGCTTTTGAAAAAATGGCGTGTAAGAATACAGTACTATAGAACCCCCATTAAAATAAGCTCTTTTTTCAGAATTAAATTACTTATGGTGCACAATGGGGTAGTTTTGAAGGAGTTCCTTGCTGTTTTGATTTTCTTTTAAAACACATGGCCATGCTTCCCTTGAGGTCCCTGAAACTTGTGGTTAGATGTTCACACTGTTAAAGAGAAATGCTTACCCTGTGTAGGTGGTCTGTAAGGACATCCTAAAAGACATTGAGGAACTGCAGGCCTGTGGGAGAGGGGAGGGGGTACAACTTTATACTTAGCTTTCCCATCTGCAGGAATCATGTGGGAAAACTTTGATGCAAATAGAAGCTCTGTGAGCAGGAAATTTGTTGCATTAAACCTTACACACTGATATTAAAAACTAATAACGGCAGTGTTACTAACACTTTATTTATGAACCAATGTCTTTTTTCCAGGATTGAATCTCTGGAAGAAGAAATTATTTCTAAGAATGTCAAATTAGTAGTAATTGATTCTGTGGCTTCAGTAGTCAGAAAAGAGTTCGATACAAAACTTCAAGGCAATTTGTTGGAAAGAAGCAACTTGTTGACTAGAGAAGCATCAGTATTGAAATATTTGGCTGAAGAATTTTCAATACCGGTAAGTTTTCTTTCCTCTACTTGTGTATGATCTCTGACCTAAAGTTTTTATGTCAGAAGATCAAACACTTAAAAATAATGAGGGTTGGTAACAAATGGCTTGTAAATACATAACCTTGTATATGAAATATATCAACATGCTTCAGAAGTAACATGACAATTATATTTGCTTCTGATCTAAAAGATGGCTTTACAAAATTCTTCATACCATTTTCACGACTTTTACAATGTGGTATTTTAATTTGACGGAACTTTCTTAAAAGTATTCATTTCTCAATTACTGTCATGTTCACTAAGCAAGAAAATGTTTGAATATTTTGATCTTTGTAGGAAACTTGTTTTCTTGAGATCCCATTGTACAATTTTGGTTAACTTTTTTGGTAGTTGTATAAAATCAGTGCTGGAATGTTCATCCAGCTTTTTTAAAAAAGGGATTTTGAGCAGGAAATCCTTACTTTACTGTGCTCAACTTTTTTAAAAATCAAAAATGTAAAGCTTTTGGAAGGCTGTTCATTCTATCAGTCCAGAGCTAGAACATTCCTCTGCCCACAGTTCCCCTCCAAAAGGGGAGGGGTAGCAAATCGCAGCATGGTTATTCTTTCATTGTGAAACATTGTTTGGCAAACTTAGTAGCCAGCAAGATTCTCTGGGAGCCAAAGATGAGGATAGACTTCTTTCCTGACCTCTGCAGTGCTAATAACCAGGTTCAGCTTTTTTAGGTGTCTGTTTTTTGTACTTGGTTATATTGGCATTGGTCTAATGTTTGTGGGGATCATTGCACAAGAGATTAAATGACTTGGGATATGTTTTTGCATGGTTTGTGCTATGTGTTTCTATAGAAGAGAAAACACACATTATTGATAGCTGCTGAGAGGTGACTAGAAGTGTGCAACCCACCCCCCCAAAAAACCACAAGTCAGAAATTCACCCAGAAATACACCCTTTCTTTGCACAATGCAAAGAAATGCTGGCAAGCAACCAACCAACATCCATGCAGTTGTGTGCATGCGGGTTTGAGGAGGGAGGGGTCTCCTCCAGCCTCTGAATGCCGGGCTGATGCAAAGGCTCATGTTATGCATATCAGAGTGAAAATTGGAAATAATAAAGAATCATTAAAGGAGAGCCACATTGAGGAGAACCCAGGAATGTGTGGACCAGGTTTCCCATTCAGTGGCCTTCTGCTGCTGTCCTTTGCTTAGGGGCCACAACTGTTACTTGACTAAAGAAGTCCTAAGAAAATAACGGGTTGAGGACTATGAGGAACTTCACCCTGACTGGAAAGACTTCTAGTCTTTTCTGGCGTTTATTAACCCTGGGTTAAAGAGCAGGAAAGAAGGGTCTTAGCAAGTCTATGCACAGTCTCAGCACACCCAAATCTTGACAAATCAGTATTGCATATAGGAGGCAGATCTGATCAGATTTTTTGTTTCCTGTCAGGCTTTACTTTCCTTTAATGTACTACTCCTTCATTTAACTCTGGGTTAATGGTTTTAGTCAGAAAGGGATACTGGGCAACCTGTCCAGAATCCCGCTTTTACTAGAAAAAATACTTCCTGTGAAGAAAACGAGTGATCAATCCCACTCTTTCTGTGCCCTTTTATGCACAATGAAAGGAAACTTTGGCAGATGGGAACCATTATGCAGGGCAGGCGTATTTTCACATGGAAGGACTGATCTGGTTAGGTTATTATTTTCAAGCACTTTTATAGAACTTCACCATTCACTTTACCTCTTCCTATTTCATTCAACTCTAGGTTATTGTACCTGCCTTATACCTCATTTCCTTTTGTAGTCTGACTTCAGCACATGTAGAAACAGTAATGTAGAAATTTAAATTAAATTATCATTAACATTATCCCATGGAGAGATTTAGATACTGGGTTTGTGTTTTGAAGATTGATGGGTTGGATCCAGACCTCATTATGTGGCAGTGTACTATCTCAGACAATTTCCACTGACTTGAGCCTTTCCTGGGAGCCCTCTAGTTGAGAACATACAGAGTTGTTATGAGGGTCTAGAATTACTTGATTGATAGGTGTTATAGAACGTATTCCTTTTCCATAATGGAGGCAGTATTTAGGCAAAGGATGCTTCACAGAATCCCCTGGGAGTAGGATTGGGTAAGTATAGAGTATTTTAGATTTTGCTTCCCCCTCTGGGAGGTACTGCTAATTATCATCCCTGTGCTGAATCTAGTTTACAAAAAGAGAAAAGCAGTTTCTTCTATTCATCTTGTAAACAGGAAAGGTGTTCTGCCCAGTCACCAATAGGGGTGTGCAGCCCCAAAAGATTCGGGTTTCCTGCTTTGAGTTTACCCGAAGTGGGAAAAAATTTCGGAAATACCATAATTATGAAGTGGCAAGCCACTTCGGAATTATGGTATTTTACTCACTTTGGTATGCTCCGTAAATATTCGGAGCATACTGAAGTGAGGGGGGCCAACCCCTCCACCCCCACCTCCCACCCCCCTGGAGCAACCCCTCCACACCCCACACCCCTGGGGCACCCCCCCCCACTTACCTGGCCAGAGGGAGAGCGAGAGGGTCATCAGCTGGGTGGCAGGTTGCTGCAGTGGTGGCGGTGGCAGCACGAGGCTGCGATGGCCTGGAGCCAGCCGGCTCCTCTGCCGCCACACCGCCTCCTGAGCCTGCAGGGCAGTGGGGAAGGCTGGAGCCGCCTCCTCCGGCCCTTCCTGCTCCTCAGATGGCTGCGGCACCGTGGCGGCCATTTGAGGGGCAGGAAGGGCTGGAGGAGGCAGAGAAAGCCCTTCCTGCCCCTCAAATGGCTGCTGCGGTGCCGTGGGCAACAGGGAAGACCAGAGCCACCACTGCCACCGACAAGGTAAGTCGGGGGGGCTGGTGTTGGGGTGATGTTTAAAGGACCCCACCCCTGCTTGCAAGCAGTGGCGGGGCCCTTTAAACTCACCCCCGAAGCTTTTTTTTTTTTAAATAGATTTTATTGGATGAGGTGATATAAAATAGTTGGTTAATACATACAACTTATCCAAATTAAACCTTTCTAAATATATAACCCCACCCCCTCCCCTCCCCCTTTTCTCTATTGACTTCCAACAACACTCGAACCCCCTGTTTATTCATAGAGATTATTATTTCATTATAATACAATTATATTATGTTACCCATGGTAGAGATCTTATATATATTCCCTTCGTTAAAATCTTACTTAATAAAATTTAAAATCCCTCCAAAGACCACAATTGTCCCTTACCTCCCGAAGCTTTCTGAAGCATTACAAATGCTTCGGAAAGCTTTGATTCGGAAAACCCAAATCTTTACAGATCGGGTCCGATTCAGGCATTTTTTCCGAATTGGATTCCCAAACCGCACATGCCTACTCACCATAAAAGAATATCTTTCCATGAGGCAAGCATGCTCAGTGCTATTCTGTTTGTATAAATTGACTTTTCTGGATAGTGGCTTCTTCATGCAAAATTTTCATTGCCAGTTATTTAGTCTCTTTGCTTTTTAATGCATTTTAGCAAATTGCCATGGTAAATCACCTTAGGTATTGGTTAACTTCACAGCCATTAAGGGAGGGTCTGTCACTTCTCCTCAGGAAGTAAGGTTTAGCCCTGCCTTCTCTGTCTTGAAGCAGGAACTTTATGGTGCTGAATGCTTGACTGTCTATGTCAGTAACAGAAATGTATCAGGTAAAATTTTCCTTTTCACTACATACTGTAGTAGCTAAAATTATTCTTTAATAACAAAACTTTTACTTGAACACTGCTATGGTCTAAAATATATTTATAAGTAGTTTTGGCATTGCAGCCATCTGTGTGCTTTGTTATGTGTGTCTCAAAATATGCATTTCTGCAGTTTATGGTCTGACAAAGTGTTCCTTTTGGATGGAATAGCTGCACTCATAAAATTTTAATGCTGTTTTAGAAAAAGGAATGAAGAGGGCTAGTACACTAATTCTTGTTTCCATGCCACAGAGAAAAAATAATAGGTTATTGAAGAAAATGGTGTCTTAAAAATTATTCCTAAGGTGTTTTCCCATTGTTCATTTCATTTTGTAATAAATTACATTACTTGTCCCTGTATGTATTCTCTGATACAGTTGGCCTTGTTAAGGACAAAAGTGAAAATGTACAAATCTATAATTCTGTACCCTTGTCAGGCTCTGCTGCTGGTGGGTCAAAACTTGGGGCGGGGGGGGGGCACACCTTCCAGGGTTTCCCCTTTCTCCTGGGTGTGTTCTCCTGGAAGCCTCAAAAGTGGGTGAGGAGGAGGGTTTGAAGCACTCTTGTTACCTCTCTCTCCTCTGCACTAGCCTTTCTGGGGTGATGGCAAGGCTGGCAACCTCCTCTTGACCTCTCAAAGGAACCCCCCATTTGAAGGTCTACTCTGGGAGTGGCTCTGCTCCCAGGCTCCACCAACTTCCTGGAGAAGCCCCTCCGCTCTGGCTAACTGATGGTGTCAGGGGCCAGTCCCCTGGGGCTTCCCCTCATCACTGGCCTCTTCCTGCCTTGTAAAGGCCTGCCTCGGGGGGAGGGGGCTGTCTAGTCTTCTCCTCTCCAAAATTTTTTATAATTTTGGGGTCTGTTGAATTAGTAAAGTACATTTTTTGTTCAGAAATGTTCTTTCATTAGTGGCCACTCCCCCCCACCCCTTCCACTTTTCTCATATGACCTTTGAGGACTGAGGTTGCAAAGAACTGTAGAAGCATGTTTCATACATTTATTATTAATGACCAAATATATTATTTCTAATATGCACACTTCAAACACTGGTTACAAATGGAAATCATAGTCAGGGTTGATACAATTATTAAATCATGACTAAAGGGGGGATGGGAAAGGAGGGAGTAATTGGAGGGGGTGTTCCTGAACGTTACTCCTAATTTGTAAGTCATTGTTTATAGGGAACCAGTGTTGTGTGCATATGTGTCCATATTCTGTTTATGTAATATTTTTGTTCTTACCTATTGACTTGTATGCCTATTAGTCCATCCAGGTCCTGCAGCCTCAGGAATCAGCTTTGCTAAGGCAGGGGTGGGATGCAGGAAAGATTCCTGACCACCAACTTGTTCCACTGATGGATCATGGGACCCAATTTATTATTTCTCCTAAAAATGAAATACTGAATAGAACCAAGTAACTATTTTTAAATAAAAAGTTGCCTGATATTGTTGTTTTACTTGCATTACTTCACATTTAACTGTCTTATATACAGCTGTCAACAAGGCCTGCTAATCCATTTGACATGCTTTTAATTTTAATTAAACTGTTGAATAAAGGTAGTATCTGTTTTTCCTCCAGTTTTCAACAACTGTTTTCAACAAAGGAAGTTTGTAAGAAACATGCTTCAAGTTTACATATATGTTTTAACCTCAGACTTTAAATCTGCAGTCCAAATAAGGCAAAATATTGCTACAGTGAAAGAAGCCAGTATCTTCATTTAACAGAACAGCTTGTTCTTTTCATCTGACTTACTTGATGTCAGGTACTTGCAGCTTTTAAAACATCTGCTTCAGTCATCTTATTTTTTTTAATGCTGTGGCCTTGAGTTAGGAGTTTGATAGTTTTATTCTAATGTCTGCATTCAAACCAGTTCCCCTGTAAATGGCATATTTGTGTTAGCACTGAGTGTACAAAGCACCAGTTTGTTATATTTGGGACTGCTGGATGGTTCTGTAGCCTTTGGAAAAGAGGCATTGACAAATATGAATGTGATTAGCATATGGAGCTTGAGAGCCAGTTTGGTGTAGTGATTAAGAGCAGCAGGACTCTAATCTGGAGAACCGGGTTTGATTCCCCACTCCTCTGCTCGAAGCGAGCTGGGTGACCTTGGGTCAGTCACAGCTCTTCCAGAGCTCTCTTAGCTCCACCCACCTCACAGGGTGATTGTTGTGGGGATAGTAATAACATACTTTGTAAACCACTCTGAGTGAGTGTTAAATCATCTTGAAGGGCGGTATATAAATCAAATGTTATTAGCTTCCTTGTACAGAGAGACTATTGGTCCATCTAGCTGAATATTATCTACTTTTGACTGTCGGTGGTTCTGAGTGGTCTCAAGCAGAGAAAGGCCTTTTCTAACACCTGCTATCTGAGATCTTTTAAGATACTAGAGATTGAACTCGCAACCTTCTGCATGCAACACATGTGCTCTGCCAGGGGAGCCATGGTCTGTCACAAAGATCGAGGAGATACCTGGACAAGGAGATGAGCCATTGGCCCCTAAATTAAAGATCTGATGCTCTATAAATTGAGCTATCTGCGCAATGACATTTTGAATAATTTTTAAACTGAGTAAGTATAGAGGGTTTTACGTGGATATAGGTGTATCAAATATAATTATTTTATTATTATTTTATATTTAAAACACTTATATTCCACCTTTCCAACCAAAATAGGGTCCCTAAGGCAGCAAATAACAAATATAAAAACACTTAAAACATTAAACATTAAACATTAAAATGACATTTTATATATATATTGTATATATATATATATTATATATATATTGTATATATTGTATATATAAATACAATAAAACATATAGACATATAAGCAAACACACACAAATCAGGGAGGAGGCCAATAAAAGTTTACTGGGAGGGGGGTACACCAAACAAAAAAGTCTTCACCTGCTGGTGGAAGATAATGACAGAGGGAGACAGGTGAATCTCCCTGGAGAATGAGTTCCAAAGTGTCAGTGCCACAACTAAGAAGGCCCTTTCTCAGATTGCCAACCATGTAGCCTCAGAAGACAGGGGCACCAGAAACAAGGTCTCTGAAGATGATGGAGTGAACGTTCATATGGGAGAAGGCTCTCCTTAAAGTATGCTGATTCCAAGCTGTGTAAAGCTTTAAAGATCAATACCAGCACCGTGAATTGGGCCTGGAAGCAAATCAGGAGTCAATGTAGATGGAACTAGACTGGAGTGATATGGTCTCTATGACCCAGTCCAGTCAACAATCTGGTAGCAGCATTCTGTAGTAATTGCAGCTTTTGAACAGTTTTAGGTGCAATAGAACAGTAGGATTTGAATCAAGTGGTACCTTAGAGACCGACAAGATTTTCAGGGGCTCTGTCTTTTTAGAGACAGAGCTCTTTTCAGACTCTCAAAAGCTCATACCCTGAAAATCTTGTTGATCTCTAAGGTGTCACTGGACTCAATTCTTGCTGAGCTTGTGGACAGTTTTCAAGGATAGCCTCGCATTCTGCACACTGCATCTAGATGTTAACAGGGTATGCATTATAGTGGCAAGATCTTTTCTGTCCAGTAAGGGTCATAGCTGGCTCACCAGCCAAAGCTGGTGAAAGATGTTCCTGGCCACCACTGTCACCTGTTTATCCAACAGGAGACTTGGGTCCAGGAGCATCCCCAAGCTACAAGCCTGCTCCTGTAGGGGAGTGCAACCTCTCATGCCAAAAGGATATCAAATTAGCCTTTAGAGTAAGCTGATTACTTTTTCATGAAGAAGAGGCCATAAAAGCAGCCTGGGCATCACCATTTGTTCATCCACAGTCTTCCTGTGCAGTCCCACATGGGACTGCGCATGTGCAGGACTGCCGACTTTGGAGAATTCTATAGCTCAAAAATTCTAGGGGGCACCCTCGCTTCTCAGCGCGCGTGCGTGACTGTCTTTCCCACCGAAAACGGTCCCTAAGAGGTGGGGTGACGCCAACATATCCTCAGTTCCTCTTTCCTCGCTGACGGTAGAGGTTCCTAGCTCTTCTGCTTGTTCGAAAGTCCCATCGACGATATTGAAAACAGCTCTTTTCAAGCAATGTATGTCGTGTGATAGGAAGATGACCTGGTTGGATGGCTACTCGAACTGTCTCTACTGTTTGGAGGAGACCCACAACATGCACATGTGTAAGCATTGCTGCACCTTCAATTTGAAGGCCAGGGCTGAGCGGGCGGGTAGACTACAATCTTTCCTGTGGAAACGTGCCATGGAGGCAACGGATTTACCGGCCACGGCAAAGTCAACTGCCTCACCCGGTTCTGCTACCCGACCTGGTCCCAGTTCATTGGGATCGAAAACGTCATGCTCCTGCTCCTCTCCTCTTCGATCCACTCAGAATCAAAACTGCCACTGGAGCTGACTGCTACCTCAGTCCGAAGCTCCTCGGATCTGGTGCTCTTGGGTTCGAAGACTCCTAGCTCCAATTGGAAGACTCCAATCTCAACATCAGCTTCGGGATTGACAAGGGTGAGCCTAGAAAAGAGGAAGAAATGAAAACATCACTCATCTAAAAATGAGAAGGCAATCTTGGAAAGTGTGACCTCGGCTCCACCTCCCCCGGAACAGTCTGAGGATGCCGGTTCCAAGCCTACCAGTAAAAGACATCGAGGCTCGGGTGATCACCCATCACCCCGTGGCACTCCCCTTTCCAAAGGGAGTCAGGATGAAGACGTCATCCTGGTGGAAAACCCCCCAACCCATCAGGGTGGTCTAGGTCAACTTCTAGGGGTTCCTGGTCATCTCAATCATCCCAGGACCAGAGGGAACGGTTCAGACGCAGACGGAGCCCTTACTCCTGCAGGAGTTATTTGAGGGAGGGCCACTTATCTGTCGAACCACTGCCTTACTATCACAGAGAAGGTTCCTATTGCTCAGACCTTCCACCCAGGGGAGGCTCCAGATCCCCTTCATTGAGAGCTTACTCTTATGCAGGATCTAGGCGAACCCCGCAGCTGACTGAGGCAGATGTCGAGAGAAGCACCAGACATCGCAGGTCCAGTGATTCATTGCCATCTGACTCTCCTGAAGGAGAGATTGGCCCCGCAGAGGAAGCCTCTCCTACTGATGACTTCAGAGCATACAATGAATTACTCCAGTGTATGGCTAAGGCTAAGAGATCAATGTGACGTTCACAAAGTTCACGGATAAGATTTTACAACATACCTACTCTGGCTCTACCCCTGCACTCGCCTTCCCAGTGATTGAAGGATTTGTCGATCTGCTGAAGGGTTTGAATTTAAAACCGGCTTCTACCCCTGCTACTAACAGGAAGGTCAAGAACCTGTATAGGACAAAAGATGACCTCTGTCCCTTTCTCTCCCTTCACCCTCCTCCTTCGTCCCTAGTGACCGAGGAGATGCAGGTGAAGCTCAAACAAGACTCACTTTCTGTCCCATCCGATAAGGAAAGTAGGACGATGAATGCGATGGGACGTAAGATTTACACTTCCACTGCGTTTGGAGTGAAGATGGCTAATTATGCGGCGATGATGGTCGCTTATCAACTCCTTCTTTGGAACAAGGTGGCCAACTTTGTGCCTAAATTGCCTGAGGACCAGAAGATCTTCTTGAAAGTAATCCAAGAGGAAGTGGTCTGCTTATCCCTCCACCAGATCAACGCCTGCAGGAATATGGCAGACACATCTGTAAGGTCCCTGTTATCAGCTGTTGTCCTATGTCGCTATGCATGGTTGAGGACTACTGTGCTGCCTACGTATACCAAGAACAAGGTGGAGGATCTCCCTTTCGAGGGTCATACCTTGTTCTCAGAGAAGATGGATGACTCTCCAAGAAGCGAAAGGATAGACTTACAGCACGCTCTTATGGCGTTCTCCTGCTTCACCAGCAGCACTCCACTCCTAGATCTCATTATAGATCTTTCCAAAGAGGCCAACAGCACCGTTTTCAGCCATACCTGGGGTATGTTTACCAGAGCCAACGGTCCTACCAGAGCTCACAACCCTTCTCCAGAAAGAGGCAAAATCAGAAAAACAATCAGGGCGCTCATCAGCAGCATACTAAAGAGCAACCCCTGTCGCACAAATAGTTCTGACAATTACAAGGCTCTGACTCACTGTTTGGAGTCAGGCTGAGTGCTTATTTCTCTGAATGGTGTAGCATCACCTCGGATGTTTGGGTTCAAAAAATAGTTCAAGTTGGTTATAAAGTTGAATTTTTGCAGTTACTTTACTTAGGACTCCCTGTTTTTACTTCTGGAGTTTCACAACTGGGAGTGCTGGCTGAACTCTCAGCCCTTTTGGATAAGGGAGCCATTGAGGAAGTCACTGACTTCCTCGTTACTGGGTTTTTACTCAAAGTTGTTTGTGGTTGAAAAGAAGGATGGCGGTCTTAGTCCCATTTTACACCTTTGTAATCTGAACAAGTTTATTAGAGTTCATAAGTTTAAGATGGTTACGCTGCAGGCGGTCCTAACCTTACTGCCCTCACATTCCTGGTTCGCTGTTATAGACCTTAAGGACGCCTATTTCCATATCTCGATTTTTTCGGAACATAAGTTCTTCCACTTCTCTTATGGTACTTGTGTTTTCCAGTACAGGGTTCTGCCCTTTGGGTTATCTACTGCCCCACGGGTTTTCACCAAGTGCATGCTGTAGTAGTGGCCCATTTGAGAGTCCAGGGCTTCTGTATTTTCCTTTACCTTGATGACTGGCTGATTGTTGGGCATTCAGCCAAGGATGTAGGGAGACAGGTTTCTGTTACTCTCTCTACCTGCCTCCGCTTGGTTCTATTCATTAATCAGAAAAAATCTAAACTAACCCCTTCCCGAGTTGTTCAGTTCATAGGGGCTGTTCTGGATGGTACCCAGGATGCAGGATTCTTGCCTCGGGAAAGGGCTCTGAAGATTAAGGCTCTGATTAGAAGGCTTAAAAGATGCCACTTTCAGTCTGCCCGGTTCCTTCAAACCTTGTTGGGTTGCATGGTCACCACCGCTGTAGTGCCTCTAGCCAGATTGCACATGGGCCTATTACAACTCTGGTTCAGTTCCATTTTCTTCCCTGAGAGAGACCCTCAATATAGGAAATTCAACATCCCTAGGGAAGTCCTTAGATTCCTAGATTGGTGGTTGGTTGATTCAAATCTTTACAAAGGTGTCAAGTTTGGTTGTAGACAACCTCAGGTGTCTGTTACTATGGATGCTTCTAATCTAGGCTGGGGGGCTCATTGCGAAGGTTCCTACGCTCATGGGGTGTGGGACATCTCTGAGAGTTGTGAGCATATTAATTTACTGGAGCTGAGGGATGTGTTCTATGCCTTGATCTCCTTTTCAGATACCATAAGGAACAAGACTGTCCAGATACTTACGGACAATACAACTAATATGTTTTACATAAACAAGCAGGGGGGCACGGCGTCCGTGACTGCAACGAGGCAGTGAGAATCTGGACTTGGGCCATAAATCACTCGGTGTGGCTGCAGGCTGTTCATATCCCTGGTATAGACAACATGGTAGCAGATCACTTGAGCAAGTTGCAAGGGGACAACCATGAGTGGTCCCTTCAGGACACTTACTTAAATCCCATTTTATCCGAATGGGGGGGCTTCCCAATGTAGACCTTTTCGCTTCAGAGGAGAATCGCAAGGCCCTCAGCCCTGGGCTGGATGGTGTACACCCAAGAGTGCTCAAAGAACTTTCTAGAGAACTTGGAGAGACTCTGTCCATCATCTTCAAGGCCTCCTGGAGGACTGGGTATGTGCTGTAAGTTTGGAGAAGAGCAACTATTATCCCAATCTTTAAGAAGGGAAGAAGGATGACCTAGGAAACTACAGGCTGGTCAGTCTGACTTCTGTTGCTGGGAAGGTATTCAAGCAGATTTTAAAGGGATCCATCTGTAAGCATCTGAAGGACTGCTTAGTGATCTGAGGAAGTCAACATAGTTTTGTCCCCAACAGATCTTGTCAGACCAACCTGGTTTCCTTCTTTGATTGAGTGATGAGCTTACTGGATCATGGGAACTCTGTTGCCGGGATTTACTTGGATTTCAGCAAAGCTTTTGATAAGGTTTCCATGACATTCTAATGGGTAAACTGGAAGACTGCGGACTGGATTATAGAACAGCTTGGTGGATAGGGAACTGGTTAGAGGACTGCACCCAAAGAGTGGTGGTCAATGGTGTTTCCTCAGATTGGAGGAAGGTGTCCAGTGGTGTTACCTGAATTGGTCTCCTTGCAAGTAGTAGAATTGGGGGGGGGGAAGCAAGGAAGACAGCTATGTGAGAGGCTGGTAACTACAGGATCTTTTTCACCAATAATTTACAGAGCCCTTTCCCAAGGATACACACACGAAGCAGGTGTTCTTAATTAAAGGTTAATTTTAATTCGAGCGGCAAATGCATACACACAAGATTGCAAGCAAACAAACAAGAGACCTAGGAAAAGCAGTGGTGAAGGTGGAACAGATTTGAGGGAATGCAAGGCGATAATTACCTATCTGGAGAGCAGGGAAGTCCGCAGAGGGAAAGCTTCACTCAAACGCCAGCGTTCTCGGCAGGAGAGCAAGAGGCTTAGGGCAAACCTCAAGGGAACATATCACAAGGGAAATATCACAAGCAGCCATGTTAAAATGGCTACTAAAGATGCCGGAGGCCAGACTTCCGGTTTGGGATCCATGGAGGTCTAACGCAGCTCTAAGTGCTGAGCTGACCGGACTGCCGTTTCAACGGCCGGCGGGGCAAAAAGATCCCCGCAGCCAACTGTTCTCAGGCGGAGAACAGGCATAGAACGCTCAAATAGCTCAGGGCGCGTTGATCTCGGGCGAGGGGGGGTCCTATGCAACGGACTCTCTCCCGACCCTTGAGGTCCCACCCGAAGACAGGGCGGCTAAAATCTCTGCGGCAGTTCTGGAGCCAATGCGGTTGGCATAGGACCTACATGCCCAAGCTTCAACAGGGACAAGAAGAATTGATGGGAATCTGAGATTGAAACAGTGATTACAACCCGCGAAAAGTGCTGGAGAAGGTAAAGATCACTATCTCTTGAAACGGGACAGATTACTTAAAGCAATGAAACATTAAAGCAGACTTTTAAACTGCAACAGATTGATTAGAAGGAGGGGAGGATCCGGCAAGAACTATATTAGAAAAAGGACTAAGTTAAACGGAGTTATTAAAGAAATTGGACTATTGTTTTACATACCTGTGGTCACAAGGAGATATCAGGCTGTGAGAAAGCTTTACCATCGCGAGAACTGCTGTGGGAAGTCGGGAAACAGGAAGTACGTAATAGTGATAGAGTTGCTGGAGAGGAGCGGCCCTTGCCGGATGACAGGAAGAAGGGAATCGCCATTTTTGAAAGGGGAAGAGCTGCGGCTTCAGCGGAAGAGGAAGTAAGCCATATTGGATTACAAAAGCCATAGAGGAACCATAGAGAAAAGACGCCCGACATTTTGGACTCTTTAAATGACTTTTTTGCAAAAAGACCGGGACATTCAAAACAAACGAACACTAAGCCAAGCGCCACGGAGTTAAGGAAGCGAGCGGACTTATGGGAGCGAGGTAAAGCAAGCCCCACGATGTCGAAAAAAAAGTGGCAAACGGCTATAGAGAACTTGGATAAAAAACTTTCAGAAGCGATTAAAGAACTCAAGGATATGAAACCTGAGCTGGTGAAAGAGGTTAAAGAGACAGTAAAGAATGAACTGGCAGAAGTGAAGAAGGGAATGGAAACAATACAAAATGACCTGCAGGCGACACAGCAAAGAGTCAATGTAGTGGAAAATGCGGTGGAGAACCTTGCAGACACGCAACGAACAGAGATGAGGGTGATGAGGGGAAGAATGGCAGTTGCGGAGAGCAAGCATATGGAGAAGCAGCTGAGGTTTCGCGGCTTGCCGGAGGTAGAAGGAAAGACGGCCCAAGAACAGATTACCGAGGTGTTAGCTGAATACCTGGGAAAGGAGGAGGAGGAAACTGTGGCTATTCTAGATGTGGTGTATCGAATAAATTCAAGAATTGCGACCCAAAGGAAATTACCAAGAGACGTGATTGTGCAATTTACGACTAGAAATATAAGAGAAATAATTGTGAGTAAACAATTTCAAGAACCATTGGAGGTTGATGGCAAGACGGTTATTATTATGAAGGAGTTACCCAGATCGGTGTTGCTAGATCGGAAAAAATACAAAGCCTTAGTCCAGACTCTGAAGGACATGAAAATAAGGTACAGATGGGAATTACCAGAAGGAGTGTCCTTTGAATTTGGAGGAGTCAAAAAGCGCATTAGATCTGAACTAGAAATGGAAAAGTTTTTGAGGGACAATGAAAAGGACTTACCAACAACAAGGTTATGAATATGGAGTGTAAAGTGTTATCTTGGAATGTAAATGGACTTAACTCACCGAATAAGAGAAAAAGTATTTTCCACTGGCTATTAAAACAAAAATGTGATATTGTGTGTTTGCAAGAGACTCATATCAGAAAGCAGGATGTAAAATATCTTAAACTGAACAAATTGGGCAATGACTTCGTAGCGGCCTCAAAAAAGAAAAAAAGGGGAGTGGCATTGTATATAAAAGAGGAGCTACAGCCAAAATTAGTGATGAGAGATGTGGAAGCCAGATTTTTAGCAGTGGAATGTACATGGAATTTAAAGAGAGTGTTGGTGATTGGAATTTATGCACCTAATGGAGCAAAAGAAAGCTTCTTTGAGGATTTAAGGAAGCAATTAGATGAACTTTCTTACGACCAGATAATTCTTGCAGGAGACTTCAATGGAGTTACAAACTTGGAACAGGACAAAAAATCACCAACTGTACAAAAAAAAAGAGGATTACTACCAAAGACTTTTTTTGTATTAATGCAACAGGAAACTTTGGAAGATGTATGGAGAAGACAGAATCCTAAAGGCAGACAATATACGTTTTACTCTGCGAGACACTCTACGTTATCACGAATTGATATGATCTGTGCCTCAAAAGACTTAGCACTTTGGACTAAGGACGTAGAAATAATGCCCATGGTAGGCTCAAATCATAATCCAATTATGTGGAAGTTTGGAAAAAGAACCAAAAGGAAAGGATGGAGACTAAATGAGGACTTGTTACAAGAGGGAGAAAATATGGAGATGTTGAGAAGGGAAACTAAGTTCTTCATACAACACAACATTAATAGAGAAGTACCAACTAATAAGGTATGGGATACCTATAAGGCAGTAATTAGAGGTATACTAATGGACTTAAATGGAAGAGCTAGGAAAAAAAGAGAGGAGAAGAGACAGGAGATTATGGAGAAAATAAAAGCCAAAGAAATACAATTAAAGAAAAGACCAGGGAAAAAGAAAATATACCAGGATATTAAAATCCTTCAAGAGCAGTTGACGGCAATGAATAATAAAGAACTGGAATGGAATCTTAAGAGAATGAACCAAAAGTCGTTTGAAGGTGCAAATAAACCTGGGAAATATTTGGCGTGGCAATTGAAGAAGAGAAAGGAGAAGAAGACAATAAATAAAATATGTGAGGACAATAAAGTATATCTGGAACAGACGGCTATCAGCAGAGCCTTTTACAAATTTTATGCTAAACTGTACAACAAAAAAGAAGTGAACAAAGACTCAATAGCGACGTACTTGGGGAAAATGAAGCTCCCAGTAATTTCGGAAAGATGGAGAGACAAACTGAACAGTGAAGTAACGGAGGAAGAGATAAGGAAGGCAATACAGTCAACAAATCTGGGAAAGGCGCTAGGACCGGATGGACTTACAGCCAAATTTTACAAGGTAATGGTCAATGAACTGGTGCCATTCCTAAAAGAAGTCATCAATGGTGTTTTGAGGGATCAAAGGATTCCTGATACTTGGAGTGAAGCTAACATATCATTGATCCCCAAAGAAGGACAAGGTTTGACTAATGTTAAAAATTACAGACCTATTTCACTACTTAATAATGATTATAAAATCTTTGCGAAGATATTGGCGGAAAGAGTAAAGGGATGGCTTTCCGAAGTTATTGAGGAGGAACAAGCTGGTTTTTTACCAAACAGACAAATTAAAGACAATTTAAGGACAGTTATAAATGCTATTGAATACTATGACAAGTGTTGTGATAAGGAGGTTGGTTTCTTCTTTGTGGATGCTGAAAAAGCATTTGACAATTTGAACTGGGATTTTATGTTTGCCACTATGGAACAGCTACAAATGGGGGAAAGATTCATAAGAGCAGTGAAAGAAATCTACAGAGACCAGAGTGCAGCAATTGTGGTGAATGACGAGGTGACTAAGAAACTGACTATAGGTAAAGGTACAAGACAAGGTTGCCCGTTGTCTCCACTGTTGTTTACTTTGGTTTTGGAAATATTGATGATACAGATTCGAGAAGATAATGCAATCCGTGGAATAAAAATAAAAGACTTTTCCTACAAGGTCAGAGCATTTGCGGACGACATAATGTTAATTGTGGAAGATCCAACTGAGAATATGCCAAAGGTAATAGAAAAAATTAAGGAATTTGGAGATTTGGCAGGATTCTATGTAAATAAAAAGAAGTCCAAGATATTATGCAAAAATATGACCAAACAAAAACAACAGTTATTAACGGAAATAACAGATTGTGAAGTAACAAGTAAGGTGAAATATTTGGGAATTGAACTGACTGCAAAGAATATAGATCTATTCAAGAATAATTATGAGAAACTGTGGACTCAGATAGAGCAAGATTTAATTAAATGGAATAGATTGAATTTGTCATGGTTGGGAAGAATTGCAGTAGTTAAGATGAATGTGCTGCCAAGAGTGATGTTTCTGTTACAAACAATACCAATTATTCGGGACTCTAAGCAGTTTGGAAAATGGCAGAGGAAAATATCGGACTTTGTTTGGGCAGGCAAGAAGCCTCGAGTGAAAATGAAAGTATTACAAGACGCAAAAGAGAGAGGGGGAATGCAACTGCCCAATCTAAGACTCTACTACGATGCAATCTGTTTGGTGTGGCTGAAAGACTGGATGATGCTCAAAAACCGCAAAGTACTGGCCTTAGAAGGATATAAAAAAATATTTGGATGGCATGCATATCTGTGGTATGACAAAATAAAAGCAGACTCTATGTTTTTACACCATTACATTCGGAGAAGCCTCTTCACAATTTGGAAGAAGTATAGAGATTACCTACAGGAAGGAATTCCCTCCTGGGTGGTTCCTTATGAAGTAATAGATCCGAGAACTGTTGATAATGAACAACAGTGTTTAACATATAAGGAGATAACACGAATAGAATTTTCCAAACTAAGAATAAAGACGCAAGACAAGTTGGCTCCAAGTTATGATTGGTTTCAATATAGACAGATTAGAGATCTCTATAACTCGGACTGTGTGAAAGGAGGGGTAAGAATGGAGAATTCGGAATTAGAGGAGGTAATTTTACAAGAGGATAAAAAGGAAATCTCTAAGACTTATAAAGTGTTGCTAAAATGGTACACAGAAGATGAGACAGTTAAAGTGCAAATGGTGAAGTGGGCTATAAACTTTAATAAAGAAATAACAATGGAGGCGTGGGAATACTTGTGGAAGAATACATTGAAGATCACGACATGCACTAACATTAAAGAGAACGTTTACAAAATGATTTATCGTTGGTATTTGACACCAAAGAAAATTGCGTTAGGGAATTTGAACATGTCTAATAAATGCTGGAAATCTAAAAAGCATGAAGGATCGTTGTACCACATGTGGTGGACTTGTGAGGTAGCTAGGCAGTACTGGGGGGAAATAATAAGAGTGATAAGTGAGATTTTACAATTTCAAGTTAATAAGAACCCAGAACTCCTGCTACTGAACTTGGGAATGGAGGATATTCCGGCACAATACAGGACATTGTTATTTTACATGACAGCAGCGGCTAGACTTTTGTATGCGCAAAAATGGAAAGTACAAGAAGTGCCAACTATCGAGGACTGGATTTACAAATTGCTGTACATGGCGGAAATGGACAAAATGACAAGGAAACTGAGAGACCTTGATCCAGGACAGTTTAACATGGATTGGGAAAAGTTGAAGCAATATTTGGTGAAAAAATGGGAGGTGGGAGGAGAACTGTGGCAGTTTGAAAATTACTGAAATACAACAAAAGAAGAGGGAAGTGACTTTACCGAGGGGAGGAGAGTTAAATGAGAAATTCTAAGCAAATATTTTATTTGACTACTATATATAGTACTAAGTAATAGAGGTGTTATTATAAGAATTATAAGGATAGAAATTAACTAATTTTATTTCTGGCAGATACTTGTATAATGGAGAAATTATATAACTAAAATAGAATGAATATAAGATAGAGGGAAGTAAAGAGCAACATACAGAGTACAAGTTAAATTGATTGACTTACAGTGAATGTATACAATGCTTATAGAAGTACTTAAAGTTATGCAGAATAAGGGACAAATTGTTTGCCCCATATTGACGAGACAAGAATGAAATAAGATAGAATATGGAGTACAAAAGTAGACAAATGACTGTTATTATTAAAGAATATATGCCAGGAATGTAACATTTAGTTGATAAGTTGAGTGGGAAAGGGAATAGAGATAGCACTGTGTTATAATAGAAGCTTAGAAGAGTGTGAAAGTATATGTTTAATAGAATAAAATAAGTTTGAAATGAGTAGGGGGGAAAAACGGATAAGGGGTTGGAAAACTGTTGGAAGTCAACAAAAGGGGGGGAAGGGAGGGGGTTAGAACTGGAATTTTTAAAGGAAATTGACTGTAATAGATATTATAGAGATTTCTAATCCAATAAAAAAAAATTTTTTTAAAAAAAAAGATGCTGGAGGCCAGACCGACTGCTTACAGTGCGATGCCGCAGGGCTTTTTGGGGGGTTCGGTACTTTTCAATATTTTTATCAATGATCTTGATGAAGGGGCAAACAGGCTACTCATTAAATTTGTTGGTGATACCAAATTGGGAGGAGTGGCAAACACACAAGAAGATAGCGTTAAAATTCAACAAGACCTGAATACTCTGGAGAAGTGGGCGGTTGTGAACAGGATGCAATTCAACATAGATACGTGCACAGTATTACATCTGGACCACAAAAATGTAAAGCACAAATACTGGATGGGGGATACACTTCTGGGTAGTAGTGTATGCAAAAGAGATCTTGGGGTAAGAGCGGACTGTAAACTAAATATGATCAGTCTGTGTGATGCAGTGGCAAATTCAGTCTTGGGTTATATCAAAAGGGCTATTGCATCGAAATTGCAGGAGGTCATAGTCCCTTTTTATATTGCCTTGGTCAGGCTGCACCTGGATTATTGTGTGCAGTTCTGGAGGCCCCACTTCAAAAAGGATGTGGACAAAATCGAGAGGGTGCAGAAGAGAGCAACGAGGATGATCAAGGGTCTGCAGTCTGAGCCCTAAGAGGAAAGGCTGAGGGCCTTGGGAATGTTTAGTTTGGAGGAGATTGAGGGGGGATATGATTGTTCTCTTTAAATATTTGAAAGGCTTTCGTTTGGAGGAGGGCAAGGAGCTGTTTCAATTGGCAGCAGAGGTTAAGACCCGAAGCAACAGGCTTAAATTACATGCAGAAAGGTACCGGCTGGATATTAGAAAAAACTTATTAACTGGCAGAGTAGTTCAAAGGTGGAATCAGCTGCCTAGGGAGGTGGTGAGCTCCTCGTCACTGGCAGTTTTCAAGAAGAGGTTGGATGAATATTTGTCAAGGATGCTTTACGCTCATCCTGCGTTGGGCAGGGGGTTGGACTAGAAGGTCTGTATGGCTCCTTCCAACTCTGTGATTCTGTGAATCTCTGTGGGGTAGGATGGAAGCAAAGAACCCAGCAGATTTATTGGCAGCAGCAGGGCAAGCTGACCAGCTGGAAATAAGAAGGAAATTGGAGTCTCAAGAGTGGAAACAAGACGCAAGCAGAGGGTGCAGAAACCTTGACAGGAGGATTTGCCTTGTTTGGTGAAGGTTTCCAGCTCACTTTACTCCACATTGTTAACCGCCAAAGCTGTCAGCTTCTTAGGAGATAGAGCACCCAATACCTGTTTTGAAGGAGGGGCACCTAAAGAGAGACTGCCCTGTGAAATTGCATCCAGGATCAGCCCTGGCTCAGCCAGCAGCCATAACAGGGATTTTTCTTTGTTTCCAGGATGGGAGGAAGCAGGAGAGAAGGAAATTTGTTCCCCAATGGAAGAGAAAATTTTGATGGGGCGAGAGGGATACTTGTTCAGATCTCTTCCATCCAGAGTACTCCTGGAATTTAGAGGGTGGAATGGGATGGTGGGATGTTGCTGTCCATTCACAGCACCCTGTGCAGTTTCTGCTGGGAGGCAATCTGATGGTACAAATATGCTTTTAATGCTATCACCAGAAATCAAGCTGCCTCAGGGAAACTAACCAACCAGTGGGGGAAGAGGAGATGCAGGATCAGGGATCTGTGGCCAAGTGTGCTACAGACAAAGAAGGGAGGGAGGAGCATCCCACAAGCCCACAGCAGTCATAACTCCAAAGTGATCCATGGATGCTTCCAAGCCTCAAGGAAGGGAGCCAGCAGAGAAAATGACTCCTGGCATGGAAAGAAAAGATAATGAGGATCATAGGCAAGTGGAGCAAGCCAGTGCTGTCCCAGTGCAGCTGAGTGCCCTGCCCAGAAGCAGACAGCAGATCCAAGCCTGGCTGAAGTTTGTAAAGAGGTGGAAGATACTTCTATGGAGGTACTTTCTACCAGGTTTATGGGTAGCAAGACTCTCCTATATCTGAAGAAGGGAGCTTTGATTCTTGAAAGTTAATAGCCTGAAAATCTTGTTAGTTTCTATGATGCCACTGGACTCAAATCTTGACGTGATTAAAAAAGAATGTAAATAAATTTTCGTTTTGAATGGGAACAGCTTAAACAATTTCTGCAGAAAGAGTTGTGTGTATACCTTCCACTTATCTCTCTACTGAGTTATCATACTCTGAAACAGTAATTTTTTCTTTTCTCAATATTTGTCTTTTTGTGCTGAATATCCAGACTTATGAAGAGCTCTATGAAACTCATTGAGTTGTGGTAATTCGATCCTAATAAAATGTTAACATCTGCTACGTTCAAACATTTCCTGTGGACCAATAATTTTTAACCAATAGAGAGTGTGTTTATCATGCAGATAAGTCCAAAATAAGAAGTGAAAAGTCTTTAAAAAGAAATATTTCATCTCTTTCCTATTGTTTGAAAGGAGAAAAACTAGAATGGGAACTGTGGATTTGGACTACATTTTCTTTTCCTAAGATAACTTAATGTCGTAATTCTTATTTCAAAACATTGCAGGTTTTGGGAAACAATTTCAAATGAATTTCTGTTGAACTAAACAGAATTTATTGCTAGAAGAGAAATTTGATATAAATTGGAAAATAAATGTGAATTGTCTGTTAGGTTAGTAAAATGGTGATTCCCAAGAAGCTGATCCTTTACACGAATAATCTAATTCTAGGCTTCCTGTTTGTAGGTATTTGCTCCAAAGGACTATTTTCTAACTTTAGTTAGTTTTTTACCTTTCATATGTTCTTCTTCCTTCACAGTCCTAAGTCCTAATTTCCCTGCATTTGCTTATTATCAGCCAATATCACAACAGTCTTATCCTTTCTTACACATTCTTCCATAATTGTCCTATTTTCCAGTTTGGAATACAAAAATAACATATACATTACATGGTTTGAGTGTACTACTACAGGTGCTGCAGAATGGAGTTGGATGTTTTACAGATCATCTCTGTTTGATACACTCACAATTGTACTTTTCTTTTTGTGGCAAACATGAAGAATTTGGCTCTTAGGGTGATGGAATTTTAATTTTTGGTGTAACATAAACACTGTTTCCTGTATATAAATCTGGAATTCATAAATGGCTACAGCAGTTACATTTTGATATTTGTGAACAATCTTCTAATCAACCATAGCAACTTTTGTGGTTAGGAAAAATGCAGAAAGTACCAAATACATTATAGAAGCTGCTGCAGCTGAAAAATATGAGTTCACTGTTCAAGTTCTACAGTGCTCATAAATAGATCCACTAGAGCCTGAGGAAACTGGCCTGACATCTGAAGATGCTCGAGTCTGAACAGGGTGGAATATTTAGTATCCTAATGTGAAGGCTAGAATCTTGTTGCCTCTTACATAAGATTTAGTGAGTGGGAACCTACTGTCAGAAAACTGTATATTACCTTCTACTCTGTGGTGCCAGACATAGCCGTACTTTTTCTTAGTAAAGATACTGAACTGAAGTGCAGACACAGTAGATGGCGCTTTAATTCTGATGGAAAAGAGTAAAATCTGTTTTAACTTCTAAAGTATACTTTAAAAAAACCTAAAGGTGATATTTCATAAGTAAAGCAGTTTGAAAGCTTATGCTGCTGATAAGATAAGCACAGTTTAATTTTTTTCTTAAACAAGCAGCTTTTCTCAGAGTCACTGTGTTTATGCTCCATTAGTCTCTCGAAATGTAAGATGCAGTCAGTTGGAGTCATAAATGCATTGGTGCAGTGTATTATTTCCCTTTTAAATGTTGCCAGGTTTTTTTTTTTGCTTTGTTGTTATCATCTGTTCTTCCAATCAATTGCTCTGAGATTAATTTCTTGCTTCATTTCCTTGTCTTTGTAGCTTGCTTAACAGTTGTCACACTTGCTTGAATATGCAGTTCTCAGAACTGTAGAATGTTGCGGGAATATATTGATAAGTAATCCGCTGTAAAGTGTATCTGTTTTTCTTACTGCAGGTTCTAGTGACTATGGAGATGCCTGTCAAAACAGGTCAGTTTAACTGACTGTGAACAAAAAAATGAAGATTTTTCTAAAGTATTTTCATGGCTGTTCAGTGACATCCCACATGCATATATCTATGCCTTAGCATTTTTCTTTTTTTAAAAAAATATATTTTATTTTCTAAACAAATAATAGGGTACAGAAAGAAAAAAGGGAAAGGGAATAAAACTTATAATTGAAGAAAAGTTAAGATACACCTTACAAGGACTGTTTAAAAATACAATAACTCTATAACATTTATAATGACATGCAGATTATAACACACTGTTCTCCAAAATGTTTTGTCTCTCCCTCCTAGTAAATCTCATTATTAAAAAACGTACAAGATGTTTTGTATTATGCTTTAAAATATTTTATACCGATGTTAGTTATTACACTTATCTTACATCCAGACTAATTATATATAAGATATTATAACCAGCAAAAATTTATTACTGCCTATAATAAATTGTATTCTATTAGATATATTTGTCAATATATATCTATATACTATCTCAAGAATTTAAAACTTAAACAATATCTTTGTAACCTCTAATAATCAAAACTCATCACCAAATTTACAGTTAATTTGTCTGATTTATTTCCAATCTTTATCTATAATAGGCAAAATAAGTTTCCTATTTCTTTACAAATTCTTTAATTGATCTTCTGTCTTAGCATTTTTCAATCTTTAATTTGCACGGTATGATGAGTTATCACTGCAGTGCTCTGCTATTGAAACTGAATTGCTGGCACTCTTAGTTTTAAAATTTTGTTACTTTGGTCCAGTCATCCATACAGCTGTTTATTTCTTGTAGTATTTGTATCTCATTATGATTATCAGGATGTACTGAATGGCTTAGGACTGTTCTTTGATTTCACTTTTCTAATGCCTTGTGGAGATGATATAGCAAATCCTCAACCATTCCGCTATCTGTCTTCTGTTTGTTTAGATGACTGAAGTAAACATGCTGATAAACATATTTTACACTTTCATTTAATCAAAGCTCAGCTTGACAAGTCAAAGAACATTGAGCTATTATGTTTCACTAACAAACCCCCCACAAAGTTTGGGGAAAAGCTTAGACTTTTGAATACAAACTGGTTAATATAGCAGGAAAATGCTAAGATTCCTGTACTCAAAGTGTGAAGTGTGTGCTCTGGTGGTATTGTCAGTCTCCCCCTTCCCCCACCCGCTGTAGCTCCTAACTTTCTTAGATACTGCATCCTTCCCAGTGATGACAATGGTAGGTCCGAACAGCCACTGTAACCTTCACTTACCATGTCACTCACTTTGATTATGACTGAGTCATCTGGAGACACTCCTTTACACTGGCAGTTGGCTAGATGAGTGGATGGATATACAAGGGTGTGGAGAAATGCCCTTTACTTCAGGGCTACATCCCAATATTTCGAGATTTGGGGCTTGCAGAAACCCTGGTGATGGAGAATGCCCTCAAGTCATAGCTGACTTATGACAACCCCAAGCTGTAAGCAGTCACCCCGGCCTCCGGCATCTTTAATAGCCATTTTAACATGGCTGCTTGCGATATTAAAAATCACCAGGTCTCTGGATTTAAAATGGCAGCTTGTATTGCAGCCAGAGGACCTCCAGCCATCAGTTGCTGAGTCCCTCCCGGGAGATCCAGGCATGAATGGAATGCCTCATAGAAATAAGGAGTGATTAGAGGTGATTGGATTTGCAGTCCTTCCAGCCCCTAAGGAGTCCAGCGAAATAAAGGTCTCCCAGAGTCATCCCCACTTAACACATTCCTTTTCCTCCTTCTTTGATGAAATCTCCTGTCCTTGATTGAGGAGCTACTCAAATGACATTCATAAGTATTTACAGTATTCCTAGGAGAGTACATTCCCCAACTAAATTTATCAACAGTCTGGTGGACTTAATTAACCAGCTGTCCCTTTGTGCAGCACTAGAACAAATTTTGCATTTGCCTTCTCACACCCCAGCAGCTACCAGTCAAGGTAATCAAACCTTTTGTCAATCCCAGGAACTGGCCATTGGAGTCTTTGTTCTAATGGCTAGGTAGGTTCTCCCACCTCAGGGCACGTTTTACCTATAAAGGCAGGGCCCTGGCCCATTCAAATTGTGCACACTTCCTGGCTGCTCCCTTAGGGTTGCTTCCTTAAGTCCCTCTCTCTTCGTACACGCTTACCGGATTCAAAGCGCTGTTCCCTTGATGTTTGCTCTAAGCCTCTTGCTCTCCTGCCGAGAACGCTGGCATTTGAAGCTCTCCCTCTGCGGACTTCCCTGCTCTCCGGATAGGTAATTATCGCCTTGCAATCCCTCAAATCTATTCCGCCTTCACCACTGCTTTTCCTAGGCCTCTTGTGTGTTTGCTTGTAATCTTGTGTGTATGCATTTACCTCTTGAATTAAAATTATCCTTTAATTAAGAACACCAGCTTCATGTGTGTATCCTTGGGAAAGGGCTCCGTAAATTATTGGTGAAAAAGATCCTGTAGTTACCAGCCTCTCACATAGCTGTCTTCCTTGCTTACTAATTCCCCCCACAAATTCTACTACTCGCAAGGGGACCAATTCAGGTAACATAGCGGGGTTTTCATGGCAAGAGACTAACAGAGGTGGCTTCCGATTGCCTGCCTCTGCGACCCTGGTCTTCGTTGGAGGTCTCCCATCCAATTACTAAGCAAGTCCAGCCCTGCTTAGCTTCTGAGATCTGATGAGATCATACTCGCCTGGGCTATCCAGGTCAGGGTGCAGAAACCCTACACTTAGTTTTTAAAATGGGGGGGGGGGCAGAAGATAGGCAAGAAGGGGAAAGTTTTGCTCCCAAGTATCCCCCATCCTGTCACTGCTCTGTTGAGTCCCCAGCGATCTGGGCGATCAGTGAGGGCGATCTGGCTGCGACATCTGTCACCCCATTGATCACCAGGGTTGATTAGGCTGATCTGGCTGGCTAGGCGGATGTCCCCTTCCTTCTTCACCACTCCATGTGCGGCCCTCCTGAAGCTGCACGCTTGGTAGAAGAGGACGACCATCCCAGATAGGAGCGTACCGTTCCTCGAGTACCCAGCCATCAAACCTTTATAAATGAAAATTCTATTATCCCAGTGGAAGACAATGAAATTGTCAGTTCATAACTGACATTTAGAACCTGATAGACTAGGGATGGGAAAGGCTAGATAATATCTTCCTGGAGACTTCAGGAAGGGAAGTTATAACTTACAGGGGTGTTGGGCATACAGAGAAGATAAAGTCCTTTGGCATGGAGGGAACAGGGTCCATTTTGGCTGATTTCAACTAGTGGTAGTTTGCAGGAAGGAGCTTTCATATTGGGTTCCATCTTGGATGGTGGCCATTACCACTTGGAGTAGACAAAGGGCAGACAGCCTGGACAAGGATTCCAAGGTAATGGGAAGCTTTTAGAACACTAACATTTTCATTTAAAGAGCCTGCCTTACAACAAGACCAGCTAGGACATGCATATGGTTGAGGGACAGAGGACTATGTTAGCAGAAACTTTCCTGTGTATTCCTTGCTTAGTCCGTTGCTGCGCAGAGTATGTATGTGGACTTTTCTGTTTCTATAAACCCGTTTCTATTTTAAATAGATAAAATGCTTGTAGTTAGTCTCTGTACCACATAGACCTTGACCATTTGAACATGCTGTCTAAAATGGGTGCCAAGGAAAGGGAGGCAGTTGATTACTAGGTTGTTATTTCCTTGGGAGTGTGCAAGTGCACTTCCCATAGTAACTAGTTGTTGAGTAGCAGAAGATATGGACACTAGGTGGAGCCTTTAGAATGCAGCAATATCGAAGAGGGCAACGGTCCAAGAAACAAATCAAAAAAGGGCAAGAGAAAAAAGCCAAGAGACCGTAAACTGGCTACTCAAATTGTATTTATATTAAGCACGCCGAACACAAGGAAGAAAAAAAGAGAAGGGGGAGCGCCTGGTTTCTCAGATGCTCCCGACGGGAAAACGGCAACGGGTTTGCCAGGCTAAATTATCCCGTTTCGCAGTAAATTAAGCTTCTTCACCGGCCATTGTCATAAATTTCTGAAAACGAACAAAACGCAATTCTTTACCCAATGAACAATTTTACACGGAGGGCAGAATTATCATGAAAAGTTATACAAAAAAAATATACATATCACAGTTGCATTTACCATTGTGACATAATTCTCTTCATTTTGAACCCAATTCGGCAGACAGGAACAGAAGGTTTCTTCTCAATCTCAAATGTCCTTGTATATTTTTCTCCCATCTGCAGCCCATCAAGGGCTTGCGTGATCATGCCCAAAGATAATGGAAACAGTCATGACATTACAAATTTAAAGGAGAATGGAACGAAAATTATAATTAACAATTAAAGCAATCGGGACCAATAGATCTGTTGCTGCAAATAGTACACGAGCCTTATCCCAAAAACTGGGTGAAGTCGATCTCGTGATTAAGTACTTTTGGTGCCACAGTCCCGAGAGTAAAAATCCATCTGGCTTCCAAACGAAGTAAAGCTTTACGATCGGCCGAGCCCCCTTTCTTGTCCAGCACTTGCAATACAGTGTAGCAAAATTCACGCTCACTTTTATGGTATGTTATGAAGTGTTGGGTAAGCGGAGCCTCAATCATGGCATTTCTGATTTTGGACATATGCTCCTGGATCCTAATAGTGCTACCAATATACAGCAGGTTACACGAGCATTGAATGGCATAAATGACGCCTGAAGAACTACATGTAGAAAAGCTTTTTGTATACAACTTCTCCCCGTTAGCTGGGTTAACCATAGCATCAACATTTACAGAAAAACGGCAAACATTGCAATGACCACATGGGAAGTGGCTGGTAGGTCGGGGGGTCCTCGCCAATGATCTAGTCCTACCAAAATCCGAGTGTACCACTGCATCTTTAATATTGTTGGTTTTCCGAAGTCTAATTAAAGAAAATTCGGCACAGCCGGTTATACTCTGGATAATGTGCCAGTTACGTTTAACAATCCTCGTGATGGGCATCGCTAAAGGGGAATAGTCTATGGACCATGCTATCCTGTTTTGTTCTTTCTTAGTAGACGGGGCTAAAAGGGAACGTCTAGAAATCCCACTGGCTCTCACTCTGGCTTTTTCGACTACATGATATGGGTAGCCTCTCTCCATAAAGGCCTGCTGTAGTCTGATAGCCTCCCTCTCGTAATCCTTTTTATTGGTTGAGTTGCGTTTAATCCGTAAGAATTGACCGAAAGGGATGTTTCTAATTAAATTAATATTGTGATGTGATGAATAATGGAGATATGCCCATCTGTCAGTGGGTTTCCTAAATGGTTTCACACCTAATGTGTGGACAGTATTTTTGTAAATTATTACATCCAAGAAATTAATACTATGTTGATTAGATTGCCACGTAAATTTAATGTTGTGGTCTACTGAATTCATCCATTCTCCTAGCCCATCTATACAAGTATTATTCCTCAGGATCATGGCCACATCGTCTATGTACCTTTTGTAATAAATTATCTCCTCATAAAAAGGATTCACTTTTGGATTCAGGAGGTGTGATGCTTCCAAATCTGCCATATATAATACGGCGATGCTCGGGGCTGCTGCACACCCCATGGCAACTCCCTTACACTGAAAGAAAAATTGATCCCTAAACCGAAAATAATTTTTCTCCAAAATAATGTCTACTAATTGCAACAGAAATTGAGTGGGGGGAACCTGCGAGGTTCTGGCAAGAAGAACCTTCTCTACTACTGCTCTGGCACTCTGACTTAATCAAGAGATCGACTTCACCCCGTTTTTGGGATAAGGCTTGTGTACTATTTGCAGCAACAGATCTATTGGTCCCGATTGCTTTAATTGTTAATTATAATTTTCATTCCGTTCTCCTTTAAATTTGTAATGTCATGACTGTTTCCATTATCTTTGGGCGTGCTATTTAAATCACGCAAGCCCTTGATGGTCTGCAGATGGGAGAAAAATATACAAGGACATTTGGGATTGAGAAGAAACCTTCTGTTCCTGTCTGCCGAATTGGGTTCAAAATGAAGAGAATTATGTCACAATGGTAAATGCAACTGTGATATGTATATATTTTTTGTATAACTTTTCATGATAATTCTGCCCTCCGTGTAAAATTGTTCATTGGGTAAAGAATTGCGTTTTGTTCGTTTTCAGAAATTTATGACAATGGCCGGTGAAGAAGCTTAATTTACTGCGAAACGGGATAATTTAGTCTGGCAAACCCGTTGCCGTTTTCTCATCGGGAGCATCTGAGAAACCAGGCGCTCCCCCTTCCCTTTTTTTCTTCCTTGTGTTCGGCGTGCTTAATATAAATACAATTTGAGTAGCCAGTTTACGGTCTCTTGGCTTTTTTCTCTTGCCCTTTTTTGGATTTGGAGCCTTTAGAATGACAACATGGAAGGTAAGCTAGGAGTGCTGGCCCTCTTGGCAGGAATTTCCAAAGTTGAACAGCTGGTGATAGGATACTGAAGCAGAAGCATGAGAAAACTCCTTCGAGTTGGGCAGACGTGGGAGAACAGCATGTTGCTATGTGGAAACTTGGGAATAACACTGAGTACCTAGATGCCTCTGAGGGCTGAGATAGAATAGGGCTTGAAGGTCAGTAGGGCTGTTCCATAATAGAGGGCTTTCTTAGTATATATGCTTCCATGTTATTTCTGTGCAGGCAGCCTTTAAATAACTTGTATTTTTCACATCTGAGCATGTCTGGAATTTTGAAGGTAAATTTCTTAGTAACGCCCTTAGGTTCTTTACCAATTTTGGTGGAGTAATTAAGGGAGAAGAACTGGTGTACCTTGTCTGCATTTTTGTTCTTTGATCTAATTTCTCTTAATTAAAATTAAAGTTCTGAATTGCTATGCGGTCATACTCTGAGTTGCTTATCTAAACTCATTTCTAAGATCTGATAAGGGAAATTCTTGCCTCCACTTTCAGTTTCTTTCTTCAAAGCAATTTTGGGACTTCCTTTCATTTCACAATTTATTCATACAAACATACTTCTCAGTCAGCAGTTGCAACACTCCTTGCTTTCTGCTTCTTTTCTCCAGTTTTGCTTCTTAAAGCTTTTTTTGCTCAGTTTTATATTTATATTTATTTTACTTCATTTATATCCTGCCTTTCTCCCCAGTGGGGACCCAGAGTGGCTTGCATTGTTCTTTATTTCCTCCATTTTATCTTCACAATACCCCTGTGAGGTAAATTAGGCTGAGTGTGCACCTGGCCCAAGGTCACCCAGCAGGCTTCCATAGCAGAGCAGGGATTCAGACCTGGGCCTCCCAGATCCTAGTCCAGCTCTTTAACCACTACACAACATTGTTTCTTTGTCTGCCTACTGCACCCAATGAATTAGTTAATTTCGGTAGGTAAAGACCTCTCTCATTTTATCTTTGTTCCAGGAAAAGCTTCATCTGCTTAATGTTTGCCTGGCTATCTGCTGTTAAAATCAGAGAAGTAGAATCAGTAAAAATGTTTGTAGCCCTGTGGCAAATAAAATCATTGACACAGTTCTTCTAAAGTGATAGCCTCATAGTTGTGAAAGCAAGCAATATTTAGAGCATTATTTGACAAATCACTGACCTTACAGATAGTTTCAGTACTTGAGACTATTTCTGTGAAACAGCAATTAGGACATTACTATTGTTGTTAATAGTAGTAGAGCACCACCGGTATACATGATATTTTAAGCAAAATAAAGGAGGTTTCCTGCTCCTCAAGGGGCTTAAAAGTTTGTCTTTCCTTCCCCACCCCATAGAAGATTGGAAGGGATCAACAAAGGAAGCAAGAGATTAATGTGACCATATGTAGGTAACCTACTTATGGTTGGTTACAGTAGGGAACAAGTATTAAGGGGTCATGCAGGAAGCCTCATGAAGGAAGGATTTGAAAAAAAGAGAGCGTGCGCTATGTACGTGTCCTGGGGAAGTATCTCTGTGCATAGGGGGCAGCAAAAAGAGTCCTGAGAGTGAGAGACTTTCTGGTGGGTGGGGATGGTGAAGTTTATTAAAATATTTATATCCCATCTTTTTGTAAAAACTCCAGCCAGCTTACTAAAATAATGCTGGATTTCAAAGAAGTAAAATCAGACCTCAGATTCCTGCTTAATAAATGATCTCTAGTACCCAAGAAGCTACTGTAGCCATTTGTCATAAACGAACCTCCCAAATTCCCCAGTGTTAGAAGACTAGATGTAATGGGCAGGGCTATATCAAGAAATAGGTACTGAAAGATAGAATGAGAACTTAAAAAGTAAGGATGAAGTTTGTGCTGCATATGTTGAGGGGTTTTCACATTGCCATGAAACTTACAGGGTGACCTTTGCCAGTCACCAACTCTCATCCTAACCTACCTTACAATGCAGCGGGGAAGGGAGAACCATATATGCTGCCCTCAGCTGCTTGGAGGAAAGGGGGGTGGTATTAAAAGGAGAAACAGTGATGGCATTTGAAGAGGGACATTGCAATGACCTGAGTGCTGGGAGAGAGAAATTATTTTGGCAGTGGGAGTTATAACAAAAGGAAAATAATTCCAAAACTGACTTGTAGTAACCTGGAGAAGAATGCTTATAGATTAAAGAAAATGTTTAACTTCAGGAGTAAAAATATACAAATGCCTGCAGTTTGGGGACTTTAGTTACTTTGAGAATAGCACAGAAATATACCTCTTAATGAGGTTGTATGATATCTAAAAAGGAACTGCAGTCCAGAGACTCATTCAAACACTAAGTGTACTCATGCTGCCTTCACTGGGGCCAGGGTATTGGCTTGCTGCTGTGCCAGGGCCCCCCACACCCCCTGATGGAGGGAGAAGGGAAGGAGACGGCTCATCCCTGCCTTCACAATAGAGGGAGGAAAGGAGCAGGCTTGGCATGGGCTGCCCACTGGGGCCTGAGATGTTGCCCAGGGCTGCTACTTGCCATTGCAGACCTCGACAACATGGGTCGGTGGGTTGGCTACAAGACTATTTTGGTGCCCTTCCATTTAGGTCCTGTCCTTTTTGGCCCACCAAAGGTGCAGAACTCATTGTTTCAGTCTGGGAGACTGGGCGGAACAGCAATAGGAAACAATTTGCTTGCAGATGCTTTAAGATATCCATGTGTTTTAGTCTATTCAGGTACACTTACCTTTCCCCAAAGTTCTAGAATTTTAGGGCTATAATAGTTTTTTGGAAGTATATGATGGTAGCCTCCATTCTCTTAGGGAGGAAATATTCTGAATTGGGTAAGAGAAGCAATTTGGTTTGGCCAGAAGACAAAGAATCAGGAAACACAAACTTATATCCCTAGTTCACTGTTTGTCATCTTATTTTGAATCCTTTAAAGTCAGATCTGCAAACAGCTGCTCTATTTTTAGTTGGAATATACTTTGCTATTTAACAGGTAGGTCTGCTCATTGGTCCAATGAGTAAGGCTATTAAGACCTTAAGAAGGGCCCTGTTAGATCAGACCAATGGTCCATCTCTTCTGGCATTCTGTTTCCAACAGAAGCCAAACAGATGATTTGAGAGACCCAGAAGCAGAGGACACAAAAAATAAAGTCCCTGGTGTTGCCTTCAGCAACTGGTATTCAGAAGTTCTGTTGACCTATCATTGATAATAGCCATAGGTGAATTTAACCTCTGTGACAATGAGAAGTAAACTGCATGTGGAAATGTAATCGATTATGCAGAGATTACATTTTGTGTAATTTATCACTCTGCAGTTTCTGTTTGTCCCCAGAATACTGCTAGAGGAAGGTCAACAGCTATCCCCTAGATTCTTGGTTCTAGTTCACATTGTCATTTCCCACAAAATTTTCTTGTGGCAAACTGCATGGCCAAAGTACTCTTTGAACAGAGAATATCTGTTGTCATACTAACCCTAAAGAAATGTGATTATAGAACCAGTTGGAACAGTGTATCTGTGTGCTGATGGTTCATGCAATATTTTCTTACACCTATGTGGATGGATGTATACATAATGAGTTCCTCGAGAAATCTTGGCAAAGAAAATTATTAACCAGCATTTAAACAAACCCAGTGACTTCTAGCTTTTGTACATATCTAGGATCATAGCTGTAATGCTAAACACAGCAGTTACTTCATGAGGGACCAGCTGAGATGTAAATTTAATATGTGTAGAAGCCTTCACTGGGGAAACTTAGCTTTTGATCTAATTTAGCCTCCAGATGCTTTCATCCAGTAGTACAACCTCACTACTTAGTTGTATAACACCTTTACAATTTTCCATGATCTAGGGTAACAAATAAACAGTTGCACAGGAAGGCAAATTTAGCAAATACATTTTGGGAGGAAAAGATCTTATTCATGAGAAATGAGATCATTAGCATTTGTCAGAAAAAGGCTCGACAGTAAATTGTGTGGAATTCAGTTTACTTACACCAGAAAAGTTGGAATATGAAGCTGATTAGATAAAGTGAGACCTGAGGCGAATCTGCTTAGTTTAGAGTCATCCCTTTTAGCTTCATAATAACAGATAATATTTTGTTGTGAATATAAGTAAATACTTGTCAGTGTTAAAAAGTTGAAAAAAGAAAGGATTTAATAACATAAGATGTTATTAAGTATTTTACCAAGTAATATTACAAAATTACATAGTGAACTATTCAAATGTATGGTGACTGCGACAAGAGTAGCATATGCAGCAAAATGGAAGGCAGAACGATGTCTAGATTTCATGGAATGGAAGAATAAGCAATATGAATATGCATCAATGGCAAAATTAACATATTACATCCTACTATATAAAGGGCAGGCCGTACTGGCAACAACTCACTTTTTATTAGACATGGGCATGAACTGAAATACGAAACAAATATTGTGACGAAACTGGCACTCTTGCTCTTCAAGAAATGCATTTCGTGGGGGGGCCGAGGTTTCACGAAATCTACAATCTTTTGGGCCATTTCGTGTGTTTCATGATCAATTCATAACACCAGACAGGCCAGCACCAACCTATTGATTCCCTAGGCAACGGAGGACAGGAAAGTTCAGATCTTTCATTGCCCAATCTTAGCCCTCAAAACCCTGATAGGCAGCTCTCTCTGCCAACTGGAGAGAGCTCCCATTTTGCCCTATACAGCAAGGGGCGGGGGATGGCTACTGAGGAGATGGGCCTTTTGTAGCCATGGGAACACCAATCTCTTCCCTCCAAACCCTGATGGGCAGGTCTGTCTGCCAACAAGAGAGCTCCTGTTCTGCTCTATGTGAGCATTTCTTATTTAAGGCACAGCTCTGCCTCATGCTTTCAGTTTTAGCACAGACAGAAGAGAGGGAGGATCTGTTGTTGCTGGAATCTGGGAGTGAGGGAGTGTAATTGGAAGCTTTTGGAAAGAGAGTGGAGATCTTTTGGGAAACATTTGGAAGCTTTTTGGGAAGAGAGAGAGTGGATTTGGGAACTTGCTGGGAAGGACTCTGGGGCCTAGCTTGACTCTGAGGCCTCTGGCAGTACCTCCCTTCCCACCCTTCCTGTTGACCTTCCCGATCAACGTATTGCAAACTGGGTGAGTAGAGGAGAGCCTGCTGAAGTCTCCCTGCAAGTTTGGTATCTCCGAGTATGAAGGGGGCTGTTGAAATGCCCTGGGTTCTGATGAATCATGAAATTAATGAATCATTTTGGCAAATGTGTCAATTTTGTGAAATTGTGTAATTTGCAATTCGTGGATCACGACAAAACACGAAACTCTCATTTTGGCTTTTTCCCATTTTGTGCCCATGTCTACTTTTTATCCCCACGCAGGCACACTCTGGCTTGTGCGAAGATAAAGAGTCGTCGCCAATACAGCTTGCTGAGAAGGGGACGAGGAGGTCTGGTGCACCAGTGGGGAGGGCCGCACCACCCTGCCCTTCTCCACTGCTGCAGCAGCCTCCTCGGGGCCTCTGGAGGGTCATGCTGCTGCAGTAGCAGAGGCACCGGGGAGGCCCAGCACGCTGACCTGGCTCTCAGTAGGCCCCAAGCAAGCTGGGGCATTGCAACGGGCCCTGTTGTGCTTCTGTGCTCCACACTGGCCCAATTTTGGCCTCAAATGGGCAGAAATCAGGCTGGTGCAGAGCCCAGGAGCTTTCCAGGGCCCGTTGCACTGGCTTGGCAGTGTTCCTGTGCTCCTCAGTGGGCTGATTTTGACCCCAAATGGCCAGGTTTGGCCTCAAACGGGAGTGCAGGAGCACTGCTGGAGCAGCGCCACGAGCCCTGGAGTGCACTTGCGCTCCACAGTGGGCCAATTTCAGCCCGTTTGAGGCAAAATCAGTCTTGTTTGGTGCCAAAATTGGCCCACTGTGGAGCACAGTGGCCGTTTTTAGAGCCCGTTTTTGAGGGACTGCAAAGGCAGCAGGAAGGCCCGGTGTGGGGGGCTGGCGCAGCAGCCAGGCCCAGAGTAGTGGCCTATTGGGGTGTAGTGCCGGGCAGGACAGTGCAGTGGCCCAGCGTGCAGCCCTCCCAAATCCCCACAGCTAGAGCCCGTTGTAATATTTCACACAACAGGCTCTGGTGCTAGTATATAATAAGCCAATTACAAATGGAAAGTATTTTTGATTATGTAGCTGAAAACTAAAAATAATTATGAACAATGATTATTAAATATGAGGATATTTAAATAGAAGTGAGAAATTAAGAATATATATATATAAGCAGATTTTATATAGATATATGATTCAGTTGGTGAGAATATGATTTAAATGACAGAAGTTGATTCATTATATTTTTCTTTTATAGGATATAGATGTGTTTAGTTTCATATATGACCTAGATGATTATTCATGACTGAAACAGTAGTTGATTGTAAAAATATGAATTAGACAATTACATGATGTAGTTCATGTTTTATGCATTTATTTGAACTTATTATTTGAAATAAATAAAAAACTTTTGAAAAGAAAAAGGAAAGGATTCATTAATTTCAGGGGGATTTGCTGCTGCTGAATTAACTTGTTTCTCCAGCAATAGTGCTGGTTCCAGAATAACTCATTTAAAAAATTTTTAAAAATTTTTTAAAACACTTATTAAAATTGATTTTAATTTCTTATGAACAATGGTAACATTAAAGATAAACAACAATAACATTAAAGATAACAATAAAACCAGCTGCTGCGCGGCAGTACAATATTGACATTCCTATGTCATATATCTGTTGAGTCAATAACTCAGGTTATCTGCATGGATTCTTTCAAAGTTATACAAGATTGAAAGCTTTATTTTGTTGCCGATTGTTCTGGAGGATAAGATGATCATGATGAACCAAACGATTGAATAAGTTGTGTGCGCATGTCATTTGTTGTTGTGCGAGGTCCGACTAAAGATGTATAGTCATGAATGTTCATAGATTTGAAATTTTCATAACATCATGGTTTGGTACACTGGATTTTTTGGTTGTATGTCATTTCTCCACATTTCTCCACATCCTTTCAAACACAGAGGGAATTTTTCTGAAGATATTGTCGATAATTTTCTTAGGTGTGCAGTATCAACGATGTATTATTTTGTAAGTTTGTAGCTTTGTGTTAACCGCTGGTGAATTCCAAAATAACTCTTAACAGAGTTAGCAAGTGTTGGCTGCACCCCATAAAGTGTGGGAAATACAATGTTCTTCAGGACCGCAGCTTACCCAACCAATATTATCTCCAACATGTCAGGATTCAGTTTCAGCTTGCTCAGTTTTACCATTTAACCACAGCAGTCAGTATGTGGCTCATCATCTGTACTGCATCACCTGGCAATTTGGGTAAAGAAAGATAGAGCTGAGTGTCATCAGCATATGGATGGTAACCAACTACCAATCCACAAATTTGTCCAGGGCTCGTGCAGAGTGCAGGAATGCTGCCGGAGCAGCGCAACAGGCCCTGGAGTGCTCCTGCACTCCAGGGTGACATGATTGGACTCTGGCCAGACTTGCCTCAGCTTGAGCGGTTTATGCAATGGATGGTGGTACTGATGGCGGATCTTCAGACCAAGGGCATCCACATTCACCTTCACACTCTACACCAGTTTGAGGCTGAATCAGGCTGGTGCAGAGCACAGGAACACTGCTGGAGCAGTGCAGTGGGCCCTGGAGTACTCCTGCTCTCTGCACTGGCCCGATTTCCATCCGTTTGAGGCCAAATTGTACAGGTGCAGTGGTCAGGAATGTTGCCGGCGTGGTGCAACGGGTCCTGGAGTGCTCCTGTGCTCCATACCAGCCCAATTTTGGCCCATTTGAGACCGAAATTGGCCTACTGTGGAGCACAGGAATGCTGCTGGGGTGGCACATTCCCTCATAAGTCCCTGCTAGATCCTGTTGTATTTTTAAACACAAGTTTTGTTGCTAGTTTTTGATATTAGCAGCTCATTATCTGTATCGCAATCAGCTCCTGGTCTTTTTTTAGCAGAAAGAATAGAGCTTCTCCATCTTCTGCTTCCAGTTATGTAATCTATTTAGTTCCTGTATTGGTCGTCCGGTGATTTCCAGGTATACAGTCGTCTTTTTGGTTGCCTGAAGTATGTATTAGCAATGAACAAGTTGTTGCCTTTACAATATTCTATGAGTTGCTCTCCTGCTTCACTTCATGATCCTAGTCCAAATTTTTCAACTATGTTTGATTCTGAACTATCTTTTGCATTCCAGTCACCTATGATTATCAGTATATCTTGTTTAGGTGTACAATCAGTTTCTTCTTGGACACTTGCGTAAAAGTTTTTGATTTCTTCCTCCTCAGCAACTGTAGTTGGAGTATAAACTTGAATGATGGTTATGTTAACAGGCTTTCCCTGAAGTCTGATTGATATTAACTCAATCAGACTTTGCTTTCCCTGAAGTCTGATTGATATTAACTCAATCAGACTTTGCATTGTAGCTCTCGACTGCTTATGCTTTATCTTGCCTCACTATTTGGGCAAGACCATTTCTTTTGAGTTCATTTCTTCAGTAAAACACTGTGGTTTTCCAACTGAAAATGTCCTGATTGAGTCAACGTTAGTTCACTTCCACCCATGACTGTAATGTTTAAACATTCTATTTCCTGTTTTATGATTTCTAGTTTACCTGGCTTCATATTTCTCACATCCCATGTTCCTATTAGGTGTGTCACACAGCTTTGGACGTTGCTTTTGCATATATTCATGTCCGCAACTGGATGTCCTTTCGGCTTTAATCCAGTTCCATCATTAAGAATAGCGCTATTCGTACTTGTCCTCGGCTCTTCCCCAGTAATTGAGTGCCCTCCGACCTGAGGGTCCTGTCTTCCAGCACTATATCTTTTTTATTTTGGATTGTCTCACCATAGGGTTTTCAAGGTAAGAAATTAGCAGCAGTGGTTTACCATTGCCTTCTTCTCCTTCGCAGTACTAACCAGGGTTAGTTGAAGTGACACTGCCGTTGTCTGTGAAAGATCCTCCGCCAGTGTCACTTTCCACTACTGCTGTTGCCCAGTAGCTAACCTTCAAGAATTTGTCTGCTCCCATCACCACTGGAACATTCAATTCTCTTCTGCTGATGTGACTGTTGATTCCCGAAGGGGGTGGATGCATCTTAGTCTGTTGTCTCAGCTTTGACCATTCCGCCTTGAGTTACTCTTCCAGGAGTTTAGACTCTTGACTAAGCCTGTGCTCCTGACGGTATTGCTCTCAGCTTCACTGACACACTCAAACCAAGACCCAACACAGTTTGTAGACAGTGGCTGCTTTATTGTCTGTCCTGTCTTCAGTAGAAGGATTCATTCTCTTGACACCCTAGATTTTTGAAGGGTGCTTCCTTTACACATGCTCCAGGTGTACAACATTTCCCCTCCTAGAGAGCAGCTGTTTTCAGAGTGGCAAGTATCTTGTGGGTTTCCACAGGATGTTATTCCCCCATGTTATTCAACCTCTATGTAAAGCCTTTAGGAGAAATTATTCATATTTATGGAACTGGATGCCATTGATACGTGGATGACACCCACTTTTATCTATCGAAATCCCCTGGTGATGCAGTAGAGGCCCTCAGTTGCTGCGTGACAGGTGTGGTCAGTTGGCCGAAGTAAACAAATTGAAAACTGAACCCAGTCAAGACAGAAGTGATGCTGGTTGGGAAAGTGGAGATACTGAAGGACACTGTGCTCCCTGCTTTTGATGGGGTTCAGCTGACCTTTGCAGACTCTGTTAAATGCTATAGTCCATTCCTACTGCTAGAAAAACTAGTTAACACAGCTGCAAAAATTGCCTTCTACAAACTCAGTCTAGATGGCCCCCTACCTCAACAGCCAATCTGGTCACCTGGATTCATGGCGGGGTAACATCGAGATTAGACTACCGACATAAGTCTTCCCTCAAAGTCAACTTGGAGACTTCATTTGGTGCAGAACACTGCCACCCAGTTATTATCAGGAGCTAGACAGATAGCATGCATAGTACCCCCCATTCTGAACAGGATCTCCCTGTACATGGGTGAAATCAACAGCAGCCCGTACAAGGGCTTTCTCTGTGGTGCCCCCTGTCCTGTGGAACAGCCTGTTACTGGAATTGGTCTTCTTGCGAGTAAGAGAATCTGTGGGGGAATTAGCAAGCAAGACAGCTATGCGAAGGGACGGTAACTATGGGATCTTGTTCACCAATGTTTACGGGGTCCCTTCCAAAATAGCAAACGAGGCTGATGCTTAAGTTCAAATAACAATCTTTTATTAGATAGGGAAAATGCATGTACATACACACAGACATGCAGGGAAAAATAGTTACACACACAAAGAGTCCTAGGAAGCTAGCCAGAAGTTGGGATAGAGAGAGAGGAATAAGTATATCTACCTATCCTGAAGAGTTGTCCAGTCCGCAGGAGAAGAGAGATGCTTCAAACACCAGCATTCTCGGCCAGGAGAGCAAGAGGCTTAGGCAACGGTGCTTTGGATCCAGTAAGTGTGTACAATTTGAATGAGGCCAGGGACTACTTTTATAGGATAAAATGTGCCCTGAGGTGGGGTAGCCCACCTAGCTGTTGGAACAAAGACTCCAATGGTCATTTCCTGGGATCAACAAAAAGTTTGATTACCTTGATTGGTAGTAGCTGGGGTGTGTGAAAGAGAATGCAAAATTTGTTCTAGGGCTGGACAAAAGGGCAGTTTGTTCATGAAGTCCACTGGAGCTAAGTTGATGAATTTAGTCGGGAGATGTATCTTCCCAGGAACCAACTGTAAATACTTATGGATGCCATGGATACCATTTCATTAGCTCCTCCATCAAGGCCTACTCCACCCCCGTTTCGCTCAGAGCGACGGCAAGCATTAGAGCAGGAGGTCCCTAGGTTCTCCTAGGTTACACAGCCACAACCACGACTCCACCGAGGTTCCCCACCTTCAGGTTGGGAGGAACCCCCCCCCCAGACGGCCAGAGGGTGTGGTGTTTGAGTCCGCAGTAGCCTGTTGTAGAGACCGATATTATCGGGAACTCCCTGAGGCTTGGAAGGAGCAGCCTCCAGTAGCAGCAGAGGACCTGCTCTGACCCCAGCAGCCCCGACTAAACCAAGGTAAGACTGATCATGCGGGAAACAGGGGCCATGAAAAGGAGGGAGGAGAAAAGAGTAGTGGAAGCCTTAGAGCCAGCTCACCCTAAGTAAAAGGGAGCCCTCCTTTGTTTCTCTTTCCTTTGAGCCGGGACTTGTGAGGTGCACTTTCACTTTCATTTCTCCTTTTAGTGGGAAAATTTCTGTTGGTGGGAAAATCCACAAAGGCAGGCCTATCTATCTCCCCGACTTCAAAGAGCGTAAGCCTGCAGCCTAGACTTTTAAAACCCCCAGGCCTCGGCCCCTCCTGGGCCTCTCCACAGGCCAGTGAAAGAGGATAGGCCCAAGGGCCTGGATAGCAGTATGTTAGCAAAGGCAGGCCTAGCTACCTCCCAGACCTCAAAGAGCGTAAGCCTGTGGTCTAGACTTTCCAAACTCCCAAGCCTCGGCCCCTTCTGGGCCTCTTCACAGGCCAGTGAAAGAGAAATGCCCAGAGGCCTGGATGGCAAAATGTCAGCAAAGGCAGGACTAGCCACCTCCCAGGCCTCTAAAAGCACAGGCTTGCAGCCTAGACTTTCCAAACTCCCAGGCTTCAGCCCCTTCTAGACCTCTCAACAGGCCAATGAAAGAGAAAAAGCCCAAGGGCCCGGACCCATCAGGCAAGAATACGTGGAAAATTTTCTGCTGGTGGTATGTCAGCAAAGACAGGCCTAGCCTCCTTCCAGTCCTCAGAGAGCACAAGCCTGCAGCCTAGACTTGCCCAGCTCCCAGGCCTTGGCCTACTCCCAGGCCTCTCAAGAGACTAGTGAAAGGGAGAAGGTCTGAGGTTTGCATCCACCAGGCAAGGAAGCCTGAAGTGAGTTGCTGTAATGTTGTGGTTAAGTGCTGGGCCATGAATCATTACCCTGCTGGTTCGAGTCCCATAATTGCTTGAACTCAGTGGCTGACCTTGGGTAAACCAGTCTCAATTACCTAGCGATTCTGGGGGAATAATGATAATTCTGACCTTATCACTGCCCCTGACTTGGTTAGTCCAGGCAAGCCAGACCTCATCAGATCTCAGTACCTCAGCAGGATTGGCCTTGGTTAGCAATTGGATGGGAGACCTCCAAAAAAGATCAGTGTTGCAGAGGCAACTATGACTGGATGACATTTTCCACCACTAAGGGGAACAAAATTACATGCCCCCTATTTACATAGTCGCAGCTGTAGTTACTATTTAACAAACGAACTGGCATGGCCCAGGATGGAAATAAGGAATTCAAAGAGGTCCAGAAGGCACACCAATAAATAGTCTAGCAGCTAGACTCTCAGATGGGCAAGAGAGGCATTCCAGTGTGGGGGTGTGACTCCAGATAGGTAAAGAGGTGCCCCCCCTAGATTAAACAGGAGACATGGGCCATTAGAGCACATATCTTGGTTAAGCCTTCAACCTGAGGACCATGAGCCATCAGTTTTCTCCCTCAGCCAAGAAGAAAGGGGAGCTGTTAAAAGAAAGGAAAATTCCCTAGCAGGTCTTCCTCAGGAGCCATATCCTAGAAGGCTCCCTAAGGTGATGAGGATCCTGGAGTCTTCTCCCTTAAGGACTAAGGAGTTGGAGAGTATCCTCCCTAGAATCAGGAATAACCCCATCAGGGATTCCCTTCCAGTAGTCTCTCATACTTGTAAGTCTAAGAGGGAAACGTTGGCAAAACTAACTACTCTTACTCTTCCCCCCCCCCACCTTATACATTAGTTCCAGGGGCTATTAAGCGGATCAAGCTGCCATTGGTGGATGATCTGGTAACCAGCCTGCAGTCTAATCCTGTGCTGCCCGTTGACAAGGACAGACTAGCTAGGATTCCAGCCTCAGGTGGTTATGCATAGAATATTAGAAGTTTTCAGCTACATCCTTCAGGCTGAAAACAAACCAAACATCGAGAGGTCTGGAGATGCCCATAGACGTCAGGGTGCACTCACTAAGGGAAACAGCGATACATGCAGGCTATAAATCCCTTTAGTCGTTAGAAACTATCGATAAGGTGGTCACATGGAAATCAGTATATTCTTTCATCAAGAAATATAGGATAGATAAGTTGTCCTCCCCAGAGACAACCTTCAGCAGGAAGGTACCACAACACACCCTCTAGGCCTGGAAGCCGGAATACCCACCCTGGGGCACACTGTTCTTGTATGTCCCAAAAGTAAAGACTGCCCCACTCCTAGGATCACCGGAGAATGGAAGATTTGTATTCACTTACCGTGAAGCTTCCTTTCTCAGTGGTCCAGGAGTGGGGCAGTCCTGCCCACCCGAGTTTCTTGCAGGGCGACTTCTTGGATCGGATGAAGAGTTAGGACAATAGTCTTCTTCCCAGTGGATTCAAGGGAGGGATCTTTCTATTTTTTTTTTAATTGAGGGGAGTTATTATTTTCCCTCTTGGTATCATGATGGGGAGTCAGGGCTTGGGAACAGACTGGTGATTTCAGAGACAAGCCCCTCCTCTCTGTGATCAAAATTAGCTGACTGACCCTGCCTTCGGAGAGGAGGAGCTATATCCCAAAAGTAAGGACTGCCCCACTCCTGGACTACCGAGAAAGGAAGCTTCATGGTAAGTGAATATAAATCTTCCTTTCCTATGCGGCATTCCATTCATGCCTGGGTCTCCTGGGCGGGACTCAGCAACGGTTAGCTGGCATTCCTCTGGCTGTAATACAAGCTGCCATTTTAAATTCAGAGGCCTGGTGCCATTTCATATCACACGCAGCCATGTTGAAATGGCTATTTAAGATGGTGGAGGCCGGACTGACTGCTTACATGCCTAAGGAGGTCCCCCACTCTCCTAGTTTTCTGCAAATGATGCAAAACCGAATTATTCAAAAAGGCTTTTGTATTGTAGGGAGGGGTCTCAGATGCTCTGCTAATAATTTAGGCAACATAGAATTCACCACTATGTTGCCTTACATACTATCTGTTGCTTTAAATATGTGCTCCCATGTCAGCCCTAGAATTGCTTATGTTCTGTTTCAGCATTTCTTCAACTCTGTATTGGATTCTTGCTAATGTTATGTCTTTGTAAACTTGCATTTATTTACCCTACGACATTGTTTATGAAATTGTCTTGATACTGATTGTGCTACTCTCACACTGCGTAATCCATCTTAAGTCTCAGTGAGAAGGGTGGACCATAAATGACATACGTACATACGTCCATACATAAAATACTAGGCTACATTCAAGGTTTCGGCTATCACATACTAAGCTTTTCATGGTCTTGGTCCCCCATATCTGCACCATCACCTCTCTCCCTATGTTCCGCCACAGCAGCTTTGTTCTTCTGAACAGGGACTTCGGCAGGTGCCTCCCTGCAGTTGAGCAAAATCAACAGCTGCCCATACATGGGCATTCTCTGTACTGGCCTCCACCTTATGGAGTGGCATGTCTGGAGGTCAGGTAAGCTCCAACTCTTCTGGTTTTCCACAAACTGAAAAACCAAATTATTCAGGAGGGTTTTCATACATATGAAAATGATCAGAGAGAAATGTTGGTAAAAGGCTAAGTATACTAATGTGTACTTTCTGTAATATACAATTGTGTACTGCCTATTACTGGCTGCAAGTATGATCTTACTGGATAGTTCCACATTGCTTAATATGTCGTATCTGCTATTGCTTTAATTCAACATTTTTTCTAGCCCTGCACTGGATTTCTGCGTGCTCTCAAATTTCTATTATCCTTACACCTTGTGGGTGTGGTGCCCTCAACTCATAGCTGACTTATGGCAACCCCTAGTGGGGTTTTCATGGCAAGGTTTGCCATTGCCTGCCTCTGCAACCCAGGTCTTCATTGGAGGTCTCCCATCCAATTACTAACCAAGGTTGTCCCTGCTTAGCTTCTGAGATCTGACGAGATCAGGCTCACCTGGGCTATCCAGGTCAGGGTATCCTTACCCTATTGCAAAAATATTGACTTTGTTATCATCTGTCTACTCAAAAATTATGTAATTATTGGTAAAACCTGGCTTTGTTTATAGTTTGCAAGATCTGAGCATGGCTGGATGTTGTTCATAAGGTTGCCATAAATCAGAAGCGACTTGATGGCACCCAACAGGGACAGGTAAATTGAATAACTGGTTGTCATGAATGACAACACTGCATTTTAAAGTATTAGGAGCTGAGGAGCAAGATGAATGACCAGAAGCTTATATATGTTTGTTGCTACAAAAGCAGCATAGTGTGTGTTTTTCTAATGACAGTTTCCTCTGTCATAGCCATAGGCATAATGTTTTCAATGGATAAGAGTTTTCCATTTGCCCATTATGATTCATCATCTGCATGAAACTGTTAAATCTTCCATAAATCACTACTGAAGGCCTAGAAAAGCATTAAAACATACTGTAAACGTCTGGCAACTGAAATATTGCTTAGAATGATGATCTGGCACACATACTGGCTTGGTTCCAGACTAAATAGGCAATTTCCACTGATTCCCCCTTCCCAGTGCAGACTCCCCTCATGTCATTCCTCAGGGTCCATAATATAATGGGAGCAGCATTTCATTGAGATCAGTGGGCTGCAGTGGAAGTGGGGAACTAGGAGAGTTCCATTCTGCCACTGGAAAATTTAGTGTAGATTCAACTGATAGCCTATCACTGGTTTATAGTTATAGTCTCTTTTAGATTTAACAAGCGGAGCCTACAACAAAATGTTGTGCATTGTGGAGACAGTTGTCTACAGTTGCTAGATACCCCTACCCTTTTGCCCCCAACCTGCCAGATGCCCTTATCCATTTTGCCCCCTCTACCAGATGCCCGTACCCATTTTGCCCGCCCCTGCTAGACACCTGTACCCTTTTGCCTCCTTGTCAAAAATCTTTGCCTGCTGTCTCCCTTTTCAAAGATCCTTGCCTCTTCCTTCCCTCCATTCCATCTGCACCTGGGTCTGGGGTTGCTCACTGCTAGCACGGCTAGGTGGCTCACTGCCATCAGGCCCCAGGCTGCCATAGCCAGTCACAATGAGTGCCCTGTGGCCATGCAGTTTCTGCAAGTTCCATCCAGTCAGCCATTGGAGGAGTACGCATGCACAGCAGTCGGATAAGTGGCTTGGGGGGATTTAAACTTTCCTACTGTGGTTTATTTGTTGTTTTAGATTGTTCTGCATCCCTGGGATGGGGGAGATTTCCCAAGATTGCAGAAGTATCTGGTTTCTAGCCAAGTGGCCCCAATCCATGAGTTTAAGTATTCACAAGTGGGGGACCCACAAGGACTTCCCCATTATTTCTTATTTCTCTTTCATGAAAGCCTCAACACCATCTCCCATTTCCCTGCCTCCTGTCCTTCCCACCCACCAGCCAAGCTACCTACCTATCTCTACCCCTCCCCCACCTGTATTCAGTTTCCCCTTCCCAACCCTTGGCAGCCATTCCTTGGGAAATCTGATAGTTACGCAGTCCCAGCTGCATGACCAGGCCCACCCACTCGCCCGCCCACCCACCTACCTACCCAACCAACCAACCTACCTACCTACCTACCTACATTTTATCTGCCCACCCATCTTCAGCTATATTTATTATTTAAGCTACATTTATACCCCACCTTTTCCCACAATGTGGACCCAAAACAGCTTATATCATTCTCTTCCATTTTATATTCACAACAACTCTGTAAAGTAGGTTAGGCTGAGAAAGCATAACTGGCCTAAGGTCACCCAGCAAGATTTCATGACAGAGTGAAGATTTGAACCTGGGTCTTCCAGATTTTAGACTGAACCACTATACCACACTGGCTTCCATGAGGTAGCCACACGGGCTGTGTGTGCGCGCGCGCTGCATTGCATTCATTTTGCTTTCTTTTCAGGGGGTGGGGCTGTGTGTTTATGTGTGCTGCTTTGAGTTCATTCTGCTTTCATTTCATTCAGGGGCTTCTGTGTATGTGTGTGCTGCTTTGAGTTCATTCTGTTTTATTTTCATTGGGGTAGTAGGTGGGTGGGGCTGTGCGTGTGTGCGTGTGCTGCTTTGAGTTCATTCTGCTTTCATTTCATTCAGGGGTTCTGTGATGTGTGTGCTGCTTTGAGTTCATTCTGTTTGATTTTTATTCGGGGAGTGGGTTCGTGGGGCTTGTGTGTGTTTGTGTGCTGCTTTAAGTTCATTCTGCTTTCTTTTCAGGGGTGGGGCTGTGTGTGTATGCTTCTTTGAGTTCATTCTGCTCTCTTTTCAGGGGGTGGGGCTGCGTGTGTGTGTGTGTGCTGCTTTGAGTTCATTCTGCTTTCTTTTCATGGGGGGTGGGAGCTCTGTGTGTGTGAGAGCTGCTTTGAGTTCATTCTGCTTTCTTTTCATGGGGGTGGGTGCGCGCGCGTGTGTGTTTTGCTTTCATTCTTTTGTTGACTGAAGTTGACATTGTTATGGTTCCCACAGCTTTTGAATGCAGATTGGTTTTGTGTTAGTTAAATATATCAGGTATGGTCATTTGTATTATTTAAAATATCAGTTACGGTTATTCCAGTTTTATGCTAGGAATGTCAATATCAAGGACAGTTCCATAAACAGTGCCATAGGGTAAATAAATACAAGTTTATAAAGACAAGAATCCAGTTTGGTGTAGTGGTTAAGAGCACAGAACTCTCAGAGCTTCACTGCTCAGAGTCCCTTGTCATGATCAGTACAGCATAAACTTAAAACTCTATCATCAAACACTATTCCAGAAAAAAAATCTCAATATTCTGATCATCTTTGATTATCTATTTTAAACTTTTCTGTGCTGCCTTTCTACCCACAACAGGGTCCCCAAGGGAGCAAACAATAGATAATTAAAACATTAAAATAACATTTAAAATGCATTTATAACAAAGATACACAGGTCTGCAATCAAGATAAATCATAATTTAACATTTAGCTAAATCCAGAAGGCTGACACACCAGTCCTGTACAACAACAACATAAAATAAGAAGCTTTTGGGGGCATTTAGAAAGTTTCTCTTGCTCTTTCAAGGGCAACTCCACTAGCAGCCAACTCACTTCTTGATTTGAATGTGATGCAGCATATTCTTTTTGGCAGTAAAAGCTAAATCAAACCACTGGAACAGTTAATTTTCATAATAATGTTTCTTAACAAGATTGATAAATATTGAAACAGAAAAATGTTCTAACTTGTTAAACTCTTCCTTCCTATTTAACACATTTCTTGGCTGCAGCATACACAAACTGCTGACTTAGCAGGCCTGCAGAACAGAGCACTGGCACCACCCAATTTTCCAAAATAACACAAACAAAGACAACATTCACTCCAAAAACATTGCCAGAGTGCAGACTTCACTTGGTTACATTAATTGCCCTAATTCATCCATAAAAATGAACATTTATTTTGGACCAGTGTTTGGATTTGCACATCCACCCCTAACTAATTTAAACACATTTAAACCGGATATGCTGGTACACAGTTGCATGAAGCAGAACTTAACCTAGGCTTCTAAGTATTAGTAGACCACGTATAAGGCTACAGAAAGCCAAATAATGAGCTTCAACTAGCACTGCCAGATGAATTCTGTTCAAGTCAATACAATTAAAAAACACAAGCATTAGCACTTTTACACATCATTAATATATCTAAATTTCAATGTGGCCCCATCTATGAATACTTAAATATGGAGACTGGAGACATGAAAGACAAGATAGATCTTTCTAAAAACCCGAGAAAAGTCTCAAGTTTGCAGAAAAAAATTGAAATCTAATAGAAATACATTAGAGGATAAAGCCTACAAAATAATAGAGGCAGCACCTATATATTTAAGAAACAGATGCCCTCTGAAATGGCCATTGTGAGGGCTGCTAGGCAACCACAACAGTGTTGTCAGTTACAGCCCTGGTTTTTGTAAGTAAAAGGAGGGGGGAAGGAGCAGGGCCTTTTTCAGGGCTGTTTTGGCCTTTGAAGAATGATTCATCAGGATCAGGCCTGGTAGCACAACCACCAGGTGACTTGATACCAATGTGAGTTCCATGATCCCCCCCAGGCCCAGCTGCTCACTTTAACAGCAGCTACCTCACACAGATTGGTACTTACACAAAAACTCCAATCACCACCCTCAACAGAAAAGAGGCATAATAAAAACATTAGTAGACTGTGCAAGACGGATATGTGAACCGCACTTTCTCAACGAGGAAACTAATCATCTAAACCACGCACTTCAAGCAAATGGCTACTCCAGAAATGAAATCAGAAGAGCAATTAAACCAAGGATAAATCAAACAACCAAGGAAAAACAGTCTCCCACGGGAAAAGTGTTTTTGCCATATATCAAAAGAATCACTGATCAGATGGGAAAGCTTATGAAAAAGCACAACCTTCAAGCAGTATTCAGACCCACCAGAAAAATACAACAGATGCTACGTTCAGCAAAAGACAGTAGAGACCCCCTCACCTCTGCAGGAGTATACCGCATACCCTGCAGTTGTAGACAAGTTTACATTGGGACCTCACAGTGTAGCATCCAGACAAGAATAAAAGAACATGAAAGACACTGCAGACTTGGCCATCCTGAAAAATCAGCAGTGGCTGAACATAGCCTAACTCAAACAGGACACAGCATCCTATTCCAGGACACTAAAATACTTGACAACACTTCCAACTACTTTGTCAGATTGCACAGGGAAGCCATTGAAATTCATAAGCATAAGCACAATTTCAACAGGAAAGAAGAGACTTTAAGAATGAATAGAGCATGGTTTCCAGTCCTGAAAAACACTGTCAGCTCCGGTTCATTTATGAAAGATTTAGTATGAAATTGTATAATGAGACTAATTTTGTATAAATATGTTTAAGTATCTATGAGCACTTTGCACTTTGTATATTTTGTGGAATATTTGAAATTGTGTATCAATATATGAAATTGATTTTTGGTATTCTGTGGGTGTTGTCCCTCATTCATTGACTACTTTATACAGATACAGCCATTTTCCTTTGCCCTCGGGATCATAGCCTGCAGGGCTGCCAGACTTTGCCCGACAACTCGACTGGAGGGGCCCTTCTCAGATCCCCCTGCAACAAGTACGGAGAGCAGCTGAACAGCATGTGCTAAGCTCTCCTCCATACTACCAAGTCTCTCTTCTAATATTTGTACACGTTCTGGGGCTGCCGTGGCCCCCACCGATTCAGCATACTCTTGGGGAGTTTCTTTGGGAAGTTGTGTAGTTTCCATATATTCCGTATAGGACGCCGTCGCCCGAGGCCAAGGCCAAATTTCTCCCATGCCCTGAGCCCCGTTACCTTGTTCTGTTTCCATTCTCCCCGCCAATATTCCTTTGGCCAATCCGGTCACCGCCGAAATTCCAGCATCGACCGCCAAAGTTCGGCTCTGCAGTTGTATCCAACTCTGTTCGGTTGGCTCGGGTTGCCCCATCCATGGGGTACTTTCCGCGTAATCCCAACTCATCATGTCACGACGGGAGGTTTCCCAGATCTGAGTACTTTCCGAAGCTCTTCGGTTCCACTCGATTTGATCGGCCTCTCGATTCCAGTGATACCATGGCTGGCTATTTGGATGCTCTGGTATCGAGCCGATACTTCGTTTCCCGTCCATTTGCGACTGAGTAAACACCGCACTCGCTCTCCTGTCCCTCGTCTCTCGCGGCCTCGAGCCCCACTGCCTCGGTGTAGGCAGGGATATCAAAGGTTCTGCCACCGCCCTGGGCCTAGTTTCAGCTCTATCAGGTGCGAGGGTAATCAGCGCAGTACGTCTGGACTCCGTTCCTCCCTGAACGGGTCTTGGAGGTTCCAGTCCTTCCGAACCAGGGGAGGTATAAGGATCAAACAAAGGGTCCCTGTTGGGAGCGGCCTTGGTATCCGTCTGCCCCGGTTTAGGCATTGGAACAGATGCGATTCGTAACAAAATGTCAGACTGTGGCTTATTAAAAGTTGCAATCCAGACTATCTCTTGCAATTAGACATGAGTCCATTGGTTTCAAAAGATTTTACTGAATATAAACAACCATTATAGTCTACTGACCAAGATGCAATATCTTGGCTGGTACACGGGTATTGTTACGAATGGAGGTAAAGGTTAAGGTACAGAATAGCATAGCCCAGCAAATCCCATCCTCCCCACCACAGTTCTCAAAACAAACGGCTTGAAGCTGAGAGAGTGAAACTTTCCCAAGGCTGGAAAGACTGTAGTCAAAACAATCCTCTTCTTTGAGATAACTGTTAGTGGACTGCTTGTCACCTGCAAAAGAAGAGCTTAAAACACTGACAGGATTAAAATGGAGTCTCTCTGGTTAGAACACACAAGGAACTTATGTCAGACCTGACATTTCTGCCCCCTCTAAAATGTCCTTCCCCCTGGTTTGAGAGGGTAGAGATTGTGAAAAGATTTAATCAATCTAGGAGCATGAACATGAATGTCCTCCACCCACTCATCAAACCCAGAATCAAAGTCCTTCCACCTGATGAGGTAAAACAACTTATTACGTTTGAATTTAGAGTCCAAAATTTGTTGTACTTCATAATGGACTTGGTCATCAATCAGAGTTGGTCTGGGAGGAGCACGGGTATGCCACTGATTTGCTGGAAGGGACCCTTTTCAACAAGCTGATGTGGAAAGTCGGATGGACGTGACGGAGGTTCTTTGGCAAATCGAGTGCTACAGTCACTTTATTGATGATTTTATGAACTGGAAATGGTCCCAAATATTTTAGCGCCAATTTACGGCTGGTTTGGGCGACTTTCAAATTTTTTGTAGACAAATACACAAGGTCTCCTGGATGCAATTCCCAGTCAGCCGCACGATGGCGATCAGCGTATTTCTTATAGTCTTGCTTAGCTTTGGTAAGATGTTGTTGAATAAGAGTCCATTGCTGAGCTGCCTCCCCCCACCATTCTGAAACATCATTGGAAGCTGTTGCTGGGGGAAGAGCTTCAAAAGGAAATGGTTTAAAATGGTAGCCATAAACTACTTTGAACGGAGTTTCTCCTGTAGACGCATGTACACTATTGTTGTAAGAAAATTCTGCTAAGGGCAATAAATCAATCCAATTGTCCTGTTGGAAATTAATGTAGCAACGGAGAAACTGTTCTAATAATTGATTAGTTTTTTCGGACTGTCCGTCGGTTTGCGGATGGTGCGCGGAACTTAAACCTTGCTCAATTCCCATTAGTTGCATAAGCTCCCCCCAGAAGTTGGCAACGAATTATCCGCCGCGGTCGGATATCACCTTTGATGGAAAAGAATGGAGTTTTACAATGTATTTCAAAAAAATATCCGCCACTCTTTTTGCCGAGGGCATAGTAGCGCAAGGAATGAAGTGGGCTTGCTTGCAAAAAAAAACAGATCCACCACTACTAAAATACAGGTGTGGTTTTTTGAGGGGGGAAGATCTGTGATGAAATCCATAGAAATAACTTCCCACGGTCTACTTGGAGTTTCAAGGGGCTGCAAAAGTCCAGGAGATTTACCCTTTCGCGTTTTGGCGCTGAGGCAAATGGGACACGAAGCTACATATTGTGAAATGTCTTTGTGCATGCCTGGCCACCAAAATTGTCTCTGGACCAGATGAAGTGTTTTTAAATACCCATAATGGCCGGCTGTTGGGGCATCATGACAGCGTTGCAGCACTTCTTTTCTTAAACTCTTTGGTACATAAAATCGATTACCCCAAAGCCATTCCCCTTGTTCGGATTGAAATAATTTCTCTTTGGGCATATTGTCCCCCTCCTTTTAGACTTCGCTTTTCAGTTTTTGTCTCCACCCATTGTCTGTCTGAGGAGGTTGTGCTGCGCGACTGCGCGTAGTAACCACACCCCCCAGTTGGGTAGGCGAAAATACTGTGTCTATTGTCTCCTCCCGCTTGCTTTTATGTTGGGGCATGCACGAAAGGGCATCCGGCTGGAAGTTAGTTTTGCCAGGCAAGAATTGGAGAGTGAAAGTGAATTTTGAAAAATATTCCGCCCATCTTAGCTGTTTGGCGTTGAGTCTCCGAGGACTGCGTAACGCTTCTAAATTTTTGTGATCTGTCCACACCTCAAACGGATGGCGCGCCCCTTCTAGCCAATGTCTCCAAGTGGAGAGCGCCGCTTTTACAGCAAATGCCTCCTTCTCCCAAACATTCCAATTCCTTTCCGCTTCAGAAAATTTACGTGAAAGGTATGCACAAGGCTTGAGGATATTGTCTGTCCCCCGCTGGAGAAGGACACCCCCAATCGCCGTATCGCTGGTGTCCACCTGCACTATGAATGGGCGTTTTTCATCGGGGTGTTGCAGCACTGGTTCGGATATGAATTGCTGCTTTAATTGATTAAAGGCTAATCGGCATTGTGGTGTCCAATTCAATTTAGCTTTTGGTTTTTTAGCTTGCTCCCCTTTGTCTTTAGTCTTTAGGAGTTCAGTGAGGGGGAGAGTTATTTGGGCAAAGTTTTGTATAAGTTCTCTATAGAAATTGGCAAACCCCAGGAAGGATTGCAGTTCTTTACGATTGGTGGGGGTTTGCCAGTCTTGAACGGCTTTCACCTTGCCTGGATCCATTCTTAACCCATCTTTTGAGATACAATATCCCAAGTAAGTAAGTTCAGTTTTGTGAAATTCACATTTAGACAATTTGATGGGCAAATTATTACACATGAGAGTAGTTAATACTTGTTGCACTAGGCGAACATGTTCTTCTTCAGATTCAGAGTAAATTAACACATCATCTAGGTAAACAACTACTCCCTTATACAAACATTTGTGCAGTACTTCATTGATCATGGACATGAAAACCGAAGGGGCCCCGGCCAAGCCAAAAGGCATAACTAAATATTCATATTGTCCCAATGGCGTATTGAACGCGGTTTTCCACTCATCCCCCTCTCGTATACGAACATGGAAATAAGCATCTTTTAAGTCCAATTTTGTGAAGATCTTACCTTGGGCCACGACGTTGAGTAGATCCCTAATGAGAGGTATGGGATAGGCGTTTGTGGAGGAGACTGCATTAAGTCCTCTGAAGTCAGTGCACAGTCACAATCCTCCATCTTTCTTTTTCACAAACAATACGGGAGCCGCATGGGGGCTGTTTGCTGGTCGGATGAATCCCCTTTGAAGATTAGTGTCAATGAATTTTCGAAGCTCCTCTCTTTCATTTGGGCTCATGGGATAAAGTCTACCTTTGGGTAATGTGGCCCCCGGGATGAGTTCCACTGCGCAATCAGTTCTCCTATGGGGAGGTAAGGTGTTGGCCTCTTCCTCGGTGAAAGCTTGTAAATAGGCTCTGTACTGTTTAGGTATTTGGTTAATTTCCTCCTGGGTCAGGAGTGCTTGTTCTATGAGGGTAGGATTATTACCCCAATTCTGATCCCAACGATGGGTTTTGCAGCTATCTGTTTTGAAGGTGACGCTTCCAGCTGCCCAATTAATGTCTGGGTTGTGGTCCCACAACCATCTGCTTCCCAAAATTAACGGGTATTTTGCTGTAGAGCTAATTACAAATGATCTTGTCTCCCAATGTTGCCCCATGCCTGTAATGACAGGTACTGTTTCGGTAGTGACTGGATTCATATTAGTGCCATCCATCTGTTCAAAAATGACCGGATTTTCAAGTTCCTTTATTGGAAGCACTAATCCGTTCACTAGAGCTGGTGCAATTATATCTCTGGAGCACCCAGAGTCAATAAGCGCTTGCACCCGAATATGAGTCTTTCGTTCAGGATTGACTAATGTAACAGGCATGAATAGTATGGACCCTTGAGGTCTATCCACTATGGGAACTGACTGAGTTTTGATCTGCCGTTTGGGTACGTTTACGACAGATCCATCTCGTTTCCCGAATTAGGACTTTCTGGTGCTTCTTCACCGATTAGAGCGGTTGGGTCAAAGTCCATAATTTCCTCTAGCTCTAATCCCTTTTTGGGAGGATTTCTTCTGAACATACCTCTCCCTCACAAAGTTCGCGGAGCAGGCGTTGGGCGGGACGGCTGGGGAAGGGTGGCAGGGGTCGGACGCCTTGGTGGGAACGGAGTTCTCTGCACAGGCCGGAGTGGACATTGCGCTGCGAAGTGACCACCTTGGCCACGATGTAGACACAGTCCTTGTTGCCATCTAGCATCTCTCGCTCCTCTAGCTGCATATCCTGCCCCTCTACCCCCTCTAACAATTATGGAGGTTCGCCGGTGGCCGGCCGATTGCTGTTGCTCAACCAGACGCACTTCTTGCATTCGGTTTTCTACTTCACAAGCTAGTTGAATCCAACCCAAGAGTGTGGGAGGATTATCTTGCATAAGGGCTCGATCCAACAGTCTGGGATTCATGCCTTGCTTGAACATAATTATTTTGGTGGTTTCCTCACACCTTGGGTATTTGGCAGCTAGCTGTCGGAATTTTGTAACATAGTCCCTAGCCGACATGCTACCTTGCCTGATCTATTGTAATTCCGTTCGGGCTCTGCTTTCTTCTAGTGGGTCTTCGTATTGCGCTCGGAGCGCATCTACCAAACCCTGTAGGGAATCTAATTCTGGAGCCCCCAAATCGTACAAGGCTACATACCATTCCGCTGCTTTTCCTTGCAGACATGATGCCAAATGCTCGATTTGACTCGCTTCGTCTCCGAACAAGTGTCCCCAACGATTGAAAAATTGTAGTGCTTGTACTAGAAAAAATCCCAACTTCGAGGGATCTCCATCGAAAGTAGCTTCCAATTTTACCCATCCCATTGGTAACTCTTGTGGTCTGGCAACCGGTGCTGGGAGTGGGTAATATTGTACAGGTACCAGTTCTTGCCTTGGCTGCCAGTCGGGTTGGCGCGGGAGCGGATGAATCGGAGGATACTGGGGCCTTGGTTGCGGGATCCCTTGGGGTCTCGGTATTGGAGGACCTTGCAGCCTCGGCAGTGGTCTCTGCGGTCGTGGAGCTGGTGGGCCTTGTGGAGGTGGACCTCTCGGTCTTAGCGGCGGCGGAAGCCTAGGCGCTGGAAGCCGTGGGAGAATCGGCTGTCCCCGCGGCGGCGGTGGGAGTACCGGAGCCTCATCTCGCGGCTGTAACGGTAATCCTCCCAGGAGGATCGGCTGCTCTTGTGGCTGCCCTGGCGGCTGTTCTTGGAGCTGCAGCAGCTGTTCTTGGGGCTGCTCTTGCGGCTGATCCTGCGGTTGTTCTTGAGGCTGCTCTAACGGCGCCTCTTCCTCTCCTTCCAGAGGTCCTCCCGGTTCATCAGGGGGAATTTCCTCCGGTCTCTCATTTGCTGGCCCCTGCGGTTGTTCCGGTGGTTGTACCGGTTGTTGCTGATCGTCAACGGGTATTAGCGGTTGCTCCCTCGAGATCATAGTCAATGAATGAGGGACAACACCCACAGAATACCAAAAATCAATTTCATATATTGATACACAATTTCAAATATTCCACAAAATATACAAAGTGCAAAGTGCTCATAGATACTTAAACATATTTATACAAAATTAGTCTCATTATACAATTTCATACTGAATCTTTCATAAATGAACCGGAAGACGTCAACTCCCTCCAGGAGTTGGTCCACTGACCAAGGTATTGCATCTTGGTCAGTGGACTATAATGGTTGTTTATATTCAGTAAAATCTTTTGAAACCAATGGACTCATGTCTAATTGCAAGAGATAGTCTGGATTGCAACTTTTAATAAGCCACAGTCTGACAAACACCAGGCTAACAAAATACTCTATACCCTACAATAGCCCTGCAGAGAAGATTAGCATATCAAGTACCAATCCATATGCAAAAGAACCTCCTCAGGATACAGTGAAGCCTCCCTCCATTAGCATTCCACACCCTGGGAAAGTCTTACAGGATGGCTCAGCCCAACCCCACCTTCCTGAGTAGATATAAATTACCTGCCAACATCTTTTCCACACTGTGACACTGAGAGATCTCTGTCTTTTGGTGCTACACGTCTGAAGATGCCAGTCACAGCTGCTAGCGAAACGTCAGGAACTACAATGCCAAGACCACGGCTATACAGCCCGGAAAATCCACAACAACCATTGTTCTCCGGCCGTGAAAGCCTTCAACAATACACAAAAGAAATATACAGTACAAAAAAAGAGTATAGGATGAAGACACGTACAGCAGCAGAGAGAGACCAAAAGAGTGAGAACATAGATGATGTAATTTTCTCTTCAACATCTCTTAAAATTTAAATTAAGACTAAAATAATCTCTTTGTGTTAGATTTAGAAAATATGATTCTTGGAAGGTGATTCTGTTGAGGAACAAAACAGAAATGATGCTTATTTAAATACTTCCCCATAACATCTAAGAGCAGAAACAGCCAGGTATGATCAGACATGTTCAAGATTCTAATTGCCCCTCTTGATCTCTCTCCAACTCCCACCGTTACATATGCAGGGCAGCCAAGGTTTGGGTTTGAATACATTTCAAGATTTCTTAAGGAGAAAAAACTGTTCGGATAGACATGAACAAATACTACTGGCAAGGAAACAGTAGATCTGCTATAATTGACATAGGCAGATGTGGCAGCATGAGAATATCTCTACAACATGTAAGAGAAAGGTGGAAAAACAGTAAGGGCTCTGAATAAAAGAATTATTTTCCATTGGGGCCTCTTCATATTGCAAATAATACAAATTGGAATGCATATATATATAATATATATAATATTCAGATTTAAGAAGTTAAAACTGGACTCCATTGCATTCTAGGTCCTCCCTTTTAGTAAATATTAATGACAACCTTCTCCCAAAGTCTAGAGACTTTTCCTTCCCCTGCAGTGCGTGGTTTACATGATCCTGCTCAAGATATTTACCTTGGAAACACTGTCTGGATTATGTGTATTGTTTGAAGGGTTGAGAATAGATGGATTTGTCCTTATGGTCCTTCCAACTTGATAAGCTAGTGGTAGGGAGGGGGCCAGTGTAAGAAGAGGGATCACATGCACTGCAAGTGATAGTGTGCTGTTAGCCACAGCTTAGAAGCTTGTATTAGCTCTATAGCTTAGAAGCTTGTATGAGATCTATCAGAAATATGTGTGGCCTCTTTAAGGCTTTGAATGATGGGAATTGTAGTTTACACTGCCACCAACAAGACGAGGGATATTTGAAGCCTTAATGACCTTGTTCCTGTTTTTAGTGTAATGTTTTACAACCTCTCTTCCTCCCTTTGTCTGTACTGAGCATCTCCCACAAGGAAAGGGGGGAAATGACTGCGTTTACCGCGATCATCTTGAATAAACTACTGCTATAAGACACAAGAAGCATCCGTCTCTTGGCTGAACTGTGAGTTAGTTCTGGGTCAGTGGGAATGGAATCCCTTGGGTCAGCGGTAGCTAAAGAGGAGTGGTAACCTGGAACTCCAGGACAGTAAACGCAATCAAAGCTTCTCTCCCTTCTCCTAACGAGGAGAAGTGCAAAGGGATGGAATTTTAGAATTCTCCACCCACCGCAGATTAAGTCAGCATGTTCTCTGCTCTGGCATCAGAAAGCATCACGAGAAGCTCCCAAAAGTAAAAGGGGACGGAAACTAATATATCCCCCAGGGACCGGGAGGGAAAATGTGCGTCGGCGTTGCATGCTACCTTCATCCACATCGTTTTGCTTCACTGCCAGTAAAAGGGACGGAGGAATCCGTTCCCAGCAGAAAGTAACTGCTAATGATTGCCTTGTAAAGTTTGTCTGTGATGCAAATTGCTCCATTTACTAACCGCTCAGCACAACTCAAGAGCCACTGCCGGGCTGCAAGCCCTTTCCCCCTCACCCAGCGGCGTAAAAGTGCCAAGGATTGAAGTCTTTAGAGATATCTCCTAGCAGCACAGATCCCTCCGAAGCCTAGAGCCAGACAGGAAAATTGTGCAGCTTACAGATACCTAAAGGATAACCAATCTAATACTTGTTGCTGAAGAAGAAAGGGAAAGGAAGCTGGCTTAAAGCAGGAGACTGAAGGGTTAAAGAGCGCACAGCGACATCTAGTGGTCAGTTCATGTTACTACAGTGAATTTCCACCCAGAGCAGCAGACAAGCCGAAGCTAGACAGGCAGCTGCAGCACCGTCACAGCACCACTAGTGGATCCAAGGCGACATTGCAATGGGAAATTCTTCTGAGAATCCATCAGATAATGTCCCTAACCCCAACCAAATGGCGCAAGATGAGCAAGAAGCAGAGCCTGCTCTTGGTTCGCGAAACAGAGCCTTGACAGCTAAAATGCGTGAACACTTGTGTGCAATGAAGGCAGAAAGATATAAGAAGGCAGAGACGGAATGGATCAAGCTAAAGAAAGAGCTGGATAGCCTAACAGACGTCTGTGAGAGAAGGTTTTCCTGCTAGCATAGAGTCTAATATTCTGCGCGCAATGCCAATCATGCGTTCCCACACTCCTCCCATGTGAGAGGCATGGGGAGGATTGAAGATCCATTTACAATTCTGATCACTCAGGTAGCTGCTGAGGGTTGGATCAAGATCTGTGCTTCCATTGATTCCCAGCTCCTTGCAGGCGCCAACAAAGTTCGTTCCACGGTCAGACCTCAATAGCTTGACAGGTCCCCGTATGGCAAGGAATCTTCTGAGGGCATTTATGAAGCTGGAGGTATCCATGGACTCGATCACTTCAATATGCACAGCTCGGATACTCAGACATGTGAAAAGCACTGCCCATCGTTTGCTGTTGGCCTGTCCTCCCCTGGTTTTGCGCGTCACCACATTCCAGGGTCCAAACACGTCAAGCCCAACATTGGTGAAAGGGGGCTCGGTACTGAGTCGTTCTGGTGGCAGGTCAGCCATCTTCTGTTGTTGATGGGGACCCTTGAGTTTCCGACATTGTACACAGGCCTGTAGGGCTGTGGCAATACATCTCTTTGCTCCTACGATCCATAGACCTGCTGCTCTGATGGCTCCCTCTGTGAAGTGGCGTCCTTGGTGATGTACCCGCTCGTGGTGGTGTCGCACCAAGAGGACAGTCACATGATGTCGAGCTGGAAGGATGATTGGATTCGCTACTGTGGGGGCCACATCAGCCGCCCTGAGGCGTCCTCCTACCCGAAGCAGACCATCATCATCAAGGTAGGGGTTCAGCTTGAGTAGCGTGCTGTTCTTGGGTATAGGTAATTCCTTTTTGGTACTGTCAAGTTCTTCCAAGTAGAACTCGTGTTGTACACTCTGGAGGATCAGGATTTCTGCCCTGCGTTGCGCTTCTGGTAGGGTCGGATCTTTGTTCCAGCGACGAGTGAAGTGGATGAGGCGTGCCACCCCTAGTACAAGTGGCGTCCATTTGGAGAAGCGTTCGAATCGCCGTGCTTCCAGGTAGCAGCTGGTCTGTATTTCCACTTTCATGCAAGTGACTTGAGGCCGTACCTCCTTGTCGTGGTCTGGGTCTAAGAGCTCATAGTGTTCCTCCTCGTGCCATAACAAGTTGTCTGGATGCAGGAGGAAGTCAGGTCCCTTTAGCCAGGAGGACCCAGCCAGCTGAGAGGCAGGAATAGACCGCGTTGCATGATCTGCCGGATTCTGATCCGTAGGGACATGTCGCCACTGGTCAGGGCGTGAAAATTGCCGGATGCGTTCTACTCGGTTGCTAACATACACATAGAACCGACGGCTTTGATTGTGTATGTATCCGAGCACTACTTTGCTGTCCGTGTAAAAGGTAGTATTATCAAACGTAAGGTCCAGTTCTCTCTCTATTGTTTCTGCAAGCTCTACAGCCAGCACAGCACCGCATAGTTCCAAGCGTGGAATGGTGTGTCCCTGTTGAGGGGCTAGCTTGGCCTTTCCCAGGACAAAACCCACGTGGATGTGGTTCTCCCCACCGACAACCTGTAGATATGCTACGGCTGCGATAGCCTTCGTTGACGCATCTGAGAAGACGTGCAGCTCTCTGCGTGAGGCGGCGACAGGTGATACTGACACGTAGGTGCGTGGTATGTGGATGGCTTGCAGGCAGCTGAGCGAGTCTCTCCAGGCCTCCCATTCCTTCCTTTGGTCAGGGGGAAGAGGCTCATCCCAGTCTTTGGTACCTAGGGAGAGAGTACGTAAGAGATGCTTCCCTTGGATGGTCACTGGTGCAGCAAACCCCAAGGGATCGAATAGGCTGTTTACTGCCGACAGGACTCCTCGTCGTGTGAACTGCTTCTCTTGGGCTGGTGCTCGGAAGGCAAAGGTGTCCTTCTTCAGGTCCCAACTCAGTCCAAGGCTGCGTTGGAGGAGGGGAGCATCACCACCCAAGTCCAGATCCTGTAACCCCTTGGCGTGGTCTTCCGGAGCAAATGCCTCTAACACCTTCGTGCTGTTGGATGCAATTTTGTGCAGCCTTAGGTTAGCTGCAGCCAGCATTTGTTGCGTTCTCTTTAGCAGGTCCACAGCTTCCTCTGGAGTGGGCAAGGACTTCAGCCCATCATCCACGTAGAAGTCCCGTTCCACAAATTGCCTTGCGTCCGGGCCATACCTCCCTTCTCCTATGCGTGCAGTTTGATGCAACCCATAGTTAGCAATTGCTGGGGATGGTCCGTTGCCAAACACGTGGACTCTCATGCGATATTCTGTGACGGTCTGGCTGTGTTGCTCGTCACTAAACCATAAGAATCGTAGGTAATTGCGGTGGTCCTCTCTGACAAGGAAGGAGTAGAACATCTGCTGGATGTCTGCCATGACAGCTACGGCTTCTTTCCTGAAGCGGATGAGTACGCCAAGTAGGCTGTTGGTCAGGTCTGGTCCAGTTAGGAGGGCCTTGTTCAACGAGAAGCCCCGGTATTGGGCACTGGAATCGAAGACCACTCTGATCTGGCCAGGCTTTTGGGGATGGTACACCCCAAAGAATGGCAGGTACCAACATTCTTCTCCCTCTCGTAGTGGAGGTGCAATTTCTGCATGGTTATTCTGCAGCATCTTGTCCATGAATTCCACGAAATGGACTTTCATCTCGGGCTTTCTTGCCAGGGTTCTGCGCAAGGTATTGAGTCGAGATAAGGCTTGTTCATGGTTGTTGGGTAGTTGCTGTCTAGGCGTGCGGAAAGGAAGTGGGGCGATCCAACTCCCGGAGTCGTCTTGCTGAAGTTCCCTTTCCATTAACTGCAGGAATTGCTTGTCTTCTCTAGATGGGGCGAGCATGTTGTCCTCTTTGGTTGTCTGGAACACTGTAGCTCCTAAGTCATAGTCCTGTTCAGTCAGCGTGAAGTGTTCTGGACATGGTTTCAAGTGTGAGGCTCTCCCATTATCTAGGACAGTTGTGGCAAAGACACTCACCTGGCTTGGCATCTGCAGACGATCAATACAGATATTCCCTATGATGACCCACCCCAGATCATACCTCTGGGCGTGTGGAGTGCCAGGGGGTCCCATGAGCAGCTCATGGCAGGCCAAAAGATCAGAGACATCTATTCCGAGCAGAAGCATGATTTGTGCATCTGGATCTAGGGCAGGAATTTGATCTGCAATCGGTCGTAGATGGGGATGATGGATTGCCACCTCTGGTGTCGGTATCTGGTCGCGATCGCCGGGTAGGGCATCACATTCTAACAATGTTGGTAGGGAGAACTGGTTGCCGCCATTGAGTGGTTCGATCTGAAACCCGATAGCTGTCCTCCCCGCCGTGCGCTGGACCCCAGCGCACGTCCTGAGGATATATGGAGTTTCGTCTCCCTGTAAATTGAAGAGCTCAAAGAACTCCGGGCTGGCTAAGGACCGGTTGCTTTGACCATCTAAGACTACGTACATCTTCTGGGCCAATTCCGGGTGACCAGCAGGGTAGACCTTGGCGAGACATATGTGATGGCAGGAGCGGTCGCTTTTCCCATTGCCGCAAACTTGAGTACAGTGGGCTGCGACGACCTTGTCTTGGCCCGATGTGTCCTCTTGGCTTGTGGCTGTAGATGTGGGCGCCGCTTCCAGGTCAGGATCTGGATGCATGGCAGTCGGGTGCGCGTCACTACTGCATACATAACACTTGACGCTGGCCTTGCAATCTGTAGCTGTGTGATCCCGAGTCTTGCAACACTTGGGGCACACTTTGTGCTGTTTTAACAGGGCCGTCCGTGCCACCAGAGGCATCTCTCTGAAAGACTTACATCTATTCGCCGGGTGTTTGTACTTGTGAAGTGGACAATAGTACTGCTGTGCAGGTGGTTCCTGAGCATGTGACTGGTGAGCTAGTTTCTTCCCAGGGTAGGATTTTGCTGCAGCGCTTGAGACTCCCGTCTTCAGCACGGAGACCGCTGCCTTAGGCTTGTTGTCTCGTAGAGGTGCCTTCTCGATGCGGGATTCAGAAGTGCGCACGGCATATCCGCACTGTGGATCATTACGTGACCTAGCCAGCCAGCAAACAAAGTCCACCAGGAGTGAGAAAGGAGGATACTGCCCTTCATTTTCAGCCTTATAGGCATAAACTTCGTCGCCCCATCTGTCTTGTAGTGGAGCTGGTAACTTTTCCGTGATTTCCCTCTGTGTTAGATGCTGATCAAGAGTTGCCAGCCCTGGTAAAGCTGGGTTGCGCATGGCATGCCTTAGCTCCACAAGGAGATCAGCCAGGTCCCATAACTTACGAGGGTTAGAGGCGGGTATCTTGGGAAACTTCTTCAGTTTCAACAGGAATGAGGTTTCGATTTGCCAAGATGTTCCATAGCGCTCATCAAGGCGTTCCCAGATCAAGTCAAGGGCTGTCCAGGGGTCTTCGATGTATGCGTTGTAAATGCGACTTGCCTGTGCAGCAGATTCAGGTCCCAGCCATGCAGTCAGGAGGGTGATTTCTTCATCGGCCTGAAGCATCATGTCCCTGATTGCTGCCTGGAAAGATGCCCTCCAGATCATGTAGTCCTCTGGGCAATCCGAGAACTTCTGCACACCACGGTCCATGAGGTCCCTTTTGGTTCTCCGAGGCACCTCACTAACCTTAGGTTCCTGATGTTGCACTGGATCTCGGTTCCTAGGGACAGGAGTGAAGGACAGAGGCGGATGTCGCGCTGGATCTCGGTTCCTAGGGACAGGAGTGAAGGACAGAGGCGATCTGGGCATAGGCTGACGCGCTGCCATCAGTCTGCGTGGGAAGAAAACTGGAGCAGTGGGGTTGAGCGGCCTGCATTCGCGTGGGTGCGCGTGGTCCTTCATGTAGGACAGGACTCGATGGGACGCATCTTCCACCTCCAGCGCAGCGAGACTGGACTCTGCTTCCAGTGGACCACCATTCAGGAGTTTAGCTCGGACCCGCATCTTGTTCAATTCGCTCTCCTTCTCAAGTGTAGCCAGCTGTGTCTTAAGAGCCTGCTGCTTCTTGGTGAATTCAAGCTCCATCTCCATGACAGCCATTTCAGCCTGCATTCTGGCTGCCTCAGTTGACTTTCGCGATAAGCGGCTGTGACAGGAAGAAGAGGATGTAGAGGATGGGGCCCTAGGTGATTTGCAGCTAGGGTCCTCCTTGGGCTTTGAAGATGTGGTGGGGCTTGGAAGACTGGTCTGAGGAGGCAGATTCCGCTCCGGAGCTGCTGTCTCTTGGGGATCCTCATCGGTTGCATCTAGGAGCTTCAAATGTTCTGCCTTGATGCGCAATTCCAGGTCATCAATGCAGGAGTTCACAAGTCGCTCTCGTTCATCAACCTTGGCCTCAAAGTGTAGCTGCTCTTCCCGTGCTTCTTCCGTGTCCAACCTCTTCAAGGTGCTAACAATGAATTCATTGTTAGAAGCCCATTTGGCTATACGATACAGCAGACGTGCCCGGGTAGAGGACAGGACAACAGCAAACGATGGGCAGTGCTTTTCACATGTCTGAGTATCCGAGCTGTGCATATTGAAGTGATCGAGTCCATGGATACCTCCAGCTTCATAAATGCCCTCAGAAGATTCCTTGCCATACGGGGACCTGTCAAGCTATTGAGGTCTGACCGTGGAACGAACTTTGTTGGCGCCTGCAAGGAGCTGGGAATCAATGGAAGCACAGATCTTGATCCAACCCTCAGCAGCTACCTGAGTGATCAGAATTGTAAATGGATCTTCAATCCTCCCCATGCCTCTCACATGGGAGGAGTGTGGGAACGCATGATTGGCATTGCGCGCAGAATATTAGACTCTATGCTAGCAGGAAAACCTTCTCTCACTCATGAGACCTTAACCACCCTCCTGGCAGAGGTGTCTGCTATCATCAATGCCAGACCTTTAGTTCCAGTATCCTCTGATCCTGAGAACCCTACCATCTTAACACCAGCCACCTTGCTGACACAGAAGACAGGCAACTGGCCTGCACCTCAGGGAGACTTCATCTCTAAAGATATGTTCAAGCAGCAATGGAGGCAAGTTCAACTCCTCGCTAACACCTTTTGGAAGCGATGGAAGCAAGAGTACCTCCCCACTCTACAATGCCGACGCAAGTGGGAGAAGTCCGAGCCCAACTTACGAGAAGGTGACGTCGTCCTCCTGAAAGACAAGGACGCCCCCAGAAACTCATGGCCCATGGGACTCATAGACCGAGTTCTGCCCAGTGCGGATGGGTTAGTCCGCAAGGTTGACATCCGTGTCGCTAGACATGACGGCCCGAAGATTTTCACCAGACCAGTCACCGAGGTGGTCCTGCTTGTACGGAAGACTGATCTTGAAGACTGAATCTCAAGCTTTGCATGTCACTGTTTTGCTTATCTTAGCCTGTAGAGTAGCATGCCTTATATACTCAGTTACGTATGTAGTGCATGTAGTATATGCTTAGTATTCTACTAGCCTTGCATGTTGGGGTGGAATCCACAGGATCCCAGGCGGGGAGTGTGCTGTTAGCCACAGCTTAGAAGCTTGTATTAGCTCTATAGCTTAGAAGCTTGTATGAGATCTATCAGAAATATGTGTGGCCTCTTTAAGGCTTTGAATGATGGGAATTGTAGTTTACACTGCCACCAACAAGACGAGGGATATTTGAAGCCTTAATGACCTTGTTCCTGTTTTTAGTGTAATGTTTTACAACCTCTCTTCCTCCCTTTGTCTGTACTGAGCATCTCCCACAAGGAAAGGGGGGAAATGACTGCGTTTACCGCGATCATCTTGAATAAACTACTGCTATAAGACACAAGAAGCATCCGTCTCTTGGCTGAACTGTGAGTTAGTTCTGGGTCAGTGGGAATGGAATCCCTTGGGTCAGCGGTAGCTAAAGAGGAGTGGTAACCTGGAACTCCAGGACAGATAGGAATAAATTAACATCTATTCAAGTTGAATCCATGTATCTAGTCTATTTTTCCTCAATACAATTGTTGTGAACAGTAGATGAAACCTAAGGAAGGAGTGTTAATGTGAACTGAACAGACACCCCTAAGCAAAGTTAGGGGATAGATGGCTCTGAATAAATTATAACCCGTATAAAGTAAGAATATTTTGCTTCACAGACAGCTTCAAACTACAGTTCAATTAAATTAAGGATTAATATCCATAGAACAAGCTGGCTCTTGGTTTATACTGCTTGCCTATGTATTTGCCTCAGGTCTTTTGCAAATTCCTGTGTTCCCATATGTAATATGCATTTTATTTTATTTTTATAATTAGGTATATGATGTACAGTTGGGAACTGATCTCCTTCTTAAATCTGCACTTAAAATATTTATACACATTTAATATTTAATGGAATGTATGTATCTGTTAACTTGTATTCATTTTCATAATGAAGCTGTCAGAATATTCACTAGTAGTATCATTTATTTGTGCAGTCTGACATCCAAATGGTACCAAGTGCAAATGGATCATTCGGAAATAATACTGTCCTCTTTAAAATGTCATATATGCGACTGCCAGGAGTCTGAATACTTGGGGAAGTTGTCTAAAGCAGTTTTTCTTTATAGATGGTTGTTGATTTTCTAGTTCTAACATCAGGATCTGTGTCCCAAAGCTCTCTCTCTCTTTTTTTGCTGAGGATTGTTGAAAGCAAATGGATTGCTTGCAAGCCTGCCAACTTGTTTAATCACACAGGTTAAGGCAAGCACCCCAGTATTCAAAACTTGGGAAGTACAAGTGTCAGCTGTATGATCAAGCTAAGGTAATTTTATGTATTGATGAGAAGCAGTTAACCATATAAAACCAAAATCAATCTAGATACTCACAAAAGCTCTTTCCCATATATACATTCACAGAAACCCTAACATCCAGAGTAAGAATTAAGTCTGATCTGCTGCTTAACAGAGAGTGACCATGTAAGAACATAAGACGAGCCCTGCTGGATCAGACCAGTGGTCCATCCAGTCCAGCATCCTGTCTCACACAGAGGCCAAACAATTACTGTGGAGGGCCACAACAGGAGATAGAGGCCAAGGCCTTCCTCTACTGTTGCCTTCTAGCATGCGTATTTGGAGGTTTTCTGTATCTGAATGTGGAAGTTCCCTTTAGTCACATTGGCTAATAGCCACTGATGGACCTATCCTTCATGGATTTGTCCAGTCACCCTTTAAAGCCATCTATGCTGCCAGCCATGTAGACAGTGGATGTCTTGAGCTGAAGGATTAATAATATTTGGATTTATATTCTGGCTTATCCTCAAGAGCTGAATATGGCATTTTGTATTATAATAGAATATTACATAACTTTTTAAAAACTCTGTCCTCAAAGCTCACAGTCTCAATTGTATAAATATGTAGATTCTTCTTTTTAGCATAGGATCTGCTTGGCCAGTTATTAACTATCTGTGCTATTCTTCCATCTGTTCACATCACTAAAATTTCACAACATATGCCAATTTCAGAATACAATACCTAACAGAATACTTAAAGTGCAATCCTAAGAAAAGTCACTCCAGTCTAAACCCATTCATTTCAGTGGTCTTAGACTGGTGTGACTTGCCCACTGCTGCTACCACGTGTGAGTCAGCTGCATGGTGCCAACCGTGAGCAAGTCGCACACGGTGACAGCGGCAGGCAAGTCACACATGGTGGCAGTTTCAGTATTATAACAGTTAAAATTACTGCTTTCTTTAAAAGAAACTGTCTTGTGCTTTAAAAATGGTGGGGTTCAATTTTACCCCTTTTACATTTCTGTGAGGATTTACTGTTTTCAGTGAGGGGTATTCTTGACCCCGATTCCAGGTTTTACACTTCTTTGTCCTGTATTGCTGAAGAAAGTTATTCTTGAGGCCTGATTTATTTCTCAGCAGCTAATGCCATAATTGAGAGAGCTATCAGATTTCCCTTTGGGGGGAGATGTAAGTTGGGGTCTTTTGACCCCAATTCCAAAGTAGTGTAATCATTTTTTTCATTGGGAGGGTTAATGGTCAGTGATTGCATAGCATGTACAAGATAATACAGGGAGAAGAGGCTTTGTCTTCCAGCCTGGGTAGGGCTTGATTTCATTACTCCTGCTTTGCATTTTACACTTACAAGTTTTTCCTGCAAACAGGCTTTTTCTTCAAAAGTTATCAGTTCTGCAAGATTATTGCTGTTGCTGGCAGCATCAATGCCTCAAGAGCCATCTTGAAACACGTACCATTTATGCCATTTTCTGTGCTTGCTTCTCAAGAACTGGAGCTCAGGCTGGGCATGGGGGTGTGCAAGTAAAAAAAAGGGGCTGACAACACTGCCAGCAAGTGAAGATTTTGTTTGGTGTTCTCTCACTGACCTCTCTTCCTAGCATCAGATAGAGTAGTATAGTTCATGCATAAGAAAACTCCCAGAATGCTGCTTCTGATGGGCTGACCATAAGTTTTGTTGCCTTATTCCTGCCTTAAGAGTTCAGTGCTTCACAATGGTTTTTTCCCATGAGAAATTCAATTTGGCTTCTGAATAGTGAATTTAGTAACAGAAGGAGGAACGCTTGCCAAAGAACAGTTAGTCTCTCATATGCAAAGTATATTGACACCTACTTATTAGAAACACAATAAAAAGTGCTGACATACAATTTACAAGAGCTTTTCTCATGTTGGTAGTCATCATCTGTGAAGTAGAGTGCTACATGTGAAAGAAAAGCAATTCAAAGGATAATTCTTACTGAGTTGCATGGGAGATACTGAGTGTATGACCGGACAATTTTTTCCAAAGACCAGAACCAAAACAGTGTTCAAATAGGGTAGGGCTAATAACAGCTTAGGGAATCATAGTTTGGTTTAGACAAATTGTTTAAAATGTATGTATAGAAGGATCAACCCCTCTCTTTCTTTTGTTTGAAGTCCTGGTCTCAGTTGTGATCATACATGGCTGTAATTTGCCTTTAATCTAATTTGACCTGTAGACATGTTGGCAGAACCCAGGAACTGGCTTTTGTGTGTCTGATGCATAGTGACAGCAATATGGACAAGCTTTTATGTCTGAACAGAAAGAGAGATTAGAAGTGTAGAAATATGTGGTGGTACTGACAACAATCTGTGTAGGTATTATCAAGAAGACTGCAAAACCCAGTTTCTGGTGGTCGTATTTTCCTGAACCATTCCCTTTTGGATAGTTGTGCAGATTTAGGCAGCTTTCTCATGGAGGCTTTTCTGTACTTTGGCTTCCAAACTGGAATGCTTTTATTTTTTTAAGCATCTGTATCTAATTAGGCTCTAATCATTCCCCATCTTCAGTATATTCTTTCCAAAATCTGTTTCGTTTCAGTATTTTTAGGAAGAGTGCAACCCAAGTGTGTTGTTATGCAATCTGGTTCGGGGACTCAGCGCAATAGACATCTTTGACACCTATATTGGTTCCAGAGCAACCTCTTTGAACCTGATAGGATGGTTCCGTGCTGTCGAGGATGCTGGAACCGAGAACCCCTCAGAGTGGGATGGCTTCAGATCACCGGTCACCTTGGAACTGATGTGACGCCTCGGCTCTGAAACCATCGGATCTGACAACCCTTTTGGTACCTTCTGGGACTGGTCTAGAAGAGAAGAAAAAGAAACATCAGTCTTTGAAGCGTGACAAGGCAGTCTTGGAGAGTGTAATCTCCCCTCAACCAACTGTGGAACCTCAGACCGAGGTTGAATCCAAGCCTCCCCAGCAAGAGGCCCCGAGAATCGGGTGATCGTTCCTCTTCCTACAGCACTCCTTGATCCAGGAGCTGGATTAAAGAGGATGTAATACTGGTAGAGAGACCACCTACCCCTTCGGGTTGGTCTAGATCACTGTGCCAGGGGTCCTGGGCTCCGCACTTGTCCCGAGAGAGGAGAGGGCTCACTCGACATAGAGATAGCCCATACTCGCACAGGGGAGGCAGCCCCTATTCGAGGGACCAGCATTTTCTGGATGAACCGGCTTCCCACAGCTTTCACAGGGAGAGCTCTTACTATCCAGACCGACTGGTGAGGAACCACACTCGAAAGACAAGATCCTAAAACATTTACTCTGGGTCAACTCCCGCTGTCGCCTTCCCAGTAATTGAGGGTTTTGTTGAGCTTCTGACTGGGTTGAACCTAAAACCGGCTTCGACTCCTGCTCAAATAGAAAGGTTGAGAATCTCTACAAAACAGATGACCGCTGCCCTTTTCTGTCAATGCATTGTCCTCCTTCTTTGCTTGTCACCGAGGACATGCAAGCCAAGCCCAAACAGGGGTCCTTATGTGTTCCTTCTGACAAGGAGAGCAGGAGAATCGACACTATGAGTAAGAAAATTTACACCTCTGCCGCTTTTGGCATCAAAATTGCCAATTACATGGCAATGATGGCCACTTACCAGTTACTCCTATGGAATAAATTGGCCACTTTCATTCCTCAGTTACCCGAGGACCAGAGAATCTTCCTTAGGGTTATTCAAGAGGAAGCGGTCTGTTTATCCCACCACCAAATTAACATGGGCCGATACTTCAGCCAGATCCCTACTCTTGGCCGTCGTCCTGCACAGAATCGCTTGGCTGAGAACCACAGCATTACCAGCGGAGACAAGAAACAAGGTTGAGGATCTCCCTTTTGAAGGACAGACTTTATTCTCCGAAAAAATGGATGAATACTTGTCCAAGAAAAGGAAAGATAGACTTACTGCTCGCTCCTATGGTGTCCTTCCACAGCAACATTCCTCTGGCAGGTCGCAGTATAGATTGTTTGCGAGGGGTCGACAACATCGCTACCACCCTTACCAGGGGTATGCCTATCACCTTCAGTGATCTTACCAAAGCTCGCCATCTTCCTCTTCTAGAAGGAAACAAGGCCACAAGAGTAAACAGGGAGGCCACCAGCAACAGACTAAGGAGCAGATGCACTCCAACAAGCAGTTTTGACAATTACAGGGTCCTGACCCACTGTTTGGAGTCAAGCTATGTTCTTTTTTCTCTGCGTGGTGTGAAATTACATCTGATGTTTGGGTTTTACGTATAGTTGAAGTTGGTTATAAAGTTGAGTTTTTACAGTTACCCTGTCTTCAACTCCCTACTTTCTCTGCTCAGGGGTCTCAGCCAGGGTTGTTGGGTGAACTGTCAGCCCTCCTGGAAAAAGAAGCTATTGAGGAGGTTACGGATAGTTCCTCCCTCTTGAGGTTTTATTCTAATTTGTTCGTGGTGGAGAAAAAGGATGGGGGTCTCCGCCCTATCTTGGACCTCCATGAGTTGAATAAACTTGTCCAGGTTCATAAGTTTAAGATGACCACCTTACAGGCAGTCCTAACCCTGATATCACCACAGTCCTGGTTTGCGGTGATAGATTTGAAAGACGCTTATTTTCTTATTTCAATTTTTCAGGAATATAAGAAATTCCTACGTTTTACTTATGGTACTCGTTTTTTTCAGTACCGAGTTCTCCCCTTCAGATTGTCTACTGCTCCACAAGTTTTTACAAAATGCATTGCAGTAGTTTTCACCTTTCTAAGGGTTCAGGGGTGTTGCATTTCCCCCCTTAGACAATTGGCTGATTGTTGGTCAGTCAGCCGATGATGTGGATAGACAGGTTGCCACTACATTGTCCACTTGCCTGAGGCTGGGTCTATTTGTAAATCAAAAGAAGTCCAAACTTACCCCTTCTAGAGTTATTCCTTTTATAGGAGCAGTCATTGACGCCATCCAGAATAAGGGGTTCTTACCTGCCGAGAGAGTCATGAAAATAAAGCCATTGGTTAGGAAGTGTAAGAGGTGCAGGTTCTAGCCTGCCAGATTCATCCAGGTCTTGCTGGGTTATATGGCCTCCACCACCACTGTAGTACCTTTAGTGAGACTGTGCATACGTCCCCTGCAGCTCTGGTTTACCTCAGTTTTTTTCCCCGGAAAGTGATTGTCAGAGCAAGAGGTTTAGTATCCCCTGGAAGCTTCTTACTTCCTTAGACTGGTAGATGAACGTTACTAACCTATATAAGAGTATTGAGTTTGGTTATAAACAACCTGATGTCTTGGTTACTACTGACGCATCCAATTTAGGCTGGGGTGCTCACTGTGAAGGGTCGTATGCGCATGGAGTGTGGGACAATGCTGAATGTCAAGAGCATATCAACTTACTGGAACTGAGAGCAGTGTTGTATGCATTGGTTTCCTTTTCAGATATCGTATGGAACAGGACTGTCCACATACTGACGGAAAATACAACCTCTATGTTTTATATAAACAAGCAGGGTGGCATGGCGTCTGTGACTCTGTGCCAAGAGGTGATGAAAATCTGGAACTGGGCCATAGATCAGTCAGTATGGCTACAAGCAGTTCATGTTCCAGGTGTAGACAACACAGTGGCGGATCATCTCAGCAGGTTGAAAGGGGACAACCATGAGTGGTCCGTTCAAGATGTGTATTTACACCCTGTGTTTACTGAGTGGGGTTTTCCTGACATAAACCTTTTTGCCTCAGAGGAAAACCACAAGACACCTCGATATTGTTCCAGAGGAGGAGAAGGCCTCAAGTCTCTTGGGGATGTGTTTCAACTGAAGTGGTCTGACAGCCTCTTCTATTTGTTCTCTTCGTTTCCACTCCTAGCCAGGGTCCTTAGCAAGATTCAGGCGGACAGGACATTGGCCATCCTGGTAGCCCCGTTTTGGCCTCAACAGCCTTGGTTCCACACCCTTCCGAGGCTAAAGACTCAAGTGTTCCACTTTCCACTACGACCGGATCTGCTGTCATGGAGGGAAGTGTGTCACCACAGAATAGACAAACTCAGATTGGTGGCCTGGCTGATCCTTCAGGACGGGCCTTCTCTGAGGAAGTGACTCATGTGCTGGAGAATGCGAGGCACTTGTCTGCTTGCCAATCTTACACACTAAAATGGAACAAGTTCATTGATTGATGCCAGGGGAAGGGTTTAGATCCCCTAGCTTATTCCCTACCCACAATCCTGGAGTTTCTGTGGGAGCTAAAACAAGCGGGGGGGGGGGGTTGACTAACTCTTCCATCAAAGTGTATTTGGCAGCCATCTCCGCCTTCCATCTCCCATAACAATATACAATAGTAAAAATATATATATAAACAAAACTAAAAAAAAGTCTAAACATCCTAAGTTTTTTAACAAACCCCTTCCCCTTCCCAAAGCTCTTCTTTAAGAACATTTTAACAAAATAAAGATATATTAAAATTCTTTGTAGTTCCAACTTCTTAATGAAACACAAATCAAAAGGAATCTTTTCCTTTTTTAAGCAACTCCCCTGCCCCAATCCTCTGTGGGCTCCCACTAGGAAGCCTAACTCCCAGGAGAAAAAGAAAACAAAACTCCTGTCAGATCTTTAGTCCCGCAGTGGTCTTTGCCTTTGATTCTGACCAGGCTCATGTCTAAACCTTTTGAACCACTGGCCACTTGTCCTCTGCGCTTCCTTTCTATGAAGGTTGCATTCCTGGTGGCCATTACGTTGGCCAGGTGGGTGGGTGAGTGAGTTAGCAGCATTATGCTGCGAGCCCCCTTATCTGAAAGTCCATTCTGAGAAGGTAGTCCTTTGAACCAAGGTGGGTTTCTTGCCAAAAGTGGCTTCTAAGTTCCACCTGTCCCAGGAAATTTCCCTATCAGTTTTTTTCCGTGATCAATCCACAGAGGCTGAAAGGGCCCTCCACACTTTAGATGTGTGTAGGGCGCTCCTCTTTTATTTGGATTGTGTTAAGTCTTTTAGGGTGGATTCCAACCTTTTTGTGTGTTTTTCAGGCCAAAAGAAAGGTTACAAGGCTAGCTCACAAATGCTGGCCTGTTGGGTGGTTCAGACAATTTTATTGTGTTATAAGACTGCAGACTTACCTTGTCCGTTGGAGGTTCATGCTCACTGCACTAGGCCTCAGGTGTTTTTGGCTGCCCTCCTGAGAGGGATTCCGCTCCAAGACATCTGCAAAGCGGTGATATGGGCCTCCACTTACACATTTGTCAAGCACTATGCTTTGGACATCCTAGACAGGAAGGAAACAGCAGTGGGCACGGCGGTCCTACAATCAATCTTCCTGTGACGACTCTTCACTACCTCCACCCAGGTATTTAAGCTTTGTAATCTCCCATGTGGGACTGCACAGGAAGACCATGGATGAAAAACAGTGTTGCACTTACCTGTAACTGTTGTTCATCTAGGTCTTCCGTGCAGGCACATATACCCTCCCTCTTTCCCCACTACGCTCTTGGTACTTACCTTGGGGTACGGTGGTGAAAGCGGACAGCACGTCGGGGTGCTCCGCCTCTTAGAGTCTGTTTTTGGTGGGGAAAGGCAGCTGCACATGCGCGCTGAGAGGCGAGGGCGCCCCCTAGTGGTTCTGAGCTATAAAAATCTCCAAAGTCAGCAGGCCTGCACGTGCGCAGCCCCATGTGTGCCTGCACGGAAGACCTAGATGAACAATTACAGGTAAGTGCAACACTGTTTTTCCTTCCCATTAGTTGTTAATCTCCAGGAAGGCCTATCCAAATTGACAGCTGATAGTTTACTATAACAGACTTGTTCAGTTCCGAGCTTGCTTTTTGTGCAATTAATTTGAAAGTAATAGTTCATATTTAATTCATATAGTTCTATGTCACATGGATTCATCTTTTATAATACAGGGTGCAGAACTGATATTTTATTTATTTCAAATATTTATATTCCATCTTTCCCCCATTGTAGCAATGCAAATATGTTTCAGTAAAATTGTCAGGCCCAGCAGTGTTAGCCTTCCACATGGAGATCTTCCATTTCAGGGCAAGGTAGCAGATTCTTCTGCACCATACCTGATGTGGACCCTCTGGTGCACCCTGCTTCAGCACCATCCACTGGTACTGACTTGATATGATGGTGGGATAAAAACCAAGCCCCTTCCAGAAGCACCTACACTGGTTTAGCTGGAGAATGAAAAATATAACATTAGAGTAAGTATGTCAGAGAAACTCCAGCCATGCTATTCTTTTTGCAGACATATTGCTTCATGACAGTTAAAAATCTCAAAGGAGTGACATTGATGGACTTGCCCTGCCCATGCCATTTCTGGCTGTCTTAGCTTCCTGGTGCCATCCAACCAGGATTGATATAGGTGATAAATTAGTTTATACAAGCTATGGACGTTCTTTCCGTATAAACAGCAACTAGATGTTAGCAAATGTGTTACCCCCATTCACGATCACTTATGAGGGTGAGCTTAATATCAGGGATTGATGGGTGAAAGCAAGGAGTGCTTAATCTTTAGTGCATCCACTAAATTTCCTCTGGACCCCTCCATAAGTCTGCCCCCCTAGCTGACTTCCAGTTTGGGGATACAATGGAGAAAAGTCACCCAACGTCTCAATTATTGTGACTACTGTCTGTCCATAGTCAGGAGTCCTGCAGCAGAATGATGACTGGGGGAGGGTTGGAGGTAATAGCTGTCTAGTTCTCAGAACTGAGCATTAAAGCTGTTAGTTATTCTGATTATCTTACTGCCCCATTTCCTGCTAGTAAGTCACACGTAGAGCTATAAACCTAGAAAGACTAAAGTAATAGAAGGAAAAGTCTTCATTTGGGACAGGAAAGCCATCCCAAATCAGAGAGAGAGGAGAAAGAGAGGTTATAAAAAACTCTGGACACGGAGGAGAGAGGCTCTTCCATTTTAGGCAGCTCTTCAAATGTGCCAAGCAAAGCTTTCACCTTGGGACTCCATCTTGTTCACGAGGCAAGGGACAATGGAGAAGACTCCCAGACTGGAGATCTAAAGGTAATGATGAACTCTAACTTACTGCAACTTCAAAAAAAGCTTGCCTGTCCTAAAATTCAGCATCATTTAGGAATTATCTATTGTAGAGACAGAAGATCATGTTTTCATCATTTCTTTGTTCCCTTGCTAAGCCTGAATTGCTTGAATGGAACATGTGTATTTTCTTAATCATTTATTAAATTTTAAATGCTCCAAGACTGATCTCTGGACAAATACTGTATCTATTCGATCTTGCTGTTTGATGTGTGGCACTGAGGAGGGGCAGCGGACAAGCTCCCTGTCTCTGGAGCATGATAGCTCTAATGTTCAGAGTTGTGATACATTGCCCCATGCTTGCTTGTAGAAGGGCAGTGAGAGGCACAGCAACTAGGCAGAGCCTGTAAATGGCAAGGCAGGTACAGAGTGCTAGGCGTATGACTCCAATTAGCATGAGATACTCCCAAGAGTCATTGGTGGTTGGTGGTTATCTGATTTGTAATTGGAACCCCAGGGGGTCCAAACAGAAGGAACAGGGAAGGGCTTGCATAGAGGCATTTGCTGGAAATAATTGGAAGTTGGGAAAGTTGATGGAAAAGGCTCTGCAGCTCCCCTTAGCTGCTTGCGTTAGCATTTTGGCAGAAAATGGAGTTGGGAATCTCATGTTTCCCTCTTAACATGTAGTCTCCTCTTCCCCTGCCCACTACCAAAGTGACTTGTGTTCATTTCCCTCCTTGGTGTTTTTGACTTAATTTAAATATGTAACTACAATATTCTTTTTGGCTGCTACTTGGGGGGTGGGAAGTGACTGATATTAAAAAGTCTTGTTTCAGTCACCTGTGTCTACAAACAAAACACAAACATGGTTTTTGGGGAGGCTGCAGTAAAGAAATCATATGCTTATCAGAGCATGTTTGAAAGAGTTGATGAATTGCAGCTGTGAATTAAGAATTTTTCAATTATGTGTTTTATTAGCATACAGTCTTTCTCTGAATAGTGTTTTTATTGAAATCTTCAATTTATTTTAGGCTTAGTTTTGCCAGTGTATTATAAGGCATGATTATATCTTTTGCTTAATGAGCCAAACTTGATATTTTTTAAATCGCATGCTTTTGCATCCAGTCAGTGAGTAGCCATGAATTTAATTTGCATTAAAGTGCTTTCATCCATGATGGCTACTCAGTGGAGAAGCGCACTTGAACCACAAACATGCACCCCCAAGTTCCCCACCACCCCCGAAGCAGGCTGGCCAGCTACTCCCCATTCTTCCCTATGATGGGAACTAACCTTCACATCAGAGAATAACACACAAACACACATTGAATCAAGTTCAAACAACAAAGCCCCTTGCCACGAAACAAGAAGGAAATGTGACGCTTCCTTGGCTTGGTGGGCTACTATGGCAAGTTTGTGCCACATTTCGCCAGCCAAGCCAGCCCCCTCTCGGATTGCCTACGCAAAGATCAACTGAAACCATCCACTGGACCTCCCAGCGCCGCCAGGCTTTTGAGGGGCTCAGGATGGCCCTTTCGCATGCCCCAGTACTCCATAATCCAGACTTTGAGAAGCCGTTCATTGTACACACCGATGCCTCCGACGTAGGCCTGGGGGCGGTACTCTCTCAAGTCACCAGGGAGTCAGAAAAGCCAGTGCTATTTATAAGCCGAAAATTACAACCCGCTGAAGTCAAATATGCAACCGTTGAAAAGGAAGCCTTGGCAGTGAAGTGGGCGGTGCGGGCCTGCCAGTTTTATTTAACCAATAACCACTTCACTCTGATCACAGACCATGCCCCCCTGCTATGGATGTCTAGAATGAAGGACCATAACCCCCCCGTATATTACAATGGTATCTTTCTCTTCTCCCCTTTAGTGTTTCACTTCAGCACTGACCAAGGCGGGCCAATGCCAATGCGGACTACATGTCCCAGATCCACGAGGAGGCACTACCCGACAGCGAAGCCTCATCCCCGAGGAGGGGGTGTGTCCGGCACTGCCCTCTCTGCCGGACTAAGCCCAGGCCCACCCCTCCCCAAAGCAGCTGAACCATTTACTCAAGAAGAGACAGCAAGCAGAGATTGGAGCTCAGCAGGAGCCATGGAGGAGGAGCGGGATGAAGACGCGGACACACAAAGAGCCTTCCCTGCCTTCCCAGGCAGCAACAGGAGCTGGGAAGAGGCTGAGAGAAGGAACACCCCAGCACACAGCAGCGGCAGGGACAGGCAGAGCGAGACCCGGCTGGCGTCTGGGAGCAGGAAGGAGGGTGAAGGGTGGTGGCTGTAATCTCGGCATGCCGAGCCCAACTCAGGAGGCGGGCTTATTCCAGAGAGAAAGGCCAACCAGAGGGGAGGGACAGGCCAGAAAGCCCATCATGCAGGGGGCAGCAGGGGGAAGGGAGACAGACAAGCTAGAGACGGAGGGTGATTGGGAAAGAGAAAGGGGGGAGGGAACTGGGAAGGGGATAAAAGGGTTTCCTCCCCATGAGGCCGAGGATGAGAGGTTGGTTGGCGTTGCTAGAGAACAAGAGAGAGGGAAAGAGAGCACTTGCAACCTGGTAGGAGGAGGAAGAGGGTGAAGTAACTCCCTCCCCACCACAACTCTGAGGCCGAGGGAGGAAGCCGAACCCCCCAGGGGTGGAAGGAAGCACAGAGGAACAACAGGGCAGCGAGGCGGACACAGCCTGGGCTTGACAAAGTGGTGGAGAATGCGGTCACTAGACCTGACCTAGGGTGGCCCCTACCTCATCTACCCACCCCCGCTGGCTGGATAGCCCCAAGGTCTTTACTGCGTGCACCAGTGCTAAAGGACCCTGATCCACAGGGGCAGTACCCAAGGAACCTGGGGCACAAGCCCACTCCGAGAGGATGGATTTGATGAAGTTCAGTCAGTGGCTGGCCGAACACCAGGGACAGTTGCTACGTGAAGTGGTTCAGCAACAAAGGGAGGCGCAGGCTGCCTTAGCTCAACAGCACCATGACTCTCAGAATGCCCTACTGCATGACCTTTGCCAGTTGCTAGGGGCAGGGCTGGCCAGGACCGCTGCCACGGCAGGCGCTGGAATCAACCCGCTGTGCTGGCCCGTGCTCCTCCATTCCAACTGGCCAAGCTGAGCCCAGATGACGATGTGGATGCCTGTTTTGAGGCTTTTGAGTGCACTGCAGAGGCAGCCCGCTGGCATTCATAATAGGACCTTACCTGACAGGAGAAGCGCAGGCAGCCCTCAAAGCCCTGCCAAAGGTAGAAGGGGCCAATTACGATAGGCTGAAAGCTGCAATTCTTGACCGCTACGAGGTGACCCCGGAAATTTAACATACAAACCAACCAACCGTCCCCAGTCTCTGGTGACCGCCCTCCAAGACACAGCCTATCGTTGGCTGAAGCCCATGACGGATGATGGAAGACACGTGGTTGATCTGGTTGTCCTGAAACAGTTGCTACAGGTGATACCTCCCTTGGCACACAGCTGGGTCGCTTGCAGCTGGCCCGACTCATTAAAGGTGGACTACTGCCAGGAGTTAGCTAAATTTGATGCTTACCCTATGCCAATGGCAGACCTCCTGATAGATCAGCTCGGCACGGCTCAGTACCTGTCCGTGCTGGATTTAACAAACTCACAGTGGATGCAGGTCACAAGGAGAGCTCACCTTATTCACTCTGGAAGTCCACTCCTGAGAAATCGAAGAGCCGAGAGTTGACCTTCAGGAATACCAACTGCTCAACTCTCCATGGGAGAAGGGGAGTGCAATGTGGGCTGACAGTGTCACCTGCATAGGAAAAGACACGCTCGCTCTCCATGCTCGTCTGAGGGCATGGGAGGAGCCGTTGCGCCTCGAGGGACAGGTCCGGCCAGACCGCTTCCTTCTTGGCCCAGTAGCTCAGCGAATCAGTGGACAGCAACTCGCAGGGCTCCGCAAGGTAGTCACTGACCACTGCCTCCACCGAATCCTCACGCAACTCACGATCCCAGAGGGGCCGAGGGGCTGCCGGAGCATCTCCATGGACATTCTGGCAGTGGCCATGGGGGAGCCTGCTCAGAAGGGGCACGAGAGGGACCCGCAGTGCTGGGTCCCTCGCCCGTCCCCTCTGATGATAGGTGGCCCCTCTTGGCCTGCCTACGCCTCACCCGCACACAGAGGGCATCTCTGGCTTGGGTGAGGTTCCCGTCCCACTAGGCAAAAGTACCCTTAATGCGTGGGTCACACATGGTCGTCAACATGTATGACTCCTTCTGTGTGAGAGGCGTTAGCTTGGCAGCTATGCCCAGCTGCAGCCTGCTCACGAGCGCGCGCACCGCCGGAACAGTTTTTGTACGTGGTGCATCTGGGTCCACAAAGGAGGCCAGTGAACTCTGGAACGTGTGCACTGGAGGAATGACCAGACCCAGGGTTGCCGTGTCAGACGAGACCACTACAGTGAAGTCCTTGAAGGGCTTCAGGACCTCCACTGTCTGGGAGATGGTGAGCCAATCCTTCTGGCTGAACTCTCCCACCTGACTCGCAGCATCGCTCTCTGAAAGCCACGCCTCAAGTGCTGCCTGCTGCTCCACCAAGCCCTCCAGCATGGCACAGGTGGAGTTCCAGCAAGTGACTGTGTCAGAGATCAGGACATGCTCTGGCACGCCTGTCCTGGCTGGCTTCTGGCGCAGTTCGTGAGTGGGTTTCACACTGTGCGAGATGTGACTCATGAGCCTCCAATATTTCTGCAGGAGATACTGGAAGTCACGAGTTGCGGGCTCCTGGGGTTCCGGGAGGAGCCCACCCCAAGCGCAGCTTTCATCTCTAGGTGAAGTTTGTGAGCCGCACAGTAAATGTGCTCATGGCTCACCTTCTGCGCCACTGCCCTCATGTTCTGGCCATCATCCATCACCATGCATCCCATGGTGACGGTGTCCTCACCTATCCAGCCGTCCACCTCCCTCCTCAAGGTGACCACGATTTCTCCGCCATGTGCGACATGTCGAGAACCTCGATGTGGAGCAAGGCCTTGCAATAGCCGGCCCATCGGTCTTCCATCCGTCCCTGCCTAACACTGGGCACCCCACCCCCACCCTGAAGGTCCTCCGGTTGCCACCAGTGTGCAGTAAGCGAGAAGTATGCATGCTGCACTTTAGAGCAGGTCCAGATATTGGACGTGAATTGCACAGTTCTCCCGGCACCGCGGGACAACTCTGTCTTCATGTGGTCCCTGGCAGCCCTGTAAAACGAGGGCACCACGGTCCTGCTCAATGTCATGCGAACAGGGATTGCATACCAGGGAGCGAGATCCTGGAGCAGCTCCTAGAAGCCGAGTTGATTGACTAGGGAGAATGGCTGGCCATCATGGGCAATCATCTTGACAATACGGCGTGTGATGCGCCTGCTTGCCTTCGGGATTCTCCCTCTGGGCACACTAGTGCCCTGCATACCAAGCATCTCCATCAGTGAAGCTTGGCGTCCCTGTCCTACAGGAACCCCTGGGGGGATAGCACCAAAGGATCCTGCCTCCTTCTGGCTAGCTGGCAGCTGTGTGGTGCCACTTGAACACTCCTCCCGAAGAAGCACTGCCTGGTGTTGCCTCTTCAGGTGGTTCCGCATTTCAGACATGGAGAGATGGTTCACATCCTTACCATGACTGATCCGTTGTCTACAATGCCGGCACTGGGAAAACTGGGGGTCCTCCATTCTCTGGAAGTGATTCCAGATACCAGAAGTAATGGGAGCCCCACGCCACACAAGGGAGGCGCTTACGGGCCCCCCAGCAGACACCTCCTGTGAGGTCCTTGGGCCAGACCCACCGTGTCCCACTCTCACCTGGGCAGTTGGAGCTGGACAAGGATGAAGGGGCTGAGATGTGGGCCATTCCACCACAGTCTCTTCCTCTTTCTCCAGCACCCTCTCCTCCTGCACAGTCATGAGAGGCCTGCTGCTTGCCTCAGAGGAAACAGGGGAGGACCACCCAGCAGGGAGTTCCTCCTGCAGTTCCTCCAACATCCTACGAGTTCCTGGGGTGAACGTGCGGGACAGAAAAGTCACGTGCCCCACGTCCATTCCAAGAGACACCACGTGCTGCCCCTCCTCCAGCATCTGGCTCAACTGCTGGAGGAGGGGGAGCCTCAGCAGCAGACCCCTGCCCAGTGCCAGCCGCTGCCTCAGACACCTGGGTTGGGGGTGTCCCTCCAGCAGCTGCCTCAGGAAAGAGGGACTTGCGAGCTCTCTTCCTGTCACCAGAAGCCAGGCTGGTGAAAGGCAGCAGCACAGGGGAGGACCTCCTCCACTCAGATGGGGGGACAGCCGCAGCACTCCCCCTCCCCCTCCCCTCCACCTCTCTAGACTTACCTCTAGCCTTTCCCCCGGGGCCCCTCTCAGCTTTCCTATCAGCCCTTCTTTCCCCTCCTTGAACCTACATTAACTACCTGTTAAGTTTTTAAGAAACCAAAATTTATAATGTAGTTTCAAAACCTACCTACCTATTTCTAAATCTATGTTTCTTTTGGCTCTATTGCTACTAGAGATAGTCAATTAAATATCTTTTTAAATGGCCCTATTTATTTTTGGGAACCTAAACCAACCAAACAGCTGAATTCCTCTTCAGGAATCGAGATGGCCGTAAACCCCAATATAAAGGAAAGCCTATTAGAAAAAAAGTGCCTGTCCTGGCTCCAAGGGTGCCAGATTTCGGCGGGGAAACCCTACTTAAGGGGGTTCTACTAATGGGCAGCCTATTTATATGAATAAATATATCAAGCCTGGCCACACCCGCCTTGCTGCCCTGTCATTCGTCCATGCTTCCTTCCACCCCCAGGGGGTTGAGCGTCCTCCCTCGGCCTCAGAGTTGTGGCGGGGAGGGAGTTACTTCACCCTCTTCCTCCTCCTACCAGGTTGCACGTGCTCTCTTCCCTTCTCTCTCGCTCTCTAGCAACACCAACCAACCTCTCATTCTCATGGGGAGGAAACCCTTTTATCCCCTTCCCAGTTCCCTCCCCCCTTTCCCAATCACCCTCCGTCTCTAGCTTGTCTCCCTTCCCCCTGCTGCCCCCTGCATGATGGGCTTTCTGGCCTGTCCCTCCCCTCTGGTTGGCCTTTCTCTCTGGAATGAGCCCGCCTCCTGAGTTGGGCTCGGCATGCCAAGATTACAGCCACCACCCTTCACCCTCCTTCCTGCTCCCAGACGCCAGCCGGGTCTCGCTCTGCCTGTCCCTGCCGCTGCTGTGTGCTGGGGTGTTCCTTCTCTCAGCCTCTTCCCAGCTCCTGTTGCTGCCTGGAAAGGCAGGGAAGGCTCTTTCTGTGTTGGCGTCTTCATCCCGCTCCTCCTCCATGGCTCCTGCTGAGCTCCAACCTCTGCTTGCTGTCTCTTCTGAGTAAATGGTTCAGCTGCTTTGGGGAGGGGTGGGCCTGGGCTTAGTCCGGCAGAGAGGGCAGCGCTGGACACACACACACCCCTCGGGGACGAGGCTTCACTGTCGGGTAGTGCCTCCTCATGGATCCGGGACATGTAGTCCGCATTGGCATTGGCCCGCCTTGGTCAGTGCTGAAGTGAAACACTACTGGGGAGAAGAGAAAGATACCATTGTAATATACGGGGGTTATGGTCCTTCATTCTAGACATCCATAGCAGGGGGGCATGGTCTGTGATCAGAGTGAAGTGGTTATTGGTTAAATAAAACTGGCGGGCCCGCACCGCCCACTTCACTGCCAAGGCTTCCTTTTCAACGGTTGCATATTTGACTTCAGCGGGTTGTAATTTTCGGCTTATAAATAGCACTGGCTTTTCTGACCCCTTGGTGACTTGATAGAGTACTGCCCCCAGGCCTACGTCGGAGGCATCGGTGTGTACAATGAACGGCTTCTCAAAGTCTGGATTATGGAGTACTGGGGCATGCGAAAGGGCCGTCCTGAGCCCCTCAAAAGCCTGGCGGCGCTGGGAGGTCCAGTGGATGGTTTCAGTTGATCTTTGCGTAGGCAATCCGAGAGGGGGCTGGCTTGGCTGGTGAAATGTGGGACAAACTTGCTTTGTTCTAAGGTCGTCACCCTGTCCGGCTCTGGTTGCTGTTGCCCTCGTCCCACTACATAGCCCTGGTAGGTGAGTTCTCAGAAACTGATCTGGCTTTTCTGTGGATTATCCCGCAACCCGTCTTCTGTCAGGGCCCACAATACTCGTTCAAGATGATGTAAGTGCGTTGGCCATTCAGGGCTGAAGATAACAATATTATCAATATAAGCCCTGGTAAAGCCCTGACACCGTGCCAGGACCCTGTCAACTAATCTCTGGAAGGGTGCGGCTGCCCCGTGTAAGCCAAAGGGCATAACTGTAAATTGAAAGAGCTCTTGGGGGGTGGCAAAGGCTGTCTTTTCCCGATCAGCTGGCTCCATGGGTACTTGCCAGTACTCTTTTGTTAAATCCAGCACGGACAGGTACTGGTCCATGCCGAGCTGGTCTGTCAGGAGGTCTGCCCTTTGCATAGGGTAAGCATCAAATTTAGCTAACACATTGACCTGGTGGTAGTCCACGCAAAACCATATACTCCTATCTGTTTTAGGGATGAGGACAATCGGGCTCTGCCATGTGCTGCGCAAGTGTTCTATGACCCCAAGCTGGAGCATGTCAGCTACTTCCTTGTTCACTGTGTCCCAGTGCTTCTGGGGAAGTGGTCTTCATGTGGTACGGGCTACCTGGCCTGTGGGGATTTCGATGGCATGGGTTATGAGCGTAGTGCGGCCAGGTTGCTGTGAGAACACCTGGGGGTTCCGTTGGAGCAAGGCCTGTACTTCTGCTTGTTGTTCGGTAGAGAGGGCAGCATCAAGTATCAGGTCCTCAGGGTCCCCCGCATTGGAGCACCATGTAAGTTCCCCTGTGGAGAGGTCCAGGGGGTCCTCTGCTAGGTTGCGGGGTATATCCTGTCAAACTTTCCATTCTTTAAGGTCATTCACATGTAGGCGCTTCTGTTGGCATGGGTGAGGGCCGCACTGCACCTCATAGTAGACAGGGCCTAAAACCCAGGTAACAGTGTAAGGACCTTCCCAAGGATCCCCATGACCTTGTTGGATTACTCTTCGGTTCACCAGTATGCGATCTCCAGCCTGGAGGGTATGCTTCTTGGCCTCTTGGTCATAGTTGGCCTTTTGGGCCTGCTGAGCAGCTTCTAGGTTTCGCCTAGCCTCTTCCCCAGCTCCTTCCAGTCTCGCCCGCAAGTCTTATATATATTCTGGGACCAGATGGGGTTCTGCTTCCTTAGCCCGGTTCTATCCTTCCTCCATCAGTTGGAGGATACTACGGGGCCGCTGCCCATATAACAACTCGAATGGCACAAAGCCAGTAGAGGCTTGTGGGGTTTCCCTCACTGCGAACAAGAGTGGGTCTACGAAGAGGTCCAACTGCCTGGGACGGTCATGAGCCATACTGCGTAACATAGCCTTTAGCTATATTGTCGAAGGCTTTCATGGCCGGAGAACGATGGTTGTTGTGGATTTTCTGGGCTGTATAGACGTGGTCTTGGCATTGTAGTTCGTGACGTTTCGCCAGCAGCTGTGGCTGGCATCTTCAGAGGTGTAGCACCAAAAGACAGAGATCTCTCACCTCTGAAGATGCCAGCCCCAGCTGCTGGCGAAACATCAGGAACTACAATGCCAAGACCACGGCTATACATGCCGAGATTACAGCCGCCGCCCTTCACCCTCCTTCCTGCTCCAAGACGCTGCCCGGGTCTCACTCTGCCCATCCCTGCCACTGCTGTGTGCTGGGGTGTTCCTTCTCTCAGCCTCTTCCCATCTCCTGTTGCTGCCTGGGAAGGCAGGGAAGGCTCTTTGTGTGTCCGCGTCTTCATCCCGCTCCTCCTCCATGGCTCCTGCTGAGCTCCAATCTCTGCTTGCTGTCTCTGCTTGAGTAAACGGTTCAGCTGCTTTGGGGAGGGGTGGGCCTGGGCTTAGTCTGGCAGAGAGGGCAGCACCGGACAATATATATATAATTTAAACAGAACCTGTCTCTAACTAACTCTTTTCCTACTGAATCCAATTTAACGGGAGAACTACCCTTGGTTCCGTATTAATTTAGTTCATAGGGCAAATATTACAATGAGAGAAGCCTACCACTAGCCTACCTAACTCAAGTCTGCTATTTAAATCAAAACTAATTTCTCTGAGAAACTCAAAGTTAACTTACCAAACTATACTATGCCAAACTACCAAGCTTACTATAACTGCTAACCACCCAACAACAGAACATCAGCAGCAAAGAAACCTTAACTGTAAAACACCAACTGTAAATAACACCTAACAATAACTGTAAATCTGCAATACAACAACTAACAACAGTAAACACCACCAAAATGTCCAAGGAAAACCCCTCTGACCCCCAACTCTTCTTCACACACACTGTTGCACACACACACAGAGCAAAGTAGCAAATCCCAAATTAAATTGAAATTAAAAACTCAGGCCCAACCACTTAAACACAGCAAGTAAAATCAGAACCCCCCCCCCCCAGGCAAGCCCCCTCTTAATTTCACAACTCCCCAACTCTCCTACACACACACACACACACTTGCACACACACAGCAAAGTAGTAAAATCAAATTAAATTGAAATTAAAAACTCAGTCCCAACCACTTAAACACAGCAACTAAAATCAGAACCCCCGAGCAAGTCCCATCCTAACTCCTACCTAGATTTCCCCAACACACTCACACAATACTAGTTCCCCAACACCAGCAAAAGGTATTTTAAATTGCAAAAAACAGGAACAGGTTCCCCTCCCACACACACTAGCAACTGGAAAAAAATTTAAAACTACAACTATAAACTTTTAATCTGCAGAGAAATTAAATAGTGCTCCCCCCCCTACAATAGCAGTGAAAAAAATTTAAAACTGGAAAAAAATTTAAAACTCCAACAATAAACTTTTAAATAGTTAAAAAACTGGAACAGTCCCCCACCAACAGCAATAAAAAAATTTAAAACCCCAACAGGAAACTTTTAAATACCAAACAATCCCCCCCACCAAGCAACAGGAAAAAGTGTACTTTAAATCAACACACACACAACTCAAATCAGGAACAGTATCCCCCCACCCACAACAGCAGCAAAAAAAAGTTAAACCCTCCAAAAATTTAAAACTGCAAATAAAGACCAGCCTGCCCCAGCCAGAAGCTGCTCACACCAAGAAAGGCCCTCCCTCCCTCACACCCACCCACCCACACCCAACCCCCCTACACACAAAGATGCAAGAATCCCTCCCCCCAAAAAACAAAGATTAATTTAAACCAACTGTTTAAAAGCAATCCCTCCCCTTCCCCCCAACCCACCCAGACAACCCTAAAAAATCCCCCCTCCCAGAGAAAACCCTGTGAGTCACTGACTCTCTCACCAGTCCAGTGATGGTGAGGCAGGCAGGCAGGGGATCCTCCAGATTTAAGTGAAATTCTCCCCTCCTCCTCAGCGAAGGAGAGAGTCTCTCTGCCAGCAGCAGGGAGTCTCTCTCGGTCTCACTAGTCCACAGGAACTGAATGGAAGCTGGCCCAAAGGCCAGCCTCTAATTTAAATTCCCTGCTGCATCTCCTTCCAGAGAATCCATTGGCTGGAAGGAGAATGCAGCAGTGGGATTGGACACCCCCTCTGTTCTCTGATCCCCCTCTCTCCTCCCCCTTGTACTCACTCACCCCTCCCAACCTGCAAATTAGGAGGAATTCTCTGCAGACTTTGCTGGCTGCATGCATTGCATTGAATTGCATTGCAAACAGCCAGCAAAGCAAGTTCAGGCTTCCCGCCTTTTTTTGCTAGATGGGAAGGGTAAGGAGGAGGTTGAAGTGAGTCACTCACTCCTCCCCTCCCCTCCCCTCCCCTCTCCTCTCCTAAGAAAGCGTGGGAAGCTTGATTTAGCTTATGAACTTTGCTGGCTGTTTGCAAATGCAAACAGCCAGCAAAGAGCTGCCGCCGGCTGCTCCAAAGCTTTCTGAAGCAACCTGAATCGCTTCGGAAAGCTTTGCTTCGGTATTTCCGAAATTCCTAATTAGGAAATACCTAATCTTTCTGAATCGGGCCCAAGCGCACACCCCTAGTAATGACTTCTCATAGACTTTCAGTGCAATCTTAAGGCTTCCCTTACTGCCATCGGGCACCCACCTGTGTTAACTTATACCACTCTCTGCTCATTAAGGACTTTCAAAAGTGAACTCCACTGGCGGGCAATGCATGGGGAGGCCCAGCCAGGAGAGCATGCTCCTTAGATCCCCTGGCTACCATGACAGTGGCCACCAGTTGCTGGGCAGCTGCTGTTGACAGCCCCATGAGTGGCAGGCAAAGACACAGCATATCTGCTGGCCGCAATCAGGCCCTCAGCCTCCTGTCTGTTCCATTCCCCTCCCTTCCAGAGAGAGAGTGCTCATAGCACAAATATCCCTCGATCATGACACCCCAACAGAAGCACTAGGCTGGAGCCCTGCTCTGCGGGAATGTACAGCACAGATGCAGTCAGGGTGCCCGCCTGCGCCCCCATCTTTTCCAATGGCCAGGCTAGTAGCTAAATCCCCACCCACTGGCAAACTCCCCCTGCTGCTGCTGCTGTCCTGAGACACGCGCACCCCTCCCCCGGGAAAGTAAATTCAGAAGGACAGTGGGACAAAGAAGAGCTTGGCCAGGATTGGACCCTCAGCCCCTGAAAGGGAATCAGAAACATGTGTGGCGGGCTTTGCATCTGTCTCCTCCCCCCACGACTGTCTGCGCCCCACTGTGCCACCCTGAGGGTGATTGTTACACCCTTGCACTATCTGCACTTTTTGGTTCTATTCCAGCTTTTTATTGAGTCTGACGCTTTACTTACTGCCTGAGTTTATATGTTTTAATAGTTTGTTTTTAACTTCTGTATTTAACTGCTGTTGTGAACCACCCTGAGCCTGCTTGTGAGGAGGGCGGGACATAAATGTAATAAACTGAAACTGAAACTTGATAATGCACAAGCCACAAACAGGTCTGCCATACCTCAGGTAACTGTTCATGGCCCTGGGGAGAGGGGGCCCATCACAGGTGCTGCTGGCAAGCAGATGACAAATGCCCCCCCCCCCATGGGGAGTGCTCTTCAAATGTATTAGACTTTTTGGCTGCTGCTACTGCTTTGGTTGAATGGAGGTCTGACCCTATGAGGGAAACAGTCCAAGGGTTGCATGTCTGCAAACACTGGGGAGTTTCAAATGCCACCACATTGCCACCCCAACCCACCAATGTGCTCTCTCCTCTTTTTGAGTGGGGAAAGTGTGGACGAGGAAGTCTGCAGGCAGCCCTGGCATGGGCCACGAGTATCCCTCCCCTTGTCCAAGGCAGCTTCCTTGAGCCTGGGGTGGGCACCTCTTCGGTGCTGCAAGGTCAGGGGTAGTCCCCCTGCCAGACTCAACTGTGGAAGCTAGCGTTTGGGAGGAGGTGCTGACCTATGTATGGGGTAGTGGGGAAGCAGGTATGAACAAGGAAGCCAGGGCAGCCGGCTCCCCAGCCAAGATTCTGCTGACAGACTGCCTATTAGGGGGTTTGAATGGAAGAAGTTAGTGAAACATTCTGAACTTAGCTCTCCACTCCTGTGAGAGAAGGAGCCCGCCAAATCCTGCAAAGTGCCCCCTCTGTGCGCTTTCCTCGCCACCATGTGCACCCTCTCCCACCTTGTACTTTAAATCCTCATGGCAGATAGCTCTCCAGCAGAGCCGCCTGCTGAATCCCTACTTAGCTGAGGTAATGGGTGCCCCAGTGGAGGTTATGTAGGTTGCAGTGTGTGTGAATGGGTACCAATGAGGGGGCTTGGCTGCTGCGGAGGTGCAAGCTGATTGGTCATGGCTGTAGTCAGGATCCTATGCTCTTCCAGGCTGCTTGAGTGGGTCATAGCATGAGGGGAAGCAACTTTTCCTCTACAATGGTCACCTATGGGCTACACCACCTTTTTTAGTGGTATAACTTTCCATCACTGCTGGGGGCATTCCTGAGTCCAAAAGGACTTAGGGAGCTAACTCACACCCCTCCACCCACCATGCCCCTGGCCTGCAAGCACAAGGATCCACCTGTACCTGGCTGGGGTGATTGCATGATGGCGGGGAACCCAGGCCAAGTGACACCCAGGTACTGTGCCATTGTAAGTGAAATTTACGATGGTATAAGCCTGAGATATGCCATTGTAACTCCTAAGTAGCTTCCTGTGCACTTTTGCCACCCCCTCATAGGATTGATCTGTTTGCTGTTGTCTGTTGATAATGCCATTCTGGTATATCTTTGTTTCAATAAATCACCATGTATTTTGTGTGTTCATGCAGGTATATTTAATAGATTGATAAAATGTTTATGTATCCATTGTTCACTGTTTATGATAGCGTTATGGATAAATTTTATTCTCCTTATTGTAGCTTCTATGTATGATATAATGATTTTAAGAGATGGTTTTATTCTGTGTGATTTAACTGTATTTTGTGTGCAGAGCAGAGGGTTCTTCAAAGGTCTGGGTCTATATATTAAATTTGATTAGGTTGCCCACGTAGGGTGAGGCTACGATCTAACAGTAAATGGTAGTAAAGGTAGGAGTTTGAAGTGAATTACATTTATTCATTTTCTTTCATTTTTATATGATGTCTTTCCTCTGTGCATTTGTAGGTCTGTTTTCCTTTCCCCAAAACCTATCCTGTATGCATAGTAATAGTTTAATGTAAGACCAAACTGCCTTTTTCTTGGGATGTATATGCTCTTTAAATGACTCTGTATAACACAGTTAAATATGACCTTGGTTTGTTGGTGTCTGATTTTAATAAAATTCTTACTGATTTAGTGAGACTTTCCTTTCCTTAAAATCACTTTTCAACAGCTGGCCTGATTGGAAACAGACAGCAACTGGCATCAAACTAACATTATGTCACTTTTGTTTATATTTCCTACTCACATGTTCTTTATTTTAATATTGTTATATTAATTTTGAAACCACATATGACATATTGTTATAATTACATCATTTGGAACTGTGTTTATTCCCAAGATAACATATTTGACTTAGGAACTGTTTTTCCTGCTTTCTGTCTGTTGTTGGTGGCATGACCAGCAGGCTTCTGTAGGAGGACTTGATGTTTACACTGTGTTAAAGAATTGCAGACCAATAACACAGAAGCCCATTGAAGCAGGTTGGTGATGACAGTGAATGATTTCCAATGCAGTCCTAAGCAGAGTTACATCCTTCTAAGACCATTGACTTCACTGGATTTTGCAGTGTGAAACTCTGCTTAGAATTGCAATGTTAAGGTTTGATAAAGTATGTACATGCTGATTAATGTTGGATAACAGCTTGGTGATTTGACTGTAGGGAACATTCATTCATTTATATATCTTTGCTTTGTAAACAGCAGTCATTTTATAAGTAGTTTTATGTGTTTATGTAGGGTGGTTGTAAATAGGGTTGAACATCCGGCCCTTAGTCTTGTTCAGCAGGAAGCAATGGCTCTTGAGGCTGTTTGTTAAAGGAAACCTGTAATAAATTTTAGTGCTCCCTAAAATAGCTGAAGAAAAATGTGCTTAATTAGAGTAAGCAAGCTGAGGAAATTTCAAAGCCATATTCTTTAGAAGCTCAATAGTTTTGGTATTGAACAGCTGTGCACACATTGTATTATTATTGAGGTAGGAGGTAAAATGTATAGATAAGTACGAGATTAGAAGATATACAAATGGGGGGCCCCACAAGGACTTGGAGGATAACCAAGCACCCCACTTGTTCATCCTCCCCAACCTCTCTCCATTCCCCTTTCCCTTCCTACGACAGTACCCACAACTTCGCTCCTTTTCTTGTTTCCTTCTCCCCTCCACCTCTGTCTCTTCTCATCTACCATGTTTCAGCTTCTCCTTCCTTCCATACCCCTTACAGCTTTTCTGTTTTTCCTACTTTTTTGACTTCCATTCCCCATCACTTGTAAAGGGTGATGTAAAGGGGACCTGTAAAGACTTGCAGGGGCCATCTAATTTCCCCTCCCCCACTCTCTCATCTTCCCCTTCCCTAAAAGCCCCCATAACCTCTCCACTTTTCCTGCTTCCTCCTCTCCTTCCCATCCACCAGCCAACCTACCATTATTCACCCCCGTCTTCTGCTTTCTTTCCTTTCCTCTCCCTGGCTTCTTTTATTGAGTGCAGTCATCTTGCTTTGAGTCTTCCTCTTTTCCTTATGTAATTTTTAATAAGAATTTTTAAACAGAATGTAAAAAAAATCTAAAAAGGAAAAATTTTAAAGGCAAAGAAAAAAGAAAAAGGAAAAAAAATGAAGAAAGCATAGTAAAAGAAAATAAATAGGAGTAATCTCCAATTTTCTCTATGAAAGATATGTAGGAATTACATATTATACACTCATTCTAAAATTACCATGAGCAAAATATATCTCCTTGCCTCTTAATCTTCAAAAGTGCAAATCATCAGTTCATTACTTTCTGTTTCACACAAAAAATCTATAAGGGGTTTCCAGGCAGCAATCAGTTTAGATAATGTCTTTTCCCTAATCAAAGAGGAAAGTTTAACCAACTCTGCAAGTTCTATCATCTTTACCAACCATTCCTCTATTGTAGGTAATGTCGTAAATTTCCATTTTTGAGCATATAACAATCTCGCTGCTGTTGTCATATACAAAAACAATGTACCATGAGTAGTTTCTAGCTGTTTGTCCATTACTCCCAGCAAAACATCTCTGGTTTCATTTGTATATTAGTCTTTAAAATCTTCTGAATGGTTAACTGTATTTCAGTGCAATCCTAAACAGAGTTACTCTGTTTAGGATTACTGTCATGCCTGTATACAGTCATGCCATGATTGTCTGTATGTTGTAACCACAATGCTCATTACTAACCTGATGTATTCTCTCTTTATTGCAAGTGTTACTTTTTGAGACCCAGAATGGGCCTCTCAGGTTATTTTCTAGAAATATGCACCTCGAAATTAGCACTGACCTTGGAGCATCCAAATGCCAGCTTTTGCTACTTTGCCCAGACGCAGGGAATGTATTATTGTGTACTGAACATCTAGCCATAACTAAAAAGGGTTCTCACAGGACCCGTGTAGATTTGTGCGTCAAATCCTTAACAGTCATTTGAGCGCGGGAAAAATCAAGTATCACATAGATTTCTTGTCTTGCCTTGTCACTTCTACCAAGCTCGTGATGGAGTGCAGACCTGAACTGTAAAATCCTAAATAAAGCTTTTCTTGGAACCAATGTGTGGTCACTGGAGAGGGGCTGAGGGATCTACCTGGCAGGAACTGACAATTACGCTGTTAATATCCAACATTTTTTGGCTTTGTTACAAATCCACCATAAGTGGTAGAATATCCCCTCCTGCTGTTCACATTTCCAACATCTATTTGAAATGTTTTTATACATTTTAGCTAATTTATCCAGTGGCATATACAACTGATACATCATTTTATAAAAGTTTTCTTTTAGGCTAGAACTTAATGTAAATTTAAGACATATTCAAATTCAACCACATATTTTCCTGTTGTTCAATTTGTATATTATATCCAAAGTTTTTTGCCCATTTAATCATACATTCTTTCACCTGTTCTTTCTCCGTCTTCAATTTCAACAAAAGTTTATACATTTTAGCAATGACATGTTCATCTTTCATACATAATACTGTTTCAAATACCGTCATAGATTGATCAAATCCATACAGTCTTTTATCTATTTAAGAGTGAGACCAGAATGGCAGTGGAAAGGTTGCTCCTACAGCCATCGGCACCTAGGATCAGCCCCCTAAGTCTAGAAGAAGCAGCTTCTTAGAGGCAAAGCAGGGTTGGGGCCTAGAATGAATGATGGGAATGCTCACTGGAAACCACAGGAGAGGCTGGAAAGCCCGTTGGGTGTGATGGGAGCCACAGATACCCATTGACTTGCCGCAGCTTCATTGAAACATTACTGCATTGAAGAGATGCAAAGGGAACATGGATTTGGCCTCGGCAGCCATGCTCTGGTCCTGGGATGATTGCCCCCGGAGTGGAATGACGGCCTGCGGGACTGGAGGAACTATTCTGGGGGCCATTGTCCCATCCCCAGCGAACAATCCCTGAGATCCATTCCTGCTTCCTCTAATGGAAGTGGAGTTCTGGATCTGGTTCAAGGTGTTAACCTTGGTGTTTAAAGCCCTTCACGGACTGGGACCTGCATACCCGTGGGGCCGCCTCTTCCATTACGTCCCCTGCAGGGTGTTGCGCTCTGCAGACAAGCAACTCCTGGTGGTCCCCGGCCCGAAGGACATCCGTCTGGCCTCAGCCAGGGCCAGGGCTTTTTCTGCCCTGGTCCTGGCCTGGTGGAACGCTCTCCTGCTGGAGATCTAGGCCCTGCGGGACCTGTTACAGTTTCACAGGGCCTGTAAAATGGAGATGTTCCACCAGGCCTTTGGCTGAGTGCCAGCGGGGGTCCTCCTTCTTCCACCTAAGACCACCACTTCTTCTGGGGCTGCCCTCGGCCATCTGCTATGCCCGTATATGGACTCCCAATATTTGTCTAAATAGCCTGCTCCTGGACTATTTTAATGATTTTTAAAAAATTGTTGATTTTATGTTTTTGTGATTTTAATGTATTTTTAATGTTGTTAGCCGCCCTGAGCCCATTTGTGGGGAGGGCGGGGTATAAATAATGGCAAATGGGAGAAAGATCAGACCTCATGGGGGAGGAGTCCCAGAGATCTCAGCATGTTGCTCCACATCCCCCCCACTGGCATCAGCCTTGCTCCCAAACAACAGTAAGGACACTGAGGTTCTACTGTGTACAAATTCACTACAAGTTTATATAATCATAAATATATCAATTAAGATTTATAGTAATTGTTTTACAACATATTCACTACACAGATTATATACCAATAAGATAATGTTGTAATCCATTTACAACTAGAGTCAAAAAGTTCAACTGACAATAATGTGTGCTATTAATGGATTTCATTCACATAAATAATTTTCCAAAAGTTGTACTTGGAGTCCCAAAACATAAATATAACAAGCTTTTTGGATGTTATGTCTCATTTCGTATCTCTTCATCAGATAGGACTTCTCATGATGTGTCATGAAAGAAACTATAAAGTAGAATGGAAGTAAACCATCAAACAGTAACACAAACGTTAGCCTTAATACACATTTGTGTGTTTCAAAACAAATCTTTTGCTGATTACTATGTTGAATATCACTGCTCAAGATGATTTACTACAGGTGCATTGTAATCTGCTTGTAACCAAAACTAATTAAAGTTATTGGGCAGTAGGGCCTCTCAAAGTCACAGGGACACCTGGTGCCTCTTTTTGGCTACCGCATCTGTCCCAGCCCACAGCCAGAGACCTTTTGCAGGGAAGTATGAAAGAGCAGCCTTGCAGGGAAGTGAAGGGGGCTACTGTCATGTAGGTAAAGGTAAAGGCAGTCCTCTGTGCAAGCACCAAGTCATTACTGACCCGTGGGGGGACGTCGCATCACAACGTTTTCTTGGCAGACTTTTGTTGTGGGGTGGTTTGCCGTTGCCTTCCCCAGTCATCTACACTTTACCTCCAGGAAACTGAGTACTCATTTTACTGACCTTGGAAGGATGGAAGGCTGAGTCAACCTTGAGCCGGGTACTTGAACCCGGAGAATCAATTACAAAATACTCAGGGGTAAATCCAATTCTCAAAGACCCAGATTATCAAATACTGATTGTATTAACCTCATACTGTGTAATCCACCTTGAGTCTCAGTGAGAAAGGTGGACTATAAATGACATAAATAAATAAATAAATATACTTAAGTGCTAGGAAGTACAATAAATTTGCTAAATATATCAATAAATATATACAACAATTTAAATGTCCATCATAAAAAGTGAACACAGCAGACAATATATGTCAATTTCATAAGACCGAACCTTCGGCGCTGGATATAATCTCTTTTGTCAACGTCCGCGTATTCTCTGCTCTTCCTATACTCCAGGCATTCAAGACTTCCATGTGACCGTCAGTTCAGTAGAAAAGGCAAATATTGAAGAAGGTAAGTAAAGATACAATAAATATAATTTCCTCTGTTTGTTCTTTTCGGAGGTGGATGAAGACAGATGGAACCGGAGACCACCAGGAGCCCCAGGCTGGCCTGACAAGCGGCTGGCAATATTAATTAATTAGCTTGTTTCATCTCGCCAAGATTTCCTCAGGGGCCACAGAAGACCACCACAACTTTTCTAAAAATAAAAAGTCATATCACAGAAAGTCTCGTCTCTCATTTTTCACATAGCCATAATAATTAACCAACCTGTAATCAAAAGTATACACTCACCAGCCAGTGGCGGCAAAGAAACTGTTACATGGAGTACATTCACAGCATAGCGAGGTCAGTCAAAACAACCACCCCCACCCTCACTGAAGAATTTAAATTCAAATGCGCTGCTAGCCACCAACACCTTTAAAGGGACAGTATCCTCAGTAACACACAAACCAACCCTTATAAAAACATGAAAGATTGCATTCCAAATTAAGTCCTCTAGGTTGTAAGCTTCCCAAGGCATGAATCCACTGAGCCTTTCTTCTCAATAAATCTCTGGGTGTTACCTAATGATCCCTTAGGGGAGACGTATAGGACTGTATATCTAAACTCCATTTTACTGACATGATTTATACTGAAATGCTCAACTAATGGTGCCTCTATCACACGATTTTTTATTCTCAATAGGTGTTCCAAAATGCGAACATGCACCGGGCGTATGGTGCTTCCTGTATATAATTTATTGCAGGTACAGATAATCAAATACACCACTCCCTCCGTTTGACAGGTGGAGAAGTGTCTAAGTGTGATGTCTGAGCTCCTCCCATTGATCTTAACTACTACAAACAGAGGAAATTATATTTATTGTATCTTTACTTACCTTCTTCAATATTTGCCTTTTCTACTGAACTGACAGTCATGTGGAAGTCTTGGATGTCTGGAGTATAGGAAGAGCAGAGAATAAATGGACGTTGACAAAAGAGACTATATCCAGCGCCAAATGACTTTTTGGAGGTTCGGTCTTATGAAATTGACATATATTGTCTGCTGTGTTCACTTTTTATGATAGACATTTAAATTGTTGTATATATTTATTGATATATTTAGCAAATTTATTGTACTTCCTAGCACTTTAAGTATATCCAAATATATTTTGATAATTTGGGTCTTTGAGAATTGGATTTACCCCTGAGTATTTTGTAGTTGATTCTTTGGTTTTGTCACATGGGGGTTGCCTCTTGTTTGTTATCAATTTATCTGTATTGTAAGGTCATGGCAAGTTACATTTTTTTTTTTTGCATATTCAGATGAACAGAGAGAGCTGAGGGCACATAAAACCTTCCTTGGCATCAACGCCCCCCCTTCTGCATGGCAGGCCATGAAATCTAGTATGTTCACGTAGTCCAATGATGACGGCATGATACAGTAAGCATGACGGTGTCACTACATATGGGCAAAACAATTCTCTTGAAAATGTAAATCAGGGTGCCAGGGAGAAGCACAAATTCCAAGTTCAAAGACCAAAAGAAAAAAAAACTACAAGTTCAAAAAGGCATGCTTATCAGTCAGTTCAGAGCAAGCTAGCACTGAGCTAAGTAATGAAGCAAGGCAGCTAAACTTAAGGTGGATTTAAGGTGGAACAATGTTCCATGGTGAATGCCAGCAATGTCGGTAAAAGAAACCTCTATGCACTATGAAAGACAGAGAGAGAGAGAGAGAGAGATACTCCTTGCAAGATGAAGTTAGGCAAATTATATATAGAAACTGACAGGCAAAATTTATCCAATACCTGATGTAACAGCAGTCCCAAATTCCAGGTGGTACTCTCAATGTGTTACTATGGGCTGCTGCAAGTAAATGTGTTGCTGCCAGCAAACCCTTGTAGAAAATCCAGTTTCAGAAGCACCACATTTAGAGATCTCAGACCCCTTAGCTAAAAGGCAAACTTTCCCAGAAAGAAAATAATAGAGGCAGGAAAAATATAGATGTGTACCTAACACAAAAGCAGGCTCCAAATTCCTTAAAATCACACTGCTACCCAAAGACATGAGTAAACTGTGTAGATTGGTAGGAGCTCAAACGACCAGCTACAAATGTTTTGAGAAGACTAGTATTTCAGAGATAAAAGCAGTCAAAACAGCAGAGAAGGGGAAACAAGCCTGAAACTTTAAGCTCTCAGCTCTGTAAGAGCAGAGCATTCCCTGATATCACAAGAATGCAAATACACCTCTGCAAAAGAGACTTGTATTGCTTTAGAAGGCTAAACTTTTACATAGTCAGTCCCTTCAAGAGCTAAATTCAAATTATTGCTCCAAAAGGGGAGCAAAAAATGCTTAAAAAGTCTATAAGAACAATTTTTTTGTTCTTCCCCTCAGGGACCTTTGCAATCCCAAACCAATAATTTCTCATAAAAATGCCAATTGGGTTGCTCTCTGAAGGAAGCAATGCTATATAAATATAGTAAAAGATACAAAAAGAGACAATCCATACCTGAAGCCAATGATTTCCTTAGAGCACTGAGTCAGAGAGGAAGAGAGGGAAAAGTTGTTCCCACATGCTCAAAATAGGGAAAGAAACCCAATCTTACAGTTGCCGTTATCCAGTCACCATTTTTCCTCCTCCTCTAAAATAGGGCACAGGAGTGTTCTGCATTCTATTGCCTTTGCTCCAGAAACCTATACCACCAACAGGCAAGCTTCAGCAAAAGTCGCTGCTGTGAAGAGATTGCACCTGAAAACTACGCAGCAGATGTATTAGATATTCATGGGACCAGAAAAGTTAACTTGCAATATCTCTGATGCTTAAGGCGTTCAGAGCATAAGCTATAGCTATAATCTTGTATGTGCTATGCCATCAACTTTAAAAGAAAGTTGTCTACTTGACTCTCTGTATCCTCATATCTTTCCAATATTGAGTTGCTGCTGTTAAAATTTTCTTACCAATGTTTCAGCCTGATAACCCATAACTACCAATTTAATTTTCTTCGTAAATACTTGTTCCATTGCCCTGATCATTTCTTCTTGCAGCCTTGCTGATTTATGCTTGCAGCAATAGATGTAGGGCTCCAGAGGTGGATGTGTGTGGGGGCAGCTGGCCAGTCTACTCCCAAAACACATTCTCCCCTGGGGAACGGGAAGTTGTCATAAATCTTTAGATAAACCTTTTCAAACTTTGTCAAATGTTAGAATACTCAAAACCTTGAACTTGATGCATGTAAAAGCCCACTGTAACAGTAAACAGTAAGTTTACAATTAAATACTCCATTATTTATTCCGCCAGCCGGTCTGGCATCGGATATTAGCTATCGTTATTTCATGAAATGAAGGTTTCAGTTTTCTCCCCCAGTTTTGTTAGAACTTGAGCGAGGAATAGTATCCTATGGAGACAGCACAGGCAAATTGAGGTCACTTAAAAGCTCCAAAGGACCTTTGTACTAGAGGCTGGGTGTTGACAAACCCAAAAGAGGAACCACTCAGCAGACCATTTTCGTCCTGGTGAATGGTATCCTAAGCCTCTAAGATAAAAAGCATCACAACAATCCATGATTATATGCTCAATTGCAGGTCGTTGTAGGCAGAAAAAGAGCCTATTCCACTCAGCAAGTGAAATAAAACTACAGTATGTTTGGATGTGCAGAGAGGTAATTAATTTTCTCTCTACACAAACAAATCCCAAATATGGTTGTTGTGGATTTTCCGGGCTGTATAGCCATGGTCTTGGCATTGTAGTTCCTGACGTTTCGCCAGCAGCTGTGGCTGGCATCTTCAGAGGTGTATCACCAAAAGATGGAGATCTCTCAGTGTCACAGTGTGGAGAAGATGTTGGCAGGTAATTTATATCTATTCAGGAAGGTGGGTTTGGGTTGAGTCATCCTGTAAGAGTTTCCCAGGGTGTGGAATGCTAATGGAGGGAGGCGTCACTGTATCCTGAGGAGGTTCTTTTGCATATGGATTGGTGCTTGATATGCTAATCTTCTCTGCAGGGCTGTTGCAGGATGCAGAGTATTTTGTTAGCCTGGTGTTTTTCAGGACTGGAAACCATGCTCTATTCATTCTTAAAGTCTCTTCTTTCCTGTTGAAATTGTGCTTATGCTTATGAATTTCAATGGCTTCCCTGTGCAATCTGACAAAGTAGTTGGAAGTGTTGTCAAGTATTTTAGTGTCCTGGAATAGGATACTGTGTCCTGTTTGAGTTAGGCTATGTTCAGCCACTGCTGATTTTTCCAGATGGCCAAGTCTGCAGTGTCTTTCATGTTCTTTTATTCTTGTCTGGATGCTACGCTTTGTGGTCCCGATGTAAACTTGTCCACAGCTGCAGGGTATATGGTATACTCCTGCAGAGGTGAGGGGGTCTCTACTGTCTTTTGCTGAATGTAGCATCTGTTGTATTTTTCTGGTGGGTCTGAATACTGTTTGTAGGCTGTGCTTTTTCATAAGCTTTCCCATCTGATCAGTGATTCCTTTGATATATGGCAAAAACACATCCCAAATAACTTAAATCCTTGTTCCACTGTCTCTGAAGAAACACATATTCATGCAACGGAGACCTTGGAAACAAGTGCTTCTTGCTTAAAGTAAGATAGACTCTTAACAAAATCATGAAACTAGATAAGACAAAAAGCAGAGCGGAGCTTAGACACAGACAAACAAGACAAACAGGGAAGAGAGAGTCACACAAATAGAAACACATTATTTCCCTGTACCCTTCCTCAAATATGCGTGTTCCAGAAGGCACATGTGCCAGGACTAAGCCAAAATAAGGCAGGACAACTTAGTTCTCCAGTATCAGCCTTTTTTTAAAAAAAAATCAATTTTTATTGAATGGGTTAACATACATTCCCATAATACATAATACAACTACATTTACCCTTTAAATCAGTATATATGCCCCATCCCTTCCCCCTCCCCTTTTCCCCTTTTTGACTCCCAACAGCACTATAACCCCTTTATTTCTTATTATTATCTCTGTTCAAATACTTGTCCCTATTATAAAAGGTAAAGCTTTTACTTATTCTCTATACATCTTAATAATTGTCCAGAGACCACAACTGTCCTTTCACATCCCACTTGCTTTCAAGATACTCCTTAAGTTTCCCCCAGTCATTTTTGGATTTTGTTCAGCCTTTTGAACCTCAAAAAAACAGCTAGCTCATTCCAAATCAGAAGCACCCAGGACAATGCCAAGTCAAAATCAGGAAACAAACGTTTCGCCTTTTAATCAGCTTCATTGCTTTTCATCAACCTCAGAACCCGAATAACTGTAGAAACCGAATAACTGTAAATAAGTCTTAAACAGACATGATTTTTTCCCAATACTTCTATATTAATAGTTTTGTTGCAACAAACAAAATTAAAATCCCTAGGCACAAAAAGTGCTATTGCTTTCTTTAAAGATCACATGGGTCAATAAATTTAGAAGTGCTGCATTTATCACACATACCTAGGGTGGAAAAGCCAGGTGTTTTTCTGGGAAACCCCCAAAGTTATAATTTTGTGCACACAAATCCTAGCCATTTCACCCAAGGAGGAGCATCTCAAAACAGCACTGTGTTTTTGGCTCAAACAGGCCACGGCTCAGACTGGTCCATAGACCATCTATTAAGGAAAAATTTCTTTAAGGTACTCTGCATTCAGATTATATTTCCCAATAGCCATCATCCAAAAAACTGTGATCCATAAAGAATTAATGAGCTTTATTTACAATAAAACCCAGATGCAGTGCCATGTTCTGACACATGCATAAAGATCAGCCATAGTACAGAATCTTATATACTTTCCAAAGTTCATTGTTTATAGAAGAGATAAAATTGTTATACAAAACTAGATACAAACAATTCTTCAGAATCAAATTCTTCAGGAGACACGGCACTATACCGAACTTTCGGACCGACTTGACTTCTCTTTTTGGATTGTGGCCTGTGCTTTGACGATTTCGGCTTTCTGTGACTCTGTGTATCCCTCCTTTGCCATGTCTGAGGCAAAGGCCTTGTTTGAAAAGTGCACTCAGTGTTCGACCAAGATGACACACTCAGACTGGCATGATGTATGTCTCCTCTGCTTGGGCAAGGGACATAATGTGGGAGCCTGTGCCATTTGCTGCTAACGTGTTTCCTGCTCCAACTCGAAAATGAAATTCGGGAAGAAATCCCAGTCAGAGGCAAAGTCCTACTCAGAGTCAAGCCAGTCGGCATCAAGGACCCAAACTAAGTCCAGCAAAAAGTCTACTGCAGCTTCGGACTCAAAAGCAAGGTCAGAGTTGAGAACTTCCCATGACCGACCGCTACAGCTCCTGGGAGACTCTGAGGATGTCGTTCTGATTCCTCCCCGAACACCTTCTCCATACTTTCACTCACCCAAGAGATCGATGTTGGAAGGGGAGCTTCAGGAAGTCCAGCCTGGCTTTTGGGCTGATTCGAGGTAAGAGTCGAATAGAGAACTGACTCCACATCTGGATCTGGGACCATCAGGCTCCAACTCTCGAACACCTCCCAGTCAGAGACAATGTGGATCTATTGTGCAGGTGTTAACGTCCTTCTGGAGCTTCTTCACAAGACAACATGGTCTGGTGAAATTGGGCTGAAGAGCCTGACGTGTTCTGCCAGCCTGATATCCCATTTCGGCAAATGCTTTTTCAAAGGCTCATGAATATATTATATAAATTTTATATATAAAATTTTATATTATATATATTACATGAATATATTATATAAATTGGAGATGGGAATCCCTTGGAGATTCCGATCTCCAAGTGATTGTGAAGCCGATGGATCATTCAAGCCGGACACATGGATCTCGCTCTTTAAACACCCACAGCTTTTATTGCTGGTGACTGAAGAAGTCTAGCGCAATTGAGCGAGTTGGCACTCAGCACCACTTGACAAGGCACTCAATAATAATATTATAATAACATTTGATTTATATACTGCCCTTCAGGACAACTTAATGCCCACTCAGAGCAGTTTACAAAGTATGTTACCATTATCCCCACAACAAAACACCCTGTGAGGTAGGTGGGGCTGAGAGAGGTCCAGAGAGCTGTGACCAGCCCAGGTCATCCAGCTGACTTCAAGTGGAGGAGTGGGGAATCGATCCCAGCTCTCCAGATTAGAGTCACGCGCTCTTAACCACTACACCAAACTGGCTGTCATGGAAACATCAGCCAAGGGAATGGGTGGTGCCATCCTGATTCACCAACCATTCCTGGCTTTGCTTGATGGATTTGCCACCAGAGAGAAGGATCAAGGTGGAATAAATGCCATTTGAGGGCCCACCCTTGTTTGCCTCTACCATTGATGAGATTATCTCACAAAAGAAAAAGAACAGGCAAACAGTGAAGTCCTTGGGGATCTTGACTTTAGACCAGCGATCCTATAAGCCCAGGTAGTTCCCTCGGCATCAGTACCACAGGTACCAACCCTATGACCAGCCCTACAAACAGGGACAACAGTACCAAGGGTCCTATCAGCATCCTTACCAATCCAACCAACAGAATAGGAGGAGGTCATATAAGCCAAAACAACAACATCAGAGGAAGGACAACCAAGGTCCTTCCAAGCAATTTTGACTTGTTGCTGCCACCTCTAACCTTGACTCCTCCTTTGTAGATCACCTGTCTTCCTACTTAATTGAGTGGGAGTCAATAACATCTGACTCTTGGGTCTTAGCCATAATTGAACATGGCTATAAACTTCCTGATTGCATTCTGCCATCTGCAGCTGTTAACAATGTTTTGCCTGAACTTAAAAAAGGGGCGATTGTACAGGTGGAGGACCTAGATCCTTCCCCAGGTTTTTTCTCAAAGTTCTTTCTTGTACCCAAGAAGGATGGAGGTCTTAGACCTGTTCTTAACTTAAGAGGACCTAATTGGTATCTGAAAAAAATCAAAATTCAAAATGGTAACCTAATTAAATTTGACAAATCTAAATTGGAACCATGTCAGAGGGTGAATTACATTGGTGCAGTCCTCAATTCAGAGAACGCTAAAGCTTACTTGCCACCTGAAAGGGTGCATACCATCAAGACATTGATGTCTGTGTTCTCTAAGAACCTCTTCCAACCTGTGTGCAGAATACAAAGGTTGTTGGGTCACGTGGCAGCCTCCACAACTGTGGTGCCTTATGCATGCCTGAATACGTGCACCCTGCAGAACTGGTTTGTGAGAGGGTATCAAGCCACTCTACATTCTTCTAGTCATAAATTTTCAATACCCAGACAGATGCATGCATCTGATGAAGAGAGCTATGGTTCTTGAAAGCTTATGTTACAATACAGTTGGTTAAAACAGTTGGTCTTAAAGGTGCCATTGGACTCTTTTACTGTTTAGAAAAAATATAGATAACTCTGTTGGTTAAAAACTATATACATTCATATTTGTATCTTAAATATACATTCATATATATATCCTGTAGAATTATATACATATATAGACACTATATATAGTTACCACCACACCTTCACAGATCCCAGGATCCTGCTGCATTCTAGATGACCAGCAGTTTCTGGAGCATCTTCAAGGGCAGTCCTGCGCAGAGCGAACCACAGTAGTCTAACCTGGAGGTGATTGTGGTGTGAATCACTGTGGTCGGATCAGACCACGAGAGGTAGGGGGCCAGCTGGTGAACCCCAAAGTAACCTTGCCACTGGGGACACCTGTTTATTCAAGGAAAGCAAGGTATCCAACCAACCCCTCAGGCTCTTCACAGAATCCATCAAAGATAACAGAACCCCATCAAGAGCTGGTAGCTGTACCCATTCCAAAAGCCCAGTCATCCGCAACCACATAACTTCTGTCTTAGATGGATTCGGTTTCAACCAGCTGTCTTAACCATCCAACCATAGCATCTAGGTACCAGGCCAGATCTGAGAAAGCTGACTCAAGCTGGTTATTCAGCAGGAAAAGGAGCTGAATGTCATCAGCATATTGGTAGTACCTAAAGCCATACCTCCTGACATGTTCTGCCAGAGGATGCATATAAATATTGAACAGCATTGGGGATACAATTGCACTCTGCAGAACACCACACACCAGTGACCTCTTGGAGAACCTTTTGTCTCCAATGGCACCCTCTGATAGTGTCCCTGGAGGAATGAGGAAAACCACGCTAAGGTGGTCCCTTGAATCCCTCTGTGAGGCCAGGCAGTTGAACCAGAATCAATGATCAACTGTGTCAAAAGTGGCTTACAGATCTAACAATATTAGCAGTGTTGAACTGCCTCTTTCTAAGTGAAGGCAGAGGTTGTCAACCAAGACTACTAGCACTGTCTCAGTCCCATCCCAGGCCTGAAGCCAGATGGGAAAGGGTCAACTGCAGAAGTCTCATCCAGAAAGGCCTGGAGCTTTTCAGCCACTATTCTCTCAGTTACCTTTCCTGGGAATGGTAAATTAGATAATAAGCAGTAATTGGCTAGGTCCTTTTCTCTAAGGAGAGTTTTTTCAATAAATGCATAGCCTCCTTCAAGGAGTTAGGGAAACAATTCTGAGTGAGGGACAAGTTAATAGTTTCCCTCAAGGAGTCTACTACCACCTTGCTTCAGGTTTTCACCAACCAGGAGGGTCAGGATTGTTGATTTTACAGCAACTAGGACCCTGTCAACGTCTGACAAAGAGGGTGGGAGGAAATGGTTCAGAACCAAACCAGACAGTGCCAACAGAACGTCCATAACACTACTTGAATCAAAACTGGAGGCAAGGTCCTAGAGGAGCATCAAGATTTTGTTTGCAAAAAAGGATGCAAACAAGTCACAGCTAAATTCCAAGTCACAGCTAAATGCCAATTTGGAACTCCACCCTTGGAGAATTCAATTTGACGAATCACCTTAAATAATTATGCTGTATGCGAACTAGCAGACATGATGGAGGCACAGAAATAAACCTTCTTTGCTGCCTTCAGTGCTACCTCATAGACATTCAATTGTGCTCTATAACATGTTCTTGAAGCTTCGTCACAAGATCTTTGCCAGGTTCACTCTAGCCTTCTGAGCAACCAGTTCTCAGCTCCTCAGTATACCAGGGAGAAGGAGAGGAATGAGGATGCAGAGGGCATCAGGAATCAACCCAATTGATGGCACCCCCAAAGACCTTCACTCCAGATCTCAGTAAGCAGAGTTACTCCCTTTGTAAGTCCATTGATTTTGGAGAAACTCAGCATAGAATTTCAGTGTGATTAAAAGAGGCGTGTTAAACTTACATCGCTTACATTTGAAATTGATGAAATTTTTAGAAGTGCTTTTCTTTGACTAGATAGTGTATATTAAGAAAATAACTTTGAATGCTGACTTAATATTTAATTATACCTCCTGGTTCTCACAGTTGTGCTGTATTATATGTGGTATTCCTATTTCTATTTCCTAATTCCTATTTTCACATTACAACAGTTAATTTTCAGGTACCATTTTCCATGACATTTTCCAATATTTTCATTTCAACAATTTCAGCAATTAAAATCTACATTTTAAAATATCTTTAAAATATTAAGGACTCTAACATTAAATCAATTAAACGATTAATGTGGTGTTCAAAATGATTGTCAGGCATTCAATTCATTGTTAAAATCTAGGCAGAAATTCGTGTAATCTCTTACTCTGTACTAATCAGTTTGTGTTGTCCTTATTCTTTGGGTAGCTAACCGCTAAAAGGCACAAAATTGAGTAGCAAGAACAATGTTCTTTTTATAGTGCCTCTGGGTGTAGGAACTCTATTTTGTATTAATGGAAGTATACAAAACATAATGTAGCCAAGAAGTCTGAGCCCTTTAGGCTTATGTTTGTCATCCTCTAGCACTGGGCTAATTTTTAATTGTACTTAATGTCCCACATTCAGAGCTGTGTAATTTAGAGTTAATTACCATGATTAGGCTATAGCTGTTTTAGTGCAGGTTTGAGAAATACAGGTGACAGTTCTGTTCCAGCTGTGTTCCAGTAACACCAAGCTTGGAGAAGGAGCACGCACAGCAGCTTTTGTTTTTATATTTTTCCCATCAGTGTTGCACTCACTGCACTTGCCATCTCTCTGTGGGGCTGTGAAATATCTGCTGGGCCACTTTCAAGTTGGTGCTCTAAGCTGAGAATAAGTGAGGGCAATAAATAGATGTATTTAGACATACACAAACACATGTAAATATATTCTGAATTTATTAATTAAAATACTTCCAAGTGTTCTGAATTTATAGTTAGTCTTATCTCTGTTTAGACAATGGGAACTGTTGTATATAAGTTATGTACTCTCACTAAGGATTTCTCAAATGAGACTCATTGCAAGCATAAGAAAACAGTGGGGCTGGGATTTATTCAAGGAGGTTTTAGGTTTTTGTTTTGTGAATTGGAACCCACTTTTGAAATCTGAGGCAGCTTTCAACAGCATTTATATTATAGGAAGGGAGCCATCTGTTTCAAGAACAACTGTTAAAAATTCCACCAGGTATGTACCAAATGCTAGGGAGGGCTTCAAGTAATTCTTGGTTATCAGTGTTGCTCTTTTATTTTTTAATGGAACCAAACTGTTGCATACACACACATACCCCTAAATGCACACGCGCACACACACACACACACACACACACATATCTGGGAGGTGATCTGATTATTAAAATAATAATAAATGTTATAAATGAATAATTTGTTTATTTCTTTATTTATAGCCTACCTTTCTTGCTGGTGCTCAAGGTCAATGACAACATTTTAAAAAATGCAGTCATACAGGATAAGGCATCCAGTGAACAGTGCAATAGGTCTAGAAGTACAGACGATGCAAACAACAAACTACCTAGGCAAGATATAGTGCAATTACAAAGGCAGAAGACAATGTAGCAAAAGTAAGATAATAATAATATTTGATTTATATACCCCTCTTCAGGTCAACTTAATGTCCATTGTCAGGTCCACGCCCAGGCATAGCTGCACCTGTTGGCCTGCCACCTGCTGAGTACCCTGGGGATCATTTCTACCCAGCCCAGTCTGGGCCATTGCTGTGCTGGGCACCCTAGCACTGCACATGGGCTGCCTGTAAGTGGCCTTGCCCTGCCCCAGTTGTGACACAGCTGCTCAGGCTGCCTTAGCACCTGTCAAGGGCTTCTGTAAGGCCTCCTGTAGGCTTGGTGCAGGCTTCTGAACAACGGCCAGAAGTGGGGGTATACCTCACCCTCTCATCTGCTCCTCTGCCTTGACTGCCTACTGCCTCCTCTCCAACTCCCTTCTGTACTGAATATTATTATTATTATTATTATTATTATTATTATTATTATTATTCTCCTCCTCCTCCTCCTCCTCTCACACTTATACCATCTCCCTCTCTGCTCCTAACTCTCTACCCTACCCTGTGGGTGGACTTCCCTTATATCCCTTCACCCATTCCCGGCTCCACCTGCCAGCCACGCTCCCAGCCCTCTAGCCACACCTGGGGCTGCTTTGCTGGCTTCTCTAGGCAGCCACATCTGTGCCTTCTTTGCTGGCTGCTGGGCTTTCTTTGCTGCTTGCCTCAGGCAGCGCCACCTGTGGTTGCTTTGCTCTCTGCCTCACCTGGTCCTTGCTAATCCCTTCTAGCCTGCCTGCAGGTTGGGGCATGGCCCTATGCTGCCTTTCCTCCACTGCATATAAGGTTGCTAGCTGGCTTTTCCTGCTTCTTGTGCCTTCTCCTTCTGGTCTGGTCTCCTCCTGCCTGTCCTCACTCTCCCTGCCTGGGCTCCCAGCCTCCCACTGGAGGATGGGGCTAGCTGGCTTCCACCTGCCCCGTCTGACCCTCTGAGGCTTGGGTGCTTTTCCCCCCACCTCTGTTGCCGGTATGTTCTGGACCTGGGTGCCCGTCGGGGTGGCTGGGTAGCTGTCTCTTGGCTGCCTCCCATCCCTTCCTCCTGGTAAGTCGGGGGGCTGAGCCTCCAATCCCGGACATCCAGAGCGATTTACAAAGTATGTTATTATTATCCTCACAACAATCACCCTGTGAGATGGGTGGGGTGAGAGAGCTCTGAGAGAGCTATGACTGACCCAAGGTCACCCAGCTGGCTTCAAGTGGAGGAGTGGGGAATCACACCTGGCTCTCTGAAGTCCTGCCACTCTTAACCACTACACCAAACTGGTATATAATACCTTGAATAATCATTGCAGTGCACTATAATCCTATTCCATTACAAAGCCATTCTCCTGGACTGTTCCATTCTATGACAGTTTATAAAAATGCCTTTATAAAAATGCCTTTCAGAACAGTTCTGTTTTGCACAATCTGCAGATTGATAGAAATGTGGGAGCCTTCTTGGCTTCATCAGGAAGACATTCCACAAGATGGTAGTCACCAAAGAGAAGGACCATTTTCAGGGTGGGATCTTGAGAAAGCTTTGCTGAGATGAATGAAGCAGTGGCGGACAGCAGGAGAGGTGATAATGCAGATGTGTTTGTCTGCTTTGGTAAAGGGATAGGGACTATAGACGGTACTACTATATACTGTCTGTTTCTGCAAGTATGCTCTTATTGGGTAGTTTCCATGTTTTGATATATCATGTTAAATTGCTTTTATTTTGTTTCAGTATTGTTGCAGCTCTCTTTGCTTGTTTTCAAATTTCTGCAATCAGTACCCGATTGTATTGTTTATTGAATGTCCCAGCCATTGATTATATTGAATGGATTCCATCAAAAGTGGAGAGTACACTGTCCTTCAAGCCCTCTGCCCTCTAAATCAGAATTATTTATCTTGTCAGAGTTTAGTTTCAGTCTGTTCATTCTTAGTCATTTAACCACAACTGTAAAGAACTTGTTCAGGATCTGAAGATGTTTGGATAAAGAAATATAGAGCTGAGTGTCATCAGCATATTGGTCAAAAGCCCAAATAACTTCTCCTAAGCACTTTACATAGAGACTGAATAGCATGGAAGGCAAGAATGAACCTTGTGGACCTTCACTAGAGAAATCCCACATTGATGACAACTGGTCTGAATCCTGCCCATAAAGAATGACTTAAACCAATCCAAAGCAAATCCCTTAATTCCTACTTTTACCTTCAAACAATTCAACTAGATGGCATATGGTCCACAGTATCAAAAGCTGCTGATAAATCCAGTAAGAGCAGCAAAGAGGCTCAATCATAGTCTACATTCATTTGGAGATCATTGACTAAAGTCACCAGCATCATCTCTGTCCCATAGCCCAGACTAAAAGAGAACTAGAGCAGATGAGTTATCCAGGGAGACCTGGAGATGTTCTTCCAATGCTCACTCTATCATCTTGCCCAGGAAGGGTAAATGAGAGACTGGACAATAATTGATCACATCATTCTTCTCTAGGGATGGTTTTTAAAATAGCGAGTGGATGACTGCCTGTTTTAGGACCAAGGAAGGAGCCTTCGGTCAGTGATCAATTAATGGTAGACACCAGGGACCCAGTGAAGTAGTCTTTACATGATTTCAGTAACCAGGATGGACAAGCATTCAGAGTACAAGAGATAACATTCACAGATCCCAGCATCCTGTTGACATCCTTCCTGATAACCAGATCAAAATGATCCATAAATTGTGTGTTTCTAATGTCTCAGCTGTATTACCAGCATTCAGATCAAAATGTATTGGAGAGATTTTCTCAGCAAGAAACTTTGCAAAAATATCACAACTAATAACCAGTTCCTGGGAATTGAAAGGTTCTTTGGAGTCAACAAATCAGTGAAGATCCTGATTTTATATGTTGGTAGATTACTTAATAGGTGGCCCAGTTACATTTTGTGCAGTTTTGATTTGTATTGCTTGCAGCTCACTTGCCTATGTCTTTTGCTCATTCTTTCCTGTGCTCCCAGTCTCTATCTTTTTATTTCCTATTTCTGCAAGAGTTGTTTTAGGCTTTGGTAATTTGATTGCCTGTTGGGGAGAATGAATAAAATTTCTGTTTCACCGTGGAAACGCTTAAAAAGCAGATTGCGTTACATTGTTGTAGGTCAGATGCATTTCCAGAACAAAATGATTAAGAATGTATAAAAGGAAAAATGCTTCCAAGCAGATGTCTTATCACTGCAGTTTTGAAAGGACTAACATGCAATTTAATCTTCATTTCATTTGGGTACTAAACTGGGATGGCACGGCTTCCTAGCTATCCTGATGCTGCTGGTCAGAGAATTGTTAGATTCATATTTATTAAGTGCAGGCAAAGTGCAGCAACCCCAACAGTTCTTTGGTCCTTTTCAGAGCTTGATTGTTGCATGTTGTTTATTAATAGACTGTGAACGTACTGTGAACATTTCTTTAATTTTCCTGAAATATAAATGATCCTAAAACTCTTAAATTCTAAAAAACATAGGATTTATAAAAATACTTTAGAGCCTTCTGACATCTGGGCAGACTGTCCCTTTCTGCCTTTTAAACTGTAGCCATTTTGATGGCTCTCTGGTGTTCCATTTTGGCAGTATTTCCATGCTAGTCAAATCCTGTGATACAGTTTCCTTGACAGACCGTGTATAAACATATTACGAGTAGATTCATTTGCAGCACATTTTTGTGAACAACTCTGCACTGGCTGGCTTAGGAAATGGGAAGAAAGTGAATGGATGCAGTGATATACCTTTGTGTAGTTCCTGTGAGCTGATTTGATTGAATTAAAACTATTATGAAGCTGGTTTAACTTTCTGTTGAAATCCACACATCTACTCTTTTATTCACAGTTCCTCCCTTGGAATTTCTATTCATTACTCCTAGTTGGATCTCAGAAGGTGGCTTGCTTAGAATGCCAAATATGGTGCTTACTCTAGATGAAATCTATGTTTGCTTACTCTAGATGAAATCTATGTTTGCTTACTCTAGATGAAATCTATGTTTTTCTTGGTACCATACCATTATTGTTTATGCAAAAAGAGAAAAACTGGCACGTTATTTTCTCAAATAGTGAATCAAGGCAAAAGTTGTTGAAGCAGACAATCTTATTTCAGTACAATTAAAATTATTTTTATGCTATAAAGTAGTTCTCAGACTTTCAACAATAAACCAGCAGTGGTCTGTAGTATTTAACTCTGACCTTCATGGTTTTTTGATGGAAGGGTTGATTCAAATATTATTTAGAAATATAATTGCAGACATAAGAATCAGCTGTAATTCTGATAACAGGATCATATTTGAAATGAAGACTAATGGATTTTGCCTTTAGTGACCATGCATAAAATCCACGTCATCACATCACATGTTAACTTTATTAGTGGAGACAAGAATATTTCAAGGTCCTCTTATCAGCTATATTTCCAATTGTTGGGAATGAAAGATGATGTATTTAAAATGATTGATTATAAACAATGTCCATCTCTGCAATTAAGTACTGAAGAGTAAGAAATGAAATTCTCAAGTAAGCATTTGTATAATTAAATATGTACTGATTAGGTGATTAGTTCCATATCTATACGTACATATTTGACTTTAGGAAAAAAGTATCAAAACTGAACTTTGAAATTGTCTGTGTGTGAAGTCCTGTCAAGTCACAGCCAATTTATGGCTACCCTTGCGGGGGTTTTCAAGGCAAGAGACTGAAGTTGCCATTTTCTGCCTGGTCTTCCTTGGTGGTCTCCCATCCAAGTACTAACCAGCACCAACCATACTTAATTTCCAAGATCAGTTGAGGTTGGGCTAGCTTGGGCCATCTAAATCAGGACTTAAAATTGTGTACTTTCTGTTAATAGGTAGGAAGTGGGCTGGACAAATTACCTTCCCAAATAATAGATACGAAACTAGTTGTGCTTGGTGTGTTGGATAACTTACATTTAGTCCAAAAAGGAGAGGTTCTTAATTGGAAGGTTTCATGTACTCATCCATTCCATACCAACCCCGTGCACATATTTTCATTGGTGAGAGAAATTCATGGTAGCGTAAGTTGAACAAGTTACGTCATTTAGAGGAATATGGAAGGATGTTAATCTTCAGACTCAATCAAGCTTCCTACCCTGTAGTTGGCAGTTATTTTGCTCCTGTTTTCCAAACACTCTTGAGTGGCCTGAGAAGCTTTCTTATATATCAGAGTCCTAGGAAAATAACTTGGTAGTGATTATATGTTTTGTCTCAAATAGCAGTGCTAACTAGAACTAGTGGGAGAACAACATGTAGACCAGGAGATGCTGCAGGGCTTATGAAGGCATGCCAGCATTGCTGGGACAGAAACGCTGTTGAATATCAAACAGTAAGATGAGTTTTAGCTGAGGATAGCATTACTGATGGCCAAGTTTTGTGCAGATCACAACTTCTGATTAGATCAAGTTTCCTTTGAGTTCCAAAGTGGTAGAGAGGAGGAGTGCGGGGGATAGCTTTCTGATGGGGCATGCACTCAAGTCAGTATGCATAGCTTGATTAAAACATGATCCTTATTTGAGAACTAGTTCAGTTGAACAAAGTAAGAGTTCAGGCTGTAAGCCTTTCTGTGATAAACAATGTGCCCAGATTATACTTATTGGTGATCCCATTCATCAGAAACATCCAGAAGGAATGGGAAAAAACTTGAGCCTGTGGGTTGCTGTGTGACACTTCTAAAGGATTGTGGAAGAAGTCTAGAATCTGGGATTTTATCCTCCATGCAGGGTGAGCATTGTAAATCAACTCCACTTGCTGCCAGACAGCACAGCATGTGAGGAGAAGTGGTTGCCCATTTGCTTCCAAACTTCTGAATACTGCCTAATGTTTGTAGATTACCTGCTTGGTGTATGTAAGTGGGTTTTGTCCTGACGTTCCTTTCCCCTGTCTTGCTCATCATTGTTTGTTTTTATGCAAATGTGCATGCTGGAAATGTTTTCTCTTACACTCTTTATGACTTTACGAAACCTTGAAAGTTTATGAGAGCAGCAAATACATAAAGAACAGCAACCAAACTTCTTCAAATGCTCCTCATGGAAGAGACATTATCTCCAGAAATCCTCACAAAGAAGAGATCTTTTTCTCATGCTGCAGTTAGGTTTTTTGCCTTGTGACTATGTAGTCTCAGTGTAACTTCTTGCTTACTAGTGACTTGTTCAGAATAGAAGGCATCTCCAAAACACTGTAAAATGTAAGAATTTGCCCAGTTGAAAATGAAGTTTGTCTTTTCACCGCATAGATGTCACATGTTTGGCACTGGAAATCTCCCCCTCCCTTCCCCATGCAGCAGTCTGTGCATTGTGAAAGCTGTGAAAGAAGCAATCTGCCAGTTAAGAGTGTTATATTTTTGAAAGCTTCTATGCTAGAGTGTTTCTAAGTTAGGTGTTTCTCCAATATACTAAATTTTTAAGAGTCAGTGGAACCAATTAGTAGAATTTTTCCTGGACTCTAAATACGCCACTTCAACCTGCAAATAGGGGCGTTGTCCATTTGAATAGTGCCCCCCCCCATTAACTGAAAACTTGAGCTCTTCATTTGTGAAGGAATCCAAAATTGCTCATTTTCTAAAGAATGTTTAGAGGCTTCTTGTTTACTTATAGCTCTAGATGAAGTACTATTACTGCCACCAATGAAGTTCTGCTTTTATCTTTGCAAAGTGCAAAAAATTAATTAGATTGGACAAATATAACTTCTGTGTTGTGAATGGAATGTCAGTCAGAGGTCATGCTACAGTGTAGGGCTTAAATGAGCAGCTGGGCACTTGGCACTTGAAATCCTATTCAGTTACCATTAGGAGAAATCACCTGTAGGATTGGAGTAGGCCATAATCAATATGCTGATGATATCCACCATCTATCCTATTGCCTGATGGTGCTGTAGAGTTTCTGAACCAGTGCCTTATTAAATGGTTAAATATGAAAACAAATCCTGACAAAAAGGAGGGTAATGCTGCTGAGTTTTGAAAGACATTGTGGTCCCTACCATTGATGGGGTCCAGTTGACACTTGATGGCTCAGTTAAGACCTAGGGGCTATGCTAGATCCACCACTGTTAACAGAGATGCACGTTAATGCAGCTGTAAAGAAAGACATTCTACCAGCTTCTTTTAGCATGGAAGACGGCTACTTCCCTTGACTCAACAGACCTGATTATGTGGATACTTTCTATGTTTGCTTCAAGGCTAGACTACTGTAATGTACTCTGCATGGGTTTGCTGTTAAAGAAACTCCAGTTAGTTCAAAACTCCACAGCCTGGTTACCATCAGGCACCAGATAGGACACATATATCTCACCCACTCTGCAGATACTCCATTGGTTACTAATCAGCTACTGAATTCAATTCAAGGTTCTGTTTATCACCTTCAAAGCCCTTTATGACCTTGGACCTGCATGCCTTCAGGACCACCTCTCTCGTTACGCTCCACAGCAACATCTTCACTCATCTGAGCAAAGGCTTCTAAAAGTTACCCCCCTGCAAATTGGTAAAATCAGCAACTGTCCATTCATGTGTATTCTCTGTAGTGGCTCCTGTCTTTTGGAATGGCCTGCCTGAAGAGGTCAGGAGGGTTTTTGCACTTTTGTCATTCTGCAGAATGTGCAAAACTGTAATGTTCAAAAGGGTATTTTAAAAAAGACGTTAGAACTATAGTAGAATGAGCTGCCCAAGATGATGCCTTTATAATGGAATAGTCCAGTGTGATGATTATTGTAGGTATCACCTGCTTTTACTGCATTGTCTTTACCATGTAAATTCACTTTCTGTAGAGATTACCAGTTTAGATGGTTTCTTGTTGCATTGATTCCTAATTCTGTAATCCTAGTACTATGGCATTATTCATTGATGGTTTTACACTATCTCATTGTACTGTTTATATCCTGTAATCTGTTTTGAATCTCATTGAGAAAGGCAGACTGTAAATAAAATAAATATATAAATTAAGTAACATTAAGCATATGAGACTTTAGGTTTTTATTCTTTTGATGTTATGATAGCCTCTCCCTGTATACTTAAGCCCTCTTACTATATACTGTACTAACTGGGTACAGCTCTCTTACCTGCAGCTTGACTCTGCTGTACGTATAATCTAGCCCTAAGTCACTGAGTTGTTGATGTTAAAAAATATTGGAAAAAATAATTCTGCTTCCCGCCTGCAGTCCAATATGATAGCATCCCAGCAGGATCCATAACATGATTCTGCTGATGTGTTATTCTGCTTTTAAATAGATACACTATTCCCACATTAGATATTAATGTACATCGTTAGCCTGAATTAATCTTTTATCTTTATAACATATAATTAGAAGCTATCCTCAGAATGATGTCCTTCCTTTCTAATCCTTACTGTGGCCTTTTAGTGTGAAATTTTAATTAGCTGGATGAAACTGCACTCTGATTTTGAGTTCCTTTGAAACAAAAGTATTATTTTTGCCAAAATGGCTATTTTTTACTATCGAGCTTCATAATGAAAACGTTTGTCTTAAGCAAACACAACAAATTAATTAAATATTTTGACTTCACCAAGGTTGAGGTCTTGGAATGTGGCAATAGTATTACAAATATTGCCATAGGGAAGAAGGGAAACAGAATGATCAGACACTGATTATGTGCCATTTTTCTGTTTTTTGCCTTTAAATAAATGACATGGTTATCTCTCCTTCCAAGAAAATAGATGTGCTGATCCAGTCATGTTTCAGATCAGACAAAGTGAATACGTTTGGTGCTACAGGGAGCTCTTTTGCAGCTGTTAGTAACAGGCTCAGTCTGCAAACTGTTTGTTCAGCTGGGCATGACAGTTTCAATCTGAAATGCTTAGAAACCCGAATAGTCTGTGGCCTGTTTAACTCTTCTGTTTAAACTGCTAGGTTCAGTTCCAAGATTGTCTTTCTTAATTGGTATGTTGGTTGCTTGTGACATGTTCAGATGTCACTTCTAATCTAACATTTGTTGATTCAGAAAATAACAGCAGAAAGTGGGGGTTTTCTTTAAAAAGAAATCTAATGTAGCTTTATTACAGAAGTTGTACATAACAGAGTTCATGTTCTGTCTGTGAACTAAGGAAGAGACAATTGTGTTGACTTCAAGACATTTGATTTATGAATAGCCCTATTAGGAACTTGAAAAAGTTAAATATTCCTGAAAGCACCGTCTTTCTCTGGAAAGTGATATCTGTATTAATCCCTGCTCCTCTTTTACAACCCCCAGTACCTCTTCCTGCTGAAGCTAAGCCTATGTATTTGTAACTAAAATGAATGTTTATTCTTCCCTCTTATTCCTGCCTCCACTTCCCTCATTTTTGTGGTATCAGATTTTATATTGTAAGCTCTGCACGGGAGGTGTGACAGATTGCATGTTTTAAAAAGCCTGGAAGTGTTGCACACACAGCTGTGAAGGGTTAATCCTTCACAGAATCAGAGAGGTTCGAGTGGCAGGCTACTCCAAGGAATCTGATTGGGTAGCATGAGCTGGAAAGAGGAGGGTCTGTTTCCAGTCCTAGCAGTGAGATCGAGTTGGGGAGACGGAGTCCTAATGGAGACCAGTTTTAACACAGGCAGGAGAACTGGGAAAAAGTAGGCAAGGAGGTTTTAGAAGTAGGTGTAGACTCCCAAATGGGCCAAAGAAAGGTGTAGATCTTCTAAGGAGAGGAGATTTTCCCTATCCAGTAAAACAGGGAGGTAGCTCTGGAGAGTGAAGAGAGCCCTGGTTGGAAACTGCCTGTGGAGACCTTCAGATTCAGTTAATGACTGAAGGAAATCACTGGTGTGTGAAGAGAAGGGGATTGGGGTACTAGAAAGAGGGTACCAGGGCCGTTTCCACACTACTCACCTTCATCCGGAACGCTGCGGAACGTCGCAAAAAAACCCGTGGAAGGTAGCATCTTCTCATGCAAGTTTGTGCAATATCACGCAAAACTCGCACGAGAAGACGCTATCTTCCGTGTTTTTTTCGTGACGTTCCACAGCGTTCCAGATGAAGGTGAGTAGTGTAGAAGTGGCCCAGCATTCCTAACTCCAAAAGACAAAGAGAATACTAAAAGAAAGTATACTAGAGTGCTTAGGGGAAAACAAGGGAAACAAAGCTTCAGAACAGAAGCCTTTAAGTATCTGTGAAAAGTATAAGAACTGAAGTCTGTGCATGTTCTGATATCAGAAATGTTCAACCTCTGATGTCACCTGACCTTTCTCCTCTAAAGTAAATAAACTAGTTAGTTATTACTGGAATTTAAAAATTTCCTCTGGTGCCATTTCTGTTGTTTAAGGATGAGAGAATGTCATAGGAGGGCATTGTCATTTTGTACTTTGTAGAGCACCATGTACATGTGTTATGCAAACAATAATAGGTGGTTGTGGGGAGGGAGAGAGGCTGTGGCATAGTAGCAGAGCATCTGCTTGACATGCCAGAAGGTCATTTTTTCCAAAAATGTGGAATGAAGTTTCCTATTCATGGCATCTGAAGAAGTGAGCTCAGAGTCATGAAACTCATGCTGGAATAAATCTTACTAGTTTTTAAGCCACTGCTACAATAGACTAATGTGTATCCCTCTGGAATTCCACAGAAGGTTCCCAGTTTCAATTGCAAGCATCTCCACTTACTAGCATCAGGGAGTAGCTGATGTGTAAGACTTCTACCTGAGACCTTGGAAAGCTGCTGATAGGGACAATACTGACCTTGAAAAGACAAATGACGCCATATGCCAGCATCATGTGTTCAATAGTAATTCTTTTAAATAATAATAATAATACACAAATACATAAAAGGGTCCAAAATACTCAAGTCACCATTAAATTGAAAATATAATTTGTACTATTAATAGTAGCAATTCGATACTGTGCTGGAATTGTAAATTGGACGCAAGCTGAATTGGATGCATTCAGTTGCAAAATGAGGAAAATCATGCCAGCCAAAAATGCCCTACATTCTCAAAGTGAAATAAATCAACTTTATTTGCCATGAAGTAATAGGATCGAGAATTGTTACAAGTAAAACAATAGTAGTAGAAAATAGGGTGCTAATGATTACATTAAGAGCAAGAAAGAGAAGATGCTGGCTGACATTTACAGAGAATGAATAATTGAAGTTAAGGGTTCAAAAGTCGACTATAGGAAAAAAACCATTGAAAAACCTCTTGGAGGCATGGCAAAGTAAAGCATTGCATGGTCAATACATGAAGAAAAGGGGTGTGCACTGGAAAAAAATTCGGGAATAACCCTAAACCTGAAGCAGCGAGCTGCTTTGGGTTCTGGTATTTAAGCTGCTTCGGAACGCTCTGTAAATATTCTGAGCACACCGAAGATCAAAGCAGGCTTTTTCACTGGATGGGAGGGGGGAAGAGTGAGTTCCCTCTTCCCTCCTACCATTGGATGAAAAGCCTGCTTGGAGTTTTGAAAGCTCAAAGCAGCCCTGCAAAGAGCTGGTTTGAGCTTTTAAAACTTCCAGGCTGGCTTTTTCATCCAATGGGAGGGAGGAAGAGGAAACTCTCTCTTCCCCCCTCCCATCGGGTGAAAAAGATGTCGGGAGCTTTGAAAGCAGCAGCAGCACTTTTCTTGCATTTGCAAAGGGCAAGGAAAGTGCTGCTGCTGCGCTACGCAAAGCTTTCTGGTGTTCCAAAATGCTTCAGAAAGCTTTGCTTCGGGCTTCCCTAATTGGCTCAGCAATGCTGGGGCAGGAACCCCCAAATATGTACAAATCAGGCCCTATTTGGGTTAATAACCTGAACAGGAAATCCGAAGCACACACCCCTAATGAAGAATACAGCGGGTAAAGTCAACAAGAATAAGAATTGAAACGACTAATGCAAGGGATATTGAAAAAAGAGACAGAAGGACTTATGTTAGCGGTACGAGAACAGGCATTAAGAACAAACTATGAAAGCGAAATTGAAAAGACCATGAATAACAGAAAGTGTGGATTACATAACAAAGTGGATGAAACAGTTGACCATTATGTCCCCCTGCAGGGCCTTGCGCTCTGCAGATAACCACCTCTTGGTGGTCCCCAGCGCAAAGGACATTTGGCTGGCCTCTACCAGGGCCAGGGCCTTTTCTGCACTAGCACCACCCTGGTGGAATGCACTTTTGATGGAGATCTGGGCCCTGCGAGACCTATTGCAGTTTCACAGGATCTGCAAAACAGAGATGTTCTGCTGGGCCTTTGGCTGAGAACCAGCAAACTGTCCCCTTTCCTGACTGCCGTGCGCTACCTGCAAGTGCCCTGGGCTTGTATCATGGTTGCACCCGTGGTTTTATAGTAGTTTTATTTATTTTATTTATTACATTTCTAGACCGCCTTCCCCATCGAACGGGCTCAGGGCGGTGTAACAACATACAATTTATAACATACAGTTTAAAACAATAAAAACATTATAAATAAAGTAGTCTGGTTTTGTTAGAGGGACCTGGATTTTAGCTGTCAAATTGGTTTTATATTTTTATGATATTTTAATTGTATACTTTCTGTTGTAAGCGGCCCTGAGCACGTTTCCATGGAGGGCGGGGTATAAGTCTCATTTTAAAAAAATCTCATAAATGGGTACAGTAAGATCATACAAACTGACTATAAAAACCTGTATAATAGAGTCACTGCAATGCAGCACTGGAATTTATGCAAACAGTACAATCTACCATCCATGAAACATCGGTGGGAACATAAGCCCAAGAAAGTTGTTGAAAATGAGAAAGTTAAGATTTTATGAGAATCCAAAATCCTAGGTAAAACAGAATACTCTGGATATTACTGTGGCTAAATGTAAGGTCCAAGTGATCGCTGTGGTGTCCCAGGCGATAGTCAAATTGAGGAAAAACAGATCAAAAAGATAACAGAATATCAAGAAATAAGATTTGAAGTTCAGCATCTCTAGGAGAAACTTACAATGGTTATTTCAGTTGTGACAGGAGTACTAGGTGCTATTCCAAAAGGACTAGTTAAATATCTAGGAAATAACAGCATAAATAGAATAACAACTGGACAGCTGCAAACAGCCACACTGCTTGAACATGCCACATACTAAGGTGATGCATCACTGACTCCTAGATTCATAGATAAAATCTGAGTTGGTGAAGGACCAAAAAATTCCAGCCCAAACATCTGGTGGACTATGATAACATCACATAATAATATAGTTGTTTATTATTTATATAACGTACATGGTACTTCACATAATGTGAAACTTCATAGCTGCCAGTTTATGCTTTGAAAAATCAAGATGGATACTTAGCAGTTCTTTGCTTTGAAAATGAACATTAAGCTAATGTTGTGAAGGAAGAGCTTACTTTCTAAATGGAGCTACTACCGTGCTCTCTCAACCATTTTAGATACTCAATGTGGTATTTTATGTTAGAAGCTAATGCTACATGAACGAGGCAAAATAGTTTCCTAAAAAATACAAAAATTTTGATATCATGCACTAAAATAGAGAGATTTGCCTTAATATTAATCCTTGAAGCGTTCTATTTTTGTTGAATGTATCACTTCAGAACGTTCAAAGTCTGTGTATCGAGAATTGAAGAAGAGAATCAAAGAGAAATTCTCCCTACTTCCTGCTGAAAGAATTCTGATTCATTAGGAACCAAATCAGAAATCCCACTTAATCTGTATGCTTCAGTTTTTCCTCTGCTCAGCTGGCCTGCAGGTGTAGCCAAGCTGGGCTGGTTTTTCAATGTGGTGAGAAAACAGTCTTTACTGAAATTCACTGGCACACATTCCCCCTGGAATGCAGCTGATGTCATGGAATAACAGGCCCTTTGTGGTAACCCCTAACAACCAAAGCTACAGTAAACAGTAAATGTTACCTCCACCAAGGTATTGGATTCTAAAGATATTTAACAAGATGGTGCCTGCCTGCCTGCCAGCCAAGAATCATAAACATATAGTTTTATTTTAATCTTTCCAAACGCACTAGCACATGACTAGGAACTAGCCGTGATTCTTGTATTCATAATAAATCACAGCCAAGTAGAATTCTGTCAAATTTATGATGCTTTCCACCACCAGATATTTTAAAAGTTTACAGATTATAAAACAGTAAAAATATGTCTTTGTAGATAGTAAGGCATTTAATTTCATATAAAACAGATTTTCTTCCAATTATCACAATATAATTTTGGTGGGTGTTGCAAACTTAATCAAGAGTTACATTCCACAGCAAAGTGTGTATGTGTGGGGTGGGGGGGGGGAGAAGGATATATTTTGGTGTAAGCTTTCATGAGTACTGTTAAGTTACTCCTCTCCTCATGGAGGAAATATAGCAATGAAACTTTTGTGAAGTAACCATTTATGGAGGAGGTATAACAATAAAAAAGTGGGGGACCGACAAGGACTTGTAGGAGGCATCTCTTCTCCCTCCTCCACCATGTCCTCTTTTCCTTCCCTGCCCCTCATAGCATTTCCCCTTTTCCTTCTTTCCTTCCAGTCCATCTTTGCCTGCTCCCTGTTACCTTCCCCCTCCCACCAGTAGTCTTTCCCTTATGGCCCAGTTGTGTCATGCTTGCTGAGCTGGGCCCAGTTACATGGTGGAGAACCTGCAAGGTCATGCATGGGGTGCTTCACCTTTCTCTGTATCCCCATCGCCATGCTATTTCCTTTTTCCCTCTTCCTGGCAGTTTCCATATGCTCACCATTTCTTATGTCCTCTCCTTCATACTCACTAAACAACTTTTATCTGCCCCCATCTTCATCTATATTTCTTAATTTATATTTTGTAATTTATTTATATACTGCTGAATGGGCTTTTCAGTGAAAGATTTACTAAGTGCAGCATCCAGTGGAAGGGAAGGATTTAAAAAACTTCCTGAAGGGAGAATGATTGACAGGCTGCTCTCCCCTCTCTTTGATCGGCCAGTGAGAAGATAACAATTGGTGCTGACAGAATTGTTGGTGGAGTTGAAGTTTAGAGTCTGACAAGGAGGGTCAGACTCTGTGTGAGGAAAAAAGAAAGTTTTCCCTAACAAGGACAGTTTTAGGTTTCTGGAAAATTTTTAATTGAGTGTGAAAGCCAGCACTGATTTACACAGACAAGTTAGGACTGGGGGGTGTTGTTGGTAGAAGAAGTGGGTAGTGAAAGGAGATGCTCCTTCATCCAAGAGACCAGGGTTATGTCTTTTGGAGAAGAATAATTCCTTTCCAGTGTCTAAAAGAGGGTTTTGGCTTTGAGGAGGACCCTAGGTCTGGTGTAAAGAGAAAATAGTGCTGTATTGAAGTCAGAACACCTAAGCTGTAAAGTGAAATCTATGAAAAAACCTTGTTAAAGCAACTAAGTCTGAAACGACCAACCTCTCACTTTTAAGATCTGTAACTACTGAAACTAAGCTTTAAGAAGAATATTGTGCCTAATGCTTGTGAAATATTCTGTTCTAAAATCAAAGTTTACCTCAGCTTTCCTTCCCCTGCCTACCTATATAGTAACCCTGCCTGTTTAATATACCTGCCGTTTCCTTTTTGAACTTTACTCAATCTCTAGTGCTATTTCATTTAAAGAAGACATGGGCTCTTGCTTCTCCCCTAACAAATATTTGCGTTGGGATATAAGCCAAAAATATATGTTTTAAAATGTGGGACAAAAGGAACTTAAAATTATACCGAGAGACATGCTACCAGAGGCTGCCCAGCCACAGCAATCAATTTTGACCATTTTGGAGCGAAAACCTATCACAGTAGGTGAGTGAGTGGGGCTTTCATCATAACTGCCTTTCTCCACAGTGGGGACCCAAAGCTGCTTACATCATTCTCTTTACCTCCATATTATCCTCACAACAACCCTGAGAAGCTGGTTAGGCTGATAGTGTGTGACTGGATCAAAGTCTCCCAGTGAGCTTCTACAGCAGAGTGATGATTCAAACGTGGGTCTCTTAGATCCTTCTCTGAAGCCCTAACCATCACACCATGCTGGCTTTTGTGGGGCGGCGGGGGAGGGGGGAGCGGCTGCTGGTGAACAGTAGCAAGCAGCCAGGCCTGGATTACTCTTGCAAGTGGTATCAAGTTGCCTGGTGGTTGCTTCTTTGCCTGGCCCCAGTGATCCTCCCTCAAAGGCCAAAAAACCCCCTGGAAAGGGCCCTGCCCCTCCCTCAGCCTTTTACTGACAGAAAACCAAGCCTGAAATACTGTATAAACTGTTATGGTTGCCTAGCAACAGCCTCTGAGGGCATCTGGTTAAAGCTACAAGTGCTCCTTTTACCATTTTAGGTTTTTTGTATTTTTTATTTTTTTAGATTTCAGATTTTTCAGCAAGCCTAGGGCATTTTTCAGGGGTGTAGGAAGATGTCTGTTCATGCTCCAGTCTCTGGATTTAAGTATCCACAGATCAGGGCCACTTGGCTATTAGTATATAAGATTATTTGGACATTCTAGTCAGAATGAATGTAGCTATGTTTTGGATCATTATGGCATTCAGAATCTTTTTGGTATAGCTGTAGAAATAATTTTAAGTAACATGAGGAAAATATATGCCTGTGTTTTGTTTCTTTGGCCTGAATTATGCATTTAATTGCTGTTTTGTTTCTCATGCTACAACATTTCTTCCTTTAATCCTCAAGGTATCACATTAGAGTTCCAAGTCCTCTCGTAGTGGCCAGGGATCCCTTAACACCACTCAGTTGGCTGGTGAGGGAGAGGGGGAGGGGGGAAGCTGAGGAGAGGCTAGACAGAGTGGTGATCCTGTGACATACTCCCTGTGTGCCCAGATGTGATGTCAGCACATTGCTGGGGAATGCCAGTGACACTCTGGTATTTGGGCAAAACTTGATAGTCAAACCATAGAGTTTTCACCAAATACCAGAGTGGCTCTGGTGTCTCCCAGTGATGTGCTGATGTCTCTTCCAAGTACATGGGGAGTGATGTCAGCATGTCACTGATGTCAGCATGTCACTAGTGACAGGTGAGTTCCTCCACTGTGGATAAGTCTCCTTACTGGTTGCCAAACCACATCTGGCAACCCCGTATCACATGAGATGTGAATCTCTGATATTTATCAAACAGTCTTTGGATTATAGAGGGAAGAGAATGTTGCCAAGTAGGCCCCCTCTCCTGCTTTAAGGCCTGCCATGAACTGTGTTAAAGTTTCCTGCATTGCTGTTTTATTGCTACACAAAGATTGCTTTGCACGTGTGTGCTCTGATACACGTGTCAGTTTCCTGTCTGCGTGTCAGTTGCCTTACTGCTGCTATAGACTGTGTAGTTTACTGACTCCATGTTTGGATAACTGCACAAAAGGACTCTCTTCTTGGGCAGCCCTGCCCTGACCTGTATCTGGACTTCCCAGTGTGCGTTTGGACTTTGTTACAAGTGTGCCCCGTGCCTGCACTGCCATCTGCCACGGACCGCGCCTGTTCCCTGCTTTGGACTGTGTTTTAAGTGTTGTTCCCCCTGCCTCCATGGAAGCCTGCCTCATATGGGCCCAAGCCGCTGCTAGCAGCCGGGCGCCTGCCGGGGAAACCTCCAGCGAGCCTGGCTAGGCGCTCCCTGGTCAGTTCCCGCCTGGAGCCTCCCGCGGGCCGGTCCCCGAGCTTGCCCTCGCTACCGGGCAGCCTGCTATCCAGCCCCAGCTATGCCCAGCCGGCATCCATGTTCTCAGGCACCCAGAAGACCCAGAGGAAAAGACTGCTTTGGGAAGCCATTTCGGCGAAGCGGGCACACCACGTCCGCAGCGAGAGCCCCTCGCCCCGCTCTGCATATCTTAGGAGCCGCCCTGGAGAAGAACTAAGTGCCGACCATCCCAAGCACTTAGAGAATGCATCTCAAAGAAACCTCCGCATTCCAGAGCTGATGACATCAGGACAAGCCCTGTCCGCTGGAACATCCTTTCAGCCCACTTGGATTTCCCCCTCCCTCTTTTGTCCCCTCTTCCTGAGGTGTCACTTATCACGATCTGATTACCAAAGTGGCCCATCCAAGCCATTCAGTAGCCCATTAGAACCTTTGTTTTAAACTGTGAGAACCACCAAGTACAGCACCAGCCCCAGGGTACGTTTTGGGGTATTTAAGCTGGTCTCTCAGACCACTCGGTGCCTCGGCCATTCCCTATCCAGACCTCCTTGCTGTCCGTCTGTGGTTCCAGTGCTGGCATTGGGCCACCCTCGCTGCTGTGTCTCTGCTTCGCTCCAGGATTGTGAGTATTTCCCTTATCATCGTTGGGAACCAGCTAATGCGAACGTCTCTGTATTTCATACTCTGTATTTCCTAGATCTTGTGTGTTTCTTGTATGCTTGTGCAAGTTCAGGCTTACGCCACATTGTTAGATAATACACGTGTTTGAACCTATTTGTAGTCTGCCTCTTTTTCACTAGAGTGTCTGGGATCGGGACCTCCGTAGACATAGGTTAAAGATCCGCGCTAATTTTAAGTTACAGGCTGCTATAGCTAATTCCCCATTATAATAAAGAGCAGTTCTGGTAACAAGAAAGGGTTGTGTTTGCACTGTTATTTATTTATGGACACTTAATTTGAAGAGCTGTATTAATTAAAATTATTTTCTATCCTTATTTTAAATATTGGGAAAAAATATAGGCATAGATTAAGCTCTGGAGTTACTCCTTCAGAATCAGTTTAACATAGATAATACTTCCATGTTAACATTTTAATGTAAAAAATGGGAAATCTTTAATAGTATTATTTTTATATTTCTTATTGTAAAATGGGAACTATTTGAATGCATTATTTTTCATGTTTTGTAGCCCAGTTTCTTGCAGACAAGGTACCTCAAGGTAGCAAAATCCAGCTAAAGTTAAAATAAATTGTGTCTCTAAATGTAGAATATTTTAAAAAGTAAGCAGATTTTTTACTTAATATTTGGAGTGTTCACTGTAATTAATATGTATTAAACAATACTTTGAATGATTTAATTTTAAAGGTTTTACAGGTTTTATGATTAGAAACTTGAAAAAAATGCTTCAGAGCTAGGTTTTGGCATTTTGAACCCTAGCTCATATGAACCCTATTTGTGTTCTGCTAAAAAGAACATTGAGTTTTGTACCTGGTCCAAGCACTAAAGACATTGGCTGATGAAACTAGGATAAAGTGGATTTAGGAATATCCCAAGGGGCTCTCTTATTTAATGTAGAAGAAATTGATTGGGGTGGCAATTATTATCTGCCTGTTTTGAATTGCAAGAATTGCTAATTTTGTGATCTTTCTAGTTAGTCTAACTAAAAACCATGCATTACATTTGTTCAAACATGGCAAACTTGCTGCTATATGAACTGCCTTATATTGTGTTACCTACTCTGTTAAAAACTATCCTAGGGTATCAGGCAACACTTAATTTTTCTCAGCACTTGCTGCTTGAGAACCTTTAACTGGAGATATCAGAAACTTGGGATCTTCTGCATGCAAAACATTTCCTATGTCACCATGCTACAGCCATTTCTCATAATGCATCTAATAAAGGAAAGAGATCCATGATTAGCTTGCAGAAACAAATATTATTAGATACCTATCTGACAATTTGGAATGTCTTGCATTTGATTATGCCAAACTTTCAGTAGTGTGTTCCCTACGGTTATTCCCGTTGGAAAGTTCCATTTTGTCAAAGGGATGGGGGTCTTGGGAGAGCCCAGCCCCCTTTTATCACAGCAATGATGGTCTGGTCCTGAAAGAGGAGGGGGAGCAGGAGCCATTTCCAGCCCACCAATAGCTGATTGGCAGTTCCAGTTTTGCTACTGAATGTCCCCTATCCCCGCCCATATTCTTGAGTAGCATTTGCCTTTTAGTATAATACAGGTATGTTGTTCTTCTTACAGAAGTATAGAAGGGTACTTGCCACATCACAGGGCACTGCTGTTCATTTGAACAGCCTGCAAGTGATAACATTCTGTTGTCCTGAGTGGGATGATATATCAGTTCTCTTATATTACTACCCATCACAGAGCTCTTATCGACAAAACAAAATCCTTTTCTTCTTCATTTGAAATGGACATTTTAAATTGCTGTTTTAAATTACAGATTTACCAGATTATATTTCTAATAATTGTACAATACCTGCCTTAAAGCATTGCCAAATTATTTGGAAAAGATAACTCTACAAATACAGAACCTTTTGCTGCTGCAGCCATTTTGAAAGAATGTTCCAATACTTAGTTGTTTTAGCTGGGTATATGAAGATCCCAGAGTAGCAGCCATGTGGACTGAGAGGCTAGAGTGGGAAGGGTCAAAACCACTTCCTTCTGCCTCTTCTGCTGAGGACCAGACATTCTGAAATATTGAATTACCTAAGCAAATCAAGGATGATTTGAAGACACCTAAAGATATCACATGGTACTTTTGGACAGAATGAGAGAGAAAGCACAAATTACAGTGCAGTTTAGGGTGGGGTGCCGTGACCTGGATAGCCCAGGTCAGCCTGATCTCAAAGTGTCCCAGGGCAAGAAATACAGCACAACATAAACTGTTTGGAGTTGAGAACCATAAGCCTAGCCCTGAGCCTGCTGATGTGGGGAGGGAGGAATATACATCGAATTAAATAAATAAATAAAATAAATAATAAATTCTGGGCCTCAGTGCCAGATGAGAGGTTCATGAAGGTTCATCTGCAAAAACATGTGTCAGCAGGCAGGGGGACATGCATTTCTAACTTCTACACCAGAAGCCAAACCTCATGCTAACATGGGCAGAATGTCATTCATATTTCTCAATACGGAGCACCTAGTGGAAATACCCAACATGATGGAGGATTGGTTAAGCAGAGAAGCAGTCCAGGAAGTTGAGTAATTTCCCTAGCAGTGACCAGATGCCTCACTTATCCTCTTACAGACATTCATGAACAGACAGGTTAAAATGTTCATGGCCCACTTTCTGTGCAAAGAAGCAATAAGGATTACTTCTTGGAATGGAACTGTCTATTAGGCCTCCTTTATGCTTTTTACCCTTCATTCATCAGCCTGATCTTGTTAATCTTGGGTGGAATGAAGTAGCTGAAGGCAGAGGAGATTATAGCCATCCACTGGTCCAAGACACCATCATTCCTGATTTTAGTGACAATGGAAGATGCTTGCCAGACTGGAAGGATTTACTGTACCGGGCTGATTCTGCACCTGCAGCCACAAAATCTCCATTGTACACCCTGGAGGCCGAAGATCACTGACTGAGGAAATGTGGTATCTGAACATCCTTCTGTGAATAGAGTGTCTCGGACTTCATGTAATATGTTCCTTAAGTGATGTACAAAAATAGAGAATACTCCTGTGTGAAAGGATTGTTCACCTTCTTTACAGGGATTCTCCAAAAACCTTAGAAAGAGGCCTCAGGACAGATACATTTAAACTACAGGTAGCAGCTGTCAGCTCAGCAGTGTTCTGAGATATACCCACCATAACATTATCAGGTTTCTGAAGGTTTTATGAAGGTTCTTATTAAGCAGGTTGATTAGCAGGGTTTTTTAAAGATTCTCATCAGTCCACATGAGGTATACTATTTTCCTAGTAAAAATGCATTGAGGCCATGTTTTAAACCTGTGGCCACAATTCCTTTGAAAAAATTGATTCTCAAAATTCTCATAGCCATCCTTTTGACCATGTAGGTACTAGGATTAGGAGCCTTATCCTAACTTGTGCAAAGTAGTGCTGATAACAGACTGTGTTCATGTCCCAAATCAATTCCTTAGTCCATATGTCACAAGAAGAGGTTCTTTCTACCCAAAATTGATACACGTGATGGATGTGAGTAGCACTCTCTAATGTTATCTAGATCTAATGTCTGGTATTAGAAACATGGCACTTGGCACTTGGATTCAGCCATGGATTCCAAAAGGTCTAAGTCTGTACTGTCCAGATGACTCAAGAACACCATAGAGATGGTGTACAGAACAAGAAGTATATCTATACCTGAATCTGGGTTAGCTAGGACTTACCTGAAGATCAAGCAGGCTGTATCAGTTGAATGGCATTGGTGTTACCATTTCTAACTACTTGTATCCTATATATAGCTTAGGTCAAGTGTACATGTAGGGCTCAATCCTTCTCCAACTGAGTGAAGAGATTCTCATAGGGAGCTATAGATCTTTATTCTGTCTTCTTCCCCTTTCATGAACATAATTAATATTCCAAGCAATTTGGGGGGAATTAGAGGGGTTATACATGCTTCTCTTTCCTGTGCAGCTCAGCCCCTTTGCTTGGTCAATGAGTGTAAGCTCAAAACTCTCTGTACCAGTATGTTGGTGGTAGTGATGTGCATTGTATTATGATTATTACATTGTCTTATTGTAGTATTTGTACATATAATGCCACCACCTGCTTTCATCCCCCCCCTTTTCTCCCTCTCTTATATCATTGTTTGTTTATGGCATATATTACACTGACCTAGATAGACCAGGCAAGCCCAATCTTGTCAGATCTCAGAAGCTAAGCGGATTGGTCTTGGTTAGTAATTGGATGGGAAACCTCCAGGAAGACCAGGGCTGCAAAGGCAGGCAATGGCAAACCACCTGTTAGTCTCTTGCCATAAAACCCTAACAGGGGTCTCCATAAGTCAGGTCTGCCTTGATGGCACTCTCCACCACCACATGGCATATATTAGCATTGCTAGTTTGTGGATTACCAGTGTGTTGTATTATGTAAAAACGAATGTGCATCTGTATGTGCCATCAAGTTGCAGTTGACACCAGTAAGGGGCTTTCAAGCAAGTGAGAAGCAGAGGCGGCTTGCCATTGCCTTACTCTGTAGAGTTTTCCTTGGTGGTTCCTCATCCATGTACTGATCCTGCTTAGCTTCTGAGATCTGACTATATCGGGCTATACCATGCTGCATTCCCTCTCGTAAAAATTAATACAACAGCCAAATAAGTAAATTGAAATTGGAAGTGAGGCCCAATTGTTGAATTCTACTATGAATCCAAATTTCTCTCACACATAATCACCAAGCTGGAAACTCTCACATAGAGTTTCCAAACTGTGTATATAATATACATGATGTTTGTATTTAGGATAAACTCAGTCTTCAGAAAGTGTAGTTTTCTGTCCTTAGTGAACAACTAAATCTGCAGTACCACATGTACTGGCAGTGATTAATGTTTTCAAATCTGTTTAGTTCTTGCCAGTCAAGGCTAATTTTGTTTTTAGTAAGTGGTGGCCAAAGGTCTTCACTGCCCATTTGGTAAGATTATGAATGTTTGCCCTTTATCTGTTCATAAAGCTCAACACTTCTTTTAGTTTTCTTTTCCCAGAGTTGGATAAGACATTTCAGTCTCTCAATGTATTTGTCTTAAGTAAATGAGACAGAGTAAACAAATCTGGTAGATTAACCTTGTAAACAAAGAACGGTGGAGTATTACCTGCCAAGATTAGGTCACCATAAAAATTTCAAGAATTGCATATTGTTTACATTATCCTTTGCAGAATGATCTCTTGATTTCCAATGTGTACTCAATACATTTTGTATATCCTCTCAGTTCTCCAGTGGCAACAGTTCCTTTCTTTTGTGTTGCCAGCAAGTAAAAAGAAGAAAAGCCACAAGAATGCTTTAGCTGGGTTTACTTTTCTTTGATTTTGCCTAGGCTATGTCTGAACCTTCCCCTCCTCTAATACAGCAGGAAGTTGGAGGAGGTGTTAGGAGCTATTTAAACCTCATAAACAGGGATGATGTAATGTTGGATGACCCATTGCCAGTACTGGTTTGGAAACCATACAGTCTCTTGGATCTTCCAGGAGTCAGACAGAGTGTCAGTGTAGATCTTTCTGGGCAGTTGCTCAACTACCTATGGAAATTAATCAGTACCCGCCCACTTTTACAGATAAGAGCTACTGGGTTGACATCTGAAGATTAAGCAGCCCCTTTCCCTACCATTGCTCATATAGTAGACAGCTAATATCTGTAAACTTTGATCTCTGGTCAATGTACCCAGCTTTGGAGAGCATTGTTATTACTCTGAAAGAACAGGCTCTTGAAGCTCCTTCAGGCCTAGCTTAGTTACATTGCTATTTCGTATTGCACTTGTTTTTATGTTGCCTTTGGTTGCAAAAAGCAAAACACCGACCCCCACCCACTACTATCATTGCTCTTATGTTTTACATTAACAGTAGTGGCTGTTTCAGATTCCTGATTCTGCCTCTTTGCAAGGAGCCTGTTATATAACGCCTACTCGGCCAGCTTCAGTGAAATTTAACAATGTGTATCATATTGTAGACTTAGGATGCTTCCATACAGGTATTTTGGCAATTATTCATACCTGAAATCTGCAATCCATAGAGGCCCTATGGGGCTAATTGAAATGGGCAGACATTTGAATGGGTAGCACATCAACTTTGGTGCAAGCAATAATGGTAATGTTAACCTGCACTACTTAATGTTTCCTTCATGAAATGGTGTGTCCCCCTGCTCTTGTTCAACTCATCTATTATTGGGGAAGAGCAGCAATCTGGAAAAGGCATATTAGGGCTTGTGTTCTTTCCAGTTCAGATTTGCATATAAATTCAATTTCAGTGCCATACACCATTTCATTATTGTACCAGTTAAGCTGGGTGCAGTGGGAGATATTTGCAAATGACTGTTAGGGTATGCGAACCATCGTGAGAGTTGCTCAGTTTTGCTAAAGCAGTTAATGATTTAGTCATGTGGCTTGGAAATAATGGCTTCCTGAAAATGAGAAAAGAAACTGGCTGAAATACCAAAAGGTCTCTGTCACTCTCTTTCCAAACTGTATAAAGGTACAGATGTTTTAATATTAATTTATACAGTGAATATTGCAACTGAAGAACAGGTGGAAAATGCAGTTTTGCTAATTTTCTTCGTTTTAAAAGTGTTTTGCTGACACTGACATCATCATGTGAAAACTGACCCTTGTGGTAAGCTTGTGTTTACTCAGTCATGATAGATGTTAGTTTTTAAATCAGTCATATCAAACCAGTCACAGTATTGATCATATGATATGGGGGTGCTCATAAGTTGATGTTACCATGAGAACAATAATGTTTGAACTTAAAAGGTTTTGCACGGGTTTGATTTTAATTTTGGTTTGGAACAGAACCACTAGATGGAGCAATTTCCCAGGGGTTTAGTTTTTCCCTTGAAGGCATAGGCATTTTGTTATTGCAAAAATGGAGAAGTGGGCCAGTGATAGCAGCTAATCCCCTTTCCTTGAGAAATAGGTTAAGAAAATACTTATTTTGTTGAACTAGGCCATCACTAAAGCTTTCATCCTGAAAATAAAATGCTCTGTCAAAGCAAAACCAGAGTTTAAAATTTCTGGGCCTACTCTCTACATTTTGGATATTTTCTCTTTTTTTGGTCTGTAAGCAGCTTTTTTTGTCTGTAAATATCTCAGCAGAGTGCAACTCCATCACAACATTTTCCTGTTTTAAATTGTTTAGTTTAGTTTAACACTCCTCTAAACAAATGCATTTCACAGATGTCAAATAAGATTCCATTTTACAGCCGGTATGTCAAGAGAGCAAATGGAATACTATTACAAAACTGCTAATGAATTCACATTAAGCAGGATTCATGTTTACAGTTTTGGGATCCAAACCAATGGTTGTGTGGTGGTGTCTTTCTTTTTGCTTTTTAATTAAAAAAAACATTTTACACAACAACAAATAAACAACAAGAAGATAAAACAAAGCCCGAGGAGAAGAAAAAAGGAGAGTAGAGAAGAGGGAAACAGCTTCCATCCAAATTGGCTATAATTTAACATACATTCATTAAATCCATTTCTAATTAATAATATTCTGTAAAATAACTATTCAATTCTTTACTCAAATTTCAGATAAGGGTATCCAACCAAATAAAGAACATTTTTAAAAGAGCTATATTCTGGAAATTCCATTTAATAAATTAAGAAACCATTCCATCTTATATTAAAATCATCATTCTTTTTTCTCCCCTGAATTAATCTAATCTTATTTGTTAGGTTTTGGTTTTGTCATCTTTAAGCCAAATTTACCAAAAGAAATATATATGAACAAGTGGGGAGCTTGCAAGGATTCATTTTCCTCTTGTCCACTACTTTGTCTTTTATTCCCTGAATGCCCCCAAAGCCTCTCCCCTTTTCTTGCTTACTTTCTTCTTTCCTTACTACCCACCAGCCAACCTACTTTTATAACAACAACAACAACAACAACATTTGTTTTATATACTGCCTTTCAGGACAACTTAACGCCCACTCAGAGCAGTTTACAAAGCATGTTATTATTATCCTCACAATAATCACTCTGTGAGGTGGGTGGGGCTCTCTCTCTTGGAGAGAGCTCCAAGAAGCTGTGACTGACCCAAGGTCACCCAGGTTGCTTCAAGTAGAGGAATGGGGACTCAAACCTGGTTCTTCAGATTACAGTCCTGTTACTCTTAACCACTACACAAAACTTACTCCATGTCTTCAACAGAAGTCTTTCTCCAGGAAAACTGTGTAGGGCTGACTGTTGTGCTAGACCAGGCTCTGTTGTCCAGTGCAAGCCACGGCTGAGCCTAGGGATCCCATTCCCCCGATGGGGCATGGGAGATCCCCCACTTTCACACTCTGCCCCGCCACCACTTATTGGCTGCGGGAGGGGGGGAAGGCATGGAAACAGGCCCTCCTGGGTGCACTCCAGGCCCAACAACATCACTCCTGAGAGTGACATCATCACACGAACCTGAGAACATCAGGGAAATGGCCATGTATGTGCCCATGACCCTGGCTGATGATGTCACTTCCAGTGCAGCCTGGAAGTGATGGCATCGCACCGGGCCAATTCTTTAGCTCAGCTCAAAGCACAACATTTTCACTGCTTGCGTCTGATTTCTAAAGAATCAGCCCCAGTGTGACACTGCCACTTCTAGGTCACAAAGGAAGTGCCATCGTCACAGGATGAAAACACAGGATGCCAGCACATGCATGAAAAGAGAAGATAGATTAGGTCATGTTCAGGGACCTAGTGTATAGTCCGGGAATACTTGGTGCTGTACCATTGCTGGGGGCAGAATGCATGCTAATTTCGGAGTGGAGTCACTAGCAGCTGCCTGTAGGAATAGAACATAAGGGCTAACCGAAATCTCTTCTGTTATAATAATGGGTTGCTTCCAGATACTACTTTCTAGTGGCATAAGGGCACTTCTATTGGTGGGATAACTTTGCTGATTCTCCCTGTCCCACTGCAGACACCACTTTGCCTTCCATGAGATGCTCTCTATCATACTAAAGAGTGTGTTTAGAATTTGACCTTTCCCCAATGTTTTAATTTCCCCAGCAGGTCTAAACCTCCAACTCTCATCACCTCAATTTGAGTCAGTTGTTCAAACGCCTTTCCTGAAAATAGTGGCTCTGGCCCTACACATTTCAAAGTGAATGCAGATGCAAAGAATTAACTCGGCTTCTCTGCCATCTCTCCATCTTCCTTTAGGCAGCCTTTTATTCCTTTGGTCCTCCCAAGGCCCAAATAAACTCTTATTATTTGTCTTGATGCTTTTAGCATTCTGGTTTTTGAATTCTCTTTTTGCAGGCTGAATTATTAACTTACACTTATTTTTCTAGACCCCGTGCTCCCTGATGTTGAGGCAGACCTTCCACTTTTTAAAAAAAGCCTTTTTGCCTTATGGAGCTTCCTTAGCTTGGGTCATTAACCATGCAGGCATCTTTTAGATGCGTAAAGGGATGGTTATTGTTTATGTTGTAAACTTCCTTGGATGTAATTTGAACAGATGATAGAGTATAAATCTTTAAAACAAATAAATAAGCTATTGTTTCTGCTGAGTAATGCTAGTGGGTTCAGATCTCATTTGAGAGTCTTAATCACTGTTATACTAAGCTACCTATCAAGCTCAGTTTGTGTTTCATAAAGGCAGCTTTATGAAGAATGAAGAAATTGTAATATAAAATCAGCTAGACCCATTTTTGTGCGTTTGATCAATGAAATACCCTAAGTGTTAAATTTAATCAGGCTTGGTGGTCTAGCAGTGTGCTGTTTACACGACAATTAAAGTTTTATAAAAGTAGGAGATTGCAAGGTGCGTGTTAATTCCTTACCATCCCACCAAAAGTTGTAATGTCTGGTCATGGAGTGACCTCAGTCTTTTCTGGTTTGTGTTGTGATGCCCTATTTGTGTACTCTGTGTGCCTGTGTACACGTACACACAAAGATAATTTGCAGTGCCAGAAATAGTTTGCCTTTGTCTTTGCTCGATAAATGTACACAGCCTTGACATTGTTAGAACACAGTTATGCCCAGGCAGTATAGGTGAAGTAGCAGATTAACTTCTGCAACTGCTTTTCTGTGTGTAATCTTAAATCTGTGTTTGTTAAATCTGTGTTTGATCGTAAAAACTGGTGGCCCCATTGCTTTTGTCCTTGAGTATGGGAATTGTCCTTGAGGCCAATTTGGGAGAGGTGGGAAAGACCAGGCCATACACTGTATTAAATGTTATGACAACTTTGCCCATGAATTCTGATTATAAATTGCCGAATGCCTCCGTCAAATAAAATACCTATATTTCAAGAAGTCTTATACAGCTATATTTTGCAGAGCTTTAAACTGCTTTAAACTGATACTTTACCCTAAAATAATACAGAAGCATATGGCTGACCACATTTTGTCGTATTAATGACCTTTCAGATGCAGTACAGTGCCAATGCCAGTGTTGTCTATTTAATATTTCCAAGTGAAAGGGAAGAATAGGCTTGTAGTGCTGCCATATTAGAAGACAAATTATAATTTATTTCTTTCCTTGAAGTATTCAACTTGCACAGCTTTATTAAGAGTAGTTGAGTTGGCCCTCCTTTTAAAAGGAAGCGATAGTTTTAAATCCAAAATAATATGATTGAAAGAAAAATATGTATATTGCCTTTTAGTCTATGGTCGAATCCACATTCACCCATTACCCGCATGTTTATCGGATATCTTCCGTTTGCCTCCAATCCGCGATTTTTTCCTCTTCGTTCACATTCCTGCTTCCAATCCGTCTTTCTCACGCGTCCCTCCGGTCACACGGCCACTCGAAAACCGCTTTTTTGGGCAGGACCTTTTTTTCCCGCCCATTTTTTAATATTTTTTTGAGCGCACTTTTCCGTTATTTCGATCTTGCCTTATAAAGAAACATCATTGAAGATAATGATGCCTCTCTTTCCCCCACTGACAGCACTGATGGCTCTCTCCCGTTTCTTTTTTGGAAATTTGGAAGCATGTGGGAAGCTTTCGTGGGCATTTCCTATGCAGGACAGTTCAGTGCCTGAATTTTACTGAAGTTTCACTTCCTTGGAGTGTCATTATTTCGATATTTCATAATTTCGATATTACAGTAATATAAAATAAAAAAAATAAAAAACAGTTAAAAAGGAAGTTTTGTGAGTCCATTCTGAGGATGGATTCACCCCAAAATGATTTTTCAAACTACCAGATTTGATTCAGAAACAGCATAATCAATAAATCCAATGCTATGAAGTCAAAAACAGTCTTTTGCAGACTACGGAGCACTTGCAATTTGAATCAGCCAATAGGAACTCTTGGAACGGCCGGAGAGACAGGAAGGGGGGTGGTTTTAAAAAAAACCGCGTAAATTGCGCATTGGCTCGTTCACGGCCACCGTGAAACTCCCGTTGAAAACCTGTGACCACATATTCGGGAGAAATGCGAATGAAATGCGTCTGTTTAATGAGGTAATGTGACCGGCACTCGGGATTGCGTGGGGAATGCGGGGAACATGCGACTTAGAATGAGTAATGTGGATTCGACCTATGTCTTCTCTTACTGACTTTTTTCATCTGCTTGAACCATCTGGAATCATCTGCTTGCACATACTTTTAGTTCCCACTTTCTGCTGGAATCTGAATGAGCTAGCCTCATCATTCTCTATTAGCTTATTGTATTGTATTCTGCCTCTAGCTCAAATATCTCCTTGAGTATATTTGTATACTTCTATATCAGTCTGCAAAAACCTTATTTATTATTTTGGGTTTTTTAAAGAAAATGTATATGCTGGCTCTCCAGAAACATGCTTGAGACAGCTTACAACTAAGATAGTAACACAAAGCTATTAAAAGACAACCATTAAAAACAAAGACATTAAAACAAACCCAGGCATAAAAGTAGCTCAAAAAGGCACAGAACAGAAGTAGATAGAATGATCCTTGGAACAGAAGAGAGCAACAGAGAGCCTGGCACCACCAGCCAGCTTTCCCTCTCAGCTTCCCAGCCCTGAACCAGCAACAGAGAGTCAGGCACCAGCCAGCTCTCCCCCTCGTCACCAGAACCAAATCAGAAGGTGCAGTGCCTGGCGAGCAGATCCGCACCAGCGGATCTCTGTCTCTCTAATTTTGGTCTGAATGTATTTGTGCAGTAAGGGTTTTAACATTGTGGTTCTATGGTTTCACACACTGCCATCTCTTAGACTTTGGGGTTAGGCTAGAGTGACATTGTGCTAACGTCAGAGTGATACTATGCCAGCATACCTCCAAGGGGTCCCCTGTTTCTGTACTATACATTCTTATGCTGTGCCCTGTGAGTGTCATTGCTAAGAAATTTTGAAGGAGGAAGAGTTGTTTAGCAAATATTCAGAAAGTTTGTGCAGGGGTGGATGGAGAAATGCAGCTGCCAAAGGCTGAGACAGAGATTCATTTCCTTGCTTACCTATGTGTGGCTGCATTGTCCTTGCATCCTTAGATGAAGGTGGGGAAAGTGCAGGTTGGTGTCTGTGGTGGAATAACTATAAGGATTCTGAGCATAGTAATTGTTCTCATCATTGGATGTTTGTGCAAAGTGCTCTCTTTCTTTAATGTTCCCATTCCCCACCCCCCACCCCGGTGTGTATTTTAAGTGTGCACAACATGATAGGAAGTGAGAGAGGTGGCACCCCATGCCACATACCTTGCCATCTAGAATGTGGATGTCTTCACTTGAGTTTGTATAGTGCTTAGGAAATTTATTATTAGCTGCATATTAAGCTGGTATCCTGAAGTGCACTGTGGCTTCATAGGCTTGGTGGAAGATAGGAAGGGGACTTTGTTTTTCACTTCTATTTATGCTTATACCGCTGTTTTCATTGGCATGATCATGTGCTGGTGCCAGTGGCTGGACATGAAACTTAACGAGGGCACAGTTAAGAAAATATTTATTCACTTTTTAACCAGTGTGAGAACAGCAGACATTTGTTTAGTGCCATGGGCAGTAAATTATCTTGATTGTGTAATAGAAATTTCAGTAATACACTGTAAACCTTGAGAACTATTGGGCAATATTTTATTGCTTTTTGCTGTCAGCATTGTTGTTTCTAAACTATAGATTAAATTTTACATGCACCAATAACATGGGGATTTCCTAGAGTTGCAACATATCTAGTTTTCCAGCTGTACAACATGCCTTATGTGCAGTAGAGTTAAAATTCAACCTAGATACTACTCATTTCTTGAGGTCAGCCATCCGTTGGACAAAGCCAAGTTCATTGCTATGAGCTAGACAGGATATGTGGAATTTAAGGTGAGCGCAGGGGACTTGCAACAATTTTGCAAACAGTTTTGACTGTTGTGTTATTTACTGTCATTTAATCCTTGATCAATGGAATGTTGGTGCAATGTAAAATGTTCTTTATGTGTCTTTGTGTTATTTAGTAGATAATAAAAACTGAAGTTCTGCAGCCTATGAAGCCAAATTCTGATGTTCACTGCAACCAGAATAAATTATGAAATTTACCTAAAGGTAAAGGTAGTCCCCTGTGCAAGCACTGAGAGCCGAGCTACAAGTGTCATTTGTCACTTGTAGCTTGGCTCTGAGTCATTACTGACCCATGGTGGGAAGAGTTTTCTTGGAAGACTTTTTATGGGGTGGTTTGCCATTGCCTTCCCCAGTCATCTACACTTTACCTCAAGGAAACAGTACTCATTTTACCGACCTCAGAAGGATGGAAGGCTGGGGCAACCTTCAGCTGGCCACCTCTGAACCCAGCTTCCACCAGGATGGAACTTGTGAGCAGAGGTTGGGCTGCAGTACTGCAGTTTACTACTCTGCGCCACTGAGCTCACTACAAATGCTTTCATTGTTTTTCTCTAATAAAACAATCACATTTAATTTATTACATGCAAGCACCACTTGGCAGAAGGCAAACTACTTATGAGGCCCTGATTTAAACATGATCCTGGTGAGGTAAAAGTACTTCCCTGCTCAAATTTGCATTCACACACCAACTTGTTTAAACTCATCTGTGGCCTGTTCATAGCAGCCACAGAACTACTTGTGCTTGCTTAGCACGCCAGAGATTGGTAGGGTGGGCGGGTGTTGTGCTGTTGTGTTAATTAAGCATGCTTATCAGCAACATAGCACCATTATCAGCCCACTTTGAATGAGATGCTGTTCAAGTTAAAAGCCACACAAGGAAGTGCTTATGCCTCACCAACATCATGTTTAAATCAGCCCTAAGCAAGTACTCTATGCTAGGTTTGGTTTGCTGAGTAATGTGGGTTGTAAATATGGGTAAGGATTGTCAGGTTCTGACTATATTTCTTGTGTATTCAAACCAAAGAGACTCCATTTTAATCCTGTCAGTATTTTAAGTGCTTCTTTTGCAGGTGGCAAGCAGTTCAGTAGCAGTTATCTTAGAGAAGAGGAATGTTATGACTACAACCTTTCCAGCCTTGGGAAACTTTCACTTTCTCAGCCTCAAGCCGCTTGTTTTGAGAACTGTGGGGGGAGGATGGGGCCTGCAGGGGTATGCTATTCTGTACCTTAACCTTTGCCTGTCATTCGTAACAATACTCATGTACCAGCCAAGATATTGCATCTTGGATAGTGGACTACAAGGGTTGTTTATATTCAGAAAAGTCTTTTGAAACCAATGGACTCATGTCTAATTGCAAGAGATAGTCTGGATTGCAACTTTTAGTAAGCCACTGCCTGACAAGGATTTGAGAAAAATGAAGAAATACCTGAAAAGGCATTTGAACAAGCTAGAAACCCTTCTAGCAATGAATTTCTTTGAACAGGTTTGTTTTTCTAGAATACCACCCAGTGGTAAAACTAGTATTGTCTCTTTTTGATTGAATGTAGGGAACACATTCATCTGGTGGGCAATTCCCCACTCCCAGACTCCAGAAGGTGTGGGAAATGGGTGGGGGAGCTCCACAGAGCCCCCCCCCCCTCATGCTCCAGAGCACTTCTGTGTCACACTAGGAATGATGTCATTTCGGGCACAACGTGGAAGTGGAGGGTTATGCACAGGGCCAGTTTGATAAAGTGCTGTGAAACTGCTCCAAGATCTCCCAGCATGCCCCCACGACCCCTCCCATCTTCCAGTTTGAGCCCCAGGGGACCTGGCAACCCTAGATGGGAGGGGAAAACCCTTCTCTTGCAACTGGGCAAGCAGCAAACTTTAAACGATATAGAGGAGAAATGACCAAGTTTCACAGATCATATAAGGACATCATCATCAGATGGCTCTGAAAAACTGCGGAGAGGATAAAGTTACCATTATAGGTAGATGTTCCAGCAGATCACACTGGAATCAATAAGTACCTAAGTCACAACAGGCATGAAAAGGACAGATGAAATAATCTGCGGAAGAGAGCCAAATCTGAATTTACTGTTGATTATTGGACTATCTGAAAGAGTGCTGTCTTTTGGATATAGGCCAGTTTTACCGCTTAGATTCCTTTGTCCTAACTCCAAAGAGTGAAAGTTATGCTACATATGGCTCCAGATACGGCAAAGTTTTCTAATAATGCCTCACAAATCCTACATTTGCTTTCATTTTTGAAATCTGAATCACTTTCTCCTTTGTAAGAAATGTGCTGTTCTCATTCTTTCTTCCTCTATCCAGCTTTATTATTCTTCAAGAATAACCAGAAATTCATCAAATGCTGAGTAATCTGCACAGTGTTGGAAAACTTCCTTTTCTCTGATCTCTACTTTTCTAGACCTATGATAGGTACAAAGCATTGTTCACTGCAGTTATGCAGGGCAGGCTTTCCATGCTGTTCTCTTCAAGAGATCAGGAAGTTCCTTCATAATTTTGTACCCACAGGACATTTTGGAAAATATCTAGTTCGTCGTCAGTCTTCAGTGCAGTCTCACATTGGGACTGCACAGGTGCAGGCCAGCTGCCGGGAAAGAGACTTCCTGCCGAATGCTGTGTTGCTGGGCGGAGTGATCCCCCTTCCCGCAGTTCCTTTCTTGCAGCCACTGAGAAAGGTTCTTTTCTCTTGCGCTCTCTCACTCTTACAAGTCCTGACTTTCCTATCTTCACTCTGGAATGTCAACAAAGAGAATGTCACAAAAAATGTTATTCAAGAAGTGCACCCGACGTGACACTAAAATGCTACGATCGGACGAGCACAATCTCTGCCTACTCTGTCTGGGCGAGGCAGCACTGCAAGCACTTTACACCTAAGGCAAGGCATGACTGCACCACACGTTTAAAGGCAGCTCTTTGGGAAATGTCCCTTACAGGTTCCGACAGGCCAGCTGATTCTTCCACTGAGCAGGACCCGAAATTGAGATCCAACCAGACCCCTCTGGAGCAGGCACCCAGATCCGCACCGAAACCATTCTGAAGACTGCACCACCTGGGAATGCCCCTGTTCCAAGCAAGCATTCTAAGAAATTGGATCTGAAGAAGCGCTGTTCCCTGGAATGGGGTGAATGCGCTGTATCAGAGCCATCAGTGAAGAAGGTAAAGGTGAAAACCAAACACCTGAAGCATCCTGCCTCAGCTACGTCACTCCGTCACCACTCATCAACTTCTACTCCTTCCCTGACTATAGAGGAGGAGATCCTCTGGGCTCCATTATCACCCTCCCCCATTGCACTCCATCACTGCGACATGAGGAGGAAGGCCTTAGACTGACTAAAGTACTCCAACCAAGTTTCTTCCTGGAGTCGACACCATTTGCTACATCCTCGGTTCTGACAGGGGATTGCCTGAATCCAATTCACCAGCAGAGCACAAGACCGAGGATTTCTAAACTATAGATTAAATTTTACATGCACCAAGAACAAGATTGAGGATTTCCCCTTTGAAGGCTCCTCTCTGTTTACTGAACGCACTGATGAATCCCTTCAGCCAATGAAGAAAAATCAGCAGACAGCCTGCTTGCTAGGGGTAATCGCCCCCCAACAGCAAAAGCATCAGTATTCCCAGAAGTAGCAGTACCAGTAGTGCCCTTCATACCAACAATGCGCTAGGTACTCCTACCAGCCTTACCAACAAAGAGGATACCCAAATTACCCTTGATCAGGATCTAAAAGACCTACCAAGCCCAAGCCAAGACAACAGCCACAGTCTGCAAAATCAGGCCATGGGCAAAAGCTGCTCTTTTGACTAACTGCCCCTCAGCAGGAGCAACCTCCTCTTTTCAGAGACAGGCTGGCTCCCTTTTATGAAGCTTGGGCTGCAATCTCTTCGGACTCTTGGGTCCTAAAAATTGTTAAACTAGGTTACAGGTTACATTTTACTGAGTTACCACAGTTGTCACCCCCTTCTAAAGCTTCCACCTGTTCTGTGAAAGTGCTTTCTCCAGTTGTTCAGGAATTACTTGACAAAGGGGCCATTCAAAAGTTGTCACTTGACGACGCCCTACTTGGATTTTACTCCAGATACTTTATATAAGAGAAGAAGGATGGGGGGTTCTGCCTGATACTGGACCTCCGCAACTTAAATATGTTTATTAATGTTGAGAAATTCAGAATGTTAACTTCCTGCCCACGGATAGGGTAAGATCTTTACTGGCTCTAGTAGCCAGGTTCCAGAGGAACTGTTTCCAACCAGCTATGCTTATTCAGAGACTCCTAGGGCTCATGGCATCCACCATGGGTATTACATCTTTCACTTGCCTCTATATGAGGCCCCTGCAAAACTGGTTCATTAGATATTTCAGCCCACTGAGGGGCCCACAACAGAGAAGGTTTTCCATCCCCAGGTCAATCCCCAGGTCCTTAACTTGGTGGTCAGTTGACATGAACCTCTTTAGGGGAACACATTTTGGACTTCAGCTACCAGACATGTCCATCAGCACTGATACCTCCCTTAGGGGTTGGGGGCACACTGTGGGGACCTCTCCACACAGGGAGAATGGTCAGAATCTGAAAGGGATACGCACATAAATGTACTAGAACTCAGGGCAATTTTTTATTCCCTTGTTTCCTTTGCAGATCTCCTGCGAGACAAGAGGGTCCAGGTCCACACAGACAACACGACTGTCCTCTACTATTTAAACAAATAAGGGGGAACGGCTTCATTGACTCTCTATTCAGAGGCATCACAGCTCTGACACTGGGCCACATTTCACACATTTCAAGCAATCCATATTACAGGAACAGAACAGCAAAGCGGACACTCTAAGCAGGGTGTTCAAACCTCACCACAAGTGGTCCATCAACCTCACCTTCGTCACATCTTCCAGAGATGGGGAACGCCACAAGTGGACTTGTTCGCAACATCTCAAAACACCAAGGCCAGAATCTTCTGCTCCATAGGGAGACTGGACCGAAAGTCTAGAGGGGACGCTTGCCAAATCCCCTGGTATCAGGGCCTTTTCTACACTCTCCCCCCCGTTCCCCTAATACCCAGGGTATTGGGTAGAATCAAACAATACAAAACACACTGCATCCTGGTCACTCCCTTTTGCCCTCGCAAGGACTGGTTCCCAACTCTTTGGGAAATGGCCAAGGGCTTTTGCATTCATTTCCCAGATGCACCAGACCTCACCCGGAACTCCACTGGAAGCCAGCGCAGCTGGCACAGCACAGGATGGATGTGTGCTTGAATTGGCTGTAGTGGAGTAATTTACCCATATTTGGGCTTGCCTGTGCACAAAATACTCCATGTGCAACATCAAAGATGGATGAAATACACTCTCTCTGGAGAGTTAAAAAATACATGAGGAGAAAGCAGGAGCCCGCTTTCCTCTTCCCATGTCTCCACCCTGAGCCCAGTTGGACTCACAGAGACTTTAAACTGGGAGACTGGGAACCCAGATCCAACTTGTCAAAAAACATAATGTGTAGTTGGACCCTAACACTGCCTCATTAAAGACCTTAAAAATAACTCCTGGTTAGGTACACAAACATATAAAAAGAACTTGATTTGCCCCAATTTTTCATTTTTAAATTGGTATTAAAGGGAAAATATCCCCTCTCTATAATTTTATTTTTAGAACTTTACTCAGCATACTTTAGATTTTAAGGGCTGGGAAAGTCGTATTTGGATTTAAAAACTTACAAAGCAAGTAAGCGAGTATCACCAGCAAGCATTTAGGGATAAACACATACCACACCATCGTTCTTGCAAAGAGATATCATCCAACTATTACCTCTCTCCTTCTTTCCCTGTAACTTAGCCCACAAGCCATACATCAAGTTTTTTGTAAATAATTTATGACTCCATGAATAAATATAGCTAGATCACATGTGCATTTTCTTATCTTGCCTGAAAGCAAGATCTTTAGTTTCTGTTCTTCAGAAATATTCTGTAGACGGTCAGTCCAGGGAGTAATATATTGGTTGTGGAGTAGATTGTAATGGGGGCAGTTAAAAAGGATATGGGCAGTTGAATCAGGTTGATCCATACAATGGATACAATAGTGCCTCTCAGGGGGAATTTTACTAAAACAGCCCTTCATCTCGGCGGAAGGTAATGCTTTGCATCTGAGTAACATAAATGTTGATATTTTGGAATTGTTAAGTAGAAAAAATATTTAGCCAGTTCAAACATTTTCTGATAGGACAGGTGAAAATAAATTAAAGCCTTTCCAAGCAGCTCTGAATTTTAATGTAGCCCAGTCTTTTTTAAATAATCTGTTTCTTACATCTTGCAAGGATTTTTTTTAGTGAAACCCTATGAGTCAAGCTTGGGTTTAATATAGCAAGCTTTGAGTCGATTGGGCTAGCCCAAGTTTTGTACCAAGAATCGGCTATTACGAGTTGCAATAGAAATGGTAAAGTATTAGCTTCACGAAGCGACCGTCTGAACTTAATAGCATGGTACCATGCTAATTTTGAAATCTGAGGGAGTCTGAGTTCGAGCCGCACCACAGCTGAAGGTACACAAGGAAGAAGAGAAAGAATCTTATGAAAGAAGATTTGCTGGAGCTTATTGAGTGGGTCCAGCAATCCATTGACCCAAATTGGGGCGGCATAGAGCAATTTGGGGAGAATGATAGCTTTATATAGCATTAACAAAAGCAGAATAAATTGACTTCCTTTGGTGTAAAAAAATTTCTTTAGAATGGTTAAAGTCATTTGGGTCTTCCCTATGATGGATTTTCTGTGGGAGTTCCAGGTCAAATCATAATTAAACATCATACTGAGATATTTGAACTGTCTAACTTCTTTGATGGTTTCTTCAAAAATTTGCCAGGGATGTTCTTTCAAGCGTCTTGATGTAAAAAATCTCAAGATCTTTGTTTTGGCAAAATTTATTGTCAGCGACTCTCGGGCACAGAAGGTACAAAAATCATTTAAAAGTTTCTTCAGGCCAATTGGAGTTCGACTGAGAACTAAGTCGTCGGCATATAGAAGCATTGATAGTGGTTGATTTGTTAAAAATGGTGTGAATATTGTTTTGCAAATTTGGAGAAAAGTTATTTATGTATAAATTAAATCAGTGTGGAGCTAAAACACACCCTTGTCATACACCTTTTTCGATTTTTATTAATCTTGGTGATGTGTTCATATTAGGGATTTTCAGTTGTAGAACATTCCCGGTATATAAATTCTTAATCGGGGCCAATAGCTGCTTAGGAATAGAGTGGAGTTTAACTTTTCCCATAAACACGTGTGCGGTACTGAGTCAAACACTGTTTGAAGATCTACAAAAGTTGCATATATAGATTCTCCATTAATTTTAATATATTTACTAACAGGGGTCAATAGAATCACACAGTGTTGTATGCAACTGCAGCCTTTTTGAAAGCCAAACTGCAGCCTTTTTGAAAGCTCTTGCAAAATTATATTATGTTCTTCCATCTAGTCTTTTAACTTAATCGCTAAGAAGGCTGCATATATTTTGTTCAATACAGGGAGTAAACTGAATGGTCTATAATTGGAGGGATCCAATCTTGTCTCCTTCTTATAGATAGGAGTAATTACTACCAATTTCCAGTTTTCAGGAATTACTCCAGTTTGGTTACTATTACAAAGGGTTTAGGTATATAATAAGTCAAATTACTGCTTTGTTGCAGTCCAGTTCAAATTCTAATATTTGATATTCAGTGTAACTTAATGGGTACTAATGGAACGATCATATTTTCACAGAGTAGGGGTAAGAATTTCCAGAGTTTACCTTACTGATTCAAATATTAGTTAAAGAAATAGCTATGGATTTGGTACAGATATTTTCTCTATATTTTGTGTTTCACCACTTGAAAACCTTCTATTAATTAAATCATATTACTGTGTTTCATGTATTGTGAGGTGTGGGTTGGGGGACACATGATGCTTTTTGATATTTCAGCTGTGTTTCTTGAGCCAACACGTGCCCACACACTCTGTAGCTCTCAGGACCTTCCCTGACCCTCTGATGGACTATGAGACAGCCCCCTGCCTTTGCAGCCTCATGGGCTGTAGGAATCACTGAGAGCAAAGGGAATCTGGCATGCAGAGAAGGAAGAGCCATTTGAAGAGATATAGACAGCTTACAAGAGAAAGATGAAGAACAAGGCTAATGAAGAAGTGCAAATAGCATGGAGAGGAGAGACAAGCAGATTCTTAAGAAGCTTGGACAAGCATGAAGAGGAGAGGGAGTTGTTTGGCTACTGAAGACTGCTGAAGAAGGTGAACAGTATGGGAGAAATAGAGAGAAGGCTTAGCCAGAAAGGTACAAACATTAGCCCAGGCCAGAGAGAAAAGAGGAAGGCTACCAAGGCATGGGGTACTATCTGGCATTGCCCCCTTGGCCATATGGTAAGACGTAAGAGCAAGTTATATGAATGTTCAGCTTCGGGCATTGTAAATAAATTGTCTGACAATGATTGTTGTGTAGTACTCAAAAAGGATCTGGTGTGAAAATCTGAAGTAGACAGTTTTAGACATCAATCTACCCTGCAAGATAGCTTTTAAAATCTGATGCTGGAGCACATGCTGTGGCATCTAAATATGTCTTGTTTTCGTGGAAGCCTCCTATGCATGACATGAATTTGCAGTCTTTTTTTTTTTAAATGTACAACTATTCTCTAATTGCACATGTGGTGGTTTGGATAGAAATTAAATTTTTACAACCTGCCTAAGCTTGTACCAAAAAACTGCTTTGTACCTGGGACCATTTATGGTACTCATGAGTAAGCCAAAGAGGCCTCTTCCTGGATGGTGATGAATGACTACATTAGTTTCAGTACAGAAGGCTTTAAAGGTTAAAATAAACTTGGAGAACATATTTTGTCAAAGTGCGTAAAAGAACATTAAAGAAAATGATTTTTATTCAAAGTGGAAAGATACATCAAAAACTACTATCAACATTTCCCCATCAATACACTCTTAGAGGTTCTAGGAGTAAAAGCAACAAGAAAAAATGTGAACAGCTAGTAAATATTTCTTTTCCCTTTTAGCTTCCAAAATACCAATAAAGAGTTTTTCCCCTTAAAACCAATATAATTTACAGTTAAAAGTGTTATAAAACATCCACATGCCCAATGTAGTGTAATAAAGGTAGAGTGGATTTTCAGGGTATGGCTCAGACTTCTTGGGATCACAGGTTAATCTCTTGGCAGAGCCTATTGAAGCCTTCCTTTTCCTATGACTTGTTGAATGCTATGCAGTCTACAAAGTGCAGGTTATTGGGGAAGCTTAAAACTGAGGTTAAAAATTTTCTGAGTAGCAATTTATGATTCCAACACACTTCTATAACTGCATGGTAGGGACCTTTTCCTGGAAGTATTGAGAAATTTTTACCTCACAAGTAGCCATCCTGTTGTATATTATTATGTGTCTAAATTGTTTATTGTTCTTCATCCCATGGTAGTTATTTCTTTCTTTATAAAACGTATTAAGCTCGTAGAGTTTTCTTGTGATTGCTTCAGTCCTAAAGAAGCACTTCATGGAGCCATGATTGACAGTGAGACAATATGTTCAGGTGTATTAACAAAACATTACATACATCCTGAATGAAGTTAGCAATAGGAAATCATGTTGACAAAAAAGACCAAAAATTCTTGTTTTCCTCCCTGCCAGCAGTTCACGTGTACTGTTGAAAAGAATGGTGTAGGTTTCTGCTATCGATTCCTGTAGCAGTTGCATGGAATTATCTTTTCAGAACAGTATAATGTATTCAGATTTTCTGTGGGCTATACTGTGCACATTTGGACAGTGGTGCAATAGTTAGGAACAGAAAAGGTATTCCTTCTATGACTCATTTTGGGATAATGTATGACAGGAGAAGGGAACACACATGAGCTGGAGAATGGCAAAGAGTTGGAAAAGTGGGATATGAGCAGGTCATAGGGATATATAATGAAGACTGAAACCTTTTGTATGTAAGGATCTGCCAAGCAACTCTCAAAAGACTCCACTGCAGTTAGTAAAAGCTTTATTAAAAAGTTGCCAGTATCATGATCTTACTCTGTCTTTGACAGGAATAATGGTTACATGCAAGCATCACACAGATAGAGGTTTCTAAAGCGTGGGCACCCCCTAAACTCCTCCCTCTAGTCTAACTGTCATCTAAGTTCAGCAGGAAAGCATCTAAGCGAGGAAAACTACAGGAATGATGTATGGGGTTTCCCAAGGCTGTGTAGGCACCTCCTCCCAGGCTAAGAAGAGAGACTCCCGGTACAGTCAAGGGAGCATAAAGATAATGGCAGGAACAACTACCTCCCTTGCATATTTTCTCAGCTTCAGTTTGATTAACCCAAGCAGTTCAAGCATAGAATCTCCTCAACATTTCACCAACATACAAAGCATTAGGCTACAATCACAACAGCAGGGGGTGGCTGAGTATGACAGGTGATGCTAACCACCTGACATTGTAATAGCTCTGCATGTGGATTTAGTGCAGGTAGACTGTTCAAGAGAGTTTCTCACAGAACTACTATTTTAGTCCCAGATTTATACTCCTGTTTTTATTCATGAACATAATTTATACTCTGTCTTCCTGTATCAAAAACACCCAAGATTTTTTATAATTTTGAATAAAAATTAGTTAAAATACATAAAAATATAAACTAGAAAATAACAAAAAATATAATAAATTAATAGTAGAAACTTAACTAATAAAAATTAATTGGCAGTTAAAACCATAAAGTAGCAGCAATAAAATCAGAAAAATGAGTAATCAAATCAGCAGTTAAAAATAAATTAGTAGCAGTACAAGTCAACAATTAAAAATTTCCTCAGCGATGCACAACAATGACTTTTCCCCTTTGAATTAAGTATGTGTAACAATAGTTAATGAATTCCATAGTTTGGGGGGTACATGTAGGGGGAAAAATCTATTTCAGGAGGTCACTCATCTAACATAGGATAATCCAAACTCAAATAACAACACATCACCCACTGACCACAATTTCCAGGTATTATTGTTGTTACAGTTATTATCTCTGCTTTCCACAGTCCACCAGATGTTTGGGCCACCGAGGTGGCTAAGAAATTAAAACAGATTAAAATCTCATCTTAAAAACCATTAAAATCAGTACACAGAATCACATCATTAAAGCAATTTAAAACTAGATCTTAAAATGAATACAAAAAATAACAGTTAAAGCATTGGGGAAGGAAGAGGGATTATTGAAGGAATGCCAAGGGAAATAAAAATCCTCTGGTAGAAGATGGCAACCAAAGGGACAGGTGAATCTCCCTGATTATAGAGTTTCAGAGTTTTGGTAAGAAGGCCCTCTTCCTGGTTGCCACCCATCTAGTCTATGAAGGTGGAGACACCTGAAGCAGGGCCTCTAAAGGTGATCACAGTGGTCAAGTGCATTCATAAGTGAGCAGCTGGTCCTTCATGTATGTTGGTCCCGAACCATATAGGGCTTTAACTGTCAGCACCAACACCTTGGATTGTGCCTGGAAACAAATTGGTCAAGGCTGGAGTTATATGTCCTCTATGATCCACTCCAATCAGTATCCTGTCTTCAGCATTTGGCACTAACTGAAGTTTTTGAACACCTTTCAAGGGCAGGCTCATATAGAGCACATTGCAGTAATCTAATCTAGATTTAACAAGGGCATGTAACACAGTGGCCAGATCTTTCCTGCTCAGGAAAGGCTGTAGCTGGCTAACCAGTTGAAGCTGGTAAAAGGCATCCCTAGCCACAACTGCCACCTGTTTATCTAGTTGCAGGCATGGGTCCAAGAGCACCCCCAGACCATGGACCTGTTGTAAACTATTATATCAACGTTTTTGGACAGAAGCAAGTAAGAAATGTTGCAGTAGGAGGGAGCTACAAAAGTGCTTGTGCCTGTAAAGTATATCAGTGTGTTGTATGTGTCCTTAGGTAGTACATCAATTTTATTTTTGTTTCACTGAGGCTAATTATAATAAGACTAGCAACCAAGCCCATTGTAAAAACAACAGGTTCTAGACAACAGTGAAATGATTAGTGTCCTGCTTGAATCCTGAATCTTTCATTGCAAACTCAGACTTTTATTCTACCACTCTGCTTTGTTTGATGTCTTTTTCCAGTCTGAGGAGCCTCTGGCACAAGAATGACTTCAAATCGCTGAATACAGAGAATACAGACTTCTAAAATGAACTCAGGCAGTTTGTGTGTGAATAGCGTGGGTAACATGACAAACTGAAGCTTATATTCAGAACCATATCTCAAGTGTACACAAGACTTCAGTATTTTTACTTTTATCTTGGACATTTGCACTGTGAAGCCAAATAGAACAGATGTGCTGTCAAAATAAATAATTATCTTTGGTTTCTTTTTTATCACAAAATCAGAGAATAAATTAGCAAGGGATCCAAATTTTTGCAACTTATGGAAAATCCCTGAGTTTTCCAGATGCTGCATTTCTACTTTTACATGTATTGCCTTTTCTCTGTCTCTTGTTGATGTTTAGACTTTTTCATAATTTTTCTAATGAAATTCTGGAGGAAATAGCTCTATTTGTTTACTTATTGTGCTTCAACGCCAACCAGGATAGGTAACACAAAAACATGTTGTAAGTTTGATGGGAAAATGAGACATTTTAACAGTAGTATCTGTTCAGAGGCTGCTGAGATGCTGGTACAGGCTTGCTTGGGGTTACTATGATGTAGTCATTGGTTTTAAAGCAGAAATGTAAATTTATTTTTTTCATGTGCAATATGATATGTTTATTTTTCAAAGCTTCAGCTAACCTAGAATTTATATTCATTACTCAGTTTCCTTTTATGACTTTTAGCCCAAGGAAATTTTACAACAAGCAAAAATCTTAGAACTTTTATGCTATAATTTTTGCTGGATTCAGTAAGTCTATTTCATCAGTAATAAATAGGAAGAGAATATAGTGACTTAAATATATACCACTTTCAGTCATGTTTCAATCATATGCATTTCCTATCCTCTTCAGTCATGTTTTGTAGAAATGTCTTAAATTGATATAAAAGCTAGGGTAAGTTATTGTGTTAATTGTGTGGTAGTTTATTTGGTTTTTGAGGAGAAGTAATTTGAGTTCTGATTTTAATCATGCTTCCTCTCTAAGTGAAAATGCATGAGTAGGTAGGGTTGCCAGGCCCCTCTGTCCTCCCAGTAGGAAGTGGGGAACCTGGCATCTACCTTAATCTGCTGTTTCTCGCATGCATGTGTGTGCTACCGAGCCCATATGATGTCATCACTTCTAGGAAGTGATGTCATTGCGCAGGCTGCAGCCACCGTAGGAGCACTCCCACACTCCGTGGAGGGCCAAATAGGGCCTGATTTGGCCCGGATTGGGCTGCTGTGGCATGTGGGAGTGCTCCCACACTCCTCAGTGGCCCGATCTGGGCTGATCATGGCAGGGATCACGTTGTGCTGCCTGGGAGTGCACCTCCAGGAGCCCCGTGCCTCCTCCACCGGCCAGGTAAGTGGGGGTAGGGGGTGGATCATGGGAGCAGGGGATCCCCTGCCCCCAGCAGTGGACTGGCAATCTTATGAGTAGGCCATGTACCATCTTTCTAGTAGCAGGCCACAGAGCTTATATTGCATCCTTGTGTGTTGCTATGCTGCAGAGGGTCAGAATAGAAACATTAACACTTGGAAGAAGAGAAGAAAGTGGGAATAACTTTCAAAATAGCTTCTGTTTTCATTATTACTGGGACTAAGTTGGGTCTAACAATTCTGTTTCTTCAGGGAGGGTATACCTTTATATTTTTGAAATAAGAAATTGCAGGGAAGAAGCCAGAAAAGGGTAACCACATGAAACAACATTCCCAGAAAAAGAAATACACTGAATTGTAATAGGGAGAAGTATTTCTTTTACGTGTTCTAGATTACTGTAGTCAGGACTGCTTTAGATATAGTCATATACTTAAGACTAGTCTTAAGACTAGACTATACTTAAGTCTAGTTAGCTTTCTTATATCATTTCATTAATCTCTTGGCAAGAGGTACACCTCAATGAAGTTTTTGGTGCATTTTGGGTAAAGTACATAAGTAATATTACTAGACCATCATCCCTCCAGTTTTATTAAAACAAAATTATTTAGACTAACTTTTAGACTATTTGACTTAAAATAATATGATATTATAATCCATTTATTTTACACTATCTTGATGCCCGTGCTTTGCTACGGTATTTAACTACTTTAAATCCAGTTATAATACTTATGGGTGTGTAACATTTTTGGATTTATGGGGTTTTTTTTTAAAGTTGGTTTTGTAGTATGATAGCATAGTACCTGAGCTTCACAAAGGAGTTTGTATATAGCTAAGCATGTTGATGCTGAAAACTGATGATGTGAATTTCGAAATGTAACATTTATTGAAGATATTTTAAAAGGAAAAGATAGTAGTGCAATAAATAAAGTGAAAAATACGTGCAACCTTTTTTTTTCTACTGAAGGACCTCTTTGAAGACCTCATTGGCGGTTTTCCCCTCAGGTGCTAGGATTACCAGTCTGCTGAGTGAGCTCACTGTGGAGCAGGCCACGTAGAACTGCCCATGTGAGAAGCAGTCCTCCCTCAAGTCAATTCTTGCCACCTTCAGTGTCTGCCCCTGGGACTTGTTCATTGTCATAGCAAAGCAGGCCTTGAGTGGGAACTGCAGTCTCTTGAATGTGAAGGGGTTCTCTGATGGTATGAGTGGTATACGTGGTATGAACACCGACTCCCCCCCGCCCAAGCACTGCCGGTGAACAATGTGGACTTGATGGTGTTCCTGTGGAGGCTTTCACACATAGTCTGGTGCCATTACAGAGTTTGGGTGGGCTGAGGTTCTGGAGCAGCATCACTGGAGCCCCCACTTTAAGGAGAAGCTTGTGGGCTGGGAAGTCAGGAGGGTTGCGCATACTGAAGAACTCCACAGGATAGTGGACCACATCATCCATTTGCACCACTGAGTCCACAGATTAGAGGGGTGGCTATGGGCTGCACTGTTGCGCCCTCAGTAGCCAATTTATTCATGGACAGACTGTAATGGGACATCTTCTGTAACTCAAGGACCAATCCTTTTTTCAACATATACTTAAATTCTATCGGTATATTGATGATTTGGTAATTATTTATGATGACATCAATACAGCAGAGGAATTTTGCCAGTGGATGGACCACGTTCACCCTAATATTAGGTTCAGCTGGCAAATTAGTAGACATGAAATTAATTTTTTGGATCTAGTCATCTTTCGTGAGCAAAATGAGCCCTTGTCGGTACGGCCCTTTAAAAAGGGTACAGATCGGAACTCGTACTTACACTATCAGTCCTTCCACCCACTGCATATTAGAAACAACATTCCCTTTGGCCAATTTCTGCGGTTAAAGAGGAACTCCACTAGGCAGACTGATTTTAAAACTCAGGGCAGGCTTTTGGGAGAGGAATTGATTGAAAAGAAGCTACCCAGCACATGCTGTAGATAGGGCATGGCAAAGGGCAGAACTATATCCCAGGGAACAATTATTAAGCACTGTACAAAAAAATGCACAGCCTAGATTGGTGTGTGCCCTGGATTACACATCTCTTGCCCCAGCAATTAAAAAGGTAATTCCAAGGTATTGGAACCTGTTGGAGGGCATACCTGGCTGTGACAGTCCACCGATTGTAGCTTTTCGCAGAACAAAAAATATTAAGAACATGTTGATACATTCTGAATTTATTGAGAGTCCAAAAGTATCTCTGAACACCTTACCTGTTGGACAATTCTCCTGTGGTAAATGCAGAGTGTGTTTACTTGCCATGAAACTGCAGGGTTGAATGGCATTAGGACTTGCACCTGTTGACAGTTCCATTAATTGCAGTACCCCTAATGTGGTTTACCTGATTCAGTGCCCATGTTCAATGTTGTACATGGGAAAAACAAATAGGGCCATAAAATTGCGTATTTTAGAACATCTCTCTCGCCTAAAAAACAAGGTTATAGACGTATTGTCGAAGGCTTTCACGGCCGGAGAACGATGGTTGTTGTGGGTTTTCCGGGCTGTATTGCCGTGGTCTTGGCATTGTAGTTCCTGACGTTTCGCCAGCAGCTGTGCCTGGTATCTTCAGAGGTGTAGCACCAAAAGACAGAGATCTCTCAGTGTCACAGTGTGAGACAGAGATCTCTCAGTGTCACAGTGTGACACAGACTGTGACACTGAGAGATCTCTGTCTTTTGGTGCTGCACCTCTGAAGATGCCAGCCACAGCTGCTGGCGAAACGTCAGGAACTACAATGCCAAGACCACGGCAATACAGCCCGGAAAACCCACAACAACCAAGGTTACAGACGCCCCAATGGTAAGCCACTACTTAGATGCTGGGCATGAGGAGTTGGATCTCAAATACATGGTTCTGCGTGTGTCAAAAGAACGTTTCCCAGACGCTATAAATATAGATTTACTCAGGAGGGAGACCTTCTGGATTTATAAATTGAACACTGTGTCACCTAAGGGTCTGAATATTGCCACTGACTTTTCATGTTTCCTGTAGTGGTATGCATTCCGGTGGCATATTCCTTTAAGACTTAGTTCTAGTCAGGACTTTTTTTCTGGGAAAAGAGGTAGTGGAACTCAGTGGTGGAACTCAAGACCGCACAATGATGTCACTTTGGGTCAGCTGGAACAAGGGGGGAGTTTTTTAAAGTTTAAATTGTCCTCGGCAAAAATGGTCACATGGCTGGTGTCCCTGCCCCCTGATCTCCAGACAGAGGGGAGTTTAGATTGCCCAAGCGGCGCGGAGGGCAATCTAAACTCCCCTCTGTCTGGAGATCAGGGGGCAGGGACACCAGCCATGTGACCATTTTAAAGAGGTGCTGGAACTCCGTTCCACTGCGTTCCCACTGAAAAAAAGCCCTGGTTCTAGTATACTATTGCCAGCTGTGATTGATTATATAGTGGTTAATGGGAGCTATGTTGTTATGCAGCCTTCACTTGAAGCAGCACCTGATGTTGGGATAATGGTGATTTAAATGGAAGTAAGTGACTATGGGCATTGTTTGTGTGTACTGTATAAACTGTTTGTGTTTTGCACAAGGTCTGTAATTTTTTTAAGTAACGTCGGAACAGTCTACATCTTCCATCTTTGAAAAAGGGAATCCAGAAACGGGACTTTCAACCAGTTATCCCATCAGATGGACGTTTCTATCTATGTGCTATTGGACCTATAATGGACTTGTGACCATTTGTGACCATTATTATACAAATAATTGAACTACTGGACAAAACAAAAAAAAGTAGTATGAAGTGGAATGGTCATTACCAATAATATCTGTGATATGCACTAAGCACTTTATTATTATTTTTAAAAAAGTTTTATTGGGTGAGTCAACATACAAATTAGTTATTATACATTTTATTGCCCCACCTATTCCTGTTTCCCCCACCCATTCCCTCCCCCCTTTTCTTGCTAGACTTGCAACAGCTTTCCAACCCATTATCTAATTACATCTATTATTTTAACTAATACATTATCTAAAAAAAGGAAAAGTATATTATTTTAACACTATTAACCTATTTTTACTTTCCAAATATTTCCATCGGTAAGGACAACCTATCTCTCCCCTTAATAATTATCCAGTGACCACACTTTCCCCGTTACGTCCCATTTCTTTTCCAAATATCTTTTAAATTTCCCCTAGTCAGTAACAAATTCTTCTGAGTCTTGTTCTCTTATTTTCCTTGTCAGTTTGTCCATCTCTGCCATGTACAGCAATTTCTGTATCCAATCTTCTGTTGTCGGTATCTCTTGTGTCTTCTATCGTTCTATCTTGGGTCACAAAATCTTCTAAACCTATACATAGCAATAACAACTCTGGGTTTTTACTCACTTTTTTCTGTAATATATCTGACATAACATCAACAATATTCCCCCAAAATTGTTTAGCTTTTTCACAAAACCACCACATATGGTAAAACAACCCTTCATGTTTTTTACATTTCCAACATTTATCCGACATTTGACTATTCCCAAAAGCTAATTTCTTCGGTGTTAAATACCATCTATATATCATTTTATAAACATTCTCCCTTATATTAGTACATGTTGATATCTTCAATGTATTTCTCCACAAATGTTCCCATGCTTCCATTGTAATATCTTTGTTACAATTTATTGCCCACGTTACCATTTGCACTTTTACTACTTCGTCTTCCATGAACCACTTTAACAAAATCTTATATATCTTAGATATCATTTTCTTCCCTTCTTGCAATAGACATTCTTCCAAATCTCTGATGAAGAGAACTTGATTCTCGAAAGCTTATGCTACAATAAAATTGGTTAGTCTTAAAGGTGCTACTGGACTCTTTTTGATCTTCCAATTCTGAATTTTTTAATCTGAATCCTATTTTCCTACAATCTGAATCATACAAATCTTTAATTTGTCTGTACTGGAACCACCCATATTGAAATGGTAGTTCATCATTTGCTTTGATTGTAATTGTTTTTTGTTCCATTCTCAAAATTTCTTTGTATGTCATCTGCACTAAGCACTTTATAGGTCTGGTAAGGGAGACTGTATAATGACTATGAATGAATTGAATGGCAATTAATAACATTTAATGTTATAACATTTAATACTTTGTATGAAGTAGCTTTATTTCGTTAGGTGATCTTGAATTCTGTAACTGTTAGAAGTCTCCAGCCAGCAGCACTGTGACTCCCCCCATTGCTCTCTCGTTGCCCCTGATTGATATCTTTGAGGGTTATGCTCAGTGCCTCAAAACACCCCTTAGGCACCATGGTGCTCTCATCCCAAACAATGAGTTTACAGTTCCACAGCACTTGGGCCATGTTGCTTTGTTTTGAGATGAACAGGGGTGTTTCTGCATGGATGAGGTTAAGAAGCAGCTTGAAGGTAGAGAAGGAACATATGTCATGCGTGAGTGAGCCTTGACCTTCCATGGAAGCGAGCACCTCTCTACTTGTCTTCCAGGATTGCTTTTTTCATAGAGAGACTCTGCCGCTCTGTGCACCTTGGGGTGATCTTGTTGGTACTTGGCCACTGCTGCTCGGTGTACCACAGGAGCAGGACGTGCATATTTCCTTGCAGCATCTCTAAGTTGCTTACTCTTTTTAGCATCGGTGTATCTTGCATGACATCTGCCAGAAGGCTTCTTGGCGGCAGTAAGAGGTGATGGCTGCAAGAGGTGTGAGGTGGCATTGGCCTGAGGGAGGGGTGGTGTGGTAGGCACTTCGGCAGGTTCATGTGAGAGGTTCGCATTGAAATGGCCCCTAGAAAGGTCGTTTACCATCTCCCCATGAACATTTAAAAACTCAGCTGCCATACTGACTTTTATATAAAATCCCTATTCAGGACTTTTGTACTGTCTTTCTTCAACTGTCTGCAGTTTCCTTTTCCTGATTTTTACCTCAGAACCCAGAGTTCCACAGCTGACCCATCAGCCTGCCAGCCACATAGGAAAGCCAGGCCTCACAGGGAGATTGGCAACCCTAGAGGGGCACACTGGGAGATGTATTTTTACCTCAGGAAACATTCAATGACTGGGAGTCATTGAATGTGTCCTGAGGCACTGCATGTGTCCTGCATACTGTTTAGAATGTTGGGATGATGACCAATCAAGGCCACATATGCAAATGACCTCAGGGAGGCTGAGTTGGCAGTTGTTGGCGGGGGGAGCACCCTGCCAGCCATATAGGGAAGCTCTCCCTATGAGAAAACACATTTTACCCCTTTTTACCCCCTTAGGGGGTGAATTTCTAAAAATCCCTTCTTAGTGAGCCTCTACATCACAAAAGGAACATTCTCCCCAAATTTCATGTTTCTAGGTCCAGGGTTTTGGGCTGGGCATTGATGAGTAAGTCAGGACACTTGTCTTTATATATAGAGAGAGATAATTAAAGAACAATTATTTGAGTCAATTGTTTATTACCAAAAGTAAGGAGGTTACAGGCAAGGAGCATATTGAAAGATGATGCTCCAGATCAGTTCAGTTTCCCATATTTATAGGTTTTCAAAATCATCTTCCAACAATAGCTAGCTGGCCAACCTGATAAGGGCTCACATTCTTGGCTAATGCATTATGTTGTAACTTTAAACACTATACAGAGTGATCTATATTCATGTATTTTCTTAAGATATGTAAATCATAGAATCATAGGGTTGGAAAGGACTTCTAGGGTCATCTAGTCCAACTTCCTACACAATGCAGGAAATTCATAACTATCTCCCCTCCCCACATTCCAAGTGACCCCTGCTCCATGCCCAGAAGATAGCAAAACACCATCAGGATCCCTAGCCAAACTGGTCTGGGGAAAATTGCTACCTGACTCCAAGGTGGCAATTGGCCTTACCCTGGGCATGTAAGAAGGGGCCACATGACTAAGCACTGATGTAAACCTTCCTTCTCTCCCTCTTATGATCTGCCTAGGTTCACAGAATGGGCCTACCACATCCTTGCTCTTTTTCTTGCTTTGAACATAAGCAAAGAACTCTTTTTTTGTTGTTTTTAGCATCTCTTAAGCCTAAGCTCATACTGAGCTTTAGCTTTTCTAACACTCTCCCTACAAGCACTGATGGTTATTTGTTTATATTCATCCTTGGTTATAAGACCGTCCTTCCATTTCCTAAATGAGTCTTTTGTATTTCTCAGTTCCTTAGAAAGCTGTTTATGAAGCCACCATGGCTTCTTTAAGCTCCTCTGGTTTGTCCTTCTCATAGGAATCGTTTGTGATTGTGCTTTCAATATTTCACTTTTAAGAAACTTCTACCCCTCTTGAACTCCCTTCTCCTTGAGTATTTCTGACCATGTGATTCTACCCAGCATAGCTTTCAGTTTATTAAAATTTGCTTTCCTATATGTCTATGTACATAAAGATCCTTTAGTAAAGGTTTATGGACTGTACTACAGCATATAGTACACACTATCTGTTTCTATATTATACTATTATATAAATTCTGCATTATTTAACTTATCATGTTAATGCTTAAACTTTGTTTTAGTTCAATTTTCACATCTCTGCAATCCAAACCATATAACTTTATTAGATGTTTCATCCTATTTTTTTGTGTTGACGTACTCTGTGTAATCCGCCTTGAGTCTCAGTGAGAAAGGCAGAGTATAAATAATATAAATAAATAATATCGAACTTGGAGATACAAACTATTCTCTCAAAGCTCCAAAACTGAGTTTTGCAGTCTTAAAGTGATATTTCCTTGGACAACTCTTGCTTTTGGGTAGAGGTGTATATGTAGATTTTCAATTTCCCTGCCCTTATACTATATGGAGATTTATGGACAGAGGTAGAAAATTTTCTTACCATACTCCCCTTTGTGCATCACAGTTCCTTTCTGGTCCTCCACTTGTTGATTTTTTTAGAGTTAAACAAATTGGTTTTTGTGCTATGCAGTTTATCCCCAGTAAAGCTAGGTTATTTCATACTAGTGTTCACGTCAATTAGTGGTTATGATGTCTTTGAATCTAGTTGCAACAAGCTAATTATCCTGAATGAGGGTTTTAAAAAAATGCTTACAGAAAATAAAAGCATCTCTTATGGGTGTAAAATAAACAATATACACAAATAAAGAACAATGATCTAGAGTGGACTTTTGTAGCCCAACAAGAAAATCCTGTCCTGCTTTCTTGTAGTTGTACTGGTGACTTGCTGGAAAGAATGTGTGTCAATTATGCTGCCTTGTGAACTGGGTGCCTGTGTTTTTCTGCAACATTTTCATCTTGGTATTTCCTAGAATGCTTCCTGGAGAAATAATTTAGGTGGGTTGTAGCGCCTGTTGTCTTGACAATTAATCTGTATGCTGGATGAAATGAAATTCTCCAAATCCTGTGTAGGAATTTGCAGCTATGATAGATATGTTACTTTAGGGAAGTGAGAATGTTGTCTGTAACATATAGCTAGAAATCAAAGACTCTGGAGAAAGGGTGTGTGTTTACTTTAGATAGCAGTGGTTAGCTGCCAAAACTAACACCATACAAAAAGCCTTTAATAGAGCTGTAAATGAGGGATAGGTTCATTTAACCTATTAATGTCTTGCATGCCAGTACCTTCTGTTTTAGAAGTTAACACTGGAGCAGAGCATTTCCAGTCCTGAATAGAGGTGGGCACGGACCTCATAATGGACCTAATTTTCCCATGGATTTACCATGTTCGGTATTCGCGAACACGCAGGCCGTGGGAGAGTGTTCTTTTCACGAAAGCACCAAACTTTGGGGCGTTCTCTCCATCTGTCTGTTGGCCCAGCATATAGTTTTGGAATGCCATTTATATGATAAGTTGCAAAGAATGCTATTTGAGAGGTTGCCAAAACGTATTGAACACCAGGACAATTTATCCTTTTGTCGTTTTCTGTTAAAGGAGAATGATACAGCGATTTCTAAAGTGGTTGCAGAATTTTTAGTGGGTGTGTTAAGATTCATACAAGTTTTGTATAAATATATACTTCTGATATTTTATGTAATTTTATAGTGACTTGTTTGCTGTCTTAGATATTTGTATGCTATTAAAGGTATTTGAATTGAGTCTGTTGGCCCTTCATGCCAGGATTCCCGCTGTTGCCGCTCAATCAGTTTCCTAGGCAACGGTGTGGAGCCACCTTCCCTGTTTGGAACCAGGGCCGTCGCGCCCATTGAAGCCAGGTAGGCAGTTGCCTCAGTGTGCAAGGCGCCGGAGGAGGCACTGGGGCGGGAGCACATGCCACAGAGCTGCAGCCTCCCAGCCCTCCCGCCTCACGCTGCTGCTGCTGGAAGCACACGCCTCTGGCCGGGTGCAGCAGCTGCTGGCAGGCGTCTGGGACGGTGCAGGGCAACTGAGTAGGAGAGCAGGGAGGCCACCCGCGTGCTGTCCCAGCCACCCGCCACAGCAATTGGGCCAGCTCGGGCGCACGCCCGTGATGACATCACATGTGACGTCATCATGCAGGCTGGTGTGTGTGTGCGCACGCGTGCCCCGCCGACCAGCTGCGGTCACTGGAAACCCTTGGAACACCAATCTCAGGCCAGGAAACCCTGATTGGCAGCTCTGTCAGCCAAACAGAGAGCGCCTATTATTCTGTAGCTTTTCTGTATATAAGAGAAAGCGCGCAAAGCACTGCTTCACTTTGTGGGCGGGAGTGCGAGTTAGCAACTGCTTGCTGCAGAAGTTTTTCTTTTGCTTTGCATGTTGCGAGAGCGGTCTGTGCCTTAGCAAGTGGGTTTGGAGCTTTGGTTGCAAGAGGGCTTACTCTTTCCTCCATTCCTGTTTAATTTTTTTCGCCTTTCAATTCTTGCTTGCTTGGTGAGAGCACTTTTTTTTATCCTTTTACCATGCTATCAGGTTGCTCTGATTTCTTTCCCCTTTCAAATCCTTGAGTTCTGGGGCTCAATTCCCCCCCCCAACTCTTACTTGCTTCTGGGTTCCCAGTGGGTTCTATTGTGCTCTGACCCCATCCACTCGCAGACCCGCAGAGGGTGCAAGGCAGCTTTTGGCGCTGTTTGCTTGAGTTCTTTCAAAGCCTTTCTTTCCCCAAACAGTGAGTGCCTTTTGGGGTGCTTTCCTTCCTGGCTTTTAAGGTGCCCGGGGGCTGCTATTGGGCTCTGCGAAACACACACTCTCTGACGACCGGCAGCATGCTTTTGGGACTCTTTGAGTTCTTTCTAAGCCTTTCTTTCCCTAAACAGTGAGTGCCTTTTGGGGTGCTTTCCTTCCTGGCTTTTGAGGAGCCAGGGGGCTGCTATTGGGCTCTGTGAAACACCCACTGTATGACGACCTGCAGTACTCTTTTGGGGCTCTCTGCTTCAGTTCTTTCTAAGCCTTTCCTTTCCCATACAGTGAGTGCCTTTTGGGGTACTTTCTTTCCCGGCTTTTGAGGTGCCCGTGGGCTGCTGTTGGGTTCTGTGAAACACCCACTCTCTGATGACCGGCAGCACGCTTTTGAGGTTCTTTGCTTGAGTTTTTTTAAAACCATTCTTTCCCCAAACAGTGAGTGCCTTTTGGGGTGCTTTCCTTCCTGGCAGTTGAAGTGCCAGGGGGCTGCTATTGGGCTCTGTGAAACACATACTCTCTGACGACTGGCAGCACGCTTTTGGGGCTCTCTGCTTGAGTTCTTTCAAAGACTTTCCTTCCCTATATAGTGAGTGCCTTTTGGGGTGCTTTCCTTCCTGGCTTTTGAGGTGCCTGGGGGCTGCTATTGGGCCTTGTGAAACACCCACTCTCTGATGACCGGCAGCATGTTGTTGGGGCTCTTTGCTTGAGTTCTTTTGAAGCCTTTCTTGAGTACCTTTTTGGGTGCATTCTTCCCTCTCTTCTGTGGCCCACCTGGGTGCCACCGGGCTCTGCCCTACCCTGCACCAAGGTTTTGGGGCTCTGTGCTTCATTTAAAATCCTTACTTGATTGTAGAGATCTTTTCTCATAGCACCATGAGGGTTGGAGTGAGGAATAAGAAAAGTCATGGGGGGAAGAATTGCAAAGGTTGTCCTGGTTGCCCATCGGTGCCCAGTACCAGCGGTACCAAGGATAGGGAGACCTCAGAGGCAGCGCCTCGTTCTACAGATCCACTTTTGGGGATCGAGGAGGAGGCAAGAGAGCTCTTAGCGTTGCCAGTGGAAGATCAGCTGCTAACACTCTTTGTGGAGGGATCTCAGGGGGCATTGGGGGGTCCAGCAGAAACATCCAGCTCCTCCCCATCCCAACCTCCTGTGACTTCCCCTGCCTGCACTCCGCCTTCCCGGCCCAGCCCCGCATCTCAACCATTAAGGCTTTGTCCTTCTCCTGAGCCACAGATTCCCAGTTGCCATTTCAATCCCACACTTTGGCGGCACTTCTGAACCTTCCCAAATGACCCCTGTTCGGTGCGTTGCCAGGTCTGCAATGCCATGGTGCTTAGGGGCATGGACCCCAATCACCTGTCATCCAGTGTGTTCCGCAGGCATCTGCAGAGGCATCACCCGAATACTGTAACTCGCTCTACACGGGCCTACCCTTGAGCCTGACCCGGAGATTGCAGCTGGTGCAAAATGCAGCAGCGCGCATCATTATGAAAGCACCAAATAGGGCGCGTATTACACCAATACTGCACGAGCTGCCTTGGTTGCCAGTAGAGTACCGGATCAGGTTCAAGGTTCTGGTACTGACCTTTAAGGCCTTGTGAGGACTGGGGCCAGCATACTTGAGGGACCGTCTCTCGTATGTTCCCCGGAGGACCCTCCAATCAGGAAAAAAACAATTGTTATTGGTCCTTGGGCCCAAGGAGGCCCGCCTTGCCTCAACTAGAGCCAGGGCTTTCTCAGTCCTGGCTCCTACCTGGTGGAACGCTCTGTCTACTGAGACCAGGGCCCGGCAGGATTTACTATCTTTCCACCGGGCCTGTAAGACAGAGTTTTTCCGCCAGGCTCATGGCTGAGGTTGGGCCTCTGCTGGCCGGACGATGCAACATCTACCACCCTTCCTGTGAAAGCTGCCCACCACAGTTTGTTTTTCAGCTGCTGTTACTGTGGTGCTATATCTAGTTGTACTGCTATATTGTTTATTAATAGTTGTATTGCTGCTACCAGGCAAAGAGTGCTGCTATTTTTATATGATGTTTTAATTTTTTAATATGGAACGTTTTTAAATGATTTTAAGGTTGTTATCCGCCCTGAGCCCAGTTGCGGGGAGGGCAGAATACAAATATGATATAAATAAAATAAATAAAATAAAAATAAGTCTCCTTCCTTCGACCAAGGGTCAGTCAGAATAGGGGAGGGGAAGTTGTTGCTTGTCTAAGTCTTTGGAAAAGTGATAGTTGAAGAGTGTTACATTTAAAACCTTAAGGGAAAAAAAGTCTACTAAAATGAAAACCTGTGGTTAAAAAAGGTCTACTGAATGACAACCCATGGGAAAAACGTCTTATGTACAGTGTTGTTGAATGAAAAGTATTGAAAAAAAGAAGTCTTTGGAAAGTCTGGGGGCCGATGTTCTGTTCTGAGAGGAAGATTCTCCCACCCCATCCCAGGTTTTCATTACAACTTTAGGGTGCTGTGAGGCAATGCCAGCCATTTGGGTTTTGTGGTTCCTATTCGCCATACTGGAAGTTTCCTTGGGGCGGCCGCTTTGGGGGCCTGTAAGTCGGCCGTCTGAAATGCAATCTTAACCAAACTTGTAGGGTGGCTGGAGGAGTGGCTGCCGAAGAGTCTGTGCGAGTTTGGGCTGCCTGGGTGCGAAGGGGATGGCACGGGGGTGGTGGGAAGGGGCAGGAAACGGTTTGCGAACTGGGTTCGTGAACCAGGCTGGTCCCTTTTAAAAGTCCGTGGTCCATGAAAGTCCACGGACCATGGACCAGCAGCCCATGGCCAATTCCCAGTCCGTGCCCACCTCTAGTCCTGAATGTCAGGAGGTTGTTTCCAAGATTTTGTTATGCTAACTCTATATGGGGTTATTTACAAAGTAGCACAAACAAAAAAGGCACAAGGAACTTGTGAAGATTGGTTTTGCCCTTGGCTGCTTCAGACCTGTTATGTTAAATAAATACATTTGGGCCTTGATTATTCCCGCTAATAGTGTTAGCTCCTCTTACTCTGTGACCTCCTCTGCAATGAAACAACAGAACGAGAAAGGCAAAGGTAATCATGATAAAGAGGGATGAATGTGGGAAAATGCAATCAAAAGAGTGTTCAAAGTGTTCAGAGCTGGAAGAGTATCATGCTAGATAAAGCCATGAGTCCCAATAATGGGCTGGAATCCATCACTGGGATGTGGGAACGCTGCATCTTGTTTACCAGACTGGCATTATGTATGTGTCATGTAAGATGGTCTTTAATTGAGCATTGGAGTGTAAAAGAAGCAAGATTAATAGATGTTTCATCATCTTTATAAAAGTTTGGGAACTACCAAATTAAAGCGTCTCACTCACAAAAATTAAAGCGTATCACTCACAAAGATTCCTTTGACTTCTTCAGTTCTGTGGGTTATTATTTTTCAAGTAGACTGGAGAAAATAATGCAGTGTAGGAAGTGAATCTTGACCATAGTCTTGTGCAGAAGGATAAAAAAGAATGGTGGAGGAATTAGCTTAATGTATAATTTTTTTTCTTTAGCACTATTTCACATTTTGTCAGTCTATGGAAGACAGGATACGTTGAAGGTGACTCCCGACCCTTGCAACAAGAAATCCAAGCTCTCTTGAGTAAATAGGTCTTTATTGAGATATCACAGGCTTCTCAGTACATATGTCCATAGGTTACACAGAAGCAATTAAAGGCGTCTGGCTGTACACAGGTCTCTTGTTAAGAATGACGCAGTGAGCATAGGTTACATTATATCAACCCTTTCGCATGTTCCCCCCACCGACCCTCCCGGCCGAACACAATCAGTAGCGGGACAGAAGGAGCTGTCCCAAGGCCGCTGCGGCGAGCCATCCGAGAAAAAGGCTCGCTCGTCTCAGGATCTGGAAAGCAACAGGAAACAGGTGCAAGAGGCTACTGCAACATATCATACCTGGAATAACAATATGGAAGGACAGTGGGCAACAGACCTGACATTTACTGTTAAGTTTTATGTGATTGCTAAAACACTGGCACCGGTGTTATTTTTTAAATGTTCAATAACATTTATCCATGAAAAACATCACTAGGTGGCAGAATAGTTACATCTAAAGGTCAGTTTTGCAGATTACCAGTTCTCATTCAGTGAATATGAAGATGAGATGAATAAAACATACCTACAGCTGGCTATGTCAGCTGATGCAGTGGAGAGCTTTTCTCACTGGATGCCGCAAGATGATTTCCTTCATCTTATTTTGAAGATTCTCCCCTCCTTAAGTCCTTAGCTTATTTCTGCAAGCAAATGTTATTTATTTACATGTGTATGTCTCATTTCTGACTTTTGTTCTATTTTGATACAAAGTGCCTGACACACTTAAACCACAAACATAGATTTATTTAAACTCTATAAAATATTAACAGTAACGTATAAATACCATTTTTTTAAAAAAAAATCAAAATGTTACAGCTAAAAATAATACCAGTTACCAGTGATTTAGAGAATTTTTAAGTGTGCTCCTAAGGGTTTTTTTTAACCTAAATATATAAATGTGGCATTTGTATACATAAAGACACTCTGGTCAGGAAACTGAGAGCCTCGCTACAAGTGACATCTTTCACGCGAAGGGCACTTGATCATTTTCGCAAGTCTTTCTGGGTACTGAAGTCCCTCTCCCACACCCCTTTTCCTTCTGTTCCTTCCCCTCTCTGTTAGCACGGCTGCCTGAAGAGACGGAGAAAGCCTACGACAGCAGCTTTTGCAAATCGTCTTGCTGGGGGGGTGGGGAATGCTCTAGAGAAAGCTGACATGTCGGTGAAGTCCTCCCCTCTCTGTTAGAACTGTTAGGATCGCTGCCTTAAAAGTCAGAGAAAGCCTGCGTTTGCAAATCGTTTCTCCAGTCGCAAGCCTGCTCTCAATGATCTTTGGGGGCAGGCAGCTGCAACTTTCTTAGCTTTCTCCAGAGCACCCCCCCTCCCCAAGCAAGACGATTTGCAAAGTTGCAGCTGCCCACCCACAAAGATCATTGAGAGCAGGCTTGTGACTAGAGAAACAATTTGCAAACGCAGGCTTTCTCTGACTTTTAAGGCAGCGATCCTAACAGTTCTAACAGAGAGGGGAGGACTTCACCGACATGTCAGCTTTCTCTAGAGCATTCCCCACCCCCCCAGCAAGACGATTTGCAAAAGCTGCTGTCGTAGGCTTTCTCTGTCTCTTCAGGCAGCCGTGCTAACAGAGAGGGGAAGGAACAGAAGGAAAAGGGGTGTGGGAGAGGGACTTCAGTACCCAGAAAGACTTGCGAAAATGATCAAGTGCCCTTCGCGTGAAAGATGTCACTTGTAGCGAGGCTCTGAGAGTGGCTGTGATTCCCTGTTGAGTGTACTCACAGAAAAGATAAACTCATGTTTACCTTAGTGTAATTATGAAGCAGTGATTGTATAAGAGGAGAAGTTTTAATAGTTCTTCTGAAGGTTCAGGCCTGATTCAGATTTGATCCTGGCCATAGTATTGGCACCTATGTAAGTGCTTCATACAGCTACCCTAATGTTTAAATGTATGTAATACAATGTGTTGGAATATTAGCATGTGAACTGGGAAGCCACATATTGGTGGTACACTAGCAGTGAGCAAATGCATTAAATAAGGGAGTAGCACATTTAAGCCACTTTTTCACCAGCTCTCTGTCATTCATTCTCTTAAATCTATTTCTGGTCAAAATAATATCTTCTTTCATAGAACAATGTTAACTTGAGTATAGTATAAATAAATATTTTCTCTTGTTCCTCTCCTTCTTCCACCATCTATTTTCTTTCAAATTGACTTTATTCTTCCCTTAATGAAATCTGCAGTGCCTTTTTTCTCATCGGCTCCCTTTGCCCTATTCCCTTTTATCTTCTAACAGGCTACCATTTTGCCTTTGTTTTGAAGCATGTCATCAACGTCTCACTTTCCCACAACTTTCAAACATGCCATTGTTTGATGGTTGTTGTGGGTTTTTCGGGCTGTATTGCCGTGGTCTTGGCATTGTAGTTCCTGACGTTTCACCAGCAGCTGTGGCTGGCATCTTCAGAGGTGTAGCACCAAAAGACAGAGATCTCTCAGTGTCTGAGAGACACTGAGAGACACTGAGAGATCTCTGTCTTTTGGTGCTACACCTCTGAAGATGCCAGCCACAGCTGCTGGCAAAACGTCAGGAACTACAATGCCAAGACCACGACAATACAGCCCGGAAAACCCACAACAACCATCGTTCTCCGGCCGTGAAAGCCTTCGACAATGCCATTGTTTCTTTCATCCTCAAAACATCGTTTGGCCCCTCCTTCCTTTTGTCTCCAAGTTACTTGAATGGGTGGTCTCCACCCGCTGTAATACCTTTCTCTCCTCTGATTGCTCCCTTGACCCCTTTTGGTGTGGTTTCTGTCCCTTTAATTCTAATGAAACAGTTCCTGCAAAAATAACCAATGATCTTCTAGTTGTTAATTCCAAGGGCCCCTATTCTGCTGTTGTTCCATTTGATCACTTTGCAGCTTCTAACACACTTGGTCTTTTTCTTCTTTTACAAAACTCCACGGTCTTTAGGTTTTAGGGATTCTTTCCCAGTTCATTTGATCCTTCATGCTTGGTTTCTAACCACATCTCTTCCATGTATATGATAACTCATATATTTTCATCAATAGTACATATGAGTTAATAACATTCAAATAAGCTCTCTCTCTTTTTCACATGTAACTTAGCGAGTTGATGAGGATTCCAGCCCATGATAGCTTTTGTTACAGGCAGACCAGTCAGCTCTATTTTGCTAGAAATACTCATGTCTCAGCAGTACCAGGACTTGCACCTTCAGGGAGCACCACAGAGTATATTCAGAAAGCCTACGATGGGTTTAGGTGGGAAGTTGGGTCTTTACAGATGTTAGGCAGAAAGGCAATCTGAAGGAGCTCATGGTGAACCAAGAATGCAAGAAAGTGATTAAGAAGAAGGGCAGACAGGCTGTTGCCAGGGACCCCTCCTCCTCCTATTATGGGGCCTGCCATGGACTGTGTCAGTTTCCTGTGTTGTTACCTTAAAATCTACCAAGGACTCTGTTTTAGGGCAGCATTGCCCTTGCCTGTTTCCTGTTCTCACTGCTGCAATGGACTATGCCATCTATGTCTGTTTCCTGCCTCCTTGGGCACCTATCTCACCTGGGCCCAGAGCCGTGCTGCCAGCAGCACAGTGCCAGCCGGAGGGAATCCCCACAAGCCTGGCCAGGCACCCTCTGGTCAGTTCCTGCGGGGAGCCCCTTGCAGGACGGTCACTGGGTCTGCCCTCACCACTGGGCAGCCTGCTAGCCAGCCCACGAGATGTGCCAAGGAAGAAGCCATGTTCCCAGGCAGTAAAGAGCCAGCCTGGACAGTTTACTAGAAGGCTGCCATTTCGTGAAAGCGAGCCAGTCACGTCTGCAGCAGCCAACCTCACCCCGCTCTGCATATCTCGGAAGCCATCCCGGAATGGAAGCTACGTGCTGGCTCTCCAGGACACTTAATGGACGCATCTCAGTGCAACCACTGCATTCCAGAGCTGATGCCATCAAGACAACACCAGCTTCCTGGCAGATCCAATCATCCCGCCCAGCACTCCCCTCCCCTCCTTTGTCCCCACTTCCTGAGGTGTCACTGTCATACAATCAGATACTAAAGTGGCCCATTAAGGATAGTTGTAGAGCCATTAAGCCTTTGTTCCCCTTTTGAGAACCACATGGAAGGCATTAGCCCCAGGGTACGTTTTGGGGTATTTAAGCAGGCTTCCCCTGCCATGAGGTGTGCGTGCCATCCCTATCCTGAACCTCTGCCATCTCTCTGCATGTCCAGTGCAGGCATTAAATATCACCACGCTTCGCTGCTACATCTTTCTTCCACGCCGTGACCAGGTGAGTATACCCAGTTCCGTCAAACTCAAGTGGGTCCTCCTGCTAATGCAAATGGCTCTATTTTTCCTACTCTTTATTTCCTAGTATCTTGTATGTACCTTGTTTGTGTGTGTTGTTATAGGCATACGCAACACTATTAGTAAAACACGTTTTATCTTTATTAGTCTCACCTCTTTATTGCACGAGTAATCTGGAAGAGGGACTCTGGTATAGCTGTTTAAGATCCGCAATAATTTAAACCCAGACTGCATGCCAATTTCCCCATAAATAGCAGTTCTGGTAACAAGGCAGCAAAGTAAAAACTCAAGTACAGGCAGGAGGCATGTAGCATGTGAATAAGTGAACCAGTTATGGAATGCAAGAAGCTAACTGTTGTCCAGGGTATGTATAGTTAGAGGAGGTCAATGGGGACCAAAGGGCTGTCAAAGGTGTTGCAGTCCTAACTTGGGGGAGAATATTACCTCTTCCAGCCTCTCTGCTGGCAGTAAGCTTGAACTTTACTTCTGTCTCAGTTTGGGGCAAGTCCAGACATTACCATATCCAAGCCAGAGAAATCTTGTTTTAGTTAGTGCTGAGCCCAAACCTTTGTGTATTTTTGGTGTACTTTTAACGTTCTCTTGAAATTTTGTGTATTTTCCATCTAAGTCCTGGATGTTGGAGGAAGCATGCAAAAGCCCCCAAAGGCTAATTTGAGCTAGCTCAGAAAGCACAGATCAAGGAAACTCTAGAGCCTTGTTGACAAAGGAGCTGTGAACCTTCTGTAATGGTCAGTAATCCATTACCCCTCTGTGAGTCCTTAAATAGAGCTTGGGCAGGAATGTTACCAATTGCTTGGGCTGGGAAAGGTCTTACAGTGCAATCCTGAGAAGAGTTACTCCAATCTAAGTATGGAAAAGGGTACATGCCTAGCTTGTTCAGACAAGTTAGGTAGTGCTCAGTTTCCTTGCTTACCATGGCTTAGGATCTTTCCTGCACTATATCTTATGGACTATCATAGGGGCCACCTATTTTCCTGGAGACTTTACAATCATCCCTTGGAGGCTTTTCATAAGTCTGTCGGAGCTGTGGTTAATGTCTAAGAATTAGATGAAATACAAAGAATTATTTTTGATTTCATGGAAACTAGCATTCACATTTTGACACAGAAATTAAGATTTGTAAAAATGTATCTGAGTTCTAATTGCAAGTTTTGAAAAGCTAATTATAAGTTTGTTTATTTTTTTTCTCCTTCTGTGGTTGTTGTTCATAGCTGAAACTAGCCAGCCTGGGCAGAAAAAGAAACAGTTACAACCAAGGAGTTTATTAATATACTCATTAAAACACTTTAGTTCTGTTCCAAGTTGACTATATTGTATTAATTTCCTCCCCCCTTAGCTTTCCTGTTCTTGCTGATTTTTGCAGAATTCTGTCTTCACTCCTTACAAAATATGATTGCTTGCTTCCACCCAGAGCATGTCATTGCCTGAAATTTTATGGAAACTCCCGCCATCTTGATGTCTTTGGGGAATAGCTGACAGAATTTTCCTTCCACAAGTCATCTGGCATTTCAGCTGTCGTTAGATTTCCTATCTACATCATCAGTGGAACACATGAAGAAGCTGTTTCTTGTGGGTTTAATTGGTCTGTTATAGGGGTCAACCATAGTTTATGTTTCAATCTGGATTTGGAATTGTATCTCTGTGGGAATTTAGTTTCCTAAACCATGTAAAATGACAAAGAAACCAAGGCCTGGCCCTGTGATATGTACAAGATTATATCATTTGCCTAAAAGCACAACAGCATAAAAATCAAAAGTAGGAACATAAATATTATTTTCATGTTTTAGTTACAATATTGTTAATTTAAAATATGAACGAGTTGTTGAGACTTACAGATTCGTAAAGATATTAATTCCTTGTAACTCTCCAGAACGTAAAGCAGCAACTTTTTCTGGGGGCGGGACTGCTGTAGTTAGAGTCTACCTGGGAACATGTTCACCTGCAAGATAGCCTCTTCAGTGGACAAAAATCACCAAGTGAACATGAAAGAAGCAGTATTTTCCCCAGACCAAGACTCCAGCATAATAACTACATACTGCCCTTGGCAGATTGTTGGCCTTCAGTTACCCGCATGGGCTATAAATACTTTTAGGGCAGAATCTAGAGTGATTTAGGGAATTCTAAAGAAGTTTGCAATTTTCTGTATTTTCATGTGAAAGCCTGTAAAACAAACCTTCTGACTGCATGTATATGAAATTATCAGTAACCAGGAGAAGCTTATTCTGAACTTAAATTGTGGCATTGTTTGTGGGCAGAATGTTAAGTGCATTTCAGTTTGTCAGATCTCCTACAAAATCCTGGGCAAAAGCCAATAGCTAAGGGGATTTTGTATTATTAATTTTAAAAATGCCAAAACTTGTATTCTAGTTGATACTTGCTTTGATGATCTTTGAAAAATAATATAGATTGAGGCACATGTTGTTTTTTTCCAGTGCGGCAGAAATTCCAGTGTTGCGTCACAAAACATTTTTAATGAAGTTAGCATATAGTTGTTCTACATTTGGTTCTCATGAAGGAGAGCAATAAAATCCGATATGGTAAATCAAAGGTATTAAGGCTTTCCTCACTCCTCTCTTTGCTGCACATTGTTCAGTTCCTGGTGTTTCATACTCTTTACCAAGTGCACTTTAGTCTTAAACTACTGAATTCCCTACTCTGGTCTTGCCAAACCCATGAATTTGATTTCAATAGTAAGCTGTCAATTGAATGGTGATAATGTTTTATACAGACAGGCTGTAGCTGAGTTGGTGAGCAAGTGCTGCTTATTGCTCATCTCTGTGTTACATTTATTCTTGTGCTCCCAGGTCTCTTGTGTGTCCCAGTCTTTGCACCCTTTCCATACGGCAAGGCATGTTGGTTTTTAAAGCTGCAAACAGTTCTGTGGTTATATTGTCGAAGGCTTTCACGGCTGGAGAATGTTGGTTGTTGTGGATTTTCTGGGCTGTATTGCCGTGGTCTTGACATTGTAGTTCCTGACGTTTCACCAGCAGCTGTAACTGGCATCTTCAGAGGTGTAGCACTGAAAGACAGGGATCTCTCAGTGTCAAACTGTGGAGGAGATGTTTGCAAGTAATTTATATCTACTCAGAAAGGTGGGTTGGGTTGTGTCATCCTGTAAGGGTTTCCCAGGGTTTGGAATGCTAATGGAGTGCTAATGCTTCACTATATCCTGAGGAGGTTCTTTTACATATGGATTAGTGCTTGATATGCTAATCTTCTCTGCAGGGCTATTGTGGGTTGTAGAGTCTTTTTTTTTTTTTAATTTTTTTTACTTTTTTATTACCTACATTAACTAACAATACATAGGGAAAGAAGGGGGGCAGGGGAAGGAAAGAAAAAAAACAGCAACATATAACAACACTACACTACAAATAATGCTTTCCCTTCATACTGCCATTATTAAAAAATTAAAACTTTGTAAGATATTGATGGAGTGGTTGACCTTGCAAAATACAGATTACAATCCAAATTAAGTCTTCCTCCCCCCCCTCCCCCGGGCCTCGGACGCAGTTCTCTCTGAGCAACTGCAACCGCAGTGCTCGTTCCCCCCCCCCTTCAGACTTCAAATCCTTTTCTTCTTGCTTGGTGTCTTGCTGAAATTCTTGATTTTGTCCTCAAAATCCCTTAGTTGATCTTCTGATGTTATCTTGTAAGCTTGATCTTTGTAACTAAACCAGATACCTTCCGGAAATAGCCATTTATACTTTATTCCACGTTCCCTCAGAAGAGCTGCGAACTTTTTATACTTAAATCTTCTTTTCCGAACTAAAAATGGGACGTCCTTCAGTATCTTAACTTTATTACCCAGAAAGTCCAGATCCGCATTGTATGAGTTGTATAGGATAGTGTCTCGGATCCTCTTAGATGAAAAATCGATGATGATCTCGTGAGGCAGCTGATGCTTCGTTGCATATTTTGAAGAAGCCCGATGGACTTCCAAAATGGCGCTTTTTACCTCTTCTTTAGTTGCCCTCGCGGGTGTCGCCAATAGTTCCGAGGCCAGACCCCATAAATCCTCATTTTCCTCCTCTTTCACATTCTGGAGGCGCAAAATTGTCTTTGTTCGTTCCACTTGTAGCCCGATCAGCTGGTTCTCCACCAGCTTTAACTCTTTATTCGTTGCCCTCACGAGTGACGCATTTTCCCGAGCAGACTTCTCTGCCCCCCCCGCTACTTCCTTAATGGTTTTCACTTCGCTCTCAATTAAGCCCACCCTTTGATCTGTTTCATTCAGCTTGTCAACAAAGGGCTTTATGGCTTCGATAACCGACCTCTTCACCAAGTCCTCGAGCGACTCTCCTTTCCCCTGCAGGGCAGCCGAGATTGACTTGCCCAAAGCGGGACTCTGCTTTTTCGCTGCCATTTTAGGGGGGGGTGGACCGCCGACCAAATTCTGAAACTCAGCGAGGGGGAAGAACGAGCCTTCTTAGCTTCAGATCCCACCACTCTTTCGCGTGCGCTTGTAATAACAGAAGGGATTCGCTTACTTACAGGCTTCCGCCTAGTTCTGCTCTTTGCCGTTTTCCATGGCCCGGCAGCACTCGAGGTGCCACGCACGTCTGCCGGCCTCCATAGGAACAAACGGGCAATTTACCCCCTGCATCGATTTCAGGGGGCTCTTCCCACAGCGTCCCGGACCCTGCCTCCCTCACTGGGAGTCCTGGGGGCTAATCTTCGCAGATCAGCCGCCCGGTCAGGCTGCTCGGGCGCTTCCTCTCGGACCTGCGGAGAGGAGCGTCCAACATGGCCGAGAAAACGAAACCGACTCTTGGGTTGTAGAGTCTTTTGTTAGCCTGGTGTTTTTCCGAACTGGAAACCATGCTCTATTCATTCTTAAAGTCTCTTCTTTCCTGTTGAAGTTTTGCTTATGCTTGCGAATTTCAATGGCTTCCCTGTGCTATCTGACAATGTAGTTGGACGTGTTGTCCAGTATTTTGGTGTCCTGCAATAAGCTGAGGAAATAAGAGGAGAGACAGCCAGGATTCTACGAAAGGCAAAGCTTCCCACCAGCAATATAACACGCAAGGAGAGGAACGCCATCAAGACCCTCAATGCAGATCCAGACATCATTATTCTACCAGCTGACAAAGGCAATGCCACAGTGATCATGAAAACAGAGGAATGCAAAAAGAAGATTAAGGAACTCCTGGACCCCTCCACCTACAAAAAACTAAAACGAGATCCAACCCGCAAAATCACCAGGCTCACAAATGCGCTGATCAAGAATTCCTCACTACATCCCAACACGCACAGAAAACTATGCAAGACAGAAGCACAGCCACCTAGACTATATGGACTCCCTAAAATTCATAAGGATTCAGTCCCACTCCGACCCATCGTGAGTGCCATTGGCTCACCAACATATGAATTAGCTAGACATCTGACCAATCTTCTGCAGGACCACATCGGGAAAACCACATCTTACATCAAAGATTCAGCACATTTCATCAACAAAATCAGTTCTCTGAAACTCAATCCACAGGACATACTTGTCAGTTTTGATGTTGTATCCCTGTTTACTAAGGTTCCAGTAAAAGACACTATTGCACTTATTAATCAGATTTTTCCAGAGGATGTAACAGCCTTATTCCACCATTGTCTGACAACCAGTTACTTCCAATGGGATAAAGAATTCTATGAACAGATGGATGGGGTGGCCATGGGGAGCCCTCTCAGCCCAGTTATAGCAAACTTCTACATGGAACATTTTGAAAAAACAGCTCTAGAATCAGCACCCCACAAATCTAGTGTCTGGTTCCGGTTTGTGGATGATACATTTATCATTTGGAGCCATGGTGAGGAAGAATTGATGGAGTTTTTAAACCACCTCAATAACATCCACCTGAACATACAATTCACAATGGAGAAAGAAATCGAGGGTAAACTCCCATTTCTGGATACCTTGGTCATCCGCAAAGCAAACTTTCAGTTAGGTCACAAGGTCTACAGGAAACCAACTTACACAGATCGGTACTTACACAAAAACTCCAATCACCACCCTCGACAGAAAAGAGGCATAATGAAAACATTAGTAGACCGTGCAAGACAGATATGTGAGCCGCACCTTCTCAATGAGGAAATTAATCATCTAAACCATGCACTTCGCAAATGGCTACTCCAGAAATGAAATCAAAAGAGCAATTAAACCCAGGATAAATCAAACAACTAAGGAAAAACAGTCTCCTACAGGAAAAGTGTTTTTGCCATATATCAAAAGAATCACGGATCAGATGCACAAGCTACAAACTGTATTCCGACCCACCAGAAAAATACAACAGATGCTATGATCAGCAAAAGACAGTAGAGACCCTCTCACCTCTGCAGGAGTATACCACATACCCTGCAGCTGTGGACAAGTTTCCATTGGGACCACACAGCGCAGCATCCAGACAAGAATAATAGAACATGAAAGACACTGCAGACTTGGACAACCTGAAAAATCAGCAGTGGCTGAACATAGCCTAACTCAAACAGGACACAGTATCTTATTCCAGGACACCAAAATACTGGACAACATGTCCAACTACTTTGTCAGATTGCACAGGGAAGCCATTGAAATTCACAAGCATAAGCAAAACTTCAACAGGAAAGAATAGACTTTAAGAATGAATAGAGCATGGTTTCCAGTTCGGAAAAAAAACAGGCTAACAAAAGACTCTACAACCCACAATAGCCCTGCAGAGAAGATTAGCATATCAAGCACTAATCCATATGTAAAAGAACCTCCTCAGGATACAGTGAAGCATTAGCACTCCATTAGCATTCCAAACCCTGGGAAACCCTTACAGGATGACACAACCCAACCCACCTTTCTGAGTAGATATAAATTACTTGCAAACATCTCCTCCACAGTTTGACACTGAGAGATCCCTGTCTTTCGGTGCTACACCTCTGAAGATGCCAGTTACAGCTGCTGGTGAAACGTCAGGAACTACAATGCCAAGACCACGGCAATACAGCCCAGAAAATCCACAACAACCATAGTTCTGTGGTTGTGATCAAGTTTGGGATCAGTGAAATAACTTCGTATATGACAAAGGTTTTTGGTTGGTTCATAAAGCATGATAAAGCAGTGTATTTGCTGTATTTGATCCATGGAAAGAATGTGTACTTGAAGAACTGTGTCTCTGGTGAAATGCTGCAGATCCTCAAATATAGTCTGTTACCTTTCTCTTTTTTTCAGCTTTCTGATAGGACCTCTCTCATCCATACCATTAGAGCAATTCAGAAGGCAAATGTGGATAGAATCAGCGATGTATAGAATACTATTATGGCATTTCAGAGAGGTAGTTTATTGCAACAGAATCTATGGCGTTTAAAAAATGGATAGATAATAAATTGGTTAGTTTTTAAGGTGGTCCAAGACTCTTCATTATTGCTATAGGTCAGGGGTGGGGAACCTTTTTTCATCCAAGGGCCAATTGTGATATTTATAACATCATTTGCGGCCCATACAAAATTATCAACTTAAAAATTAGCCTGCTATATTTGGTCAAACATTTAATTAACTCACCCCTAATGTGATGGCTGGAACTGCTTCTCTTTGGTAATTTTCTCTTCACAGTGGCAAAAACTGGAGTGTTTGCTGGAAGCTACTTTGAGGGGCTACAAACTGATCTTCCCTGTGTCCAATACCCACCAAATTTGCAGGGGACATAGTCTTCACTGTCCACTAAAGACCCCCCCCCCAAGTTTCAGAGAGATTGAACCCAGGAAAGGCATGATGATCCATGGATCCCTCCCTTTCCTGTCATTTTCTCTTCACAGTGGCAAAAATGGGAGTGTCTGCTGGCAGCTACTTTGAGGGGCTGGCCCTTTTCCTGGCTGGATGGGCCAGAATAGGAGCTCTCTAATTGGCAGGGACAGTGGCAAAAACTGGAGTGTCTGCTGGAAGCTACTTTGAGGGGCTACAACTGACCTTCCCAATGTCCAATACCCACCAAGTGCACGAAGCAATAGGGACCACCTGATTGACCCACCAAACGCATGAAGCAATAGGCACAGCCTGATTGCTTCTGCGCCACGTGTTGGCTCAGAGTAACCATAAACACAGAGCTTTTTACCCGAAAAGCATAGATTGCTAATCTTTGAAAATCTGAAAGAGATCCATGTAACCACAATGCAAAGTAACCCTGTCATATTGTTATGAGAGCATAATATAATTATTCCTGGTTTTAAAGAAAATTCCCCAATACATGACAGCCAGGCTCTGAGTAGACATTTTTGTTTATGATTTATGACCCTGCCCAGTCCAAACCAGAGAGCTCTGCCTGGCCTTACCCAAAGCAGGAAGGCAGAGTCCAGCACTGGTAGGAAAACCGACACAGTGCAATAACATTACAATGTTATAATATTAAATTTTCTTCCAAAAAAAGGTGCATCTTGGGAAAGGAGCAGTATAACGAGAAGGAGGAAAGGAAAGGGGGAGGAAGGAGCTGAGAGGAGGATGGAACGACCAATCATTGAGAAGAGGCACGCAGAGGTGGGGAGAAAGGCAGAACAGAGGGCAGAGGGGAAAGGAAAATTCTGCATGATTGAAAAAGCCGACTCAAAATCACAAAATCAAGGAATAAGTGTGGGCAGAAAATTTGAAGAGAACCCTTGAAAACACTGCATTGAAATCTGAAGGGGAGTTAAGCATGTGGAATTTGGAAGAAAATCTGAAGCAGTATGGAGCTAGAACCAGCAAAAATCACTTATGTTGAAAAGGCCTACGTGCAATAAGTCATTGTTTGAGAGCACAGTCCCATGGGAGAGGATTTTGTTTGCCAGCATCACATTTAAATCAAGGCTTAATCAAAAGAATTATCCCCTGGTGCTGGGGAGCTGTTGGCTTTGGGACCATGACCCGTACATCAAATGGTCCACTGGGGAAGTGATTTTCAAAGGGGATTGTTGTGCAAGACATGTGTGGACTCAGAGATGGGGCACCCATCTAAAGGGGAGCACCCTCCCCTTTAGAAACTGTGTTATTAACTGCCGAGGAGGAAAAAGCCATTCCCCTCGAATATCAGGATTTAAAACAAGTGTTTGATGAAAAAGAAGCTGATGAACTTCTCCCTCATAGAGACACGGACTGCGCTATTGAATTATTTCCAGGGGAGAAGTTGCCTAAAGCAAAATTGTACTCTATGAGCCCAGCAGAGAGAAAGGAACTAAGAGAGTTCATTGATAAAAACCTGGTGCGAGGATTCATCTGCCCTGCCAGCTCCCCCCATGCTGCGCCTGTAGTATTTTGCAAAAAGGAAGACTGGGGCCTGAGGCTTTGTACTGATTGTTGTGGAATAAATGCGATGTCCATGTCAAATACGTACCCCCTCCCTTTGATCAGAGACTTGCTCAGTGTGGTGGCGCAAGGGAAAATCTTTTCGAAGCTGGATTTAAAAGATGCTTCCGAGTAAGAATAGGGGAGGAGGATGAATGGAAAACTGCCTTCAATACCCTCCTTGGGCAGTTCGAATATCTCATGATGCCTTTTGGCCTGCAGGGGAAGCTGGGTGTGTTTATGAATGTAATTAATGAAGTGATGCATGAGTACCTGTACAAAGGTGTGGTTGTTTACCTAGATGACGTTTTGATTTATTCTCCTGATAAAGAATCCCATGTGGAATTGGTCAGAAAGGTGCTGACCGCTTTAAGGAATCACAGGCTGCCAGTGACATTGTCTAATGTGAGTTCCATAAAAAGGAACTGGATTTTCTGGGGTACCGAGTCTCACACCAAAGACTAAAAATGGACCCAGCAAAAGTCCAAGCTGTAGTGGGGTGGGAACCCGCCAAAACAAGAAGGCAATTGTAGTCATTTCTGAGGTTCACTAACATTTACCGACCCTTCATAAAGAACTTTGCTCAAATTGCTCTCCTCTTAACAGACTTGCTAAAAACAAAGAGGGAACTGCAAGGGGAAAAGCCTAGTGCTAAGTTGAATTGAACTATAGAATGCCAGGAGGCTTTCGACAAGTTGAAAAAGTTGTTTATTTCAGAACCGGTTCTACAGCACCCAGATGAGAACTGAAAGTCTGTGGTCCATGTAGATGCAAGCGATACTGCCGTGGGCAGCGTTCTATTGCAATTGAATAAAGAGGGGAAATTGTACCCCTGTGCATATATTTCTAAGAAATTATCTGAGACAGAACGCAACTGGAATATATGGGAGAAGGAAGCTTTTGTGGTGAAATTTGCACTCACCACCTGGCAACATTGGTTAGAGGAGGCGAAATTTCCTTTTGAGGTATGGACTGATCACAAAAACTTAGAAGCGTTATGCACCCCTTATAGACTGAATGCCAAACAGTTAAGGTGGGCGGAATTCTTTTCCTTGTTCAGCTTCACATTGAAGTACCTCCCTGGCTGATCAAATTTCCTAGCGGACGCACTTTCACACATGCCCCAACACAACAGCCAGAAGGAGGAGACAATTGATACAGTTTTCTCACCAGCTCAAGTGGGAGGAGCGGTGATGGCACGCAGCCAAGCTGCAAAAACATAGAGCAGCCCGAAACCTGATATCTCAGAATGCGGAGAGAGGGTGAAAGCTGAAACGGAAAAGGAGGGGGGAAATGTGCCCAAAGCCGATCTGAAACAGGAGGGAGATGACCACTGGTACAGAATGGGCAAATTATACATCCCAACCAGCCTAAGGGAGGAAATCTTACAACGTCACGATGCCAAGACTGCTGGATGTTTTGGGTATCGTAAAACCCTGTATTTAGTACAAAGACAGTTTTGGTGGCTGGCTGTGAGAAAAGAGGTTTCTCAATATGTAGCCTCATGCCCAGTGTGTATAATGGGAAAATCTAGGAGGGGGAACCCACCTGGACTGTTGCAACCCTTAGAAGCCCTTCCTAGACCATGGGTGGTGATTTCAATGGACTTTATCACAGATCTTCCCTCCTCGAAAGGTTATACAGTCATTTTAGTAGTGGTGGATTTGTTTTTAAAACAAGCTCATTTTATTCCTTGTACTACAATTCCTACAGCTAAGAAACTAGTCAGCCTGTTCATAAAACACGTGGTCAAACTGCACTCCTTTCCTAATAAGGTAATATCCGACAGAGGTCCACAATTCATTGCCAACTTCTGGCGGGAACTTCTTAAAATTGCTGGAATTGAACAAGGACTTAGCTCCGCCTATCATCCCGAGAGCGACAGGCAATCGGAACGTACAAATCAAGTGCTGGAACAGTTTTTAAGATGCTACATTAACTATCAGCAGGATGATTGGATTGATTTTCTTGATTTTTCAGAATATGCATATAACAACTCAATACACAGCTCTACAGGAGCTACTCCTTTTTAAATAGTACATGGATATGAAGGAAATGCCTTGCCTTTTGCTACAACCCCTGGGGCCCAACAGCCAGGAGATCTAGAAGAATGGTGGATTAATTTAACTTCTCAATGAGGAATCATACAAAAAACTTTGGACAAAGCAAAAGAGGACTATAAGAAATTTGCTGACAGGAACCGCTCTGAACAATGGAAGTTGCAACCAGGAGACGTTGTATATATTTCCACTAAAAACATTAAAGGGGAGCAACCTAGCCAAAAAAAAAATGGGGTAGAGATATTTAGGACCTTTTCCTGTAAAGAAATTAATCAACGAAGTAACTGTAGAAGTCGAGCTCCCCAAGAATTTAAGACAAGTCCACCCAGTATTTCATTTCAGCCTTCTGAAAAAGGCTCCCCCACCTGACCAGTGGCATCCAGAACGGGGGCCCCCACACCCAATGCTGGTAGATGGACATATTCATTATGAAGTAGAGGAAATCTTGGATTCTAAAGTGAAGCACAACAAACTTTTCTATCTAGTCAGGTGGAAAGACTTTGATGAATCTTACAAAGAATGGGTGGAACAATCCCATATGAATGCTCCTAGACTTATTTCAAAATTCCACAAGTGTTATCCTGATAAACCTGGCCCTTGAGGAAAGGGGCCACATTTGGGGGGACAGAAATGTCATGTCTGTGCCCCATCCATGCCATTATTTGATACTGACCTGTTGTTCTGAACCAATGTTTCATGCTATAACTTGATGTCATATTGCCAGTGCCATAACTGCTTTGCTTTCACAGGCTTATTGAAGCTGCAGGTGTCTTGTCTAACGACTTGGGAAGCTCTCAGTGCTTCTGACCTTGTACACTGCTCGCTTCCATGAATTACTATGTTTCAACTTTGATCTGCTTTCTCAGTGTTTAGACTTGATAGTAAAAATATGTGAGACGTTCTCAGGTCGGGTTTGCGCCAAAAGTTCTGCCTTTCTGAAAAAGGCTCCCCCACCTGACCAGTGGCATCCAGAAAGGGGGGGGGGCACATCCAATGCTAGTAGATGGACATATCTGTGGTAATGATCTGATTCCTGAATAAAACCTTTTAACCAAGAGCCTGGATTCTTGCTGTAATGGTACAGGGGTCTATCTGCCATAGCCTGTCATCCATAGCCTGACACCCACTCACCAAATTTGTGAAGATTTTCCTGGAATTCTTCACATCCAGTCTTGGTTTTCACTATCCTAAATAATTTTGAGTCAAAATTATAGGTAGTCCTTGCTTTCCGTTCCCAATTTGGAGGTCTGAATCAACATTGGGGGATGAGCAGCACTTCATACAAGAGTTGAGAGATTATTTTAAGACCATCCAGAGTTGACATTGTTTGTCTTCGTGTAAAAGAAACCCCAAGGGGGAAGGTGTTCTGCTCAGTCTGAAGCAATGAAATACCAATGTGCGTTTTCTAAAAATTTATTTCCCAACTTGTGCTTCTGTGTAGTGTAGGAATAGAACATGCTGGTCTAACCTGCGTGCTGAGAAAGCTAATTATGATTTATTTTAAAATATGACAAGGTCTGGGGAAAATCATGAACCGCTAACTAGAAATGTAGCTAGAAAAGAACTGCATGAGCCAAGCTAATGTTTTAAGCTCAATTCAGTCTCTTTTAGATTTTTGATGGAAAGGAATAAGGGGCAACTCTTCCTCTTAAACGCTGTATTCTCCAAGTGACAACTTTGTATGCTTGTTTTGCTATATACAGCACTTTAGAAATTGTATATTTCTGATAAAGTTAGAAAAAGAAATTGTGGCTGGTGATATGAGCCATCTGGCTAACTGATTGCAAAAGCTTCATAGTATATTCTTTTTCATGTATTTTGTATGTGTGGTATAATTTGTGGGTTTTTAAAAAATGCCCTGTGGATTTTAAACAAAGCATCAAAAATTTTAATACAATTATTTTAATTTATACATACTTAGCTTTTCTTTAAATTCACATTCTGGTCTTTATTATGTTTTATATGTAGGTAGCCTCTGCCATTAGAATTGCTGTATAACCTCTTGCTTTACTGGTAAAATATCCTGGTTTTGTAGATTTAAGTGGCTCATGGTACAGAGTTTAATATTGTGCAGTATTTCCTTTATATACTGTTTTCCAGTTCGATATTCCAATCCTCTTTGTGTGTTTTGAGTATTAAGGTTTGACAGTCATAGTCTCTGTTCCAGATACCTGTATATTCACCCACTGCATTGCATATATCCCATCATAATCAAATCTGTGAGTTTAGCTGTATATCTGCAATAATGCTTATGCAGTCTCTTCCTCTCGGAAATATCTCAGCGCTGATCCTTGTCCTCTCCCATATTTTTGGCAAAAGGAAAAAGGGTTGTGCTTGTGTATCAGTGGATTGGAACTGTTGTTTAGCGGTCGGTACACTGGTTAAGCATACATGTGATAAATGCATGAAAATAATAATTGCAATCTCATATTCACTTCTACATGCTTAGTAAAATGTTAAGTGCAAATAGCTGAGTGCAGCACTACAATGTAAGTGTATTGAACTACATACAATCTGAATAATACCTATTAATAGTTATTGGTAGCTAAGCTGTTTGTTCTCACTTCCTCCATTGCTCATTTCTACTCATGAGCTCAGAGGGAAGTGAAACTGTTGGTGGTTTTGGAGATAGAAAATACTCCTTGCAATACTCCATGTGATGTTTCCTCCTAATAATTCCATTTACACTTGCCATTGTTTCTAGTTAAATATTAATCACTTTGAGATATGTTTAAATTGATATACATTTATAGTTGTCTACTAGCTACCAGTGAGACATTGAAAATCTCACTAAAGCAGCACTGAATAGGGATGCCATTCCCCTGCTGGAGGTGGGGGATCCCCCACTCCCACCCTCTGCCCCCACCTCTACTAACCTGGCTGGTGGGGGAGGAAAGGTGGGAGATCGCTGCCCCTGGCATGTTCCTGGGTTGACGTGACAACATCACCTCTGGAAGTGACATCGTGCTGCCCCTGAGAGCACTTCTGCCCCAATGGGCTGAATCGGTCTCATTTGGGGCCCAAATCAGCCTACTGATAAGCACACGCATGCTCCTACGCCTGCGCAATGATGTCACTTCCCAGAGGTGAAATTATTGCATAGGTGTGGGTGTGTGCGAGCATTATGCGCTTGAGGAGCACCTGAGAACACCAAGAGGGTAGGGGGACCCTGCATCCCTAGCACCAAAGCTTGTAAAGAACACCAGCATTTATACAACTGTACTTATGGGATAAACTCAACCACAAATTCAGATAATTTCCAATTTATGATTAACGTGTGCTACCAAAGATATAATGGAAGAAGGAGCAGGAGATGGATGCTTTTTATGTTGCCCTTGTAGACAGTGATATATATGTGTGGTATATGTATGTGCTGTGGTGGATATTGCTAGACTACCTAGCACAGACATATACAGAGTAACAAGAAACATACTAGTATAAGATGATGGTTTACACGTTTATGTTCAAGCAGCCAGCTGATTAGGTTAAGAAGGGGCAGGATTTGTGCAAAAGTGGTTTTTACAATGATTTTTGGTAAAGTCGCTACATTTTTCAGTTTTTTTAAAAAAAATAATTTTGTAGCAGTACATAAACTTTTGAAGTAAAATAGAGTAGAACACAATAATGGAAGTTAATTTCTGTTCCCAATTTGAAGCCTTGCATGGTGAACATTTGTGAGGTGACTGCATGTTGACAAGTTATTTGAGTGTCCTGAAATACCATCTGCAAATCTACTCACCATTTTTTTCCATAAGCAGTTTCATACAAACTGGATTTCAACAGGACCGGCATCTAAGTTATTTGTGCACAGCAAATGATTTAATCACAGTTTTAATACTGCCAACAATAGAAGATGGAATAGAGCCTTTATAATGCACTCCTATGGAGTTACTCCAGTCTAAACCCATTGATTTCTATGAACTTAAACTGGAGTAGCTCTGCATAGGACTGCACTGTCAGCATCTTGAGCAGTTCAGATTTTTTTTTATTACATAAAAATACTTGTATAGGATGGAAGAGAAGTTTTAAAGTCAACTGTGTGCAAAAAAGCTTCTTCCAAGCCAAAACAGGCTTTAGTTAAAAGCTCTCCACCTCATTTTCTATATGAAATGTTTGTGTCTTTGAAATGATAAATCATTTAGCTGTTAATCAGAACCACCCTAGATTGTGACTCTGTAGCCTACTTTGCCTTATAATTGTGTTATAATAGTGCACATTGGTTGGGACTAAATCTTCATTCAGAAATCTGTGCCTTTATTCAAACATTTCTAGAGGATAAAGAAAGCATGTTGAAACTAACCCTAAGCCTTGGGAGTCTGGCAGGATGTGGAAGAGGCAAAGCAATCTGATCCACCTTGGCCTTTGGGGATGTCTTGCACATGTATCTGCAAACAGGTTTGTACAGGCTGCAAATACATTGGGCTTTTGGATATGAATGAGTCCCTCCAGGCATGTAGACTTTTTTTTTGGTGGAGCAGCACAACATAGGGGCAGGAGGGTAGATTTTGAAGGTTACATTTGTGTTGGCTGCATTCCTTGTTCATGGAGGAGGAAAGGCAATACCCTCAGGCTGTTTCTGGGTGGTGGTGGATTCAGTTCGAAGACATGTAGCTACTTGGGACCAGTACATTTTTGTGTTGTTTTAGTTTTTTTCTCCCTTGTTATAGAACTCTTATTAATTTCTTGTGATTATTTTTAAGCCTTTGGCACAGACTTGCATCCAGTCTCTGCTCCTCCCAGAAGGTTTTCAGTAGGGAATTGCATAACTTAGTATTTTTCCTCTAAAGAAGAACTAAATGCAGGGGTCAGTTTGTAGCAGTATTTAGCTCTTTTCTGCCAAATCCCTGGGCGTTGTTTTCTAATTCATTACAAATGAAACCGGTACTGCTTTGCAGCACCCTTGATAGGAGCTGCTTTTTGTCAGCACTGGGCAGTAAGCATCTGGGCACATGGGGAGCTTAAGCATGAGTCCCAGAACCAGGGCTGGATAAGGTGCTGGAACAGATTGTGACAACCAGGCAGACTAGAGGCCTGCTCAGTTGCTCAGGAGAGTCTCTGGACAGCAGGAAGGTGGGCAAGGAGCAGCAGGGAAGTCAACCATAACCCACTGTCAGAGTTTAACAGTTGGCAGTACTTGGGCCTGTCTTAGACACATTTCTGGCTACGTTGTTGGGAACCAGAAGGCGATACTGTTCCTTCTATATCCACTCTGTGTCCTTGAATTGGGGCACCAGGGCACAGACCAGGACGTTGCCCATTTGAGTCAATATTTTTTCCCTTTTCTTAGTGACAGCTGAGTAACTGTAAAACAAGAAGGTGTTGTTTCTGTCCCAGGATATCATGACAAAATTTTGGGCTAAAGGCTGGAGAAGGCCCTCCGCTTGAACTAGAAAAGTCTTCTTCCCCACGAAGCAAAAAAACCACAACCTCCTGAGCAAAAGTTCCTCTCTCAGACTGGAGGATGTCTGCAAAACCCTCATGACTGAACAATGATACATGGAACCAGTAGATTTTTTGAAATGAGTTGCTTAAGGTTTTAATGAGTGAAATCTTACATAGGTGACCATGTTCATTCCCATTAGCTTTAATGATTTAACAGAGAAGAAAGCTGCTGGTAGTCCACAGTTCCCCTTGCCTCTGCGATGTAGTGAGTTGATTGTAAGTGACATGAGCTTCTCAAAAGATTGGGGTGTGTGTGTTGATTAATGGTAATAATGAGTGGTCTTGGGGCAGGCACTAGCTCTCAAACTATGCTGCCTCATGAAGTTATTATTGTGAGGATAAAAGACATGGGGCAGATATGATAATGCCTATTGAGCTGCTTGAAGGAAGGCCAGGATAGAAATGGGCTCTCAGTTGTGGAGTTCTGCTCTAATTATATTTTTTTCTTGTTGTTCCAGCTTCAGTATTGATGACTGAAGTGGGCTAGTAATCCCTTAAATAAATAAATGTAACTGTGATTAAATATTTCCCTACTGCTCTACTCATACTAAGGTGGATAGATTCAAATGTTATTCCAGTGGTATGTGTGTACTGAGATCCCAGTATGAGTAGGTGCCTAACTGCATGCTTTGGTGCTTGTGTGAAGTGAAAAATGTTGGGTTCGAGCAATTTTTAAATACACCTGGACAACCTGCATTGTCTGGAGTTTCTCTGATGTGGCTGAGTTTTAGCCAAACCATGTGGACAATACAATCACGCAACACCTTGCCTTTATAGTATCTGAATCAGATCATATTTGTGTCTGTTTGGCATATTCTCACTACCTTATTTTTGGGAATTCAACACTAAACTGAGTGGGATGTATGGCTAAAGAAACATAAGCCATGTGTCTTTATTGGGGGAGGGTTTCAGTGAAGTTTTGAATGTTGCTGTTTAGATAGTATGGCCAGTGCTGTTCTTGCAACTTAAGCCTTGTCTAATGTCCTGGCAGGACTTGGAAGTATGTGTTTCCAATACCTTTTGAAACCATCATGTGGAACACCTTAATAGGGCTGCTACTATTGGCCTAGGTAATACATTTCTGCAAATCTGTAAGATTTCAAATAATACAGTGACTGGATACAAGAGCTTGGCAAGTATGTTAATGTGGGCATGAACAGGGTGGGGCAAGAGATGGCTATTATGATACAAGTTTATTCATGTGTTATTTATATGCAATGGGATCTAATTGCATCAATGCTGATATCAGATGGTAATCCAATGTCAAAAAAAGCCCGAGTTGTCTTAAAAGAAAACAGTTCCAGTGTGCCATGGAAATTATGGGAATGCTGATGGCAGTTTCAAGACTGCTAGCTTACTGTCATCAAAAAATTATTTGGATATTGTGTGTAAATATAAATGGGCATCTGAAGAAAAGAAGTGGGCTGATGTGAATGACTTTGGAGTAACATTATTTCATAAGTCTATAAAGCCTTTTCCATTTTGCTTTGGATTTGTTAGTTTAGGTAGAAGCAGCAGTGAGAAACATCAGTAAGACAAGTTATTCTGGTATATCACTGGTATTTATAGAACTAATTGCGAGCTGTTAGTTCTACCAGATATTCACCCTTTAAAGATCCCAGCTCCAGTAGCGAAGGTGTGGGATGAGTCTAATGTGGTAGCATTACTTCCATAATGATAGCAGATGGAAGGGATCTTTTTCCTTCTGTAAAACTGCGATGTTGAATCTTGGTTGCATTAATATCATCTTGGACCTTGCGTGTGTCTTTTGAAATACTCATAGATGTGAATTTACAAAGGCCACTAATTCTTTTGAAAGTTGATAATAACACAGTAACTTACGATAAGCCTGAGTGAGGTAATGGGCAACCATTCAAGCATGTGTGGCAAGCTGTTATTAATACTCATAGATCAGATTTTACCTGGAGAGAGCCTGGAGCTGAAGGAAGTTGCTAATCCAATGTCTAGTCCAAGTTATGTGTTGTCAGTAACCACTGCCTGCTTTTTGCAGCAGGTGTTGATCTGGATACAGCTGCTGTCCCTGTACTTAGATGAACACTGGCCATTGTTACAATTCAGCATATGGTGCGACACTCTTATCACTGTTGTATCTTGCTTCTCCCATTTTTCCATTGTGTTTACCATCTATGATGAATTGGCAAATGGCTTCATGGTGTTCCTAGCTGGGCTTTAAGCCTTTACCAGAGGCTAGACTTAGGGCACCAATTATCAGCAGTGCTTATAGCTTCATGCTAAGTGCATTGACATTTTTGGACAAGGGAAGCAAGTTGCTTAGGTTTTTGAAATGCTTAGTTCATTTTGCCAGATAGAAAAGAAATTACAGCCCTGGAGATTAATAAAAATATGCCCCCTTCCACTGCAACATGCTGAGTTAAGGCTCAGCCTTATGAAATGGATTGCTGCTTTCACCTCCTCATTTCTAGCTGTGTTGCTGGAGAACACTAAAAACTGTACAAAAATGCACTAATAAAGGGGGAGAGCCATTTCGGAGCCCTCTGTAGTGTTTTGTGTGCGCTCTCCCATCTCTCAATAGGAAGCCTTTAATAAGCATTTTCCTAAATTATGCAGCATGTGAAATGGGAACTTTTACCCTGTTCTCATAACAAACAGCCACTTCATATGAGGAGGGGGGGGGGTTGGTGCATTCCAAAGCCTTTGTACCTTTGCTGGTTACTGATTGATGCTTCTGTACTATGTTCCCTTTAATTTTGCAATAAACCAACAAGAAGGCTGAGACCACAAGTTTACAGAGAATCGCTTATTTACTTAACCAGATTTACAAGGATGACAGAGTCAGATTTAGTAGTTTCAGTGTGGTCCTAGGGAGGGTAGAAGATATATTTGAGAAAATGTACTGTAAAAATAGCTTACTTATTTTTCCAATTGGAGGCAATTGTAATTCAATTTCTAGGACACTTCTCTCCTAATATCTTCAAGGGGTACATATATTTACAAATTGTGTGTGCTAAAGCCAATTCAATTTATATTACTGACTGAAGTTAAGTACCTTAAGTTCTCCTTCATTTGCACAGGGAGTCTGTTCCACAAAGTGAGACCTCTGATAGGGAAGGCATGTGATCTTATTGAGACCAGACAGGCTACCTTAAATTTGGAAGCAGCCAGTAGGTGTCAGCCTGAGGAAGGTGATTGGCAGAAGGGGATATATTAAGAGGATATATAGGAAGTGCACGCATGCGTGTGTGCGCACACACACACCTTTTGGGTACAGTGATCCACAAGTCCATATTTACTTGGTTTGGTGACCCCTCCAGGGCCAATCCAAACTTTTTTTTTGGCAATCTAGGCAAACTATGAGCTTAGCACCCATCTAATACAGCATACCATTTTCTACAGCAGCTAACCAGATGTTTTTGAAAAACCAATAAAAATTGCAGAAAGGGCACAACTGCCCTCATCATGAACCCCAAGCAAGCAGCATTCCAAAGTACATAGTGTCAAGAAACTTGCCTGCTCCTAGCCAATTTTTTAGCCAAACTCATGCTAAGGCAAACCTGCTTGGTTACATCTCAAAGGAGAATTCTGGGGAACTTGAGAAATGCAGTAGAAATCAGTTCCCAGAGATATAAGCCCAGACATGTTTTGCAGAACTCAGGTGCTAGTGAGATCATGAGAGTATCAAGGCTGAGGGCCGGAGAGAGAGGTTTGTCCACTTTATTCCATCTCATTAAAGAGTAAGTGCTAGTTATTCTGATTAGGAGCATGATTCAGTTGCAGAGAGCCATGCTCATGTGTCTTAGCAACACCCAGATTTTTTTCTTAGAGTCGCCCCATGTTGCAGACCAGTATGGGGTAAAAATGGAGTTTCTAAATTAGTCCATTGCTCTTGGCCAGCAGTCTGATATGGTTGCTGGCCCTTGGCCATTTCATTTTGAGACTAGGATAGAAGATTAGCCTCTTGTGTTCTGTTCAGAAGACATTTCAACAAACATGTAATGAATATATATGTGCAAATTTGCAACAATTTAAAAACCAGCAGAAATCTGATACAGAGCAATAGTATTAAGTCTGTAGTCCCTCCTTATCCCTTTACTGATGCATTCCCTCTCCTTTTACTGATGGGTCTCTTGAGACTACTTCCTTATAGCACAACCCTCTTATCTGAGTAAAAAGCCCTCTTGAATAATTTAGTTTTGTTCCTGTTATGGGGGAAAAGCCCAAGCTGACACTAGCTTCAGAAACACATGGAAAAATGCTGCCATGACCAAGGCAACACTTCCAAATGTTCCTCCACATTAAACAGCCCAACAGAACCAAACTGACACCCTCCAAAACCCCAGTGCCCCCTGACCAGGCTGATCAGCCGCTCTCCATTGTCCCCAGTGATGAGAACTTTTAAAAGTTCTTTCCCAGGGACACATAGAGGGCAAGGATGCCACAGCCAAGGCACGCTCCCAAAAGCAAGCTTATTCCTGTGGAAGCCCAGCAGAACTAAACTGATGCCCCTGTCCCCAAACCCCAGTGCCTTCTGACCAGGCTAACCAACCGCTCTTCATTGTTCCCTATGAAGACCAACATCACACCAGTGAATCACCCAAACCAAACTGAAGCAAGGGATGATTTTGCAACTAGAGGCAAACTGAAGCAAGGGAATGGAATCCCTCTAGAACTAAAATGAGGCAAGGGGACCAAGTTCACATCAGAGAATTCATCCATTCCACTCAAACCAAACAGAAGCAAGGGGCACCCTCGCAACTTAGCCCAACAGAACCAGCATCATTCACAGCAGCCAGGCGCTGGGTTCAGTCAGTGGGGGAACACCACATAACAGAACCAAGCAGTATTCAGCCACAAGCACAAGGCAATGGCAAACAAGTACAGTTGCATTAGTTGGATCTCTTCCACGTGGTCTCAGGCTGAAAGTGACATTGAGGTACTTGGAAAACCCAAGTAATCCTCTCTCTACAGCAGCCTTCATCATTGGCCCCCTCCCACTCCTGTAATGAAGCAAGTTAAGTTAACATTAGAACAACAAATTACATACATTATATTAAACAACAGCATTCTGTAGTTTCATTTGGGTGTTTCTGTGGGTTTCCATCTGTGACACATGGTGTGTCATTCTCTGCATTCCCTAACATCTATCACTGACTCGTCCCATTCCAGTGGCAAGAGAACAACATTTCTGGGGCCACTTTTTTCAATTATCTTCAGAAATTTGTACTAATGTGGGCAGTGTGTGTGGAGGAGGGGGCAAATTGCAGTTCACATTTGTTGTGCCAACTGTCCTTCTACTGTTGGTTTTCTACCTAACTTTTAAGTCTTGGGAAGAGCATTTCCCCCCACTTAATAGACTCCTAGAGGATGCAGGCCACAAGACGAGCTCACCTTATTCATTCTGGAAATCTAAAGTTGGGAAATTGAAGAGTGACATGTTAATATTTAGGATGACCAACTGCTCAACTCTCCAGAGGATAAATCAGGAGTACAGAGAATATAGCTCTGTCCATGTAGTAAATTTACTCTTAAAGTGACTAAGTGCTAATACAAAGTGCTCTAAAGAATTATAAATACAATCTCATAGAAAAATATACAATTACCAATTCATAAATACACACGTTCATATACAAATACAATTCCAAGAAACGTAACATACAAGGATCAACCCAACTGAAAATGTCTTCTCCAGTGAAACATCCATAATATTCCCTATAGCCAAGTTGGGAGAAAAGGCTCCGCATAAAACATATTCACCTGTCAATTTCAAATAATATCTGTCCACAGGGAAAGCCACGTGGAATGACCAAAGGGGGGGGGGAATCCAAGCCCATCCGTGCTCTGCCTGATCCAGGGCCAGCTTGCTTCTCTCAGTTTTCGTTGGACAACTTCCTCAGGGGCAAGGAACCAAACTTCATTCAATTAATGACAATACAATTAATTCCAACACAATACTAGGGAGCGGCATCATGTGATCTTTGAAAGATAGTTCCTGACTATTGTCTCTGCTGAATCCTGGTTCATATGCCTCACATCCCGAGATGGTCCAAGAGTATGCTGGAGTATCTCCATCTCCATGGAGTGCTAGCCATAGGGAGGAGCCTGCTGAGAAGAGGCAAGGTTCACTGGAACCCTGACCAAGGTAATCTTTCACCATGAGGTGAAGTTTGTGGGCAACACAATAAATGTGCAGTGTAAATGTGAGGCCCACTCACCCTGTCACTGCCTTCATGTTTGCACCACCATCACTCACCAAGTATCCCATGGTGGCACTGCCCTCATCTACCCAGTCCAGTAACTCCCTCTTAATGGTGATAGTGATGTTCTCTGCCGTGTGCGCCACATCGAGAATCTTGGCGCAGAACAAAGCCTTGCAGTAGCCAGCCCAGTGGTCTCTCATTTGACCCTGCCTGGCATTGGATGACTCCCCTACTGGCTTACTGGCAGCCATGTAGTGCTATGTAGCCATGTAGTGCTGGCAACCATGTAGACCCTAAAAGAAGCACCACCTGGTGGTGCATCATCCTGTGGATCATGAGACTGGCTGTCAAAGGTGATTTGCATCTTTCCCTCAACTGACCCGGTCCCTACAGTGCTGGCACTGTGCATACTGGTGGTCTTCCATCTTCTGGAAATGGTCCCAGATGTTGGAGGACCAGGGGGGCCATGCCCTTGCAGCTGCAGGCACTCCAGGAGCCACATCATGTCTAAGCTAGGCAGAAGAAGGTGGCTGAGGGCAATGGGGTAGAGATGTGGGTGTCAGTACTTCCACAATCTCTCTTCCTCCACCATCCTCTCCTCCTGCCTTGTCCTGAAAAGCCTGCTGTTGGCCTCAGAGGAAACTAGGGAAGGCTCACTGATGATGAGACCCTCTTCCAGTTCCTCCAACATTCTCTGGGTTCCTGGGGTGAGCACGAGGGATGGAAAACTCACGTCCCCCAAGCTTGCCACAAAAGACTCTTCATGTTGCTCCTCCTCTCGCAGCTGGGAGGAGGGGGAGTCTTAGTAGCAGGCCCCTGCAGAGTTCCATCTCCTGCCTCAGGTTCCTATGGTGGAGGTGGTGCTCCTGCAGCTGCTTCAGGAAAGAGGGCCTGCGAACCCCCTTGCTGTCACCAGAAGCCAGGCTGGTAAACAGCAGCTGCAGTGGAGTGGGCATCCTCCGTGCATGTGGGGGGAGAGCCACAGCCCTCCCCTGCCCCTCCACATCTCTAGACTTATCCCTCACATTTCCTCCAGGGCCCTTCTCTAGTCTCCTGTCACTCATTTTTCTCCCCTTGTAAGTAGTTACTAACCTTATTAAACAATTAAATTACTAGCCTACCCAAAGCACCTTGCTGAAAGTGAGAGTTTCTTTTAACTCTTGCCTATCTACTCTGGAAGCTTGATTTGTGGGTCTAAATCTGGAGAAGGATGCACAAATCTTTTTTTTTTTTAGATATGTGGCACTACACTACCAAGCAGCTTAATTCCTCTTCAGAAATCAAGCTACCCCTGAACACCAATCTACAGGTAAGCCTATGACAGAAAACCTACTTCTAATGTTCCTGGCTTGGCTTCAAAGGAGCCAGAAGTGGGCAGGGAAAACCTAGTTAAATGTCAATAATAGGCGGTCTATTTATCTATAGAATTTGAGTAGAACTTGAACTTTTCTGAATGCCTAAACAAGCTTATTAAAAGGGGGAAAACCTTTAGCTACCAATTAAGTTTTGCTTCACAAGACCTACAACTAGCCTACCTTAAAAAAACGTTTTAAAAGTTCACAACCCTCTCAGAATACCCAAAGTACACCCAAACACCACTAGGTATTTTAAGCTAATAACAAGCACCCCAGCAAACACCGCCCCACCCCCCGCAGAAGAAGACCAACCAACCAAGGACAATTAAACACCAAAGCCAAACCAAATTTCTGTGGCAACAGTAAATATATTGCAGCAAAAACACCAAGGAAAAAACAGTATAAAGAAACAGCACCCCAAGCTCCAACAACAGGGGAAAACAGCCCCCCAAAGAACAACCAGCAAAAACAGACGAATTTAATAAAAATAACAGGAACTGTGAAACACCAAACAACAAATCACTCACAACAGGATTAAAAAACCCTCCCCCCCAGAAGAATAAGCAGCAAAATGAATTGTAAATATAACCGTCTTCAAACCAACCCCTCCCCCCCACAAAAGCCCAACCAAAACACCCACCCTCCAGCAAAAAAGCAGTTTTTAAAATGCAAAGTAAAAAAAACCCTTTCCCCTCCCCCCTCCAACCCTATCCCTTCCAGACACCAGGCCAACCCCTTCCCCCCAAAGACAGAAAAAAACCAGTGAGCCTACAACTGTCAAACCAGGCAGCGGAAGTCCTCCAATTGCAGGTGTCCAGGTGTAGCAGCAGCAGGTCTCAGCAGGCAACTGCTGAAATCCACTAGGCAGTAGGATTCAGTCGCATCAAGTCCAAAGCAGGCCAGGCCCAGGCCAGACCACAAATAGTCTACAGTCAGCAGTAGGCAGGGTTTCAGATCTCTCCAGGCAGCCTGAACACACACAGCACTCAAAATGGAGGCTGCTCTGAGGCAAGCCTGCCTATTTAATTCCTTGCAGGGCAGTTTTAAAAAGGTACTCTCCTTCTAGAGAATTCTATTGGCCAGAGAAGGAGAGCTCCTTCAAGGATTGGCCACTCACTACCCCCTTCCTTTCTTCTTCCCCCTCCTTTCTGCCTCTGCCTCACTCTCCCTTCTCTTCTCCCCACTCCCCTCTGTGAAAAAGGCAGTAAACAGTGTTTCTTTGCTGTTCCTTAGGAAAGGATCAGCCATGCCATGATTACTGAAGTTTACTGAATTAACCTGAATTAATTTGGTAAACTTAAGTTTGGGAATACCAAACCTGATTCGGTATTCCCTTTTGAGTTTGGTAATACCAAATTTTACAGAACAAAAGGGAGCAAAAGGGCTCAAGGAAGTACACCAAAAAAGACACCAGGATATGAACCGTGAGAATTATATTATCAATAAATAGACAAGTGCTGCATATATCATAACATGTGATTCCGAAATCAGGTAAAATATGATATTTTTAAAGGAATACCAAACCTGAATTGCACACCCCTACTCAAGTTGCTTCCAACTTATGGTGACCCTATGAATCAACAACTACCAAAATTTCCTATCATTAACAGTCAGCTCTTGTAAATTGGAGGCAGTGGCTTTCTTTATTGAGTCAACCCATCTGATTTTGGGTCTTCCTCTTTTCCTACTGCCTACTAACTTTCCCAGAGTTATTGTCTTTTCCAAAAGATAATATTAATGGGGATGTGTATAGTTTCCTGTTTGCTGCTGTGTCTGCTAATACATCACAGTGGCAGCAGGGCTTCTACATGACAAGTTTTTCCAGTACTATTTCTGCCCCAGGCCCCCGACAACAGCTACCCCACCTCCTGTACCACTAGGGCTTTTAACTTTTTTTCAAAATTGGCAATTGAATATTGTTACATTGGCATAATATATCAATATGCACATCAAGTTCTCTGAAGTTGCAATTTTCTTTTTTTTTTAAGTCTCTAGACCTTTTGGGGGCAGAGATATGCCTTTCCTCTAATATCTCCACAAAAAAAGTGCTAAAGGCTTCTTTAAAAAAGCAAGCAAGCAAGCTGGGAATTCAGAAAAATTGGTGTGCAGGTTGTTACAATGATATTCAACTGCCAATTAAAAGATACAACATGGTGACAGGAAAGGAAATGGCCACGAGCAAGGACAGGAGCAGGGGAAATGGCTGCCATGTGGCTAGGACCAGGAAAATCTGAACTTTCCCACCTACACAGCAGCCATCCAGGCTTTGCTCCAATCTTTCCCAGATTTGTGCTTCTGGCTGGGATACCATGCCTGAACTGCCCCCTGAGGCAGGTCAGGCTTGACCTTGCCCACCTTACCTTGGCACTTTGTGAAACAGGTAGAAATTGTTTCTGGGCCTTTTTCTGAGAGCTCCTGCTATCTCTCTCCTCCATACAACCTAGTTCCCATGTCCCTAAGCCAAAGCTGAGTGTTTGCGGGTTCTTGAATGATCAGAGGCGAACAGAGCAGAATCTTGTCCAACTGAAAGGAGAAGCTTCTGCCTCATCCACAAGGACTGCTTCCAGGGATGGCTGCTGTGGCGTCAACCCTCTTCATCAGCTGGTGAGACCATCCGGCATGTAGTGCAATTCTGTTTGAGCTTACCTGTGTTACATTTTAGAGTGATTTTCTGTACTTGTGTGTGTGTGTGTGTGTGTGTGTGTGTGTGTGTGTGAGAGAGAGAGAGAGAGAGAGAGAGAGAGAGAGAGAGAGAGAGAGAGAGAGAGAGTAGGAACTCTGAGACAAACAGGTATCGAATGCATACACACTTTGTGATTTTTTGTCTCTCTGTACTTGTGATTATATATGTTTTCTTTGTGTTGGGAAGTTGATAGAATTGGCCCTTTTCAGTGGAATGGACTATGTACGTGGCTCATAAAAATGCTATAAACAACACAGAAGATGGCACAATACAAAGTTTGTACTGGAACAAATTTTGGATGACTGCACTCTCACAGATTCTTTTGTCACCTGTAAATAATGTAGCCAGTGAATATATCTGCCAATAAAAACTTCCTTTCATGCCATAATATGGAGATGTGTGCACACACATGTATCTTAATCTGAAATGTATCCTGTTCCTTACTTTTACTTTTGTTCTGTTGAGTCTTTCCGCACATTTCTTTTTGCATAGATGCTTTACAATTGTGATTCTGTGATTAGCCTAACAATGCCAGTAGAATTCATTCTAATCTTGTACCATCTAGTTCTATTTGTGAGGATTGTTGTTGTGTTGTGTTTATTATATTTCTTTGAAGTCTGGATACTGGATTTTTTCATTTGTGTCAGGGCCCCTGGAAGTCCTCCAAGCTGTGTATGTGATTATGCACAAGTGTCTTCCAAGTGTGGACAGTAGCAGACTGGTGGGTGTACTGTGAATGTTTCTGTTGCCTTCTAGACAGCTGATATGATTCAGCTCCTTAACTGGCTTCTGAGACTCACAACGGAGCATGGATGTAGTGGAATGCAAGCCTGAGCCACATACTCAGTTTCTCCTTCCCTTTGTTTAGTGGTCTGTATTTTTATCAACTACTGAGCAAGCTTTGCTTGTATGGAACTGGGCATCCTTGCATAAATGTCTTGCTTAGAGAGATGGTCTAGATACTTTCATTCCCATACTACTGCATGGGCATGAGTTCCCTGCACATACACAGAAGCATTCAAGGCCTTTTTCTACCATAGGGTTACCAACATCGAAGTGGTGCCTGGGGTTTTCCTGGAATCACAACATCTCCAGACTATAGTTATCCTAGAGGAAATGGTAGCTCTGGTAGATGAACTCTATGGTATATCTAGAAGTCTAGGAGAAACGGAAGTCTTAGAGTGACATTCTGTTCCCACTGAACACCTACCCCTCCGCAGACATGGCCTCTCAGTCTCTCGGAATTTCCTAAACTGGAGTTGACAATCCTGCAGCAAGTGATGTGGATTAGGTTCTCCTTGCCTGCCCCCACTCTTCCCATCTATGGAGAAGAGCCCTTCTATGTCAAGCAAGTACAGCATCTATTCCCTGTTCATTGTGTTCAAAGGCTCTGCAAATGCAGGGCAAAGCCCGTCTCCCTCCAGAAGCCTGAAGAAGTCCATAATGGATTTCTAGAAGTCATCTTGAAAATACATGACAGGTATTTGGCAAATACATGACAGGTACTTTGGCAATAACTTTTCAGAAAAGAGGTATTGTGTTCTGGTGCTTGGAGCCATAAATTGACATCATCCTCTCAGCCTGTGTCCAGTATACTGTCATGCAGATATCTGATAGTGTTAGGGTTTCAGAATCCTGGCTTAAAAATCAAGTTTAACTCCCAATACAAGTTCCACATAATCTGATTTTTGCCTATTTTTCTTTTGTAGGTCAAACTACTTGTTACTTAGGTATTATATGCCTGTATTATCATATTATTATGAATTGCATTATGTGTAATTATGTCTTGACTTCAGTACCTAGCTTTTCATGTAGGACAGGTTGGAGTTCCATATTTTCCCACAAGGTAATCCAAATATAAGAGCCCCGTGGCGCAGAGTGGTAAGCTGCAGTACTACAGCCTAAGCTCTGCTCATGACCTGAGTTCGATCCTGGCGGAAGCTGTGTTCAAATAACCAGCTCAAGGTTGACTCAGTCTTCCATACTTTCAAGGTCGGTAAAATGAGTACCCAGTTTCCTGGGGGTAAAGTGTAGATGACTGGGGAAGGCAATGGCAAACCACCCTGTAACAAAAAGTTTGCCAAGAAAACATCGTGATGTGACATCCCCCCATGGGTCAGTAATGACTTGGGGCTTGCACAGGGGACTACTTTTACCTTTTTATCCAAATATCCAATAGGGTTAGTGACAGTAGAAGTTCAGTTTAATAATAGAGATAAAATGAATTCAAGAGTTGTCAAAGTAAATCAGTCATTAGGAATTCTTCAAGTTGTTGAATAGCTTATCTGTAATTTCCCATGACATGGGCGAAACTCGGACTGGAAGGGATCCAGGGCCGAGGGAACTCTGTCGCTGTCTCTTCACTGCCCACTCAGTCACCTTGCCCAGAAATGGAAGGTTCGAAACTGCACAGTAACTGACTGGGTTGGCAGGATCCAATGATGGTTTCTTTAAGAGAGGTCTCACCACTGCCTCCTTCAATGCCCCAGAAAAAAACCCTGAGTTCAAGGACAAGTTGATAATGGCCTCCAAGGAATCCTGTAGTCCATCGCTACTGGCTTTCACCAGCCATGACGGACACGGGTCCAGGAGGCAAGTGATGGGTCTCGCTATCTGCAGAATCCTGTCCACCTCATCCCCTGAGCGTGGGCTAAAATGATCAAATATCCGTCCAGAAGACAGCCAAGGGGCCTCTAGTTCACATACTGTATCAACTGTGGCTGGTAAGTCGTGGCGAAGAGACAAGATTTTGTCAGCAAAGAAGCTCGTAAAAACCTCACAGCTATTGTCCGAATTTAAGTTTTGACAGTCACCCTCCAATAGGGAGACCAATGAATGTACCACATTAAACAATTTTGCTGGGTGTGAGCTAGCTGACACAATGGAAGCTGCGTAAAATTCCTTTTTCACCATTTTCACTGCCACCTCATAATATTTCATAAACAACCTATAGGATGTTCTTGCCTCTTCGGCCTGTGATCACCGCCACACGGCCACAAGCTCCCATTTTTTCTGCCGTAGCTCCTCCATATACCAAAGAGCTTAGTAATTATGGGGGCGAAGAGGGCGACAGGGTGCAATATCAGAGAGCCAGCCTTGCCAGTCCTCCACCAGGTCATCCAGCGAACTGCCGTGGAGCATCAGTTCCTGTAGAGCATTCTGGAAACCAACTGGATCCATAAGTCTCTGCGGGAGAGCGTAAACTAGCTCACTGCCCTTGCAGGGGGGTGGCAGCACACCCAAGTGAGCCTTCAAGACTGAGTGCTCTAACCATGGTACGGACTCTTGTATCCAGAATCACATCCAACCCCACCCCGAAGACCTAATCTAGCGTGTGGCCTGCTTTATGTGTAGGGCCGATACAAATTGGGAAAGTTCTAGCGCTGCCATGGCTGACACCAGGTCCGCAGCCTGGACAGAGGTGGCGTCATCAGCATAGATGTTGAAGTCCCCCAACACAATCAGCCTGGGCCAATGGTCGTTGTCGCAAGTTCTGTCACAATTAATGTTACCCCAGTTTGAACCTCTGGCGACATGCTCTTTGCAATCGCTGTTATGGAAGGTCTGCTTTTTGGTAGCTATAACATCTGCCCGAAGGGTGAGTATCTGCCTTAAGGGCCAACCCACCCTTTCTGAGATTCCATCCAAACAGAGTAGTTAATTCAATTCAATTTATTATGGTTATAGGACCAGCAATTACAAATTAACCACTGAAGGCTGAAGTTTAAAAAACATTTTAAAACAGAACAGTTACAAGTTATAAAATCAAACTATACATCTGAAATCTTTAAAAGGGCACATTAATTCAAAATTCCATCAATCAAGGATTTTCGTTTCCAAATTGCTAATGAACAGAATTCAGCTATGAGACAGATTTCTGAGTGTCTTCTAAGAGATATTCCTACAGAGTTTCGGTCTTAAAATTCATAAAATATTACAAAAGCTTAAACCTAGTGAGAAGTGGAATAATCAATTGAGCTCTCTTTCTTCTTGGTAAAACTCACAATGCAGCAGCATATGTACAACTGACTTAACCACATTTTCAGAGCAGGGACAACACTGCTGTAATGGTAAACAATGGAACCTACCATGTAAAACTGCAGAGGGAAATGTGTCAAAACGCGCTCTCAAAAAGCCCTATCTGTAGTGTATTAAGTTTTTGCCTAAGGTGGTGTCCGCATTCCATATGGCACAGGAGATTAGTCTGCCAACTTTTTTTCCCAATCTGCAATCAAGGGCAGAACGGGCTCCACATTCTTTAGATCTGAAGAGAGCCCTGTCCTTTTACCCAGACAGGATAAGGGCCTTTAGAGATGAACAGTAGGGGGAAGAGAGCATCTGCTCAGACAGCCTCTAGATGGATTGTGTCTACTATTCAGGCATCGTATCAACAGGCCAGGGTTCCTTGCCCCTTACAAGTAAGGGTACATTCAATCAGGTCCCAGGCCTCATCATCTGCCTTGTTAAAGGGAGTCCCGGTTGCACATATATGCAAAGCAGCTACTGGGTCTTCCTCTGATACTTTTATTAAGCACTACGCAGTAGATGTTAATACGTCTCAGGATGTGGTAGTTGCTAAAGCACTGTTACACTCCTTGTTCATGTAAAAAAAAACCACAGAAAAAAGCGTAAGTGGGGAAGGATGACACAGTACGCATTGTACAATTAGAATGATGTTTTATTTTTTCAACATTGCGGCCGTTACTAGACATGGGCACTAACAGCAATATGAACCAAAAAAAGCCACGATCATTGGGTTCAGCTGTTTGCGAACAAGCCGTTCATGAGGCCCCATTCTGAATGAACAAGTGGTCGTTGCAAAGCCTTGTTCATGCGTTTGTCAGCTGTTTGTCAAGCCAGACAGTCTGGCGCCTTTAAATCAGTTCCCCTGGCAATGGAGGGAGGGAGGGACTGAACTCTTTATCAACTCCTTCTGGCTTTCCTTCTGGCTTTAACCCTTCAGCTTCTAGCAGACAGTCCAGTTTTTGCCACTCTGAAGAGAAAATGACAGCAAAGGGGGTGGCGCCAGCTCTCCTGGTGCGAGAGGGACGGAGAGAAGTCTCTGCCAGCTCTACCTGCTACCAGAGGGACAAGGGGAGTCCCCTCATCCCTCTGACACTGGGGAGAACTAAGCCCCGCAGCACCAACTCTGCCCGCTGTCAGAGGGACGAAGAAAGTCCCCTCATCCCTCTGACAGCGGGCAGAACAAAGCCCCCCGGCAGCGGCTTGAGGGGAGTCCCCTTGTCCCTCTGACAGCAGGCAGAACAGTGGCGGCTCTGCCCGCTGTCAGAGGGATGAGGGGAGGGGAGTCCTCTCGTCCCTCTGACAGTGGACAGAATGAAGCCCCGCAGTGGCGGCTCTGCCCACTGTCAGAGGGACGAGGGGAGGGGAGTCCCCTCATCCCTCTGACAGTGGGCAGAACGAAGCTACATGGTGATGGCTCTGCCCACTGTCAGAGGGACGAGGGGAGTCCTCTTGTCCCTCTGACAGCGGGCAGAATGAAGCCCCGTGGCAGCTGCTCTGCCCACTGTCAGAGGGACGAGGAAAGTACCCTTGACCCTCTGACAGCGGGCAGAACAAAGCCCCGCAGCGGCGGCTCTGCCCGCTGTCAGAGGGATGAGGGGAGGGGAGTCCTCTTGTCCCTCTGACAGTGGACAGAATGAAGCCCTGCAGCGGTGGCTCTGCCCACTGTCAGAGGGACAAGGGGAGGAGAGTCTTCTTGTCCCTCTGAGAGCGGGCAGAATGAAGCCCTGTGGCGGCTCGAGGGGAGTCCCCTCATCCCTCTGACAGCAGGCAGAACGAAGCCCCATGGTGGCATCTCTGCCCGCTGTTAGAGGGATGAGGGGAGGGGAGTCCTTTCGTCCCTCTGACAGTGGGCAGAACGAAGCCCCGCAGTGGCGGTTCTGCTCTCTGTCAGAGGGACGAGGGGAGGGGAGTCCCCTCATCTCTCGGACAGTGGGCAGAACAAAGCTCTGCGGTGGCGGCTCAAGGGGAGTCCCCTCGTCCCTCTGACAGCGGGCAGAATGAAGCCCCATGGCGCCAGCTCTGCCCGCTCTCAGAGGAACAAGGGGAATCCCCTCATCCCTCTGACAGTGGGCAGAACGAAGCCCCGCGCGCCAGCTCTGCCCGCTGTCAGAGGGACGAGGGGAGGGGAGTCCCCTCGTCCCTCTGACAGCGGGCAGAATGAAGCCCCGCGGCGGCATCTCTGCCTGCTGTCAGAGGGATGAGGGGGGGAGTCCCCTCGTCCCTCTGACAGTGGGCAGAACGAAGCCCCATGGCGCCGGCTCTGCCCACTGTCAGAGGGACGAGGGGAGTCCTCACATCCCTCTGACAAGGGCCATGAACACCGAACATGTTCATTAAGGGGACATGTTCGCTTCTGTTCATTGTTCGTTGTTCGTGGATGGCAACAAACAAGGAACAGGGTGTTTGGATTTTTTTCCCCATTCGTGCCCATGTCTAGTCATTACATGTCAGGTTATTGTGCTCTTCAATCAACATGATTGTATGCTTTATACATATGCCAGTTTATATAGTCTTTCATAGTATCTCGTTACTGTATATATTTACCAATAAAATTTTGTTGGAGAGTTTCACCCCACCTCCTGGTGTGTGTGTGTGTGGTGTAGCTTGGTAATCTCCCAATGTGGGGATGCACAGAAGAACAAAAATGAATACAGAGTTGTACATAACTGTAACTGTTGTTTATTGAGTTCTTCTGTATAGACACACATCCCTCCCTCCTGCCCCACTTTGAACTCTCTGGTGGTATCTGGTTATAGTTCATGGCAGCTCAAGAGAACTGAGGGAGGGGGGGCCGCTCCCCCGAGGATCACGGGAACGTTTAGGTGGGAAAAGCGGTTGCCCGGCGTGATCTAGGAGGAGCAGCCCCTAATGGAGCTCTATAGAAGCTAGAAAGGTTTCTCTGTTGGCAGGCCTGCGCATGTGCAGCTCCCCAATGTGTGTCTGCACAGAAGAACTCAATGAACAACAGTTACAGGTATGTACAACTCTGTATATTTTACCTCTAGTCCTCTTCAAAACATGCACTTGTATTGATGAACTTCCAAATTGTACATCTCCCTCTAGGTACTAAACTTTAGCTATTCTAGGGTGTGCAAGTTTAGGAAGCTCTTTGAGTATACCTATTTTACTTTCCTCTCTTTTGGTAGTCCTCGGGGTGGGGCACATCCCATCTTTGAGAAAATGTTGAGCTGAAGCTATTTGTATGGATGCTCTCAACAGGCCATGTCAATTGGCTGCATCTCTGTAGTGCTTGATAATAAACATATTCATAAATTCTCCTCTAATCTTTCTTTTTCTGGAACTGAAAAAAAATGCTTTCAAAGTTTGCTAGTTTAAGTAGTATTCATATTTCCTCTTTTTACCACCAACAAAGACCCTTTCTCACACAAGAGAGATATGAAGTGTAATGTGAAGCCCCTGAATAATTTGAAAGGACTGTATTTGCTTTGCTTTCTGAAGCATCCTATTAAACTGCTACTATAGTTGATCCAGATTTTCCAGGAAGGAGTTGAAATTGTTGAAAATTAGTGTGGGTGTTGAAGGGTGCCTGTCTATCTATACATTCCAGGTCTTGTCTGGGCTACTACTGTGTCTGTCTGGTAACTCTAATACACTTACCTTCTCCGTGTTTGTTTGCAGGTTATCTTGACGAATCAGATTACCACGTGGCTGAGCAATGGCCTGGCTATACAGGCAGACCCACTGTCTCCAGCTGATGACTTTTCCCTGTCTGAAGGTAAGCAACCCTTTTTATTACAGTTGAAACTTGACTCTAGGACAAATCTCCTCTGCCACTCGCAAGTCTCTTGTTCATGCTTAAGGGCCAACATAAATGTACCCAGTATTAAAAGTAGCTCAAGTTAAAACATCTTTTAATACTTAAAAGCTGTGTTGTCTAAGATCAGGAGAATATTGATCAGGAATCTATATACTGGGGACTCTAAAGGAGTGGTCATCCCACAATTTATTTGATAGCATGTCTGAAATCATTATTAAGCATCTACTGATCTGCTGAATCTGCCTCCACCTCCCAGTCTCACCCATCAGAGGCAAAATACTCATCTGATTAGCTAAATGATTCCATTTATATGATGTGATATGGTAAAATATGTCTTGACTGTAATTATCAGCCTTTCAGAAGAAAAGCAGTTTGGATCTATTAGAAAAAGAACAAGTATGTGGATTCTGAATCATCCATTTTGTTTTCAAATGTAATGTAACAAAATACAAATCTGAATGCTGTATTATGCTGTGGAAACCTGTGCATGGTGTAAAGCCTGATTTCATTTAAAAACCTGCTTTCTGATAGAGGTATGGAAATGACGCAGTGGGGATATTTTCTGTCTAACTGTGCCCCTCTTATCATTATAGGATCTGACATATGTCTGTTAGACCACTTATTTTTTTGTACAACAAGGGACAACTGAAATTATGGAAATCAGTGGCAGAATTAACAATTTTCTGAGTTTAGCCACTTATCCATGATGCAAAAATATAAACTATGCAACATGAGTAACTGGAAGAAGTAGTTAAAAACTGTAATCTAATAATAATAGTATAGTAAAAAGCATTTTGTATAATGTTTTCAAACATTCTGTGCACTTCATATACACTGTTTTACAGCAACCCTTACAATTAACTTGATTGAGACTGAGAGTGGTGTGCCTAAGAGGGCGTAGTGTTTTTATGGCAAAGTGTGATTTGAAGCTATCACTGTCTCCAAATTAAGATTCTTAAGGAAATTTAGCAAACATGGGCCAATGCAGGTTAGGATGAGAAAACGGTTCTGAAAGAGGGCCCCACTCTTATCCCACCCTGGCCCCACCCTTAAAAGGAGAGAAGAAGAGTTAGCCTACCTATTCAGCAAGTCTTTCCAAGCCTTGCATGAGGCTTGGGCAGGCTGGGCAGCACCTCCTCCAGGCTGCACAGGCCTTGGGCGGGCCTGGTACCACTTTGACTTTAGTCCTCGGGTATGTCGAATACCAGCAACTGTGTGCCTTGGGAGGACGGGGCCACCTAGTTCAGGTGGGTCCTTTTGGCCTCAGAGAGACACTATCTCACTGGGAGAAGTTCTGGTAGCTATAATGGCTTGCAAACTGGGTAAACAAGAAGCAGAATAGGACAGGTCACATGATGGATTCCAAAGGGATTGATTGTAATTTGTTCATAAATGATGGAAAATTGAGGGTAAGCAGTGAGGGAACCAAGTTTGCAGATGACACTAAATTATTCAGGATGGAGAGAGCAACAGTGGATTGGGTAGAGCAGCAAAAATATTCATCCAGTCTGGGCCAGTAGTTGATAATATGACAAATGTAGTTTAACGTGAGTATGTGTAAAGTTATACACCTTAGGGCAAAACCTCTTAACTTTAAATATGCAAATTTGCAAATAGCCTCATTTTCACACTAGCTGGCTTGTTTTCAGTGTCTTCAACTGTAATTCCTCATTGGCATTTTCTCCGTAAATCACCATGAGTAATTGTTTCAAGTCTTCACTATCTTCTGCTAATGATGTGGGGTGTCATCTGCATATCTCAACTTGTTAACATTCCTTCCACCAATTTTCACTCCACCTTCTTCTAAGTGTAATCTGGCTTTCCTTATGATATGCTCTGCGTAGAGGTTGAACAGGTAGGGATATGCATCCTTGTCTGGCACCTTTCCCAATCGGAAACCAGTTTGTATCCCCTTATTCTGTCTTAACAGTAGCCTCTTGTCCAGAGAACAGGTTGCACATCAGAACAATCAGGTTTTGTGGCATCTGCATTTCTTTTAACACCATCCACAGCTTTTCATGATCCACACAGTCAAAAGCTTTGCTCCAGAGGAGTTAGCCGTGTTAGTCTGCTTTGCTGTAATCTATAAAACACAAGCTGATTTTCTTCTGAAATTCCCTGGTACGTTCCATTATCCATTGTAAATTTGCAATATGATCTCTGGTGCCTCTTCCTTTTCTGAATCCAGCGTGAACATCTGGCAATTTTTGTTCCACATATGGTAAGAGTCTTTGTTGTAAAATGTTGAGCATTGCTTTGCTTGCATGGTAAGAGGTCAGGAAAGCTCTCACTCTTCTGACTTTTTGCAAACAATGCAAAACTGAATTATTCAAGAAGGCTTTTTTACTCGGATAGGAGGGCTATACTGTAAATAAGTGGTCTCAGTAGAAGGATAGGGACCATAGTAGTAAAGTCTATGTGCTACAGTTTGCTTCCTGTTGCTTTGTGTATGATCCTGTCAGGTAGTTCTAATTTGTTTTATGTTATTTAAAGTATCATTCTTAGAATTGCTTATGCTCTGTTCCAGCAGTTCTCCAAATTTGTTTTAGGTATCTGCTGGTTTTAAATCCTTGCAAATTTGCATTTATAGATTCTATTACATTGTTTATTGAAATGTCCTTGAAATTTACAGTACTAACTCACATAGAATCATAGAGTTGGAAGGGGCCATACAGACCATCTAGTCCAACCCCCTGCCCAGTGCAGGATCAGCCTAAAGCATCTCTGACAAGTATTCATCCAGCCTCTTCTTGAAAACTGCCAGTGAAGGGGAGCTCACCACCTCCCTAGGCAGCTGATTCCACTACTCTGACCGTGAAAAAGTTTTTCCTAATATCCAGCCGGTACCTTTGTGCATGTAGTTTTAGCCCATTGCTTCGCGTCCTACCCTCTGCTGCCAACTGGAACAGCTCTTTGCCCTCCTCCAAATGACAGCCTTTCATATATTTAAAGAGAGCAATCATGTCCCCCCTCAACCTCCTCTTCTCCAGACTAAACATTCCCAAGGCCCTCAGCCTTTCCTCGTAGGGCTCAGTCTCCAGACCCCTGATCATTCTTGTCACTCTCCTCTGCACCCTCTCGATTTTGTCCACATCCTTTTTGAAGTGAGGCCTCCAGAACTGCACACAATACTCCAGGTGTGACCTGACCAAGGCAGTATAGAGAGGGGCTATGACCTCCTGTGATTTCAATGCTATGGCCCCTTTGATACAACCCAGGACTGATTTAGCCTTTTTTGCCACCACATCACACTGACTGCTCATATTCAGTTTACAGTCCACTCTTACCCCAAGATCCCTTTCACATATACTACTGCCCAGAAGTGTATCCCCCATCCAGTGTTTGTGCTTCCCATTTTTGTGGCCCAGATGTAATACTGTGCACTTGTCTTTGTTGAATTGCATCCTACTCACAGCTGCCCACTTCTCCAGAGTATTCAGGTCTTGTTGAATTTTAATTCTGTCTTCTTGGGTGTTTGCTACCGCTCCCAATTTGGTATCATCAGCAAATTTAATGAGCAGCCCTTCCACTCCTTCATCCAGATCATTGATAAAAATATTGAAAATTACCGGGCCCAAAACCGAGCCCTGCGGCACCCCACTGGACACCTCCCTCCAATCTGATGAAACGCCGTTGACCACCACTCTTTGAGTGCGGTCCTCCAACCAGTTCCCTATCCACCGAACTGTCCTATAGTCTACTCCGCAGTCTTCCAGTTTGCCCATCAGAATGTCATGGGGGACCTTATCAAAAGCTTTACTGAAATCCAGATAAATCACGTCAACAGAGTTCCCCCGATCCAGTAAGCTGGTCACTCGATCAAAGAAGGAAACCAGGTTGGTTTGGCAAGATCTGTTAGGAACAAAACCATGCTGACTTCCCCGGATCACTGAGTGGTCCTTCAGATGCTTACCGATTGATCCCTTTAAAATCTGTACAATTTGTAATCCGCCTTGAGTCTCAGTGAGAAAGGCAGACTATAAATAACATGAATAAATAGATGCAATGGTCAGATGCAATGGTCACTGTGACACTGAGAGATCTCTGTCTTTTGGTGCTACACCTCTGAAGATGCCAGTCACAGCTGCTGGGGAAACGTCAGGAACTACAAAGCCAAGACCTCTGCTATACAGCCCGGAAAATCCACAACAACCATCGGTCAGATAGTTGCTGCAATCTTTGACATTTCATTTTTTTGGGAATTGGAATTTAAACTTGAGTGTTTCCAGTTTGTGGGCCATTGTTTTCTTTTCCATATTTGTTGACAGATTTGTTAAGATTTTCATGGACTCAGTTTCTGTAACTTGAAAATATCTTTATTGATATCCCATCTGCTCCTGGTGATTTTTTTCTCCCAATTGCTTTGATTGCAGTTTTCACTTTATTTTCTACAATTGCAAGTTCTTCATCAAAAGATTCTTCTATGAAGGAATCTATAATCCTTTCATTTCTTCTGTATAGTTCTTCAATGTATTGTTTCCATCTTTTCTTTATTTTCTCCTGATCAGATTCTGTATTTCTCTGTTGATCTTTCAGCATCCCTAGCCGTGGTTTAAACATTCCTTTCATTTCCTGGATCTTGTGGAACAGATCTCTTGTTCTTCCTTTTTTTTGTTGTCCTCTTCTATTTCTTTGCACTGGTGTGGGGTGTGGGATCTCCCATTTTTAGCCTCTGCACCCCTACTCACCTGGCTGGCAGGGAGAAAAGGTGTGGGAATGGGCTTCCCAGGCATGCTCCTGGGGTGGCACAACATCATTCACAGGAGTGACATAATTGTGCTGCCCCAAGATTACTCGCACACTTCACGGCGTACGCCTACGTGATGACATCACTTCCCAGAAGTGATGCCATCACACAGGCCTGGGGGCATGTGCACGCAAGGAGCATCATAGGAATGCAAAGAAGGTAAGCACCAGGTTTCCTGCATTCCACCAGGAAGGCAAGGGGACCGTGGTAACCCTACTGGTTAGTATAATAGTTTTCTTTGTCTGTGTGTGCAAGTTGCAGAAAAGCTGTGTTTATCTCTTTATGCAAGTTGTTGAAAAGCTGCATTTAGATTTCTGATTCTATTTCTGTCACCTTTTATTTTTGCTTCTCGTCTATCCTTAGCAATTTTAAGAGTTTATCAGTCATCCATCTAAGCTTCTCCTTTATTTTGGCTACAGGGATAGTCCTTGTAGTTAGCAGGGCTAGAGTCCAGTGGCACTGTATAGACCAAAAAGATGTTCAGGGTATATGCTTTCAAGAGCTGAAGCTCCCTTCTTCAGATATTATCATGTCAGTTTGGGCTCGGCAATGTGGCATTGCAGCCATTGGTGGGGAGTCATATAGAGTCTTCCTGTAGTGTTGGGTGAGTAGTAATTGGTGGTCAATGTTTTGTCCATTGGAGGATTGGAGAGATGGCAGCTGGTCAGCAATAAATTGAGAATTGTTGTGCTATGATTTTAGTGAATTAAATTAGGCTACTTTTGGTGCAGGCATTGGAGATGGTAAGCAAGAAGGGAAATCAGTTAAAATAATCTTTCTCAATCTGTGCTAATTATAAAAGATTGGGAAACTTGTTTCATGTGCTTTTTTGCTAAAATTTCTATTCTTATAAAATCAGTTTTGTAAAGCCTGAGGAGCCTTCATTGGATATATTTTTGTGCAAGCAAGCTCTGCTAGGACTTGCTTCTGCTAGCAGTGCTTCAAAAAGCATTGCCAGCCCCACCTCCTGCAAGTAAGGGTAAATCAGATTTGTTTGCCTTCTGAGGAAGATACTCAAACACTTGTGTATGCCTGTACTGAAAAAGGGTTTGGGGCCTAGGGCCTAGGTCTGATTAGTAGACTGCAGATACTTAGATAGACCTTAGGCCAGACCAGACTAGCAGATAACTGAATGTGTACATAGGTTTGTGTTAATTTACATGTTGAGCAAAGACTCATGCGGCATGTGTTTGAAAGGACCACCATGACTAGGAGAAGTGGTATAAATCAGGACTGGGCTAACATTAAAGACTGGGAGGTAGAGGGGAGCACTGAAGGCAGTACTTTCTGAGAGGCAAAGCTTGTTTCTAAGCTTTGGCTCAAAATCAGACACAGCTGAAACTGCTAGCTGGGAAGATCAAAGAGCAGGAATTGTTGACATCCGAACTCTTTATTGACTGCCTGAGATCAACATCCTAGTATAGAGCTGCCACATTTCATCTTACCAGGAGGAAAAGGGAACTGCTTAATGAACAAGTTCAAGAATTCATCCAGCAGCATCATAAAAAGAGCTCCTGCTGTTGCAAGAAGGCCTTCTAGATATTTGGGACTCTGTTCCAGGCATGTATGTGTGTGTTATGTGCTGTCAAATCGCCTCCAACCTATGGCAGCTGTATGAAGGAAAGACCTCCAAAACATCCTATCATTAACAGACTTGCTCAGATCCTGCAGACTGGAGGACGTCACTTCTTTGATTGAGTCAAGCCATCTTGTTTTAGGCCTTCCTCTTTTCCTACTGCCTTCCACTTTTGACTTGTTATTGACTTTTCCAGAGAATCTTGTCTGCTTGTGATGTGACCAAAGTACAATACCCCTTAGTTTTGTCATTTTAGCTTCTAGGGAGAACTCAGGCCTGATTTGATCTAATACCCACTTATTTGTCTTTTTGGCCATCCATTCCATGGTATCCCCAAAACTCTCCTCCAGCACCACATTTCAAATGAAGCGGAGGCGTCTGACTTACCGGGCGCCTGTTTGCCGCCATCAAGCTGGCAGGGAGCGAGGTCAGCGTCTTCGTTGCGTCGGCTCATCCGGGGAACCCCCGGGTGGGCCGACGACGAATCAAATTCAAACTTTGGAGCCGGCCAATCAGGGTGGTCGGGCCGGCTCCGTGGAGGGGCGGGGCAGGGACTGTGAACCTCAGGTCCGCAGTCTTCACTCAGGTCCAGCAGCTGGGTATTTAACCAGCTGCCGTCCCCACCCATCCTCACTTCGGCTCGTCGTGTCTCCCACCCACCTCTCCCTTATTTTCTGTGTTCCATTTTGTCACAACTGTCGGGCGGTGGGCATTGGATCAGATCACTTTTTGGGGAGCTGGGGGCCTCCACGCCCCAGGCTCCCCATTAGGGGATTCCCATAAGGAATCTTGGGAGTGAGGCTTGGGGTGCATGCCCAGCTCGGGGGCTGCCACGGCATCCTCACTCCCAGGTGGCAAGGGAATCACTCAGGGGTGTACACCCAGGTGATCTCCCCTCAAATGCCACTCCTATGGTTCCCTCCCCCAGCTGGGGTCTGGGGGGGGGTTGAGGTCCATCGGCTGGCAGGCGGGTCAGCCGATGTTTTTTCTGGGATCTGATCCACATGCTGCACCAATACTCCTTTGCTGCTGTTTCAATAAAGTTGTGGCCATGTTTTCTCCAAGCTTGGTGTGGTCTGGGTTTGTTCAAGCGTCCTCCTCCCTCCCCCATCAGCGCTAGGCGGCAATCAATTTTCTCCCTGTCAGCGTTCTTCACTGTCCAAGTTTCATATCCATACATAGTAATGGGGAACACCATAGTTTGGATTATCTTGATCCTGGTTCCCAGAGAGACATCTTTGTCTTTATGGATCTTGTCTTTCTCCCTCACAGCTGCTCTTCCAAGTCTCAATCTTCTTCTGATTTCTTCATTGCGGTCTCCCTGTTGGTTAATGATTGAGCCAAGGAATAGAAAATCTTGAACAATTTCAATTTCCTCGTTGTCAATTGTGTAATTCCTCAGCAGCCATTACTTTGATGTTCAGCTGTAATCCTGCTTTGGTGCTTTCTCCTTTAACCTTCATCAGTAGTTGTTTCAACTCTTCATTATTTTCTGCTAGTAATGTGGTGTCATCTGCATATTTCAAATTGTTAATGGTCCTTCCATCAATCTTCTCTCCACCTTCTTCTAGAACTAATCCAGTTTTCCTTATGATATACTCTGCATAGAGGTTGAATAGGCAGGGCGATAACATGCATCTTTGTCTGATACCCTTGCCAATTGGAAACCATTCTGTTCCCCCATATTCTGTCCTGCCTGTAGCCTCTTACTGCACATCAGGTTGCATATCAAAGCAATCAGATGTTGTGGCACCCCCATTTCTTTTAAGACTCTCCATAACTTTTCATGATCCACACAGTCAAAAGCTTTGTTGTAATCTATAAAATACAAGCTAATTTTCTTCTGAAATTCTCTGGTATGTTCCATTAGCCATTGTAAATTTGCAATATGATCTCTGGTGCCTTTTCCTTTTCTGAATCCAGCTTGAACATCCGGCATTTCTTGTTCCATATATGGTAAGAGTCTTTGCTGTAGAATTTTGAGCATCATTTTGCTTGCATGGGAAATTAATGCAATAGTCTGATAGTTGCTGCACTCTTTTTTTTGGAATTGGAATGTAGACTGAGCATTTCCAGGCTGTGGGCCACTGTTTTGTTTTCCATATTTATTGACAGATTCTTGTTAAGATTCTGACGGACTCCATTTCTGTAGCTTGAAATAGCTCTATTGGTATCCCATCTACTCCAGGTGGTTTGCTTATCCCAATTGCTTTGAGTGCAGCTTTTACTTCACTTTCTAGGATTTCTGGTTCTTCATCAAAAGATACTTCATCGAAAGTATCTGTCATCCTTCCGTCTCTTAGTTCTCGGTGTATTGTTTCCATCTTTCCTTTATTTTGTCCTGATCAGATACTGTATTTCTGTGTTGATCTTTCAGCATCCCAAGCCGTGGTTTGAATTTCCATTTGATTTCTTGGATCTTTTGGAACATAGCCTCTGGACAAACCCACAGTACTGTCTGTGCCCTCTACAAAGTGGGTTGTGAGTAGGTCTCTGCTCTGGGCACAGTGATTAGTGAGCCAGTATTGATAGCTTTGAGAACATGTTCACAGTTGTGTTCTATTTAAATAAATTGGATTTACATTTTCAATTTGTGAATATTACGCTAGAAATTGAACCTGGCCCTTGGAACTGTGGGGGTTACGCTTGTGCTACTTCAAGAATATATTAGAGTCTGCATAGTGAGCTCTACCATAACTAGAGGCAAGAACTAGACATTTATTCTCTGTTAGCCCTCTTTTCTTCTTGCTAGAAAACGGAAAACCAAGTTACAGATCAATGAAATGACCAGCTACGATCTGGATGCATTGCTATAACTGTATATCCATTTCTTTATCACTTATGAATAAAGCAGACCCAGACAATATAAGACAAGTGGGCCCATCTCCTCTGAGTTTTTCAGTCTGTTGCAACTCAGGTTGCCAATCCTGAAAGACACAAATCTGGTAAAGGCTTTTCTGCCAATTACTTAGGCTGTCTTGGGTTAGTAAAAATGTGAAGCCCTCAAATGTATTTGAATTGTGAACCATGATGGCAGAGTAAAGGAAATAATCCAATCCACGTTTTGGAATTTGCTTTTGATGAATGTACTGCAACAGGATTTTTGCAAAAGACAAACCGTATTCTGAGCACAAGCACCAACACATACTGACACACAGCAGAGAGAGAAAAACAACAAGACTGCAAGAGAAAACATTGAATAAACCCTAAACACTAGAGAATGATCCACAGCTCCCCCTAGAGTACAAGTGGACTTAACTACTTTTCCAGGATTATTTACAGCAGTACTTACAGTAACTCTTGAACTGCTAGAGAAAACATTAAATGAACCCTAAACACTAGAGAATGATCCACAGCTCCCCCTAGGGTACAAGTGGACTTAACTACTTTTTCAGCAGTATTCAGTAACTAGACTCTTACCAGGCTGTCACTTCTCCAACAAACCCCTTAGATGAATTGACTAATTCTTGTGAAAGTGCTGTGGACAAACATTCAAAACGTGTTTGATTGTAGCTACTAGTAGTAAAGTATTCTGGCATGTAAAAATTGAAACTTGATGGAATAATAACATTTTAACACATACTGGGTCGTTCTTTGTTACTGCTACAAACTGTTACAAACTTGTTTCTGCAAGCTTTTTTTGATGGCAGCTGTAGCTGCCTCTGTGCATCATGGAGGTATGCTCAGAAATAAAGTGATTCATAATTTGTCAAATATCCAGTTTAACTAGAAAGTTTTTAACAAGTCATAAATGATTAGGCATTCTTTGTAGCCACAAATCCATTGGAATTAGCTGCCTAAGATTAAATACATTGTAGTGGTAATAAAAGATCTGGTTCTGGTTATCATTTTAAGTAGTCTCAACTGACAGCACTCTATTTCTGTTAATGGTGGGAGTATTGAGTTTCATTTTGCTACCACACTGTACAGGCATCCAGTATCTCTTTTCTGTATCCCCCTCAAATAGATGCCTTTGATGCTAGTCCAGATTTATGCTCATGCATTAGATAAAAGTCAATGATGAGAAAAGAATAAGTCTTATTAAGTGTAATTGAGATTCTGTTGTTACACCAGGTATGTAAGAGAAAGATCACTTTTCACACAAAGTTTACATATGCATACTTAATGAAAACGCCGTCAAAAATAGAAACATTTGGCCAAGAGTGAATCCCTATAGTTTACACTAAAAGAGAAGACAGACAAGGTTCCCACAATGTTCATGGCAGACCTAGTGCATAACTCTATGGTTTCAGTTTTGCAGGACTGAAAACAGACTGAGTTGAGTTGTAACTCTTGTTTGAACAAGCTTTTTGTTCAATCTCAACAATTAATGAATAATTGTAATTTAATCCTGCATCAGGGCTGCCTAGGTATTGAGCATAGGCCACATTGTCCTTCTGCATGCTTCTTAAATAAGCTCAAACACATTTTGTGTTTTGAAAAATAGATGTAAACTTGAGATTTGATTTCATTAGAATCTATGCTGGTATGCTATGAAAGCTGAAAGTACTAACATCACGTCTCTCTTCATATATAGTGTATGTAGTCTATTTGCATTTTAATATGTTAAAACATTCCTTATAAGGAAACAGAAGTAACTGATTTTCTTATTTTGTGAGTATCATAGAGTTACAGGGGACCTTAAATACTGTATCAGCCAATTAAACCTCATGAGGCAGGAGGTGCTGTATGTCTGTGTGACGGACTCAGCTTCAGATGCTGAGATTTCCAGTCAGTGAGCTATGATTGACATGCCCCCCGCCCAATGTGGCTAGCCTGAAACGGCAATTGGGGATGGAATGTTGAGGAAGCTGTCAGTTGGAGTTGGAGAGTATACCAGAGAGTGAAAGAGGGTTGGAGCCTGGCTTTAGACCAGAGAGGGTCAGCCAGAGAATCCTCTGTGAGAGGAAATAATGTTTATGAAGCACTTTTAGTCCTAGGACTAAAGTGGGGAAAACCAGCACTAACTCCTACTTAGACTCAAGAGATCTGGGAATTATAGAGGGCCAAGGAAGTGGGTAGAGAGGATTCTCCCCTTCAGTGCCAGGAACAGGGTTATAGCTCATAACTATAATGCCTGCCTAGTATCTAGGAAGGGTTTGTCTCAGTGGAGCACCCTTAAGTCTGGAGAGGAGGGAAAGTCGTGCTGTGTTTGTGTTTTATGTATATAAAGTGTAACATCTGTGAAGCAGTGTTAACTGAAAGAAGCCAGCAACCTAGTGTTAAACCAAGTGTTTTGTGCCTCACACCAGTGAAGTTGCTGTATAAAAACCTTTCTGTTACCTCAGTTCAAACATCTGCCTACCTCCCCTCTGACTTTACCTACTGTAAATAAACCTTCAGTTACATTTTGAACCTCCCCAAGCCTTGTGTGCCAGTTTCTGCTAAAGAGAAGCACAACCCCCTGATCTGTTCCCTACTAAGACTTGGCTGGGTAACCATTTTTTATAATCCTTAAGGGTGGGACAAGAAGGAAAGTTGAAGCTTAACATCAACCACGCTACCAGAGGCTTCCCAGCCCAGTATACAGCTTCATAGGCTTAAAGAGGAGAAGTTTTATCTCAGGGTAGGGGAAGGTCAGCCTAAGCTTGAGTTGCGTGAGTTGCACGTGGGTTTGTGGCAGTCTGCTATATGTAACTGCCAAATGCTTATTTATTTGATGTTTAAATTTATTCTCCTTTTAAAAATTGAACTCCATGTTATAACTACAACATGTCTATGGGGTAGTCCTACAGTTGTTCCAATATATTAATTCCTTCCTTTCCTGGTACAGCTCTTTTGGCCATAGCCTTAAGCCTGATCTTGCATTAACAAACAAAAACCAAAATACTAAAACTACTATTACCAATAATAGTGATAAAAGAATCTCACTCCAGTAACAAAAATTTCCTAATTTTAGGCTGGATTACTAAAAGGTAGGATGCCAGTGACCTGGTAATGTATGGGTCCTTATCTTGTAAAAGAAAGGCTCTGATTAATATTTGTGAGCTCATTGTATTGAAGTAATGTCTCTCTTTGTCTCTCCTCACTGAAATGTGGGCATTCTAGATGAGCCAAAGTGCCTATCTTCCTTGTATTACAGAAACACTTAGGTTCTGAAAAGGGAATTCTCAAAAAGCAACCTTTCATTTCTGGAGTTAATACAGCGTTCAATCTAACAACCAAGAAAATATCTTGGTATCGAGGTATCATCATGGACTTTATTTAAATACACTGGTAAAGTATCTGGAGGTTCAAGTCCATTGTGGGCAAGGGAACAGACCCTTCTTGCTCACTGATTTATGCTTCTGAAATCTAGCAGCAATAACTGCTTTTTGACCCTCTGGAATGCGGTTTTCTCACTTCCTTCAAAAAGTAGTAAAATTGGAGTAAAGCCTAATTGTTCCAGTCTCTAATCAACCAGCCTCTTCCATTTACTCTGAAAGCATCTTCTCTTAATCTAAAGATTAAGATTTGATCTGTAGTTAAAGAAGATCTTGATTCCAAATCTAAATACATCCAGCCAAGCTAGTGATTCTAATGAAGATTTTGCAAATTCTTGGCAGATAGCTATACTGGATATGCTCTTTGGTAACCTGGTTAGTTTTCTCAGGAATTTTAATAAAAAGGAATCAATAGTCTCAGATATACCTTCAACCCACACTCCGGCACCATAAAGTATCATTTGATTAATTTTACTCCAAAAGGTCTTTATAGCTGCTGAGTAATATTTCTCTCCTGTGTGAAAGAAACATGTCAAGGCATTTAAATATAGTGTTATCTTGTAGGAAATGGATTGGAACTGATTTTTCCAAGATAGGTCTTGGGAGAATGGAATGCCTAAATATCTAAATGTTCCAATGTATTAAAATGTTTACGGTTTCCGCCAAATTCTCTATTGATCCCTTCCCTTCTCTGCTATGCAACTGAAATATATAACTTACTAAAAGCGCAGTTATTCAAGCAAGTGATAGGGAATATAAGTTGCAGAAAGATAGATAAGGTGTTAGGGTGAAAATCCTTAATTATAAGAGATGTTTTCTACAGAAGCTGCAAAACTACCTTTGAGGGGAATTCAGAATAAAAAAATAAAACTGATAAAAATTGATAGTTAGATTTGTGTAGACTGGTTGAAAATTAGAATAAGGACTTGAACAATACAAAAGAAAAAGCAGGAAGGAGGCCCATTTGGCCCTGTGCTACTTACTTATTTTAATTATGTCGCTGGTTTGGGTTAGAGGTTATATGCTGTAGCTAGTGCAGAATGTCATGACCCATCTACTGAATTGCAGGCAAAGGGAATACCCTGCAGAGGGAATTATAGAGTTTTAGCTTTGATGTTACAAAGGCATGCATGGTAGTCGCAAGGTCTGATTTTGGAAGAAAAGGTTGCTGCCCTCTCACCAGGCAGAGCTGCTATAAAGCTCTCTTGCTATGTTCATACCCTAATGTTTCAGATGCAGATATGAATCCAGTCTGAAACTTGAGTGATCAGGGGCACTGAGCTCCCCTTATAGCAAATGCTATCTCTTCCTTCCCAATTCCAGAGTTTGTCAGTCATCATTACTTCAATTTTTGTCTGTGTTCAACTTCAATCAGCTTACCCATATCCTGTCTATCCTTGTAGCCATGTACTAGTAAGCCTGAAGATCAGAGGACCTTATCTCAGGTAAAATGGGAGGATAGAGCTGGGTGTCATCCATATATTGAGGGCAGCTCATTGAAGATTTCTGCATCATCTAACTGGTAGAACTAAATTGTAGAGGCCATATTGCAGACTCCTGATCTTATGCTTATTTAATAGCAGAATTGGGAAGTGAATCCTCATGATAAGATTCTTTTGCTGATTATTAGTCACACTCATTTAATCATCCAAAATGTATTGGATGACTTGGCTTTCAAGAAAAAAACAACATGAAATGTTTCATATAGTGGTATAATAAAATTGCTTCAGGCACAGAACGTGCAGAACTAAGAGGTCCTGTGAAAGATGGAGAATTACATAATCCCATTCAGGGAATTCTTACAAAAACAGCAGCAAAGACCATGCTTTACACATTCCTGGAGACTCACCAGCCTGAAACTTCTACCATTTAAAACATTATTCTGGCTTCAGACTTGCTATAAATACATTTAATTTTTTTAATTACTGCATCGTTTACCATTCTTCCTTGAAACCCAGCTGACAAAATCTACTCCAGATGTTTGGTAGGCAAAAGCAGCTAGCAACAGTCAGACAAAAAAAATTCCTTTAATGAGCAAAGGAGGATTTAAATTTAAAATAAGAGCAATGGAAGGGGGAAAAAAACCCTGGCTGAAATTTGATATCACTTTAAGAGGAACACAATAATTAATTTATCTTGTTCATAAGACAGCAAATTTATTAGGTTGTTTTTTCTTCAAAGCCACAGGGGCTTGGCTGATGAAACCTGAAATTGTTGTTCCGTAACCTTTTGCTTTTAAGCTAAACAAATGACCTCAGATTTTGGAGCAGCTTTTGACTCCAGGTAAAGTATGCCATTAAGAAAGTGCCAGAAATGTACTTAATTGACTCAAGCCTGAAAACTACTTTAAAGGGTGTTATTTCCCATATATAGATTTCTGGGAAATGACAGAGCCCCTGTTCATTCATTTGCTGGGGAGCAGCACTGATATAGTATGGTGGAAGAAAAGCTCCAAACTCATCCCATTTCCAATGTAGATGGCTTCCATGAGATCCAGTTTGCCTGTGCAAGTGTGTGAGCTCATATGATTATACTCCTCAGAAAATGGGAGGGGGAAAGAAATCACACAAATAAGGCCCCTATTGTCCATCCATGTTGAAGCCTAACTCACACAAGATTATTTGCATGGTAGACAAAAAGGGGACTTGTGTCTTTTTTCTACCACACACTGTTTCAGTTGGCTTTAGTGAATATATGAACCGGATGAAACTGCTGTAGAGTTTTCATCAGAATTTGAGCTGTGTATGAAGGACTTGGAAAGCCATCATCAGAATTAAGTTCAATTCATTTAACAAATGCTCATCAATTTGTCCAAGAACTACAGTGACTATGTGTTTTCTAGGAATACCAGACCCCCCGCCAGGGGTGGGGGATCCCCTGCCCCTGGCCCCACATCCTGCCCCCGTTTACCTGGCCAGCAGGGGTGAGCACACCTTCTGTGCACGCTCCCCTGCAGCACTGTGCGTTCCCGTGTGCTGTAGCTGCCTGGATTGGGCCCGCTTTGGCCCAGATCAGGCCTGGATTGGGGCCACTGCAGAGCACAGGAGTGCCCCTGTCCGTCACAGCAGCCCAAAACGCACCCATTTTGGTCCAAATTGGGCTCGTTTGGGGCACATTTTGGCGCAAATCGGGCCCGTTTTGAGCTGCTGCAGAGCGTGGTAGCGCTCCTGCACTCTGCAGCAGCCCAAAACGGGCTCGTTTTTGCCTGGATTGGGCCCGTTTCAGGCCACTGCTGAGCGCAGGAGCACTCCCGCACTCCGCAGTGGCTCAAAACAGGCGCAATCCGTGCCAAAACGGGCCCGAAATGAGCCCGATCTGGGCAAAAAATGGGCGTGTTTGGGGCCACTGTGGGGGGCAGGAGTGCTTCTGCGCTCTGCAGCATCCACAATCCGGGCCCCTGTGGAGCGTGGGTGCGCTCCCAGGGGCCATGTGATGATGTCACTTCTTGGAAGTAATGTTATCACACTAGCCCCCGCAGGTAAGTGCCAGGCCCCAATCCCCTGCCAGGAGGTTCAGAAAGCCTGGCAACCCTAATGTTACATTCAACAGCTATACTGGGCAGATGTAGGCGTTTATCTGCTATTGGCTCATCATTAGGGTTGCCTGCTGTCTCCTCCCTGTTTTTTTTATTGACCAGGTTATGGATAAAAATCATGAGCAAAAGATTTAATTCTAGAGAGTTTATACAGTACCAGCTTATAGCAATAGACACTGCTGGCAGTGTTTTCTTAATCCACTTTGGAAATTGCAATGAACAGGAAGTAGGGTGAGTGTTTGTGTTTTGTCTGAATATTCCCTGTACACCTGCCTTAAAAAAAACGAGCCTGGCAACAACAATAAACAAGGAACCCTGTCTGAGTTTTGAAAGCCAGACTTTTAGGAAATTTGCCAATGTTGAGCAAATTTTACTGAACACAGTGATTTATACAAACCACAAAGTAATGGATGTATGTTTTTCTGCATGTTCTTCCCATTGTTAATTATTACCAGGTATTTATGCATCAACTGGAGTAATTTTTCTTTTCAGTCTGGCTCTTCCCACTACTGTGTTATATTCCGTTGGTTGTTGCCCCACTTCCAGACTGAATCATAGAATCCTGTGTACTGTGTTATAAAATTAAACAATAGAACTAGCCAGGTTAGCAGAAGATGACTATTGAGCACTGATGTTTCTACATTGCAATGCACTGTCTTAGTGAAAGGGAATATTCTAAAGATTTTTTTGAATTAGGAAAAAGTATAGACTGGTCATTTTGAACTTATACATTTCACCTTAAGATTTTATTACAGTACACTAATCAGAGTGTGAGAGCTTTTAGTACATTGGGCTTTGTCCAGCCTTGTAAAGGAAAGATAATCAAAGGGTTTTTTTCTTTAAAAAAATTTTAAATTAAAAAAAAAAATCTGTAAGCCTTCATTTAAAAAAAAATGCCACCCATCTTGCTTACCTGTCCATTTTTAATTCTGACCAGTACAACTGTTGCTAAAATAAGTAACAATATAAGCACATCTTTTAGACTTCAGAAGAGAAAACTTGTCTTTTCCTAGTTTGACCCTAACACAGGACTTTGCCTCACCTTATACTCCAACTGTGTTCATTTATGCAATTTCCATAAGATCTAGATACAGGGAGCTGAGATTAATTTGTTGCACCCCCTTCCCCCCCACAAGGAAATTAGAGCTTCCTACCTGGAGGGTTAAGCACCATTTTCCCCAGTTCCTATCAATTCCTATCCTAGGGTATCCGCATGCTATGGTTTAAAGTTGTCAATTGCTCTCAAAAGTAGGGAAGTGAAATTGGCAAGCTGCCTGTCCAATGCATGAAATTTTAACAGAGCTCACTTAGTGATTTGAGGTTCAGAAGGACTGAATAGAGCCTCTAAATCTTTTTGACATGCTCTTGTTACAAGAAATCTAGCATACCAGTTGAAACAAGAAGACTCTGTTGCCACTGGAAAGTAGCATATCAGAGTTTTACTCTTGCTATTTACCTGCTAAATTATTTTTTTAATTCTTGGGTGAGGACATTGAAACGTAACAAAATGTAGATACATTTTTAAGTGGAAGAGAGTTCAGTGGGCAGTAATATGATATTTCAAAACATCATATATCAGCTCAAAACCAGTTCCCAGTTCCCAGTTCCTTATTTGCAACTTCCTAGTTCCTTATTCACAGTTCCTAGTTCCTTATTCACAAAGCCAAACACAAATATTAGGGGAAATTGAAAAGCTCTACACCCCAAAATAAAAGTTTGTAGGAGCACATATCATACACTTCCATATTTAGCAGACTCTGCCCTCTAAGTGGATATATACTGGGTCCGCCTACAAAGCCCAGTTCTTGAGTTAACAGGTTCAATGTAGGATGTTCAGTAAACAGAAAGGGAGGTGGCTGCACCTGAAAAAATGTTTGGATCACCCCAACTCACAGAACCTGGCAGTCCAGAGACTGTCCCCTACAAGATGACGTGCTGGTGCTGATCCAAACACTGGTGCTGGAGCTATGACCTCTTATTTTGGCTACCTCCCAAAAGCTTGTATTGGGAACAACTGAGAATAAGAAAATGGGAAAGATTTAAGCCCTCTGTACCCCAAAACTATCTTGGATCACCCCAAATCATACAGCCCCAAACTCCAGAGAAATTCCCAGTTCCTTATTCCAAAACACTGGTTCTGTTCTGGATCATGCCAAACACCACAGCCCCGAACTCCAGAGAATGTTTTGGGGTGCAGAGGACTTAAATCTTTTCCATTTCCTTATTCACAGCTATTCCTAGGCTGCTTCCACATTTCTCTGTGTCCCTCTTGTTGCTCCTGCAAAGGGAGAGGTCGTATGGCCCCCATTTTCCTCAGCTCTCGACTTTAAATTTTTTTAAAAAATTTAAAATCAAAATTGAATGTTATAGTGTTATAATCATTTGTTGCCATAATCCACCAGTTCCTAACTTTCATTTTTTAAAAAAAGCATCTAGCCGTTTTCATTCCGGCTTTATAAGAGAAAGACACACCCTTTTCTCTGCATCAAAAAACAACATTGCCTTTTTCTTTATGTAGTTGATTAAATAAAAATCAATCTTCAGATTTTTACTACTACCTGTCTATTAAGTGTAAATCCAGTGTGGTCAGATACATATTTTGTTGTTATACTTTTTAATCAGTTTGCTGTTTCGATGCCCAGTTCTTACATTTTTGATTCAATAAACTAATAGAAAGGACTGAGCTAGTGTTGGAGAAGTTTTTTCCATTATTTGGAATAACTATAAGCTTACTCTCTTTCCAGAGGTAGGCAACACAGAAGATCTAAGAATGTCATTCAATGCAGCTAACACAGAGGTTTACTTAGAATCTTATTGAAATAGAGGTAAAATTCTGAAGTCTGGGCTGAGAACAAGATCTCTGTTAGGTACATTTATGCTAAGTCATTATTTCCCCTTGTTGCACCTCCCATACACCTCACCGATCCAGCAAAATGAAAAGTTAAAAACAGCATGGGGAAATGGAAAATGAGAGCAGAATGCAGTCATAAACATTTCACTACTGCCAAAAATAATAACTGGATGTAGCCTATTTGGTTTCTTATCAAATGTGGAAATACTTTAATTTGGATTCTCAGGTTAAGAAATAGAACACATTCAGATTGAATTTAAACAGTTACATTTCAAATGCATATCCCTATTGGACAGTGGTTGTGTCTACATTGATGACAAGCAAACTAATTCCTCTGGAGAGTCTGGAGTGCTCATACACACCAGAACAGCTAACCCAGACTGTCATTTGTCCCAGGAGTCCCTTCTTTACAGACCAAGCTCTTCTGATCTTATACATCGGAGCACATATAAATCCAGCATTTTAACAAGGATTTGGGGACTCTACTACTGATATTTCCTCTACAATTATTTATTTTTATTTTATTTATTTACTTTAGATTTTTATTCCACCCTCCCCGCTAGTGGGCTCAGGGCGGATTACAGCGATTTAAAAGACATTGAAGCATCCTCTGTCCACCCCACAAATACATTATGTATACACTGGATATTGTACTATAATAATAGAGCTATAGTAGTAATCCTTAGTATTTGTATAGCGCTTTTCCAGAATTAAAATGGATTATGTATATTATCAGTAATTCTATCAATCACTATTATAGATGGGGATTAAGGATGTGAGAGAGAGGCTTACCTACACTACCCAGTGAGTATGTAGATGTGAACCAGAATGTCTTAACTCATAGCTTAAACTATTAACTATGACATTGCCCCAGCTCTGTCCTGTAAAGGCACAAATAATCTGAGTAAACACACTGTAATTAATGTTTTGTGTTGATTCTAAAAACTTGTTTTGCGTTTGCATTTGAAAATGTAATGTTTTACAAGTAGAAAATTGTGTGTTTTATTTCTGCTTGCTAGTGTGGAGTTTTTAAAAATTATTACTCTGAGTTGAAATGCAAGCCTCTGAGGAAAGAAGGAGAGGGACTGGCTGGATGAATAGAGTCTGATCTGGAATGTTGCTGTAGTCTCTTGGGCAGTGTAAACTGCAGTTTTTAGTCAGTGCTGAAGGAAAGATTTTCAGTCAGCCTTTGTGTATCTCAGAGAGAGGTTATTCTGGCTAAATAATGCAAACTGTGTGGAAGCCTGAGAGCCTTCTTCTGTCTAAGTCAGGCAAACTGTGTGTGAACCTGAGTCAGCCTATTTTTTACAATACATATCCTATTGCATTGTTTATTGGATGTCCTATCCTGCTGGTTGTATTGACTTACCCTGTGTAATTCACCTTAAGTCCCAGTGAAAAAGGTGCACTATAAATAACGTAAATATGTAAATTAAATTTTACGGAAAGCTGCTGTTTGAGAAACCAGGAGTGCCATAAGGGCCAGATGCTAGGGTCCAAATCTCAGCAGACCAGCAGGGGGACCAAAAATGTAGCTGTGCACCACAGGTCTTAGAGTTGTGTGTATGTATACCTGTATACACATTCTTTGATCCTTTGCCTTGGGGTTGGGAGGGTATGTAAAACCTACATACATGTTGCCCCTAATAACATTGCTGGCTATAATATTTTGGTCAATTATAGATTGGATCCTGAAGTGAGAGTGGCTGCCACAAGGCCTTTAAAGGCCAGAAGCTAAAATTACATAACAGCACACTTTTAGAAACTCAAGATCAGACATTCCTGATTTTTTAGCTATATTTGTATTGTAATAGCCTGTGGGTGGTTTTCTATTCCAGTGTTCTTCTCGTTTTGAAATCACATTTACAAGGACAGCAATCTGCTAATGAATTTCTAGTGTAATTTCCAGACATGTATTGTGCTGTAGAAAATGTCAGAGTGAAACACTATCAATCTGTTCCAGTCCTGCTGTGTCAGATGGGATCAGAAGAAGGAAGCTCAAGTTTTATGTTTCTGGAGAAGGGGACACAGAAGCCATTTTATACCAGGAAGAGGGAATACAAATGGCCTCCTTTTTAGAATGGAGTCCCTGTGGCACCTTTAAGACTAACTAGCTTAGTGTACCATGAGCTTTCATAGGCAAGAGTCCAAAGTCATTCAAATCGGGTTGCAGATCTCTGGGAGCCCTTCCCAGCTCATCCCGCTGCCTTGATGCTCCTCTTGCCAATTGCATCTCCTGGGATCTTGCTGTGTCTGAATGGGGGGCCTGAGAATTGCCTGACAGTGGTTCTCGTGTTTATCTCTTTGTAACTGGCATCTCATTTGGATTTAGTTTCCTGTCATCTGTCAAAACTATCTAGGGCAACTTAAGTTCTTTCAGAAATAACTGCCTCTGCAAAGAACAGCTCACAGTGGAGTAGTCATTTCAGCTTCCTTTGGGCTAGATGCCAGTTTATAGAATAATGGATCTTTCTTTCCCCTTGGATTGCTGTTCTCTTTGCTCATCTTTATAATTTTTCTTATGCAGATAAGGGAAAATAGGGATATTTTTCATTATGCTCAATCGGCATCTGTGATTTATGGCAAGGGAGTGATTTCCAAATGTTCCACTAGTTAATGCAGCCATGAAATACTCATGCTTCAGATGCATGAGGCAGTCCAAAGTTTTGTTTCTGGTTTACATATAGGGGTCTGTTAATCAAAATAAAAATCTTGTGAGCTTGCTCAGATGGTGAGGCTAACATATTATGCTTTTATACTGCTATGATTTACTCTATATTAGGGCAGCAAACTTTAGTCTTTAAACTAATCAATTGAGGATTTAAGTGAGGGGTAGAAGCCGGGTCAGGTTTTACTTGACCCAGGTTTCACAATTTTAATCAGATTTTAATCTGTGAGCTGAGAACTAATGTTACATTTTGTTCTTTTTTAGGCTATTTTGATTATATTATGGTACTGTAAGTGGGAATGAAAATAAATGTATAAAGATGGTTTTTACTTTACTTTAATGATACTACTCATTTGGCCAAGAGGCCTTGAGCAATGCCATACTAAATACTACAAAAATAAAAAATATTAAAAAATAAACCATTTTAAAAAGTACCATGCTTAAAATCCTTTGAATTTAAAAACATAAGAAAAAAAATTGGCTACAGCCAGTGTTGCTCATAAGTCCTCACCTTCCAGAAGTATTTTTTACCTTGTCTGGTATGGCCAACCCTTCATTGTTGCAATAATCCACACATCCCTTATACCATGAAAAATGTTATATTCCAATAAATAATGCTCTAGAGTTTCTCTCCAGTAGCACAGTCATCAAGTCTGTCAGAATATGGAATCATTGTATTTGACCCTGCATAACTTGAAAAAGAATAGAATTCCCATCTTGCAAGCATAAATGCTCTCCTGTAGTGTTGATCAGTTTTAAAAAATCTAACAGTACAGTCCTAAACAGAGTTACTCCAGTCTAAGCCCATTGATTTCAGTGGGCTTTGACTGGTGTAACTCTTCTTAGGATTCAACTGTAAGTATGGTAAAGGTACCTTTGGATAGGATAATCCAAGATATGGAGTGACATATAAATCAGAGACACTCATCAGCTTCTCTGACAAATAGAATTTTCAACCAGCACCCAAAGGCCATTACCCAAACCCATGGTTCCAGAAATCACAGGTCCCGTTCCACTCTTAAAGAGACATTAGCCACACAATTTGGCACACTCATTATCTTCTGCAGAAATAATAGCAAAAGGGAATTTTATGTCTCTCTGCAGGCTTCAATCCATATTGGAGCTCCATAAAGAAGCTGACCTCTTATTTTTGCATTACAAACTGAAATAGCAGCAGGGACAAACTTACTACCTTTATCATAGAAAAAACATATTATGTCCTTTGTCACAACCAAGGCCTGGTTATGAGCTTTCTTAAAGTGGGCCCTCCAAACCAAATTAGCTTAAAAATAGACTTCTAAATAACAAAACCTGCTCTACAGGTTTCCCATTAACTAGCCAATTGTATTTCTGTATATGATGTATTGACAACCCTTCTGCATTGCAATATTCTGAAAAGGCCTTCAACAAATGCCAAAGGCCCATAGGAGACCTAGCTAGCAAAAGTGTGTTGTCCGTATATAATAACACCAGTATTGGGGTATCAGCTAAAAGTGGTGGGTGAAATTTAGGGTTTCTCAAAAAAATGTGCCTTATCATTTATATAGGGATCCCATTTCTCCATTGGGGGTGGGGGATCCCCCGCTTTCACCCTCTGCCCCCACCTCCACTTACCTAGTCAGCAGGGGAGGAAGACATGGGAATGGGCCTCCCAGGCGCACTCTCAGGGTGGCGCAACAATGTCACTGGCATTATCACACTGCCTCAGGAGCACTCCCACGCTTGGCTACGGGCTGATATGGGCCCCAAATGGGCCAAATTGGGCCCATTTGAGGCCCAAATCGGCCTGCTGTGAAGTGGGTGCATACTCTGCACCTTCATGGTGATGTCACTGGAAGTGATGTCACTGCACAGCTGTGGGACTGTGCACACACAGCGCACGCAAGTAAAAAATGAATGAAAGAAAAAGATAAGAGCCTGGTCTCCCCCACCCCCCACCACCAGGAGAGTAAGGGGACCTGGCAACCCTATTTGTATACAAATTAAACATTAAAGGGCTAACAAGCATCTTTATCAAATGGCTTTCAGTAAAGGGAAAGAGTTGGACAAATGGCCTTCTAAACTACAATGAACCCAAGCTGAAGGAGAATCATATAACTTATTTATTAACCATAGCAGTCTTTGATCAATTGAAGATTTCCCTAGTTCGTCCCATAGACAAACTTGGAATTGAATCAAATACCGCCTGGAGGTCCTTAAAAGCCACATATAGTTTACTTCTTGGTGCTGATGTTTATTTCCTGGCTAAGTGATATGAAAGTAAACAATTGTCTATTGTAGACCTTCCAGTAACAAAGCCTGCTTCCTCAGGGCCTAAAATCTTTTCAGAAGTCACCCAGTCTAGTAACTTTTGTAATAACAAGGGCTTTTTGTAATAACTTTTGTAATAATAAGTTTTCCTAATGAAGACAAAAGGCTGATTGGACGATAATTGGTGGGATTTGCTGTGTCATCTTTTTTATCTTGTCTCCAACCACTTGGAATTATACTAGTTTCATTTATCACTGAGAAAACCGGAGCCAGAATAGAGCACCACCAAGCAATGTTATGCTGGTACAGCTCAATAGGGATCAAATATGGACCAGGTGTTTTCCCAGTTTTCATTTTGCTAAGGTGTTCTTCAGTTTCTGCGGGCAAAACCTTAGGCCATGGGGTAATCACTCAGGATTTTCTTCCATGTGATTAATGGGTGCTAATGAAGAATAAAGTTTAGAAAAATGAAGTTCCCAGTCTTTGGCAGGAATACAGAAGGGAGCCTGTTATTTTAGTGCTAAACGCAGGTGTTACCAATGACCAGAATTCCTTAGGGTCATCCTAGAGGCAGCAGTCAACGAGTTCCACCCTTGTAAAACTGCCTTACATTTTTTAATCCTAATCATGGTCCTATAATCATGCTTTAAACGAAGTAATGCATCAAGGGCCTGCAGGTCTAAACATTCTCTAAACTTCCTATGTTGATACTGAGTAAGTTTTTTCAAATGCCTACATTCATTATCAAACCTGTTGTTATTAAAATCTGAACTCTTAGCTGAGCAGAATGTTCTAGAAAAGATAGTTTTTAAGGAATTCAGTAGTTTAACCAATATTTCTACAGGGGTCTTCATACTCTGTGTTTAATATAGCTCTTCTATTAGACTTCTACAATTAAGAGAGGACATAAAGGCATTAAATTTTATCTTCACTGATGGAGACCAGCAAACTGGTCTTTTTGTCACACAGTCTTAGGTAAATAGAATGTTATGCTCTAAAGTCAAGAATTCAACAAGACCCCTCTTTATAGTAAGGACCAAAGGCACATGGTCCCTACCATAAAAGGCCTCTAGTTGCAAATTGTTTACCCAAGGAACCAAGTCTGATTAAAAAGAAAATAGTCAATCAGACTGGCTCCTCTTAAAGAAATACACATAAATTCTTCCCTGTTGTCTATGATCCTGCTCCCATTCAATATCACCAGTCTTTCTTTATAACAAAATCCAACACATACAGCCCCACTGCATTTATTTTCATATCCGAGGACTCCTTATTATAACTGTAAAAATATCCCATCTCTTCCATTTCAGAGCCATTCATCCCTCCAGCCTTCAGTAATTGTTCATCATTAAGTCCAATTCTAGCATTAAAATCATCAGCAATTAGCAACTTAGCATTTTTCAACTAAGACCCTTAGCTTCCTACAGTTGCTCAAAAGGGTGTTTTTTTCTCTTACACACACTAAATAAACTGATATTAATATGAGGGAATCATTGCTAAATTTTATATACACAGCTATGGCCAATGAAGAAGATTCCTTCTGCTCTATTGAGATACATTGTATTGTTAGAAATTAACAGGCCAGACTCGCTTTAGGATACCCACCATTGTTACCTGATTGAGCTTTAACTGAAAAAGCTACATAACCTGTTAAACAGATTTTGTTAGTTGACCATGTTTCCTGCAGCAATGTAATTTGAAGTTTTTTAAAAAAGGATTCCACCTCTGGTGTTTGGACTCTAGAATTCCAACCTTCTGTATTCCAAGATAATACCTTCACTTAGGGTCCATGGAGTCAGTCTTGCATCATAAAGATGGTGTTTTAATAATGTATTTTAGTTTTATTAATTCATACATTAGGTCACGGGTCCTTAAATATCTCATTAAGACGGTTGTTTGTTTGTTAACTTGAGTAATTGATTAAAAGGAAAATATTATTAATGGTTTAATTACAAGACACTGGTAGCCTAGATTACCTTAGTTTAGATGTGGTGTACTTAAAATAATGTCATGGTAGCTAACAGAAATGAACACATAGCTTTAGAGATCTACCTTTGTAATTGTTCTTTTGTGGATGACCCAAAGGACACTTATATTCAACAAGTAGTAAGCCATCCCTGAAAGTTTCAGGGTAAATCTTGTTTCTTGTGAGCCTTAGTATGCAGCTTTTTTGGTTCTAATATGTAGGGTTTCCGAGGCGGAATTTTCTCCTGTTTGTGTAACATTTTTGACAAGCATTTGATTGCCTTGGTGTCTGGTTGATATGAAACATGTTACAACAAAGTTAACAGTAGAAAATAATTATATTTATGATTTTTTTTTAAAAAAACAAATCTGGTTCTGTTTTCATGGGGGATTTCATTCCATATGTGGCAGAATGGGTGCTGGCTATCAGTCCGGGCAACTGAGCCACCGTCAATGGCCTGCTAGCCTTGCTATCTGCCTCCCACCGTCCCTGGTGGGCATGGCTCACAGCCTCCGTCGCTGCCACTACTCACTGGTTTGTACATCGCCTGACTGAGGGGCAGTGAGACCCCTCCGGCTGAATTTCTGTACTGGGAAGTGAATTACCCAATCTTCGACAGGACCCTGGAGAATTGGCAACCCACCAAGGTCTAGCCTTATCAGTTTCTCCTGGGCTCCCTCCCTTCTTGTAGCATGCCAAGTTGGGGGAGGTTACATAATCAGAGTACCACACGGTTCTTTATATTCAAAAAGTATAATTCAATAACTATAACTTGCACACAAAGCAGGTAAAGGCACAACACATAGGGGTAGACCCCCCCCCTTTCGTAACCCATAGGGCAGAAAATTAAACAGAAGAGAACCGCCATCTGCTTTCCCTACCACACTGTTCCCTACTCTACCTTAAGGGGGGGTGGTCTCAGGGAAGGTTCACCCTTTCTTTTCTTTCTGCTGCCTCCCAGGCCCTCCACTTTGGGGCCTAGGCACCCTGGTTTCACCCAGCAACAGGAGCCTCTCCTTCTTCAAACAAGAAAGCGACTCATCCCTCCAAGATGGGCTGGGTCTCTTTTTATAGAGGCTACCTCACCCCTTATTTTTCCCGCACTTTCTTGGCCTGGAGCAGCTGGGAGCTGTAGTCCCGGAAGAAGGGCGTCCCCTACCAAGACTCCTGCAGGCCCCTCCCTGGCACTACAACCCATTAAACCTCATGGGGAACATTTTTTTTCTTTATGACAGATTATCTGCAACCAGCACTCATTTCACCCTTGGTAACCATTTCGTTACACCATATATGGACACTTAAACATATATGCAACAAAGCATTTAAGCATGTATTTGATGTTTAAAAACTAGAAGACTGAATCTTAAATGTCTTTGAACTAAAAGGAAGTAATAGGGGCAGTATTCCTTCTCTATAGATGAGGCTGCATTACTAGCGGTTCTAGGTCTAGTGTGGGACAAATAGTGCAACATATATTGTAGATACAGCAAGCATCCTATCTGCTGACTCTCAGTGAGAAAGGCAGGCTATAAATGAAGTAAATAAATAAATAGTTTTGTTTTATTACATACATGATCATGTAGTTTATTGCGTTGTCAGTCCCTGAGCTTTACTGTTCACTAGTTGATCAGTTGAGACAGTTGGAACACAGAAGTTATTTGTGTATGCACTGCAGCCTGATTGGTTCTCACCCTCCAATTCTAAACAGTATGCAGTTGCTATTGGGAGTCATTGAATGTGTCCTGAGGTAAAATGCTTCTCCCAGTCTTCCCCTAAAAGTTCCCTAAGGTTGCCAATCTCCCTGCGGGGCTTGGCTTTCCTGTGTGGCTGGCAGGCTCCTATCTGCTTGCACTCTCCTCTCTCTGATTGGTCAGCTGTGGAATTCTGTGTTCTGAGGTAAAAATCAGGTAAAAGAAACTGCAGACAGTTGAAGAATGACGATACAAGATTCCTGAAGAGGGATAACACGCTTCGCTTTATTCAAACACCTTTGTGAAGCTTGGGTACTATGCTATTATACTACAAAACCAACTTTAAAAAACACAAACAAAAAATGTTACATACCCATAAGTATTATAACTGTATTGTCGAAGGCTTTCACGGCCGGAGAACGATGGTTGTTGTGGGTTTTCCGGGCTGTATTGCCGTGGTCTTGGCATTGTAGTTCCTGACGTTTCGCCAGCAGCTGTGGCTGGCATCTTCAGAGGTGTAGCACCAAAAGACAGATCTCTCAGTGTCACAGTGTGGAAAAGATGTAGGTCATTTGTATCTACTCAGGAGGGGTGGGGTTGAGCTGAGTCATCCTGTAAGAGTTTCCCAGGGTGTGGAATGCTAATGGCGGGAGGCTTCACTGTATCCTGAGGAGGTTCTTTTGCATATGGATTGGTACTTGATGTGCTAATCTTCTCTGCAGGGCTATTGTCAAGGATAGAATGTTTTGTTAGCCTGGTGTTTTTCAGAACTGGCAACCATGCTCGGTTCATTCTTAAGGTTTCTTCTTTCCTGTTGAAGTTTTGCTTATGCTTGTGAATTTCAACGGCTTCCCTGTGCAGTCTGACAAAGTAGTTGGAAGTGTTGTCCAGTATTTTGGTGTCCTGGAATAAGATACTGTGCCCTGTTTGAGTTAGGCTATGTTCAGCCACTGCTGATTTTTCAGGTTGTCCAAGTCTGCAGTGTCTTTCATGTTCTTTTATTCTTGTCTGGATGCTACGCTTTGTGGTCCCGATGTAAACTTGTCCACAGCTGCAGGGTATACGGTATACTCCTGCAGAGGTTAGGGGGTCTCTACTGTCTTTTGCTGATCGTAGCATCTGTTGTATTTTTCGGGTGGGTCTGAATACTGCTTGAAGGTTATGCTTTTTCATAAGCTTTCCCATCTGATCAGTAATTCCTTTGATATATGGCAAAAACACTTTTCCTGTGGGAGACTGTTTTTCTTTGGTTGTTTGCTTCATCCTGGGTTTGATTGCTCTTCGGATTTCATTTCTGGAGTAGCCATTTGCCTGAAGTGCGTGGTTTAGATGATTAATTTCCTCATTTAGCAAGTGCGGCTCACATATCCGTCTTGCACGATCCACTAATGTTTTCATTATGCCTCTTTTCTGTCGGGGATGGTGATTGGAGTTTTTGTGTAGGTACCGATCAGTGTGAGTTGGTTTCCTGTAGACCTTGTGACCTAACTGAAAGTTTGCTTTGCGGATGACCCAGGTATCCAGGAATGGGAGTTTTCCCTCGATTTCTTTCTCCATGGTGAATTGTATGTTCAGGTGGATGTTGTTGAGATGATTCAAAAACCCCATCAATTCTTCCTCCCCATGGCTCCAAATGATAAATGTATCATCCACAAACCGGAACCATACACTAGGTTTGTGGGGTGCTGATTCTAGAGCTAATTCATTTTAGTTTTTTGTAGGTGGAGGGGTCCAGGAGTTCCTTAATCTTCTTTTTGTATTCCTCTGTTTTCATGCTCACTGTAGCATTGCCTTTATCAGCTGGTAGAATGATGATGTCTGGATCTGCATTGAGGGTCTTGATGGCATTTTTCTCTTTGCGTGTTATATTGCTGGTGGGAAGCTTTGCCTTTCGTAGAATCCTGGCTGTCTCTCCTCTTATTTCATGAAATTTCATGAAAACAGAGGAATACAAAAAGAAGATTAAGGAACTCCTGGACCCCTCCACCTACAAAAAACTAAAACGAGATCCCACTTGCAAAATCACCAGGCTAACAAATGCGCTGATCAAGAATTCCTCACTACATCCCGACACGCACAGAAAACTATGCAAGACTGAAGCACAGCCACCTAGACTATATGGACTCCCCAAAATACATAAGGATTCAGTCCCACTCCGACCCATTGTGAGTGCCATTGGTTCACCGACATATGAATTAGCTAGACATCTGGCAGATCTCCTGCAGGACCACATCGGGAAAACCTCGTCTTACATCAAAGATTCAGCAGATTTCATCAACAAAATCAGTTCTCTGAAACTCAATCCACAAGACATACTTGTCAGTTTTGATGTTGTATCCCTGTTTACCAAGGTTCCAGTAAAAGACACTATTGCACTTATTAATCAGATTTTCCCAGAGGATGTAACAGCCTTATTCCACCATTGCCTGACAACCAGTTACTTCCAATGGGACAACGAATTCTATGAACAGATGGATGGGGTGGCCATGGGGAGCCCACTCAGCCCAGTTATAGCAAACTTCTACATGGAACATTTTGAAAAAACAGCTCTAGAATCAGCACCCCACAAACCTAGTGTATGGTTCCGGTTTGTGGATGATACATTTATCATTTGGAGCCATGGGGAGGAAGAATTGATGGGGTTTTTGAATCATCTCAACAACATCCACCTGAACATACAATTCACCATGGAGAAAGAAATCGAGGGAAAACTCCCATTCCTGGATACCTGGGTCATCCGCAAAGCAAACTTTCAGTTAGGTCACAAGGTCTACAGGAAACCAACTCACACTGATCGGTACCTACACAAAAACTCCAATCACCATCCCCGACAGAAAAGAGGCATAATGAAAACATTAGTGGATCGTGCAAGACGGATATGTGAGCCGCACTTGCTAAATGAGGAAATTAATCATCTAAACCACGCACTTCAGGCAAATGGCTACTCCAGAAATGAAATCCGAAGAGCAATCAAACCCAGGATGAAGCAAACAACCAAAGAAAAACAGTCTCCCACAGGAAAAGTGTTTTTGCCATATATCAAAGGAATTACTGATCAGATGGGAAAGCTTATGAAAAAGCATAACCTTCAAGCAGTATTCAGACCCACCCGAAAAATACAACAGATGCTACGATCAGCAAAAGACAGTAGAGACCCCCTAACCTCTGCAGGAGTATACCGTATACCCTGCAGCTGTGGACAAGTTTACATCGGGACCACAAAGCGTAGCATCCAGACAAGAATAAAAGAACATGAAAGACACTGCAGACTTGGACAACCTGAAAAATCAGCAGTGGCTGAACATAGCCTAACTCAAACAGGGCACAGTATCTTATTCCAGGACACCAAAATACTGGACAACACTTCCAACTACTTTGTCAGACTGCACAGGGAAGCCATTGAAATTCACAAGCATAAGCAAAACTTCAACAGGAAAGAAGAAACCTTAAGAATGAACCGAGCATGGTTGCCAGTTCTGAAAAACACCAGGCTAACAAAACATTCTATCCTTGACAATAGCCCTGCAGAGAAGATTAGCACATCAAGTACCAATCCATATGCAAAAGAACCTCCTCAGGATACAGTGAAGCCTCCCGCCATTAGCATTCCACACCCTGGGAAACTCTTACAGGATGACTCAGCTCAACCCCACCCCTCCTGAGTAGATACAAATGACCTACATCTTTTCCACACTGTGACACTGAGAGATCTGTCTTTTGGTGCTACACCTCTGAAGATGCCAGCCACAGCTGCTGGCGAAACGTCAGGAACTACAATGCCAAGACCACGGCAATACAGCCCGGAAAACCCACAACAACCATCTATTATAACTGTATTTAAAGTAGTTAAATACCATAGCAAAGCACAGGTATCAAGCTAGTTATCTTATAAAAAGAATTACAGAACCACAGGTTTAGCTGGAGAGCAAACCTGTTAACATGAAAAGCAAGGCAAAGTTGGACAAGAGGACATTATGAAAATTATAATTAGAAAATTTAAACAATGATTTGTTATAAAAGAGAATCAGAATTTGTATTGATTAACAGATAAAATTTTAGCAAAAAGCATTCAAAAGTAATAAAATGTAGTTTTCTTACATTGAATGATAGCAGAACAAAAGGGCTTTGGAAAATCATAGTAAGCTTTGTGCACTATTTTGAAGCCAGACAAGACACAAGGTGCACGAGTTTCCAGAATCATTTTGTACAAGCCATAGCAAGATGGAGTCAGTTGGATGTCTCAGAACAAAGAAGCCAGCCAGAAAGCATAGGCACTCAACCCATACTTGGCTAATCTTAACATAAATACCACTTTCTTTGAACTAACCTCTTCAAGATCTCCTGAAAACATAATTTGAATGCTAAAGGCTCCTCCCTTTAAGTGGGGTTTAAAGGCTTTTTACCCAGTAGGAAAAAAATGGAAATCTGGCCAACAATGAATTAGATGATACTATACAAACAAGGTAGCTTTGAATCAAGCATGCAAAAAATGCCTGAGCCATTAACAGCATAATCCTAAAGCCATCCTGGAACTGTTTAGGGTGCTGCTCACTCCTTAGGCTGGTGTTTTGGGGAGATACAATAGCACAACACCACACCAATCTAAACGTGGTGCAACTGTGCTGGCACAGGGTCCAGTGCTGGGTTGTATTAGGGAAGGAGCGGGCTTTGCACCGCAAATCCTCTCAGCCTTGGTCCCACCCCAAACTCTGGTGTAATATGGTGGTGTAACATAAGAACTCCTGTTGAACTTAGAGCGGGACCACAAGTGACGCCTGACACAGGTTGGACACTTGCCAGCTTCCCTCAAGTTTTGATGGGAAATGTAGGCAGCTTGGTGGAATGTTGGACAAGTGACAGTTGAAAAGTCCATTGGACAGCAGTCAGAGAGTCAAGCTGCAAGACTAGGATGCCTACATTTCCCATCAAAACTTGAGGGAAGCTGACTAGTGTCCAACCTGTGTCAGGCGTCACTTGTGGTCCCGCTCTCAGTGGAAGCAGAAGAACAAGTGCCCTGCACTGTGTAGCATTACAACCTACAAAATCACCACATGGTTTAGGATACTATTTGGTTAGTAGTTTCTGTATCTCAGCTATTTTCCATGTTGAATAAAGTTAAATAGAGCAGATTAATGTCCTGGCTAAGAAGTATCCTCCATGTGTTCTTTAGAGCCCTGAGTACATGCTGTGAATTAGGGGAAAAAATCAGTCACTTTGAAATTTTATCTTGCACTCAGCATTTGGCATATCCATATCCTAACTCTGACTACAGCTTTTAGAGTCCACCACATGTTTACACTGGAAATTTCTCCATACGCATATAGAGTGTGTTCTCTTATGAAATCATGTCTCAGGGGAAAGATAATTTAAAGACATTTCCGTTTGTTATGTCTGAGTTGAACTAGACTATTAGGCCTTGTTAATGCTGGATAAACTCAAGTCCTGGAACTGCCTTTCACAGTGGACTAAAGAATCCTCACAAATTGCATTCTGACATGACCATAGCAATGATATCCAGGAGGCTCTAATGAGGCAGGTTCTTCTCTCCCTCTGTTCTGTGAGATGAAGGAGTACTAGGCGGCATGTTACCATCCTGAACTTTCCACTGCCTTGTGAATACACACTATAAGCTGTTTCACACATGATGCTTTCATTTTAAGGGGGCGGTTTACAATCATGTGCATGCATTAAGAAGTGGCAATTGACAGCAGTTTCCCAACTGACAGTGAGAGATACGCTCCTGAATATAGGTGGGTCTTTTCCTTACAATCACTTACATCTCTGTGGGGAAAACATTCTATGTTTAATCCCCCCAGATCTTTCATTTATCACTTGAAATTTACACATTAATCTAGTTGATATTTGTGAAGTGGAAATTCCAAGCACATGAAGAATGACCATTATAAGAAAATTAAAATTAAATGTTAATTGCACTTAGTAATTTTAAATGTGCATTCTGTAATTGTGGAATTACCTGTACATTCTGCTTCAATTTTCAAAGGCTGTTTGTAATTTTGGGCCCCAGTTTATGTTGCTTTTGGGAGCAGACATAACAGTCTATTGAAAAATGACAAATATTATCTTCTTTGCTTCAGATATCACTGAAGTAATAAACATGCCTCACATTGTTTTTCTAAAGTCTAGATTATCCTTCAGTATGAATAGAAGACCATTAATTTGCCTTTTCATAGACACGGCTATAAACCAGGCAGAGATCTTAGTCCTACTCCTGTATTTCATAAGTCCAGCAAAGAGATTTCAGCATGGTAAGAATGCAGGATCAGGCTTAAATTATCTCTTTTAAAGTCAATTTGTGCTGACCTCAGTAACAGAACTTATATCATGTACCAAATTGCTATTACAGTAAGCTGCTTCAAATACCCTACTTATTCTTTGTAACTTGCTGTCACTCTGCTGAATTTACATAATTCACAAAGGGATATATTAGGTTCAAAATAAAATAAAATTTTATTTTATTTTAGAAATAAACTATTTTAGAAATTATTTCTAATTTCACTTATTTTCTTTCCTCTGAAGCTTAAATATAAATACAATTTTATTATCTTTTATCCCAGCATTCTCAAAACTATGTTACACTGTTTTGTGTATGCTGGGATAAAATATAATAAAATGGTATTTATGTTAAGTTACTTTACTAGCTCCATGTTTTCACATTTTACTAGCTCCATGTTTCTCTGTGGTGGCCCCTACCCTGTGGACTGGCCTGCCTGAGGAGGTCAGGAGAGCTCCCATTCTCCTGGCTTTCTGCAAATGATGCAAAACCGAATTATTCAAAAAGGGTTTTTACTCAGATAGGAAGGAAGTATTATAGGTAGGGAGTCTCAGATGCTTTGCTAATGAGTTAGGGACCATAGACTTCACCACCATGTTGCCTTGCATATTATCTGTTACTTTGAATATATACTTCTATATACTACCTGTGCTTCATGTTATCCAATGTCAGTCCTAGAATTGATTATGTTCTGTTTCAGCAATTCTTCAGCTGTGTATTGGATCCTTGCTAATACTATGTCTTTGTAAAATCCTATGAAATTGTTTATGGAAATGCCCTTGATATTAATCCGCCTCGAGTCTCAGTAATAAAAATTCAGGCACACCATTATAAAATAGTTAATATAGCATATACCCTGGCATACTGCCATACAGAGATTTTGATGTTCTGCTTTCTATATGCTTTTGGACTACAGCAGATCTGTAATGCAGATCTAAGTCCAATTAATTCTTTGTATGAGCTTTGCCAGTAGATGCTGTAGTCCAGAAATGCTGAATTTCACATGCCTCTTTCATACAAGTAGTCTTGCTAATATCAGCAAGACTACTTGTTCAGAATAGTTAAGAGATGATGCAGTCATCTGTTGTTTTAATATTTTCAGAGATGATGTTTTAATATATTCAGAGATGACGCAGTCAGTGGCTTGTATCCATGCATGCAGTTCCAAAGGCTTTAGAACACTTCTGTCTTTGGAAGAGGGAGCAGCTATGGAACTATTTCTATTGTTTAACCCCTCCCACTGCAGACCCTCCTTTTGTCCCTTTTGCTGTTCTTAGGGACTACTGATTTCCAGTAACAAAATTTGAGAGGCTCAGCGAGCTGCAGTGGGAAGAGGAAGCAGGAAAGTTCCGCTCCAAGAACTCTGATCTCCTAGTGGATTTCATTGGATAAAAGCCAGTATGTAATTCTCAGACACATGGTACCCCAAGAACTTCTCACATTTGTCCCATGGACATAACAAGACAAATGAAAACTCCAATTTTGTTTCTTAAACTATCAGTTTTTCCATTTTTGTTGTGCTAAGATGTAATCCTCATGCTTGAAGAACTGTATTTGAATATATAATGGATAAATTGATAAAGCCATGACTTGGATCATCCAGGCTAGCCTGATCTCATCAGATCTTAGAAGCTAAGTGGGATTAGTCAACATGGTTAGTACTTGGATGGGAGACCACCAAGGAAGCCAGTGGCAGGCAATGGCAAACCATCTCTGTTTGTCATCTGCCTTGAAAACCCTATGGGGTTGCCCAAGTGAACTGAGACTCAATGGCAAAAAAGCACCAAAGGATCACACACATCACATATATCACACATATATATATATTTATATATATTTCATATAACGTAGTTTTTAAATCTATGTATTATTTTAATATGTCTCAGTGTAGTTATATTGTAGAAGTGTAACATCTCTAACAGCTGTAGTAATTTTCAGATTTCTCAAAATGGCATGCAGTTTATTAATTGTATGCAGATTAATTCATGAAGTGAGGTGTGTGTGTACACAAATACACACATCCTGTTAATTATTTATTTCTAGAGCCCCTGTATTAGTCATTATGTACTATGCCTTTCCCTCTGAAATGCAAGCTAAAAGAAACAAGCACATAAGGAAAGGGGAGGGAGAAAGGAAGAGGTAGAACATCATTTTGTCAAAACTAGACCAAGACATGATTGGAAAGCAAGCATTTAACCCTACTTGGGCCATGATGCCAGTATCTTGCAGGGTTCTTGCTGGTATTGAGGTGTAGGTGCAAGTAATCCTTGAAGTAAGTGGTCTACTCTTGGTTTATGAGACTTGATTTAAAAATATACAGTCTTCGAACAGCTGAAAAGAAGTAATTCTTGAAGTAAGTGATCTACTCTTGGTTTATGAGACTTAATTTAAAAATATAGTCATCAAACAGAGCTGAAAAGAAGCACTGCAAAATATTTCTATGCAAAATATGTTTTTCATCATAGACAAGGGGTAAAAATTATATCTGAAGATTTATTTTTGTGTAGTAGGTACATCTGTTATGTATAAACTGTTGGGTATGCAGTTGTTTTTCTAGTTATATGCCTTGGTCTTTATTTAGCCACACAATAGAATGAGATAGGGAAGATACTGCTATCCATCTTCAGCTGGGCTCCAGATTGCAACTCTGGCTGCAATAACAGAGAACAGAAGAGAATTGTTATCTAACGTCCTTGCCCATCACAAATAGATGAACAAGGATAGAAAGGAATAAGATCCCTGCACTACCCATACTTAGATGGCAGAGGCATCATTTTTTGTGGGGCAGGCACTCATTCCTTTTGTCCCACTGTCTGGTCAAACAAGCTTTCCCAGATTTCTGAAGCATTACTAGTATGACATGTTCTCAGTCAGTCATAATTCCACATCGATCCCAAAAAACAAATCAAAAACAATTAAAGCAATCAACAATAAACATTAGATCATTAAAATAACTGCAATATTAGTCACAGCCTAAAAGAAAGTTCAAATATGAAAACAACAGAAACAATAACCTTAAAATAATAAAAATGGGAGTAAACAATAGTGGGTGTAGTGAGAGGTAGCTGATGTGGGCTAAGGGCCTGTCTCTAGAGCAGCAGTTGGATCTGTGCTCCTTAACAGCCTTTTCTTCTTCTTCTCCCTGACCTCATTTCATGCCTGGGACAGGCAAAGTACGTTAACCACTGCTCACAGTCCAGATAGCTAGTGAGTTTTTAATTGAGAAGAAGCCAGAGTGGCCTTCCCTCCTGTTTGTTTTCCCAAGCAACATTTCTTTTATTGCAAGGACAGAGCTGCATCCAAGCCTTAGCAGTTCCACCAGCGCTGCATGAGTCACTTGACTTAGGCTCTTCAGCAACAGGGGCAGTCTTATTGATTATAGGGCACTGGCAAAAAGTCTACGATGGGATCCCAGAATCACTGCCACCTCACCACTGGCTCCCCATTGGGGCCAAGAAATGGGTGGCCCTATGTGATGTGGGAAGGAGCTGCTGCTCCTGCTAAGCCAGCTTGCCAATCCCCCAATACGGTGAGTAAAAGTGACAGCAGGAGTCTGCTCTTCTTATTCTTTTCCCTCTCCTTTGGAGGGGATGGGGCTGTGGGTGGTTGGAGCCCCTTGTGGCATTGCCCACTGGTTAAGCCAGCCCCAGTGCTACAACAATATTCATTGATGCTAACTCACCAGTTGGCTTCTTCTGCAAGGCCACTGGAGGCAGTAGGTGAGCTGATGTACCTCATTAACACTGCTGACAGGGGCTGAGCTGAGTGGCCCTTGGTGGCACGGGTTGCAGCTCTGCGAGAGCTATTCTGTTTGTCTTGTTGCTGGGTCAGTTAAACTTCCCAGTCCACCCTAGCTGCGTAGGATAGTGTGCCATCGGAGACATGTCAATACCATGGTAGAGTTTTAAGACTCTTATGAAAATATGTCATTAAAGAAGAAAAGCAAAAGGTGCTCCTGAACTGTTTAAGTGTGTAGAGACAGCCTACTGTTATTCAGGGACAGGTACTTTGTGCGTATGCAGAGGTAATTTTTTTTCTGGGATTCGGACCTAGTGTTTGAAAACAAACTCATAGTGAGACCTTGACACAAATTAAGTAATTAATTTCAGAGGTATAACCATATTAGTCAGTTGTAGCCACTTCAAAGACTAACAGATTTATTGTAGCATAAGCTTTTATGACTAGATTCTGTTTTGCCAGATGCATTGACTAAACACTCAGTCAGGAGACAAGTACAGAGAGAGGAGAAATAGGGAATAATGAGTTTAAACAGCCATGAAATGCAAGGGATACAGCTTGTCACATTTCTGTGTAAAACTCAGAAACACAAGGCCAGCGCAGTGCAAGTCTATGATAAAGTGTATTTGGGTCCTTCATATATGTAATATTTGTATTACTTTGAGGAACCACCATATTCGGCCTCCGTCTCTGCTCTAAGAAACCTGGTTATCTGTACTGCACAGTGTTACCTCTTTGTTTCTGGTTTGAAGAGGAACATATTTTCTGATTTGTTTTACATTGCTATAGACAAACATGTCAGTACAGACTAAGTAATGCATTCAAAATCCCCCCAGAGCTTAAAATCTTAAAGCAGCGCTACAAAAACCTTCTAGCAGAGAAAAAGGAAGAGCGCAAAGAGACTCCTGGAACTGGGTGATCCAAAATCAAATAACTCTTCAACCTTTTGGCACTTAATCAGGGCTGAGCTCCATACAGAGGCCCCTGCAATATCTCTCCCTGGCTTTGGGAATCTCACTTCCATGCCCTCTATTCATCTGAAGCACACCCAAAATCCAACTACAAAATCTGCCAGCATGGTCTCCAGTAATGGTCAATGAAGTTAAAAAACTAATAAATCAATTGAGATCTTGCAAGGCTCCTGGAGATGACATGATACCTCCAGAGATGATAATGCAACATTGACTAGTTGGCCCAAACGCTCACTCCACTCTTTACCCACATTTACCATTCAGCCCGCATCCCCTCAGATTGAGGCCTTGCAATTATTGTCCCAATATACAAGAAAGGAGAAAAATCAAATCCCACCCACTACTGACCAATTAGTCTGCTCAGTGTTGTTAGTATGAAACAGTGTATTGTGTATTGCCATAAGTCATCACAGGATTACAAAGACCCTGCTAAATAAAATACAATTATATATACAGTACAGATTTACTGTTACACACAGAGAGTTCCAGTGAAACAGAGGTTAATTAAAGCCAGAAATCAATAGATTGACTACAAGTTCAGGTACTATCCTCTTCCTTTGCTGCGTTAAATCTTATCTTCATAGCAGCAATGGCAAAAAGTGAAACAGTGTCGTTAGTGAATTATATTCAAGATACTTATATTGGAAATGCCTTTATTGGCTAGATTGAGAAAACTTACTGATGGACGAACAAGCAGGCTTCAGAGCTAGCCGTTCCACAATAGACCAGTGTCTGATTTTGCATCATCTTGCAAAGAAGTACAGCTCTAAGCCAAATGGAGCACTCTATGCAGCCTTTATTTATTTTATTTAATTTGTAACCTGCTCTCCCTGCAAGCGGGTTCAGAGTGAAGTAACAATAATCAAAATCACATTTAAAATCTATTAAATATATTAATTACATTAGAACATTAACCGTAAAAATCAGTACAGGAGACAGCAACTTTTAACAGCAACCCATATGCCAAACCCGATCGAATACATCCCATGGTATGGGTGATGGTATGCCTGTTTGGTGGGTTGGCGGACAATTGGGAACTCCATTCTCCACTCAGCAGGAGACAGGCAAAGAAAAGGAGCCCACCCAGCCCCCAACCTCAACCATATGCCTGGCGAAATATCTCTGTATTACAGGCCCGGCAGAAAGATAGTAAATCCTGCCAGGCCTTGGTTTCCACTGACAGAGAGTTCCACTAGGTGGCTACCAGGACCAAAAAGGCCCTAGCCCTGGTCATGAAGGGCTTTATGGATTTCAAAGCAGCATTTGACAGTATCTCCAGGAATAGGTTCTGGGCAAAGCTTGAGAACTCTTCAATAGACCAAAGGCTCTACATACTTATTCACTCACTGCACGAAAGAAACTTTCTAAAAGTAAGATGCACTCCTCAAGGCCATCTCTCCAATATGATCCCACTTGACAAAGGAGTCGAGCAGAGTTGTATCCTGGCCCCTCTACTTTTTAACTAGTATAGCAACTTCTTGGCGCAACATCTAAGGAATCCAAGCTTCCATTCACTAAAGCTTGCTGACAAAACGATTCCTGCCTTACTATACACAGATGAAACTGTCATCCTATCTCATTCACAAGTGGGCCTCAAGAGAGTACTCCGTGCCTTCACCATATACTGTAAATAGGAGCAGCTTGCAATAAACTACCAAAAGCAAAAATCCTTGTCTTCATCAAAAAACAGTGAATCCATAGGTGGCAATTACTTATTTTTTTATTCAGCTCATATCCCTCCCTTCCTGCAGGCGGGCTCAGGGCGGCTTCCAACAAGGGTATACCATTAAACCATACGATAATGGCCTCATACCAACATAAGAAGCTCTTCTTTCCTGTTGAAATTGTGCTTATGCTTATGAATTTCAATGGCTTCCCTGTGCAATCTGACGAAGTAGTTGAAAGTGTTGTCCGGTATTTTAGTATTTTAGCACAATTTCAACAGGAAAGAAGAGACGTTAAGAATGAATAGAGCATGGTCCTTAAAAACACCAGGCTAACAAAATACTCTATACCCTACAATAGCCCTGCAGAGAAGATTAGCATATCAAGCACCAATCCATACACAAAAGAACCTCCTCAGGATACAGTGAAGCCTCCCTCCATTAGCATTCCACACCCTGGGAAACTCTTACAGGATGACTCAGCCCAACCCCACCTTCCTGAGTAGATATAAGTTACCTGCCAACATCTTTTCCACGCTGTGACACTGAGAGATCTCTGTCTTTTGGTGCTACACCTCTAAAGATGCCAGTCACAGCTGCTGGCAAAACGTCAGGAGCTACAATGCCAAGACCACGGCAATACAGCCCGGAAAATCCACAACAACCATAGTTGACTCAATAACTTATTTCCTTATTTTCCTTGTCAGAGGAAGGTATCTCTCTCCGCCCCCGCCCACCAATTTTTATCCACTGTTCTGTGCTTGTTGCACTGCGCATGCCCTCCCTATTCTTATTTTATTGCATTTTTATTCTATTCTCCTTTTATTTCTTACTTTGTTATTGCTGACTCTCCAGAGCTGATTCTATATCAAAATAAATTGATAACGAGACAAACGTTTCTATAACTAAATAGGAAGACACAATTGTGCCTGTGAATGGAGTTTAGCAGTACTCCGTTATTGGCCTCGTTGTTTCCATCTTCTTAGGCTGATTATAGAAGCATCCCCCCTTCAAGGTTTTTTTTAAACTTAAGACATGATACAGCCAAAGTTGAACATTTTCAACTCTATTGATATTCTATGAAAGTGTTTAAATCTACTATAAAATTCATTAAAGTTTTAAAGTGTGTCGGTATGGCTGTGTGTGCCATTGATGATTTGTTTCTTAAGTGCTTTTGTACTAGAAGCATACTCTGTACCAACATGCACTGAATTATTATGTGTCAATTAAGCTGGCCTGAAGGATAAAAGCATGTTTGGTTTCTATCCTTCATTTAGATCTCCTCATCACCACCACCCACAAAAAAGAAATTGGCAACTCAGTTATTATATATTTGCTGGAAAGTGTCTGCTGCTAATGAAACTAAGTAGGTTTTTTGTTTTTGTTTTTCCATCATAAACATTTTTATACATAGCCTTTTAATTGTCTTTTTCTTAACTGTGCGCATGCATCTATTTGTCTGTCTATTTATCTATCTGTATTTGAAACCTTAGAATTGCATAGTTTCTAGGCAATGGAATTTAACCTTTCACAGCTGACCAGAATTCCAAATTATATGTCAGAACACAGTGCTTTTATATTCTCAGAAAATGTAATCTCATGTTGATGAGGATACATTTTAACTTTCTGCAGGATATAGTGCAACATGTTACTGATGTGTCTGGAAATCACACAGTGAGGCTATCACTTGGAGTTAAAACAGCAGAATTTCTGCTCTTTCTGCAGTACTGCCTCTGCCTCCTCTCCTTTTCCTTTCCTTTTCTTTTACAGAAATATGCAGCACTGTGGCTTAGAGGTCATTTGTTTCCCACAGGTTCATAGAACACTGTAGTAGGCAGGGGGACAATGACCTTTCATAAGGGGCTATGTGAGACCTTCTTTCATCTTAAATAAGCTCCTTTTCTAGTGCTGGGAGAGCTTGTGTGTGTGTTCGTTCGTGCATAGTTGGATGTGTATCCCTTTTCTTATAGTTCAGTATGAAGCCCCTTGCAGCTTCTCTTGAAAGATTGCATTTGGGGGATTTATTTTATGGCTGATTTTTTTTTGCCATGTTCCTGCTTATATTGGGTTTCTGGGTTCAGTCTGAGCACATTAGCAAACAACCTTCTATCTTTCACAAAGCTATTTGAGTTTCAAACCCATCTGGTTGTTGCATAGATCTCTATTTAAAGTCAACTCCAGTTGGTGCAGAATGCTGCAGCTTGATTATTATCAGGAGCAAAGTGGAATGTGCATGTTTGTCTTCATGGCTTCTGAGCAGTCCCACGTGGGACTGCATGTGCACAGGCCAGCCATGGAGAGACAGGTTTTTAAAATCCTAGTGATTTCCAAGGCATGTGGAGCACTCTCCCCTCATCTCAGTCCAGGATTTTCCTGTTCAAACTGGCATGTGACAGGAGGTGGAGCGGAGCACTATTTCCTCAGTTCTTCCTTCACTGTCATGGAGGTTGGATTTCTATTGGAGCTTTCCGTTCTTTTTTTTTGGTTGAGAAATTCTTCTGATTCTATGGTCCTTTTCAAGAAATGTATTGAGTGTGGTATGAAAATGTCACGAACAAGTGACTGTGTATTTGTGCCTCATAATGTGGCAGCCTGCAAGAGTGCCAGCAGTTCACACTGAATGTTCATCACAAGAGAGTGGCCAGATTGAAAGCTACTCTCTGGGGAAGAGTGTTGGGGGCTCCAGAATCACAGCCTGCAAAGCGAGTTTTGGAGGCAGAAAAATTGGCCCAAGTGCCTATGACAACTTTTGCACCATCAGATCCAGTCTTGGATCTGGCGCTACATATCTCTCACAGCACCTTTGGTTCCTAGGAGTATATAGGAGCTGCCTCCAAAGTATATAAGAGCTGCCAATAAGAAGGCCAAAAAGAAAATGAAGCACCTTTCAAAGGATTCTCCCAGGCACTGCTCTTTGCCTCTGAGGCAAGGTTCTAACAGGGACACTTCTTCCCAAAATATCTCCCCTTCATGTTCACCCTCCCCATCCACCAGGGTAGATCAGGGAGATTCATCATCAGATGATGACCTGATAGAGGCATGACCGTCTCCCCCTAAGAACTCTAAGTCAAGGCAAAGACAGGGATCAAAGTCAACATAGGGCCTGAAGCTTCAAGGTACATGTGCTTAGAGGCAACTGCAGCCACAATGGTTTCTCTGTCCTCCAATGCCATCTCCCGTGTACTACCCACAGTGGGGGCACTTGTACCAACCAATGATAGCTCAGTTGCAGTCTTCAGGTTCAGCTCCAACCTTTGGATCCGATACCTTGCCGGGCCCTTCAGTACTGAGGGTGCAAACTTCAGTACCAGCTCAAGATTCACTGTTCATTCCTCACTCCAACTTCGCATCAGATGCTGCTTTGGATCCATCTCCTGAAGCAGAAGAAAAAAGAGAGTCACAGTGCAAGAGCTATTATAGAAACAGAAAACCCCGTGATAACCTAATAACAATTTTGAATAAATTAATTTAACAAATTTAACTATGTCTCTGTGTATTTTTATATAATTACTTGAAAGATATACATGAACTCCATTTACATAATATGTTTTATCAAACATTCATGGAAAGTGAAATTCTCAAAAGGTACATTAGCAAAACAAATTTTTAAAATTTTAACATGAATAATGTTGTCTTGTACTGACAACAGCTGTCCTGTAAGTTTAGTCCATGGGAAGTAGCATTTCCACTCCTGATGGCTGTAACATGATGGGTGGCTGACTGGAAAACTCCCAGTTCTGCCAGGTCTTGCTCAGGTGTATTTGCCATATCCACAAAACTCTTTAGTAAATTTGTCTCCAATACCATTCAACAGCATTCAATGCCACTGCTTGACCTAGGCTACTTGACTTCTCCATTGGATAAAAAGGGTCGAAATTAAGATGGCATTTGCCAAAAGGTCTACTCTTCAGCTGTGCTGACTTTTTGAGCGTCAAATTACAATGCCGTTATGAGTAGATACTAGAAAAAGGTGGAGTAAAAATTGGTGGAAGAAACATTAACAATTTGAGATATGCAGATAACACCACATTACTGGCAGAAAATAGTGAAGACTTGAAACAACTACTGATGAAGGGTAAAGCACCAAAGCAGGATTACAGCTGAACATCAAGAAGACAAAGGGCTTCACCTCTCAAGGGCAGGGAAGAAAACGTTTGGAACGAACCTGGAGAACTTCATCAGGAGAGCTTTAAACTGATGCCGCAAGGGGAAGGGGATGATCGACATGGGGATTTCAATGACGAAGTGAAAACAGTGGGGACCCACCTGGGTTGGACAGGTCAAACAAAGGTACAAGGCTACAAGTGTCTATATACCAATGCCCAAAGTATGGGTAATAAGAAAGAAGAGCTTGAGCTTTTATTGCAAACAGAGGGCTACGATATAGTAGGAATTACTGAGACTTGGTGGGATGATTCCCATGACTGGAATGTGCTAGTGGATGGGTATGAGTTGTTCAAGAAAAACCGGAAGGGTAGAAGAGGAGGTGGAGTGGCGTTGTATGTGAGGAGAGGGCTTGATTGTCAAGAAGTTATGGAGAATGGGGCGGACAGCCCAGTGGAAAGCATATGGGTAGAAATAAGGGGAGGAAAGACAAAAGGTATTATTGTTGGAGTCTGCTACAGACCACCTGACCAGCGAGAAGAAATGGATGCTGCCCTCTTTGAACAGATTGGTAAAGTATCCAGACATTAGAACCTTGTAATTATGGGTGACTTCAACTTCCCCGATGTGTGCTGGGAGACAGGCTCAGCAAAGCATCATGAATCACGCAATTTCCTGAGCTGCCTGGCCGATAACTTCCTTTTTCAAAGCAACAGATTTTAAAGGGATCAATCTGTAAGCATCTGAAGGACTGCTTAGTGATCTGGGGAAGTCAACATGATTTTGTCCACAACAGATCTTTTCAGACCAACCTGGTGTCCTTCTTTGATCGAGTGACGAGCTTACTGGATCATGGGAACTCTGTTGACGTGATTTACCTGGATTTCAGTAAAGCTTTTGATAAGGTTCCCCATGACATTCTAATGGGTAAACTGGAAGACTGCGGACTGGACTATAGGACAGTTCAGTGGCTAGGGAACTGGTTACAGGACTGCACCCAAAGAGTGGTGGTCAGTGGCGTTTCATCAGATTGGCGGGAGGTGTCCAGTGGGGTGCCACAGGGCTCAGTTTTAGGCCCGGTATTTTTCAATATTTTTATCTATGATCTGGATGAAGAGGTAAACGGGCAACTCATTAAATTTGCTGATGATACCAAATTGGGAGTAGTGGCAAACACCCAAGAATATAGAGTTAAAATTCAACAGGACCTGAATACTCTGGTGAAGTAGGTGGTTGTGAACAGGATGCAATTCAACATAGATAAGTGCACAGTATTACATCTGGGCCACAAAAATGTGAAGCACAAATACTGGATGGGGGGTACACTTCTGGGTAGTAGTGTATGTGAAAGAGATCTTGGGGTAAGAGTGGACTATAAACTAAATATGAGCAGTCAGTGTGATGCGGTGGCAAACAGTCTTGGGTTATATCAAAAGGGCCATTGCATTGAATTCGCAGGAGGTCTATACTGCCTTGGTCAGGCTGCACCTGGAGTACTGCGCGCAGTTCTGGAGACCTCACTTCAAAAAGGATGTGGACAAAATTGAGGGGTTGTAGAAGAGAGCAACGAGAATGCTCAGGGGTCTGGAGACTGAGCCCTACGAGGAAAGGCTGAGGGCCTTGGGAATGTTTAGTTTGGAGAAGAGATTGAGGGGGGACATGATTGCTCTTTAAATATTTGAAAGGCTGTCATTTGGAGGTAGGCAAGGAGCTGTTCCAGCTGGTAGCAGAGGATAGAACTCGAAGCAACGGGCTTAAATTACATGCAGAAAGGTGTGGCTGGATATTAGGATAAACTTTTTCACGGCAGAGTAGTTCAAAGGTGGAATCAGCTGCCTAGGGAGGTGGTGAGCTCCCCTTCACTGGCAGTTTTCAAGAAGAGGCTGGATGAATATTTGTCAGGGATGCTTTAGGCTCATCCTGCATTGGGCAGGGGGTTGGACTAGAAGGTCTGTATGGCCCCTTCCAACTCTGTGATTCTGAGAAAACACATGCATACTTTTGTTATTCTTCTGCTAAAACCCATAAATACCTGTATCATCCTGCAATCATGGAGTTCCCTTTATTCCGCTTCGTGATGCTTTTTTAGCTGTTCATGGGGATGACTGGAGAAGATTAAAAACTATTGGAAACGCTTCATCAGAGACTTCCCACTTAGATCTTCCCCCATTTTCTTGTCTGGAACTGTTGGGAGAGATTTTCCTGTGCAAGTCCAGGGGTCCCCCTAGCTTTTGCGGCCTCCCAGTGACGTCCCCTTTTTAGAAAAGAAAAACCGATTGCACTATTGCACTGTTTCTCTGAACCGACAAAAGTGACCAAGATTTGTGCTATTTCGAAAATTCATTAGGCAGGTTCTGAGCACTCTTGTCCTTCTGCTTCGCAGAGCTTCCTGGAGACCTCTGCCTGCTCCCTTCCCGCCACCGATGGTATTTAATCCACAAGGTCGAGATCCACTTTGGGTCTCTCTAACTCCGCACTTGAGGGAGTCGAACCAAAATGGTGTCTGTTTACTTTACTAGAAAAATGTCCCGTTTCTGCTGAAGGCTTTCTTTCTTCAACTCATCAGCTGAAGACACATCAGTTTCTTCAGCTAATCAGCTGAGAAAACTTGTAACGTTTGTTGTTGTTTAATGCACCAACGTTGCAATAGTGTAATACTGTTGGTTGTTGTGGGAAAGCCTTCGACAATACATTGTAATACTGTTGTTTTAAAAAAAGTTAAAAAGGGATTTACTTCTTACAGCCAAGGTGAGTGTGCAAACACAACACACTTTTTAGTCTACTTTTAAAATTTCTGTTAGCCATATTGAAGCTGATAGGCTTAAGAAACTTTCAAGGTTTATTTTTTTAATATACCAAAGGTGCAACATTGTCATGTTGCAATGTTGTTATTTAATCATTTTTTAAATAAGAAAAAATTGGATTCCCCCCTGGGTTTTCTGTGGTTTTTCTCTCTGTGCATATACTCCGTTTCCCCGCCCCACCCCAGGGAAGTCAAATCAAGGCAATGTGAGGCCTGGCTCTACCTTTCACTCCGCCCCTTTATTCCCATGTGTCCTGATTGGTTGAATAACAACAACAACAACATTTGATTTATATACTACCCTTCAGGACAAAGGCGGTATATGCCCACTCAAAGCAGTTTACAAAGTATGTCATTATTATCCCCACAACAATAATCACCCTGTGAGGTGGGTGGGGCTGAGAGAGCTCCAGAGAACTGTGACTAGCCCAAGGTTACCCAGCTGGCTTCAGGTGGAGGAGTGGGGAATCAAACCCGGCTCTCCAGATTAGAGTCCCATGCTCTTAACCACTACACCAAACTGGCTCTCAGGTTTTCTACCTATATGATACCATTTTCAGTATTGTTTAACATATTAATATTCTATACTTTGTTTCAGATTTCTGTAATCCTATTCCTACTGCTTATTAGATGCCTCATCCTATTGATTGCATCCACCTACATTGTGTAATCCTTGAATCTCAGTGAGACACAGACTATAAATATAGTAAATAAATAAAAATGAACTTTTAAGTAAATATGTTTTTGGGATTCTACATCCTTCTAAACAGAGCTCAGGAGGAAGTCATTAACATCCTGTTTCATCTGGCAGAAAACCCCCCCCCCCATAACTGTTACAACTAATGCCCACTTAACCTTACTGTGGTTCTATTAAAATAAATATGATTGTCATTTCCACAATTCTTTTCTCACTATGTTTGCTATATAGACATATTCTAGTTAATTCCCTTAACACTCGCTAGCTTATATTTGCCCGTAATCATAATTCAAGTTTAGGCGAACAGCAGCCCTAGGAATGAAAATATGCAGGCTTCTGAGAACTTGTAGGCCCAAGGGGAAGATGTTTATTATATACCTCATCACTAAGAATTACTCAGGGAAAAATAAAACATTTAGCTCATTCAGTCTTTTTAATTTATTAATTTCTCCATTGAGCCTTATAATTATGTACATTGATTTACAATTGCAGCAGAGGTAGCTCCAAAAGTATAATTTTTATGATATGTTCGAGTTTTGGTACATTATAATTTGCTGTTCCTTGTGTTTTTCACTAGGTGGAATATGATGAATACAATTTGAGAGAGTGCAGGGCCATAGTCCAATGGGAAAGAGGTTTCTACTGCAGTACACAAACTACATAAGTGTTATTTTACCTATCTGTGATTTTAGTTAACCAGTTGATTGAATGGAGCATTTGTGTTTGCTAGTGAGTCTGATCCAATCCTAGAAAAAATGGCATTAGTGACAGTGTTATTTTTAGACCCACTTTCTCCTTCACAGAAATAACTCTGCTAAGATTTCACTGAAAATCTATTACTTTGCATTTGTATTAATAGCAATCTGAGAAGGTATTGTACACATGTACAGCAAGATTTTTTTTAATTATTTATTTTCTTCATTTCTAGTCCTTCCTCCTCATTGAGACTCATATCGAGGCAGAAGCAAACATTTTAAAAGGCAGGCAGGCAGGCAGGCAGGCAATAAAAGTTAACGGCATCAGAAATACAGAAACAGGAGTGCGCTTGTTGCCCAGACCTGACTCAGAAACTTGTAATGGTCCGACCTTACCACATTAACTGCTTTGGGTGAATGGTGTACAAGATACTTCCCTGGTGGTGTAAATGATAACTGTTTAGCTACTTCCTTTAGTAAGAACTTAGGGGTAGCACTTGGGCTGGATCCCTATCTGACAACCTTAACATTTCAGGTTCAGAACCCATTGTGGGCTTGAATTCCAACAAACTGAAATAGTGCAGAGAATGGGATAATATGAGGGAGATCTAGGTGGACACCAGCAAAGTATACCAGACTGGGAAGAGTTAACAAATAACAGGAGAGTGCAGCAGGAGGGGCAACCAGGTAGATCATGAGGAAATTAGTTTTGTATACATTTGAGATAAGTATGTTCCTTGTTGCTTCAGAAGAAGGAAGAAAGTGAAGGACTTCTGCTCAAATTATCTTTAAAAAGAAACATTTCAGTCAAGGTGGATTAACGATCTTGCTAGTGCTGCTTAGCTTATGTCTCAACTAGCCACAAAGAATGTATAGTAATTTATTGCTGTATGACTCAAATAAATGTAGAGTATAAATCTTCTCAAGAATAAGTGAATGAAGGACACCTCACTAGCAGCTGTGAGTTATTGTAGTCATTCAGGATCTAGTTCCAGCAAAGCTAGTTTCACCTAGCAATTCTTCTGTATCCACAGGGTAAATGAATAGTACGTCCAATATAGGCAGGCTATAGGAAGTTGGGAAAAAATATCTCAGTGGAATGCTTGCTCTCTCTTCTTAGTCCAAAATAACTGTCATTTTTCTGTAAGTGCCAAAGATAAGGAGGGGAAAGTCTGAGATGGTTCCTCAGCATCAAAGAGATAAAAGAAGAAAAGGTCCCATATTAGAGACTCATCAGCCCAGATGCCGTAAGGAAGGAGCTGCTTGGGAACTAGCATGTGGAAGACCTCTTTTCCTCCTTTTAAAAAGGCCCCAAGAGTGATTTCTTTCTCTTTTTTTGTCAGATACTGTCTTCAGTGAGAGAGAGTGAGGGTCAGCCAGTACCTCAAGCCTCCTTTTTTAACAACCACCACACGTCTCCTGAAGCACATAAAACAAAAGCTAAAGGCAGAACCATACTGTAGTTCCCAATCCCATAACTAATGCAGAGGAATATTTGCTGAGAAGAAGTGATGGGCAGAGTATGGGTGTTTAATTCTTTCCTCACTTACCAATTCTCCTCTGCATCGCTCTCCCCCCTACACAAACACACTCGCACACTATTTTTAACCCATTCTTCTTCAACTTTGTTCCAAGGCTGGAAATTAGTTGTAGGAAAATGGACATGGGGAGGCATTGGCTGCATGAAAGAGACTAAGGCTCCCCTAGCACTCACCTATTGTTCTCTATAAAGTTTCCTTCTTGTATTTGCATTTGGGAACATGTGTTTGCTGAGGTAACATAGCTCAGCAGTTGAAACTCCCTTCTTGTAGGAGTATCAGGAAAATTACATAGAAATTTTGAACTGGAACTAAGATTTTAGTTCTCTGTTCTCCTGATTCTCTCTCTTCAGGCACATACTCAGAGGCAGTTGCCTCTTTCTTACTAGATGCTGTAACATGCAGTTGGAAACAGTATCTCTTGAATTGTATGCAGTTTTGAGTATCCTTCAACTGTATTATATCACTAGGAAAAAAAAGAGGTTTACCTCATCTTCATTTTATTCTCAACCACCCAATGGTGGAAGAAATGGTCCCTTTCTACTGGGGATAGTTATTCCCTCCACAAACCAGTCTTGTCTATGGAATTTCTTTGAGCATCATTTTATGACCACTGTGGGAGTCTTAAAATGTGTTTTCTGTAGAGTCTTTCTATAACTATCACACCTCTTTAGCTAGGGTTTGGGCACATTACAACCAGGTCTAGGATAAAAGAGGAGAAAGAAAAGAACATAGCACCCATTCTTCACAGCTCAAACTTGATTCTGTTCCTTGCACATGGTAAGAGAAGGAAGATGTGGTGTTCTCCTCTCTTCCCCCTTGGGGTTCGGAAAAGAGCTGGATGTTGCCAGAGAAGCCACTCCTAAACTGTCACCCTTTACCCCCACCACCAAACAAGAGTGGCAAGAAGATTGAAAATGGCAGCTGGCTTGCATGGTTAACTTTCTGTCATCTACAGAAGAAGAATTGGTCAGAAGGCTACTTCAGAAATTGTTGATAGCTCTAAGGTTCTGAGGGATCAGAAAAGATCTCACAGGAATGCTCCTTTCATTTCTTTGAGCTTTATTTTATTAACATTTGCAGTGTTGCTCTGTTGGCACTTGTAACATTCTTCGTTTAGTAATGTTTGAGTTTGTGGGGTTTATAATTTGCCCAGCTCAGTCTTGTAGATTCTCACCCTTTGCTGACCTAACAGTTCAACAATGTATTCTACCACCTTCATGAACAAAATTTGTGATAAGTTTAAAAAGTCCCTTGTTAGATAACCAAAAACAAGAAGTCTAAGTCTTCAAAATGATCATGTTCAGTTTGTCACATTTGGCATAGCCAGCATCTGATTTAAACTGGAAAGTAAATTGCTTCTCACCTCCTGGAGAGAGTATCTTCATGGGTCAGGGCTGAAATCCTTGGCAAGGTGTGCAAAGGAAGTTTGCATCAGAGTGTCTCTACCACATCTGCCCTTGTGAATAAATAGGACATTTATTTCCCAGTATAGCCAAATATCTGACATACAGTACTGCAAATATTCACACACACCCCTATTGCCCCCCACCCCGTGTCAAATATTTTTGAGAGTGCTTTTAAAGTCAACAAAGTAGAACAAGTTACTAGACTGACTTGGTTCCCATAACAAATTCAAGAGAGAATAGACCAGAGACTTTTAAAATATTATAAAATATGTGTTTGTGGCTGATTGGCTGCACAGCCATTCCTTTAAATCCAGAAACATCTGTCCAGTAATTCATACACTCTGGGAGCATTGTATTCTCAGTCTGAGGCACACTTTTCCTTGAACCAAATTATTGTTTCTTAAAGCAACATGCTGTTGTTTTGAATTAAATAGTGCTCTCTTCCACATAAAAGGTGCACCAGTTTTGCAGGATGAGCAGAGAAGATCTAAATATATTTTAAAAATTAGTTGAGACAATGCTTCATTTGCTTAGTAGGGTCGCAAGGTTATAGAAAAAAAGAGACTAGCTTGGCTTCAGAATTTCTTCTTCACAGAATTTATTGAAATCCTTGCTGTCACTTAATAAAGGCAAAATAGTATAGTTCTTTGTGCAGTCCTATGCAGAGTTATACCTTCCTAACCCCATTGACTTAAGTGGACTTAGAAGAGTGAAATTCTGCTTCGATTGCTTTGCAAGTGACAGGAACAAATGTATACATTGATCTGATTATCCATCAAAAAATTTGCGGATAATTTTCCAAGTCAAAAGTCCAGGATCACTCCAAAGCAGTTAAAAACATACTATCCCTTACAAAGAACTTAGGAAGATGTTTTTAGTAAGTTGGTAAAATTTGTATTCAGAAATAATTTTTTCATCAGCATGAAACATCCGCAAAGACCCTTAACATTGTTTATTATGAACATTTATGGATATTGTACTCCATTGTTGAAATATTTGTAATTTTATGTTTGTGTTGCTCACAGTGATACTGCTAACATTTAAAATTGTGCTTTCATTCAAATCTGCCGTATCCACCGGAGTTGCATTGGATGTTGTTGGATATTGCATGAAAATATATCACTATTTTTCTTGGAGGAAATATATTTCACCAGTATATTGCAAAGATCAAAGAGATGGGTGACTGCCAACTCCAAATGACACAACTTGTAAATATTCAGCAAATGTTCTTCAATCGTGTCCACTATGTTATATGTATTTGAATTGAAAGAAGCAAGATTATCACAGGGCCTGTTCAAGGATTACTCAGCCTTCTTACAAACTATGTTGTGGGACATAGTTAGCCATGACTGATGAAGATCCTCTTCTTAAGGCGATAGCTGTATGAGCAGTACCAGAGAGAGAGAGGGAGAGAGAGAGAGAGAGAGATGGGGATGTTTCAGAGGGAGCTTCAGGTTTCATGAACATTTTCACAAAAACTAGAGTATCACATACTCCCAGTGTTACTCACAAGGCATCAGTGATGAACAGTTTTTCAACAGTTGCCAGGTGTTTGAATAATATTTTGGCTGATGAACTGGGATTGATTTGGCTACCACATACTCTATATGTTTTTCTTTCAAGTTGTGCAAAAAGTTCTTCATTCATACTCTGGTCTTGTTTCTCATCAGTGGAAGTGATCTGTTGTAAGAGCTTTAGACCCATTTTCCATACTTGAGTTTGCCATCTATTTATACTTATGATAGTATTGTTCCAAGGCATAATTTGAATGATTCCATGTGTGGGTTTTCAAGGCATCCACATATCTATAACAGAGAGCCAGTTTGGTGTAGTGGTTAAGAGCGCGGACTCTCATCTGGAGAACCTGGTTTGGTTCCCCACTCCTCCACTTGAAGCCAACTGGGTGACCCTGTGTGAGTCACAGCTTTTAGGAGCTCTCTCAACCCCACCCACCTCACAAGGTGTTTTGTTGTGGGGATAATAACAACATACTTTGTAAACCGCTCTGAGTGGGCTTTAAGTTGTCCTGAAGGGCGGTATATAAATCGAATGTTGTTGTTGTTGTTATGTACATGAAGTCTGACCAGTATCTTAATTTTAGTCTGTGTACTTTCTCCACGCTTACAAGTAGTATCTGAACAAAACTAACTACAGAACTCCATATCTAATGGTTGACTGTCAACCATCTTTCAGCTTATATGCTTACTGATGTATTCCAAAGTCTCTCAAACTTGTTTTTACATGTGATGGTAAATATTATCCCATTGTTTTGTTCCTTTACAAGGGAGACTTATAATTTTATTCCATATTCTCTCCATCCAACACCACAACACAATTAGGATTTCTTTTTGCTGCTAACACCAGAATATGAAATATAGAGATGCTTGCATGGGTTTCTAAGTAGGCTTTCTATTTCTCTCTTTTGAAACACTTCTTCAGATTAAGAACTCAGGCCTTTTCTGGCTGTCTACTCCAAATTATCTTGAATGCAAGGACCTTGAAAATTTAATTTGATAGAGTAATTCATATCCAGGCAGGCATCTCCCAGTCTTTTCTATACCTTGCTAAGTATAGGCTAAGCTGGGCTTTTATATGGGTGCAGGAATTTCAGGAAAGAAAAAATGTAACATTTCCCCTCTATGATGGTGAGTTAAGAGGTAATATAGAATAATCTTGATATTATCAGATTTCTGTTTCAGGCTGTATTGAGGCTTTTCTTTCCAAGCCATTCCTGGATGTTCTCAGTCAAGTTTCTCATGTTCCTAAAGATTTCCCAAGCTCTTCTCCACAAGATTTTTTAAAAAATGTTTCACACAAAAGATAGAGTTCTTCCTTTAAACCCTATTAGACCCAGCCCATCCTATCTGATGAAAAAGTTACTTTTCTCTAGGAGGTTTCCTGAGACTGCATTGATCATATGCTGGTCTTGGTGCTAAGAAAAGTTCCTTCTGCTTGCTAGCACATTATCATATGAATTGTCCTCCTCCAAGACTAAACAGAAAATCTATTATTTGCAATCTTTTCTATACCTGTGAAGGTGGTTGTAAGTTAACTTCTGAGCATTAACAAAGTACAAATAGAAGTTTAGAGTTCCCTTTGTTACACACATACTATAAATGACATGTTACTGTATCACAGACACACAGGGTCTCTCAAGATGTGCAGGTTTTTAAAGAGTTGGGTCTGGGTTTTCAAAGAGTTGGGTCCCAGTTTCCCCACATCCAACTCAGGTTCCCCACAGCTGCTGTGTGGCTGCTAGGATCCTGAGTTGGATCTGGGGAACCTGGACCCAACTCTTTAAAAACCTGCATGTCTAAAGAGACCCTCAGATCCTTCCATACTTGAGCCCAAGTTTATGTTGCCTCTTAATAGTCATTTGCCTTTCCTGCCCTACAATTGTTTCATTGTTTCCTGCCCTACAATTGTCATATTGTTTTTACTTCGGGAGCCATTTAGAGTCAACTTAGAAAATCGCTAAATAAATAAATTAAATCATCAGTGATATCAATATACAACCAAAAAATTGTAAAATAACACATTCATTTGTTAACCAAACTCATTCAAAAGCCAGGGTTCACCAAAAAATGTTGGCCTGATACCAACTGATAGCAGGCACACTGCTATGGAGAGGGAATTCTAAAGCCTGGTGTGCACTCCTGATGGTGGGGAGGTGATGGACCAAAGTCATACATTTTTAGCTGTCTTGTAATGTTTAGATGCTAGAAAAGGACTCAGGACCTGAATACAAATCCCCTTTCAGATATGAAGATTACAGGGCAACCTTGGGCCAGTTATTCTTCAGGTGAGAATCCTCTACCACCCTGACCTTTTCAGAGGAAGAACAGAATAAAAACATGACACATTTTAAATTAAGGACCTCTATCCACTAGAAATCTGTGACAAATTCAAAATATTTATATCTCATTCTGTCCATTACAAGATGTTTGAGGTGACAGTAATCTATAACTGTTCAATATAAAGAATTAGAGTAATCTGGAAGCTTTCATTAATGTTTTTGTTGACACAGTCAGATTCCTTATTAAGCAGGTCTACTCAGAATCCTACTCAGGTCTATTCAGTGGGTTTACTTGCAGGAAAATGTTCTAGACAACCTCACTACTAGTATGAAGAAGATGCTTTTGTGGGTCTGCATTATCATTTCCAAATTCCTCATACTAATCCTTGTCCCAGCTCTCATCTTTCATCTTTTATTTTTTATATACATGTTTGGACAGGTTTTGGAGCATATTGGTCTATCTGTTTTATTTTTCATTAATATTTTCCCCATTTTTCTGAAGAAGTTGCAGTCCTTTATCAGAGATGCTACTTAATATATTTTCTAGAGGTGCTAGTGGTATTCTAGTGATCCTGACAGAAACTTTAGTCATATAGCAAGCTTCACAGTTCAGCTTCTTGGAGCATTTCTAAAAGGAAAAGCAGCAAACAAATATCCTAAATAAAATAAATAACACAACTAAATAAATGGTTGAGTAAGTCTAGCCCTCCAACCACTATGCAAGACTACATATTTGATTTTTGGAATGTATGTCTTCAGATGTCTGCTCCTTTTTAATATGGTATCTTTTCTTTATGGCAAAACAAGGAAGAAAATCAATAAAGTAGAAAATAAGCAACAAAATCTTGATTATCCTAACTTTTACTAGTAAAATGAAATACAATAGTATAGAGGTTTATATAAAATAAAGTTTTTATTCAAGATTTTGACAATAAAAAAACAGAACTAGCTGTTTTACTGTTGAAAAGGGATTTTTGAAATAATTCTTAGTTCCTTTGATGGTTCCATTAAGAGATACAGTAATTAATACTGAAGATTTTGAACAATCAATAGTATGTATATGCGCATATAAATAGGAACTTGTTCATGATGCAATTCACTTAGTAAAGTTAGGTAAAATGCAGGTCAGTTGATTGCCATAGCATCATTACTAATATTATTGTGGTGAGCTAATACTGTTGTTTGTGTCTGTGCTGTCATGTCTAAGCTTCTTTTTGACCTAAATCTTCATTGGAAGTAGCAAGTGAATTCATGTGCAAACAGAACTTGTAATAGATCAGTTACATTTATATATCTCACATTTTCAAACACCCACTGTTTTTACAGGGGCCTAAAATTGCGTTAGACAACAGATGTGGTATATGGAATGTGTGGGAATATACTTGGAAGGCCACCTGTCCTGAAATTTGAAAGACAGATCCAATTTGCAACACACACACCACATACACAAATGAGGGTTACAGCTTAACTCCAACGTCAGCGTACTTTGCATTCCCAAGAAAACTTGTAATGGCAATATGAGCATATTATTTAAAGAAAAAATGTGCTTTTTATATTTTATTTTTTCATACCAATCAAACTGCCCAAACATAGTCCCTTCTCCTCTCACACACGGCGCTTCCTTCCCTTATTTTCTTTTTATGGAAACCATAGTTGGCTATTTTGTCTAAAACAAGCAATCTATGTTTTCTCACCATATCCCTCTTGGGGCCAGTTGATATGGCACAGGAGGAGTCACCCTCCCCTACTTGTGCCACTGCCATTTGACTTCAAGACACGATGAACCATCTTAGAGCTTGCTTGCTGCAGCGTGAGTTGGAGTTTGGGGAGAACATGCTTTTTCCCAGGCTGCACTCCTACTGCTGAGGATGGCCAAGTAAATTGCACTGGCTCTGGAATGAAGGCTACGTAGCAACGTATGGCATGACAAATTCTAATTGCCTTTCAACATGTGGCAATGTGCTGTAATGCTTTCGATCCTAGGCCAATATGATTGTGACAAAACCCTAAGAGTCCCTTTTCTAAGGAAAAGGCAGTTTTGAGAGGAGGGTAACCTGGAGCAAAGAACTGGCAGGAGGGCTTAATCCTTCCTTGCCCACAGATTTCTATGGCAGATCCCCCATTCAGTTGGCTTTTCCTTGTGGACATCTGAATGTGTGTTTATAGAAGTTGTAAAATGGGGTGGTTCTTATTTCTGGGCATTTGAGATAGAAGAAGACAGGAAAGTTGTGAGCTGCAGGCTTCACAGGACCCTTGGGTCTTTAATTGTTGTCTTTGGCTGTGATCCAAAACAATTCTGGTTTTCATTTTTTTTAAGGGATAGTTTTAGCCCTCGTGGCTGCAGAGGTATGCAGTGCTGGCCTAGGGCTGTTTGTCACTCTAGGCAAACCTAGTTCCCCACCCCACCCCACCATTTAAATAGAGAAAAAGGTGTGATTTTTGCAGGAATCTGTTCAGCAGCAGCTACAGTTTTGGGGCAGACTCCATTGGCTCGAGGAAGCAAAGAGTGAATGGAGCCAACCCTGCAAATCTACCTGCAAGACTCTCAGCCTGACTTGAGGTGGGTAGAGCATTTGGCAGCAGCTACAGGCTGTGTACAGCTGTGGCAGGGTCCCTTCACTCTTTGGTTAAAATTAAGAGATCATACCACAGTCACCCACAAACTGCAGTCTCGGCCACATGCTCTCACTGCTTCTAGTCAGAAAGACTAGGGAGACTCACAGAAGGAGTTTGGAGGCAGTTATAGCCTACAGGTCAACTCCATTCACTCAAGGAAGCAATGGCAGCTGAGGCTGTCAAATGCTCCTGTAAGACTCCCAGCCCTCCTGTCGTTGGTTAGGGGGAGCATTTGGCAGTGACTGCAGCTAGGGTTACCAGCTCCATATTGAGAAATTCCTGGAGATTTGGGGGGTGGAGCCTAGAGGGGCAGGGTTTGAGGCGGGGAGGGATGTCAGTGAGGTATAATGCCATAGAGACCGCCCTCCAAAGTAGCCATTTTCTCAAGGGGAACTAATCTCTGTCACCTGGAGATCAGTTTAATTCCCAGAGATCTCTAGCCACCATCTGGAGGCTGGAAACCCTAACTGCAGCCCATGTGCTGGGGGGGGGGGCAGCCAGCCTCTGCATGCTGGCAGTGCCAGCTCTGTGTCAGGTACTTTCCCTGCTTGGGCTGAGTAGGTAAGGGTGGCTGAACCACCAGTGATGGAGGCAGACTGTCTTTAAGCTGGTGGGAACAGGAGGGAGCGAGAGCAACGAACAGCTCATTGTGTCACCTCTCTCAACTCCCAGCTTTGTGGACAGGCCCCAGCACACAATATCCATTAGTATGGAAGTGCTCAAGATTCTCTTCATAGTCTCTGTGATGTTGTATTGTTGGAAATTGCAATGTCTGGTGTACAGCAGCAACAAAGAAGGAAAGAAGAGCCTTCTACACTGGGGGCAGCAAAGATCACTTAGGGCCAAGCTACACATGACAAATGACACTTGAATGGCAAGTGTATTTCTCCCTGTTCACTTTCCCTCCACTCAATCCACTTGCCGTTCAAGTGTCATTCGTCATGTGTAGCTTGGCCCTCAGTTAAGACAGTGAGGGCAGCATCTGTCTTGTTTCATGGGGGTCATTTCCTTGTCTTGTGTCCTATTGGGCTAAACAGGGCAATATCCTGCTTCTTCTCCTGTCTCCCTCCTCCTTCTCTAAGATGTAGTCAGATAGTGAGCACCTGTTTCTATCTCTCCCCTTTACTCTCATGTATGTAGTTTCTAAATAAATTTTTTAACCTCTCTAATCAGCACAGCATGATTTCACTGCGCTTTATTTACTTACTCTGCCCATCAGTATTACCTGCTAGTGTCAGGAACATGATAGCACTAAAGTCGAACAGATTCAAATCTCCACTCAGCCATGAAACTTTCTGGGTGATCTTGGGCTAGTCAGTCTCTCTGTCTAACCTGCCTCACAGGGTTGTTGTGAGGATAAAATGGAGGAAGGGAGAACCGTGTATACCACACTATGCTCTTTGGTGGAAGAACAGAATAAAAATGCAATAGACAGACAGGGTAGTTGCTCCGGAACTAAAAAGTACTCTGAAAAACATCTTTCAAAATTGGAGGAGGGGCAAGAAACTCACAGAAACTTCCTTTGGTCTCAATAAAGAGCTGATGTGCAAGGCATAAGATATAGTGAATTTGTATCTCCAGGACATTATATAAATAAAAGCACCGCAGGTAGTTTCCAGATTCCCTGCGGTACCCCAACCATAGAAAGATTTTAAATGTAGATTTGGCTTTGTACATCTTTGTTTCTCAACCTTTCCCCCTCAAATTTAAAGCTGAATATATATATAAGAAAAGAACAGTAGATCTAGTGTTATGACAGAGTGAGGTACCCATATGGAAAACACTTGTTAGCAATGCAGTTAACTCTCCCAGGCCTGTGGTTAAGACACGGGAGGGCTGGCTGTGTACTGTGCACACTAGAGGATGGGCTTGGTTAAATCTGACTGTGGGAAATGCGACTTTAAATTCTCTAAATTGAAATTCCCCTAGGCTTGTAGCTCACAGACATCAAGCATTATCATTAGGGGGTTGTGTTTGAAATATTTGTGTTCACTGCTGGAGGGAGTTCTTGTGATTAAAGGAAGCAGCTTTCAATGAGCAAGACAAGTTCTGATCTGTCCTTTTTTTCACCTCAGCTCAGGGCAAAGACCAGCAGCTTGAGGCTGACCTCTTGAAGAAGCTTGCACTGAAAAGGAAGATGTGAAAGGCTGGAAATGCTCTTTCTAATGCTCAGCTCCAGAGCCAGGAAAAGGCAGCTGTTTCTAGCCGTTCTATTTTTTTCCCCTCTGATAGCTGAGAGCTAGGCTTGTTGCCATATCGGTTTGTCTGTCAGTGTCTTGTTGTTTTTCTCAGAAAGCTTCAGAGGCCAGTTGCCCGTAGCACGTTGCTGGGAACAGAGGTCGCTCCTTGTATCGTCTTAACTCTCCATGCCAGAGCATTCATGCTTGAATAGGAAACAGCAAGATCTGTCAATATAGCCTTTTTCTTCAGAGCTTTGAGTCTGCATTCTCCACGGCCATCTGTTCCCTTTCACCCTTTTGGACAATGTTGCTATTTGAAACTTCTCTGTTCCTCCCCTACCCTTCCTTCTCCCCTCTTTTCTCACCCCCTCCCATTTCTCTGTTGCAAAAACAAACCAAAAAAAATGGGGGCTCTTAACAGTTTTAACCATTTTATTTTCCAATCCTTAAAAATGACATTTTATAATTTTGTTTAAATTGGTTGAAAACATTAATTCAAGGAGGCAAAATTAATACTACCGGAATATAGTTTTTGTGTGTGTTTATCTCTCAGAATTATTTGACATACAATTATGCTTCAAACAGTTCAGTGTGTATTACAACTGGCCATGAAGTAAAGTAGATGTCTACTTGCTCCATCACACAGATAAATATGTTTTCAGCCTTGTAATAAGGTATCTTGAGCTATATATATCATGGTGTACTGTCCACCCAACAAAGCAATTTTGCCCTGTGACCAGTTTCAGTGTATTGGCTGGAGCTGATTGATGATCATGGAACTTGGCCTTCAACCTCATTAAAATGTAAGGCAATGTCCACAGTTTCTTTTGAATTATTATTAGTGTACACTAATTATTATCACTGCACACATTCTTCGATGGTGGATTATCCTTTCTAACAATCTGGGAAGCATACACTAAAATGATTTGCCCAAATCATATAAGTCATATTGTGTATGACAGGGGTCCCCAAACTTGTTGAGATTGCTGGCACCTTTAGAGTTCTGTTACAGGATAGTAGGCACAGTTACAAAATGGCTGCTGCAGGAGGTGGAGCCAACCACAAAATGGCTGCTGCAACACATCAGGGAAGGAGATCATGCATTACTCTCAACAGTAACTCTTCAACATTTCAGGCAGAAGCTCTGTTTAAAAGGAGGCCTTTTAAAATGAGCATATTGTTTAACAATATTTTCTTGTATATACACAGCTTACCTTCAGTCATGTAGCAAAGATGTCTATGTTGCTGCTGCTGAAACAAATTTTAAAAATCTGAACAGCCAATCAGAAGCCCTACTGAGCAAAAACTCAACCTGGCCCCACCCACTTTCTGAAAATACTTGGCACCATTAAAGGTGTTGGAGGAGGCTCTGACACCCACAGGCACCAGGTTGGGGATCCCTACTGTACAATTACAACATAAATATGTAATTATATATGTGTAATTATGACCCATATACCTTGAATTCCATAATGGTAGTAAGGTGGGATATAAATGTAATTAACTCCAAAATACTTAATAGGGATATTAATGGTAGAGTACAACTTCTGTAAACACACATTCAGAAGTCCAAGGAAAAGACAACTGAATGGGGGACCTGCCATAGAAATCTGTGGGCAGGGAAGGATTAATCCCTCCTACCAGTTCTTTGCTCCAGGTTACCCTTCTCTCAAAGCTGCCTTTTCCTTAGAAAAAGGACTCTTAGGGCTAACAACAATCATATTGGCCTGGATTCGGTTTCGTTTTCTCAGCCATGCCGGACGCTCCTCTCGGCTGGTCCGGGAGGAAACGACCGGGCACCCTGACCGGGCGGCTGATCCGCAAGGATTAGCCCCCAGGACTCCCAGGGAGGGAGCCAGGGTCCGGGACGCGGCGGGAAGAACTCCCCGAAATCAATGCGGGGGGGGAATTGCCCGTTTGTCCCTATGGAGGCCGGCAGATGTGCGCGGCGCCTCGAGTGCTGCCGGGCAACGAGAAACGGCAAGTAAAAGAAACAGGCGGAAGCCTGTAAACAAGCGAATCCCTTCTGTTCTACAAGCGTTTGTGAAGGAGAGGTTGATCTGAAGAAGACTCGCTCTTCCCCTTCGTGGAGTTCCAGAATTTTGTTGGCGCCCCCCCCCCCCAAATGGCAGCAAAGAAGCAAAGTCCCGCTCTCGGTAAGTCAATCTCGGCCACCTTGCAGAAAGGGGAGTCGCTCGAAGAGTTGGTGCGCAGGGCGGTGGTGGAAGCCATAAAACCCTTTGTTGACAAGCTGAACGAAACTGATCAAAGGGTGGGCTTAATTGAAAGCGAGGTGAAAACCATTAAGGCAGCAGCGGGGGGGGCAGAAAAGTCTGCTCTGGAAAGTGCGTCACTTGTGAAGGCTACAAAAAAGGAGCTGAAATTGGTGGAGAACCAACTGATCGGGCTACAGGTGGAACGAACGCAGACAATTTTGCGTCTCCAAAACGTGAAAGAGGAGGAAAATGAGGATCTGTGGGATTTGGTCTCGGAACTACTGGCGACACCCGCGAGGACGACTAAAGAAGAGGTTAAAAGCGCCATTTTGGAGGTCCGTCGGGCTTCTTCAAAATATGCAACAAAGCGACAGTTGCCTCGTGAGATCATTATTGACTTTTCAACTAAAAAGATTCGGGACACCATCCTATATAACTCATACAATGCGGATTTGGACTTTATGGGTTTGAAAGTCAAGATTTTGAAGGACGTTCCATTTCTAGTCCGGAAACGGCGTTTTAAATATAAAAAGTTTGCAGCTCTTCTGAGGGACCATGGAATAAAGTACAAATGGTTATTCCCGGAAGGAATATGGTTCAGATATAAAGATCAGGCCTATAAGATATTATCAGAAGATCAACTAAAGGATTTTGAGAATAAAAACCCAGAACTCTGCTGCACCAAGAACGAAGAAAAGGAGGAGCCGGAGGGGGGGGGGAGGAGGAGAGCATCGCAACAGCAGTTGCACAGAGAGAATTGCGTCCGGGACCTAGAAGGGGGAGGAAAGTTTAATCAGAATTTGAAATGTTTATTTTCTGTATGATTAACCACTCCATCATTATTCTATGGAGCTATTTTTGTATTATGACAGTATGAAGGGAAACATTGAAGTGTAGTGTTTAGTGTTTGTAGTTCATTCCCTCCCCTTTTTCTTTTTCCACCCCCCTTTGTCCCTTCCCTCTCCCCTTTCCTTGTGATAGTCTGGTGTAGTGTTTTGTAGTTATAAAAAAAAAAATAAAAAAAATAAATAAAAAAAACAATCATATTGGCCTAGGATCGAAAGCATTACAGCACATTGCCAAATGTTGAAAGGCAATTAGAATTTGTCATGCCATACGTTGCTACGCAGCCTTCATTCCAGAGCCAGTGCAACTCACTGGGCCATCCTAAGCAGCAGGAGTACAGCCTGGGAAAAAGTGAGTATGTTGCAGACATACTTTTGATTCATCAGTGACCTGATGATTTTCAGTGTTCTGGTTTTGTAATGCCTGTTGAGAGATTACTGACACCAACCTCAAGATGCAAACACTACATGCAATAGAACTAGACTTACAAAAATTAGAATAATACAAACAAGTATCAGACATGATATATCAAATAAAATGGAATTATGAAAGTAGAAAACAATATAGTATGTGCCTGTAATTAACCAACAGACTGTTGGCATCTGCATTCAAGTGTGCAAAATGTTTTGCCGGTCAAGTTTCTCTTTTAAAAAATTCTTGTGAAATGTGACTATGGTATATTAGCAGATGTTTCAACTGGTTGGCAAAATATAAATAAAGCTTGTAAATATACATAAAGTTTATACTTCCCAATAAGTGATAACATTGGGAAAAACAGACCCCCCCCCCCAAGCCCTCACGGAACAAAGGATTCAAACTATTTAACTGGATATCAAGGCATAATAGCAATAACAAAAGAAATATATATGAGAAAATAATTTCACATTGGGGGCGGGGGGAGGTTGCCAAAGCCTTCCTTTAAAATGCTGTAGCAAACAGATGTTGTAATCACTATCACAGTTATCAGACCGTTAGCAATCAAACCCTTCCTCCCACTGAGGGGCAGTTTATAGATATGAAACCACCCTCTGTCAAATGTCAGAAGCCACTGCCTGGCCTAAAATGAAACAAAATGGATGTCAGTCAGGTAAGAGTCTGGAAAAATATTTTAGAAGGGGAGTCAGAGCAGCTGAGTGACTAACAGCCCCTCCAAACCCTGGAGAGATGCATAATTTAGGACCATGAGGTCTCCTGAGAAGCTCTTGACTAATCTCATCCACACCCGTCCTCACTTCCCCGCACCTATTTACTCTAATTAAGCAACACTTAACATTATTCACCATACCTGGTAGCTTTTCCCATCCAGTACTCACAGGGTCATCAAGTACCATTTATACCTATTATCCACCTCCAGAAAGCCCTCAAGTTATTGTTTTGGGGGTGAATACGTCCTCTTGCCCCAGGAGCATTTTTCCCTATATCTGGAGTCAGTCACCAGTGAGTGGTCATTTCGCTGCTGCCTCTGCAGTCTTCCCTCTTCGAGACTGGTAATTATAGCCTTCCTCAAAATTGCTTTCTCCTCTTTCCTCTCTGATTTCCTTTTAGCTTCGTATGTATTCTGTGTGTGATTTTATGTTTGCCCTTTTATTTCTGTTTTAATACTAACCTTTCTGGCTGAACATCTGGCTGGTTTATTTTTAGAGTTCTCTAGAGAAAAATCCTCGTATACAGTAGTGGAGAATCCCAGTTACCCCCTCTCCCTTTGTCTCCCTTAAGCTAATTCTCCCCAACTAATTAGGAGAGTGCCTATTTGAGTAACAAGACCTGGGCAGACCCAAGATGCACACCTTCCAGAAATGAAGCTGGACCCTTGCTCTTTAAGCCACTGCATCTTTATTGGAATACAATAGATCTCTTGGGACTCAAGTAGCTTTACTGACTCCTTGTTGCCTTGCTTTACCACCCCCTATCTACAACTGGTCACTGTTCTTTTCTGTCTCCATGTAAACTTCCCTCTTAAGAGACTTTATGCAACTGCTTATTGCATGCAGTTCAGAGATTCCAACGTTACCTTGACCCTAACTGCTCCTGTTTTGTTCCCTGGCTCAGCAAGACTAGCTTCTAGCTCCCACCAGTCCTGTGCCTGTCTTTTCTAACTGAACAGCAGTTGGCTCCAGCGTCCAATTTGCCCATCAGGCCAAAGCATTTAACTAATCTTGCTAGAAAAGGCCCAGCACTGGCAAGCCTTACTTATATTGGGGTGGTCATGGGACCCTTGAGCACAAGATGCTAGCCAATGAGATTTCATGGGTTTTCTTTAAAATGAACTAGAGAAGTCGGAGACCACTCTGAAAATGTGGTCTCCACATCTAGTACTTTCTGGTAACCTTTTTGGCCATCTCAACAGACATCATCACATTTGATTCCAGATATAACAGAATTTAGAAAGATCCTGAAAGATGGATTTGGAGCGATTTTTCTATGGGCTTTTCCTCACTCCTGATTTTCTTAGCAGTCAATTTACAAGCACTGAAATTGGTTTGGGTTCAGTTTTTCCGCTCGTCTGCCATCCCTCTGCATTTTAACAGTTGCAGAGTCAGTTTATTTCTTCCTCACGTGCTCTAAATAATCAGGATTTTCACATGAGAGTGCTGCCTCACCAGTGGTATCACAGCACCCCTCCCCTTTTTAAATTTTTAGCATATGCTTACCCTACCTCACAGGACTTTTACAATTCTTTTTAAAAAAATCAATTTCATAATGTTATAACAATTTTATATTACCGTAATAGATGCAGTAGATTCTCTGAATCCCCAGGTTTTATTTTTAAAAGTATGTCTCTAACCCCTTCCCTTGAGGAGATATAAGGAAAAAGGGACTAAAAACTTACTTTAAAAAAAAATGAAAGCGGGGAATTCAGAGAATCTTGTAACAATGTAAGGTTATTATAACATAAAACTGACAATTAAAAAACAGAAAGTGAAACCAAGAGGGGAAGGAAGGTGAAAGGAGGAAGCAGTAGTTTGACTATGACAACCAATAATCAGAAAGTGGATTAGAGTGGGCAGAACAAACAAAACCAAAAGAAACATTCACACAAGGCAATTCAAACTCGGCTTTAAATGGGGGGAAAGTGGTCTTAAAAGAACCAGGAAAAAAATGAGAAAAACAAAACAAAAAACCTCGAAGTGAAACCTAAAGGCAAAAAAGTGTGTGCAGAAATCAGGGGATAAATCAAAGCTGTATGGGGCCAGGACCAATTTTTTAAAAGCCCATGCAGAAAAGCCCTTTGACACTTAATTTTTTTTCTCCATTTAACTCAAGCTGAAATTCCTTGATCAAGTTCAGTTAACTCGCATAAGAACCCATATGTGTCCCTTCCCAGAGTCTGAGTCAATATGCATCTTACTATATAATGACTGAAATAATTGCAGCAAGGTAAGGAATGTAGTTCCTAAGATATCAAAAAAGCACCTTTTCCAACAGAACACAATACATACAGAAATATTAATTTTCCTCGTTAATGCTAATACTAATTAATGTCTAATAATATGTCTGATAATAATGGGTATGTCTTAGAGAGGTCTGTAAGCATACTGCTTTTGTTGCTTTGCCCTCCTTGAAGTTCTGCTTCTGTGACTTACAGACTTATGCATGTCAGTCAACTTTTAGCTTGTAGAACTGGGAAAAATGAAAAATCAGCATGATGGGTGACTAGCAGCAAAAGAATGACATAGCACAACAGCTGAGATGGACTTGTGTGGGAAAATGAAACGCTTTACCCTGCATGAGGTTTTGAACATAGGAGTTTTCATTTGCTCTGGCAATTTCAAATATCTCTTGTGTCTCATTCAAGCCTTAGGGGACATAAACACATGTAATTCTAGCATTCCATCCCTCTACTCCCCCACTAACCCCGCAGGCAATCTGATTAATACCATTATATTGCCTCCTAAAGACAGAATTTTTACAAGACTGATACAAACAACATTTTTTTAATTATTCAGAAATGTTGTTTGGATACATTTTTGGCACCTTTATGTACTTTCTTGCCAGAGAGAGAAAGAAATGTGGCGCTTAATTTTTATTCACTCGTAAGTAAACAGGATTTTGTTATGAAAACTGTTTAGCTTGTCCCCACCTTGTACATCCCACCTTGTGGACCATGCTCCCAGTGGAGGCAAGGGGTGTCTTCAGGAGGTGCTTTAAGGGTGATTTATTTGCTAGGTCATTTAATGAAAGAGGGATTCTTGAGGATTTATTGTATTGTATATGGTTTTAATTCAGATTAGTAAACTGTTACTAACCCACACATTCACCCTCTTTATAGATGATGAGCAGGTAAATAGTTGAAATGCTGTAAGATTTGTGTTTTTATTGTTATTTCTGTCGTTAACAGCATTGCTCAGATCTAGCAAACTGGAGGATGTGGCTTCCTTTATTGAGTCAAGCTATCTCATTTTGAGTCTTCTTCTTTTCCTATTGCCTTCCACCTTTTCTAGCATTTTTCCTGTGAGTCTTGTCTTCTCATGATGTGTGACCAAAATATGATAGCCTCAGTTTCATCATTTTAGCTTCTAGGGAGGCTTGATTTGATCTTGAACTCAGTTATTTGACTTTTTGCCATCCATGTTATCTGTAAAACTCTCCTACAGCACCACATTTCCAATGAATCATTTCCTTTCAGTTTTCTTCACTGTCCATCTTTCATATCCATACATAGTAATGGAGAATAACATAGTCTGGATTATCCCGATTTTAGTTCACAGTGACACTTCCTTATAAATTTTTATATTTATAACTATTTTAATGTAAAACATTATACTGCACAAGATCAGGATAAGTGATGAGATTCTTTTAAAAGACTGAATGATGAAGAATAAAGTGACAGTGAAAATAGGAGTATTACTGAGATAATTAGTCAAAAAAGTAGGGTTTTTCCCCCAGAATATCTACTACAAAAGTTCAGAGAAGGATTGGCAATCAGATGAACAGGGGTTCTTAATGTAAGGATAGAATCCCCACTTGTGGGAAGGAGAGGATACTGGAGCATTGGACACTGAAATGTTTTTTATTGCTAAACCACAGAAGTTTAAAAAAGAATACTGGAGAGAATAAATCTCATCAATCTTTAGGTTTGTGGTATTTTGCAACTCTCTCAGCTCAGCTCTGTAACTATAAAAGTGCCAGCTGCTTTCCTATCTCCACCACTAAGAAACCTGATAATTTTGTTCGGGGTTGATGCATGATTCTAGTGGATCATCTGGCCAGGATTCAGAACAGCTGGATCGTTTCTTCCCCACCCCCCATCCTTAGTACACAAGAGCCTAAGTACTGGCTGGACAGTCTCTCTTTTTCACATACACTGTAGAGTTTCAAAACAAAAATGGAATCAACATGAATACGCTGATGCCAGGAGCTGAGATATCCCTAATGCAAAACATGTTGCTAAAGATGAACCTGCTAGCCAGTTCTGAAAACCTGGAAAAAACCCTTAAGCATCATCTTACTAACCCTCTAGAGGACCCTCTGTTACTGTTTTTAATACTTAAATGGAGCTCCCAAATGACTTCTCAGTGTGGAACAAGGCTTAGATTTTCAGCTGTTGTTTTTTTCCATTTTCCTCACTGAGAAAAAGTAAACTATTAATTTTTTTCTGTCATTCTGTCTCTCTACTTCTTTAGGTAGGTACTGTAGCTTGATACATTTTTGGTGTAAGTCTTGCAGATGTTTCTTGCTGCTTGGACTCATCCAGATGCAGTTTTATTTTTTGGGCTTGACTAAGTAAACAGTGGGATTGTGTGGTGTGTTTTGAATGATAGCTAGATTGAGGAGTATGGCAGGATTATGACAGAAAAAGAAAAAAAATCACATATACCTTTTTTTGAGGCACAAAAAACTATGAAAGCTTTAAAATTATCAGGCAACTGTGATAAGAATTTAAAAAAATAAGGAGCAGGTTTTGAGGTCTTGATCTTAAGCCTGTCATGCCAGCCTGAGATGTTGTGGTGCCGGCAGGCTTACAGTTTGATTGCTGTAAGCGTTAGATTACAGCACTTGCATTCTGGGAAGAAGAGACAAACAATGGAGGGTCATCTAATTTGAAAAAAAAAAGTCCAGCTAGAATCATGACAGCCACAACAATATCTGGGGGCAAATATACAGCTGGGAGTATATCATAAGTAAATCTGGATTAGATCTAGAAGATGGTGGAGTGAAAATTGGTGGAAGAAATATTTAACAATTTGAGATATGCAGATGACATCACACTACTAGCAGAAAATAGTGAAGACTTAAAACAACTACTGATGAAGGTTAAAGGAGAAAGTGCCAAAGCAGGATTACAGCTGAACATCAAGAAGACAGAAGTAATGAGTGACTACTGAGGAATTACACAATTTTAAAGTTGACAATGAGGAAATTGAAATTGTTCAAGATTTTCTATTCCTTGGCTCAATCATCAACCAAAAAGGAAGAGTGCAGTGAAGAAATCAGAAGAATATTGAAACTTGGAAGAGCAGCTGTGAGGGAGCTAGATAAGATCCTTAAAGATAAAGATGTCTGCCTGGGAACCAAGATCAAGGTAATACAAACTATGATATTCCCCATGACTATGTATGAATGTGAACGCTAGACAGTGAAGAAAGCTGATAGGAAGAAAATTGATTCATTTCAAATGTGCTGGAGGAGAGTTTTGTAGATACCATGGACAGCCAAAAAGACAAATCAAGCCTGCATCCTCCTAGAAGCTAAAAAGACAAGACTAAGGCTATCGTACTTTGGTCATATAATGGGAAGACAAGATTGTTTGTAAAAGTCAATGCTAGGAAAAGTGGAAGGCAGTAGGAAAAGTGGAAGACCTAAAACGAGATGGCTTGACTCAGTAAAAGAAGCCATGTCCTCCAGTTTGCAGAACCTGAGCAAGTCTGTTAATGATAGGACGTTTTGGAGGACTTTCATTCATAGGGTCGCCATAGGTCAGAGGCCACTTGACGTCACATAACACACATACAATTTAATTTATTTATATTACTTATAGTCTGCCTTCCTCACTGCAACAGTATACTGATGACAGCCAACCTCAAAATGAATTCACTTAGTGGCTTGACATAAATATGAAAAAGTATAAAAGGCAAATTGGGTTCTTGAGGGAAATCCACACATATAGTATAGTGGTTGGTGTGTCAAAATAGGACCTGGGTTCACATTCCCACTCAGGGCACAACTAGATGTTACGATGACCCTGGGAATGACCTGGCCATTTAAAAATGCCACAAGGAGCAAGAGCCCACTCTTGATTGGGCCTGAAGCACAGCAGGACCAGTTGCTCTTGTCTTTCCCCCAGTGCCTTTTATAGTGTCAATACAACCTCCCTCCCCACACACACACTGTAACTGTTTCAACACTTTTAAAGGCACTGGATTGGTTGGGGAGATGTCTGCTCCTGCCATGCTGTGGCATTTTTTAAATGGCCCACGTTTGGCTCCAAACTGGATGCAGTACTCTCAAGTGGTGCCCTTAGCCATAAAGCTCTCTGGGTGACCTTTGATCAGGTTGCTATGAAGATATAATGCAGAAGGACAACCTGTATATGCTGCTCTGAGCTGTACTACACAAGTCCCATAACCTGAAATCTTTCCAATAAAAACTCATTGAATCCTATTGATTAGGAAAGAACAGACATCATCTGAGAACCCACCCCTTCACACCTACAACAAATTCCAGCCACTCTAACAAGAAGTCCAGTTGTGTAATGCTGGCTTGGCTGGGCCCAGCTTGTGGTACTAGCCAGGATGGACCCAGTTGCACATACTTACAAGGGGCACCCAGCTTTCCCCTGTATCCCCCTCCTCACCCTTTCCCCCTCCTCCTGGCAGCACCATAGCCTCAACTTTCCTTGCCCCTGTCTCTCTTTTCCATCCACCAACCAACATACCATTTATCTGCCCCCCCATCTTCGGCTATATTTATTATTCACTTGACTTATGCCCCACCTTTCTCCACAACAGGACCCAAAGAAGCTTCATCATTCTTCTTGCCTTCGTTTTATTCTCACAAGAATCCTGTGAAGTAAGCTAGGCTAAGAGTGTGTGACTGGCCTAAATTTATCCAGTGAATTTCCATATGAAGGGGGAAAAGGTCAAACATAGGTATCCCAGATCATAATCTGAAACTCTAAACCCTATACTTCACTGGCTTTCATTGGGAGGCTGCAGTTGAACAGTAGCAAGCAGCCAGGCCGGGGGGAGTTGTGCAAGTTAGGTGTAGCATGTCATCTGGTGGCTGCTGCTAGGCCTAGCCTTGATGAGGTAAGAACTGCCCTGGAAAGGGCCCTGCCCTTCCAACCTGCCTTTTAGTGACAGAAACCAAGGCTTGAACTCTGACAATACAGTTGTGATTACCTAGTGGTTGCTTCTGAAGACATTTGTTTCTTGAAGCTACAGGTGCTGCTTCTAACATTTCTGGGGGGTGGGGGGTTAACCCCCCAACTTTTTTATTTTAGATTTTTCTGCAAATCTGGGCCTTTTTCACATTTGTAGAAAAATCTGTCTTCTGTCCATAGCTCTAGTCTCCAGATTTAAGTATCCACTGATGAGGCCACATTTAGGCTGTAACACAGTGAAATAGGTTATGGGCAAGGTATGCATAGCCTTTTTTCTAGCAGAATGCCATTTGGTATTACTAAAGAATACATGGGCATATAGGGAAATAATTTCTCTCCAGAATCTGTTATCTGAATGCATCTTTTAAACATTATTCAGTGTGAAGTTCTGTATCATTTGTGATTTCTATGTAAAAGGCTGGTACGCAAGTCTGAATCATTTTAAGTTAGACTCCTAAACCTTTGTTTATTAGTTGTACATAGATCAGTGGTGGAGTATGTGCCATTGTAATGGGTACGGAATGCACCTTGGCCAAGGAATGAACTCCAGCCTGTTCAAAGAATGAACTCATCATTTTGGGCATCAAGCCTCTCAAGCACTTTTCCTCATCAAGGAAAATACTGTGAAGAGGAAAATGAGTTTCAAATAGTAGAAGCTGAAGAGTAGCAGGTGAAAAAATATAAAAGATATCACTCCTCTCTCTCTTGTGCTATCAGCAAATCCCAGGGAGGCTGTGGAGACTATGAGCCTCGCTACAAGTGACGTCTTACATGCGAACGGCACTTGATCATTTTTGCAAGTCTTTCTGGGAATTGAAGTCCCTCTCCCCCACCCCTTTTCCTTCTGTTTCTTCCCCTTTCTCTTAGAATGGCTGCCTGAAGAGACGGAGAAAGCCTACGATAGCAGCTTTTGCAAATCGTCTTGCTGGGGGGTGGGGGATGCTCTGGAGAAAGCTGACATGTCAGTGAAGTCCTAGTGTCCTTCCCCTCTGTTAGAATCGCTGCCTTAAAAGTCAGAGAAAGCCTGCTTTTGCAAATCGCTCCTCCAGTCACAAGCCTGCTCTCAGTGATCTTTGGGGGCAGGCAGCTGCAACTTTGCTAATCGTCTTGCTGGGGAGGAGCTGCTCTGGAGAAAGTTGAGAAAGTCGCAGCTGCCCACCCCCCAGAGATCATTGAGAGCAGGCTTGTGACTGGAGGAGCGATTTGCAAAAGCAGGCTTTCTCCGTCTCTTCAGGCAGCCATTCTAACAGAGAGAGGAAGGAACAGAAGGAAAAGGGGTGGGGGAGAGGGACTTCAATTCCCAGAAAGACTTGCGAAAATGATCAAGTGCCGTTCGCGTGTAAGATGTCACTTGTAGCGAGGCTCTATGAACAGGTGCCTGGAGGCAGTTGTGGGATGGATGAGGGCTAACAAGCTGAAACTTAATCCCAACAAAATGGAGGTACTACTGGTGGGGGAACGCTTAACTCAGAAACTGGGATATCTCCTGTTCTGGATGGGGTTGCACCAGGGACAGAGTGGCCATTAATCTAACTAGGACAATTCATGGTGGGCCTCTGGCCTGGAGGGCTCATAGCAAGGCTAAAGGGGCCATCAGTCATGACAACTAGGACAGGCATCCACAAAGAAACAGAGTGTAAGGAAAGAAAAAGAGGCCAGCCAAAGAGATAGGATGGCTGGGGGGAGAGCTGACAGGACCCCCTTCTCCAGCAGATTCCCCTGTTTACTTGGATTTCTCTGGCAGCTCCAGCCAAGCCCAGGTTTTGTGGACAGAAACCAATTTTTTTAAAATATGCCTCCCAAGCTGTTATTTCTCTAGTGAATGTGCTGTGTTTAAGACTGCAACCAGAACTTAATTCATGTTTACTTGGAAGTAATGCACATTGAGGTGAGTGGGGTTACTCTAGGGTTGCCAGGTCCCTTGACTCCCCTGGCAGGAGCCTGAGAACCTGGCAGGTTCTCAGGCTTACCTGCCTCCGGAACGTCGCGCCATGTTGCAGGGAAAACGCGAAATATCATTTTGTGCGACGAACCTAGTGTATGGTTCCGGTTTGTGGATGATACATTTATCATTTGGAGCCATGGGGAGGAAGAATTGATGGGGGTTTTGAATCATCTCAACAACATCCACCGGAACATACAATTCACAATGGAGAAAGAAATCGAGGGAAAACTCCCATTTCTGGATACCTTGGTCATCTGCAAAGCAAACTTTCAGTTAGGTCACAAGGTCTACAGGAAACCAACTCACACTGATCGGTACTTACACAAAAACTCCAATCACCACCCCCGACAGAAAAGAGGCATAATGAAAACATTAGTGGATCGCGCAATACGGATATGTGAGCCGCACTTTCTCAATGAGGAAATTAATCATCTAAACCACGCACTTCAGGCAAATGGCTACTCCAGAAATGAAATCCGAAGAGCAATCAAACCCAGGATGACTCAAACAACCAAGGAAAAACAGTCTCCTACAGGAAAAGTGTTTTTGCCATATATCAAAGGAATTACTGATCAGATAGGAAAGCTTATGAAAAAGCATAACCTTCAAGCAGTATTCAGACCCACCCGAAAAATACAACAGATGCTACGATCAGCAAAAGACAGTAGAGACCCCCTCACCTCTGCAGGAGTATACCGTATACCCTGCAGCTGTGGACAAGTTTACATCGGGACCACAAAGCGTAGCATCCAGACAAGAATAAAAGAACATGAAAGACACTGCAGACTTGGACAACCTGAAAAATCAGCAGTGGCTGAACACAGCCTAACTCAAACAGGGCACAGTATCTTATTCCAGGACACCAAAATACTGGACAACACTTCCAACTACTTTGTCAGACTGCACAGGGAAGCCATTGAAATTCACAAGCATAAGCAAAACTTCAACAGGAAACAAGAAACCTTAAGAATGAACAGAGCATGGTTTCCAGTTCTGAAAAACACCAGGCTAACAAAACACTCTATACTTGACAATAGCCCTGCAGAGAAGATTAGCACATCAAGCACCAATCCATATGCAAAAGAACCTCCTCAGGATACAGTGAAGCCTCCCGCCATTAGCATTCCACACCCTGGGAAACTCTTACAGGATGACTCAGCTCAACCCCACCCCTCCTGAGTAGATACAAATGACCTGCCAACATCTTTTCCACACTGTGACACTGAGAGATCTCTGTCTTTTGGTGCTACACCTCTGAAGATGCCAGCCACAGCTGCTGGCGAAACATCAAGAACTACAATGCCAAGACCACGGCAATACAGCCCGGAAAACCCACAACAACCATATTTTGTAAATTCATTAATCTTTTCAAAGTATCCTACTAGGGCCAGAATTAATTGATATGCAGCAGAATCTTTCCCCAGTAGACATGGGCATGAATCGAAATATGAATCAAATTTCGTGACGAAATGGGCCGTTTCGTAGGGCCATGTTTTTTTTACAAAATTCATTACTTTTTGGGCCATTTGTTCGATTCGTGAATGCTTCATGATGCCAGACAGGCTGGCGCCGATCCATTGATTCCCCTAGGCAACGTAGGCCCAGAATGTCTGCAGACCTTTTGTTGCTGTGGAAACCTGAATCTCAGCCCACATAACTTTGATAGGCAGCTCTCCCTGCCAGCCTGAGAGCTGAGCAATGCAGGTCTGCGCAAGTTTACCTGGGAACTGGAGTTGGAGACTCCTTCCCCTCTCTATTTCCCTTCTCCATTTTTAAGAACGGGGTGGTAGAGTAGTGGCGGTTGTGGCAGCCTCAGCAGCACAATCTGCCACTTCCAGCTTCAGGAACCCTTCCCTGACTCTCTATCTCCCATCCTCCTGCTGCTCTGACATGCCTTCCCACCCACCCCGCCCCCAAGCTCTCCTGAGCAGATCCACTCTGCTCGGCTTTTCCTTTGAAAACTTGGAGGCAGGCGGAGTAGGGCATGTCAGAGCAGTGGGAGGATGGGAAGGAAAAGTCAGCAAAGAGAACCTGAAGAGAGGAAAACCCAAGCAGATCCACTCTGCTTGACTTTTCTTCCAGCAGTGGCAGAAAGCAGGAGGCCAGAAGGACGGGAGAGAAAAGTCAGCAAAGAGAGCCTGAAGAGAGCTACTTGAAGGGTGGCTGGAGGACAGCCTGCTGAAGCCTCCCTGTGAGTTTGTCATCTCTGGGTATGAAGGGGGCCATTGGAGTGCCCTGGATTCTGACAAATCACAAACTAACGAATCGTATCGCGAAACAGGACAATTTCATGGAAGTTCCGTGATTCATGGAACGCGACAAAACGCGAAACTCTTGTTTTGGTTTTTCCCCATTTCATGCCCATCTCTGTTCCCCAGTAAGAACGCTCTTATGTTTCAGCATGACTGCTGTGCTGATGTTCTTCTCATGAAAGCTGAGAACAATGTGTATGTACCTCATTGTTAATATTTTTGAGTGGTTTTATTATTTCAGTGTCCAAGCGTGAAAATGTGGGAACATAGTTGCTATATTTTGGATGTACAAATAAATTCTACACTACAGAACTCAAATGGCACCTTAAAGACTAACACTTTTCATTCCAGCATGAACTTTTAAGAGTGAGAGCTTTACATGTGTGCACTCCTAGCATGGCACAATGACATCACTTCTGTCATTGTATACGCTGCAGGAGCATTCCTGGGCTTCATGATGAGCCGTTTCTTAAAGAATTGGCCTGTTTGGGGCCTGCTTCTTCAGAGGCAATGAAAAAAAGCTCCTTTGTTCCCCTCATTCCCATTCTGATGATTTATGTACTCTTACTAAGGAGTAAAGTTTGGGGCCCAAATTGGCCCAGCATGAAGTACAGGAGCACTCCCACGGCCTGTGCAGTGATATTACTCCTGGAAGTGACGCTATCACACCAAGCTGAGAGTGTGCCCTGGGAGGCCCGTTCCCCCCCCCCCCGCCAGCCAGGTGAGTGGTGACCACAAAGGAGGAGGCTGGGACTGGGGGTTCCCCCACTCCTATCAGGGGACTGGCAACCCTAGTTGCAAGGTAGCCAGGTCTACCTACTAGGTGGTCTTAGGCAAACCATTTTCTCTTAGTGTCCATCTAAATTTGACAGCCAATGTGATGTAATGGTTAGAGTGCTGGGCAAGGAGCTAGGAAATGTGGGGCAAATCCTCTTTCAGCCATGGTTTGCTTCATGACCTTTGGCCAGTTGCTCTCTCTCTCTCTCTCTCTCTCTCTCTCTCTCTCTCTCTCTCTCTCTCTCTCTGTGTGTGTGTGTGTGTGTGTGTGTGTGTGTGTGTGTGTGTGTGTGTGTGTGTGTGTGTGTGTGTGTGTGTGTGTGAACCCTAACTTAGCTCACAAGTTGTGAGAATAAAATGAGGGAAATGAGTACTATGTATGCTGTCCTGATCTCCACGAAGACAGAAAGATGAAAATCCAACCTTGGATTCTGCACATGAGAAGATGCACAGGAGAGATGCAGCTCTCTCTCCCCGTTTCCTGCTACTACTGGGCACCATTTAGTTTTTTTCTGTGGCCCTTGAGCTTGATTAGGAGTATACAAGGGGACCACTCTGAAGCTTTTTCAGTGGCTGTTTTTGCTTCCCAATCTGTCCCTGAGTTGCACTTCCCCTAAAAGGGCAGGTTTGTAGTTTGGAAGTACTGCTAGACCCAGGCTCCTGTTGGTAATGAAGTGGCAGTGGTGGCCAAGGGTACCAGCTGTGGCCCTTCCTGGGTAGGAAAGATCATGCCACTGTGGTACATGCCCTTGTAACTTCTAGATTAGATTACTCCCGTGTACTCTGTATGGAGCTGCTCTTGAAGACTGTCTGGAAGCTAAAGTTGGAACAGAATGCTGAAGCCAGAATGTTGACTGGAGTAGGTTATAAGGACCATATTCTTCCCATTTTATTCCAGATGCACTGGCTTCGAATTTGCTTCTGGGTTTATTTCAGGTTGCTAGAATTGACCTTTAAAGCCCTATATAGTTTGGGGCTAGGATACCTGAAGGACTGCCTTCCGCCATATGAGCCTACCCATCCACTAGGGTCATCTTTCAAGGAACTGCTTTGAATGTTCTCTCCATCTAGGCTAGACGGGTGGCAATCTGAGAAAGGGCCATTTTAGCCATAGTGCCAAACTTTGGAATTCCATCCCCAAGGATATTTGTGTTTTATCATTGTCTTCCAGTGAGTGAAGATTTTTTGTGCTTTGCTTGGTGTACACCCAGTAAGTCATCCGTGTTCCTCGTTATGTGTATTTATGTGTTTATATGTTTTTATTGAATTCTTTAAATTCAGTTGTGGAACACAGATTCATATATTGTTTGGAGAGTTCCTTGGATTAGATAACATTAACATCCAAGTAAGAAAAGGCTATGTAAGCTTGAAAATAAGCAAGGGAACAGGATATGTTTGTTTGAATGCAGTAACCGTTGCTTATTATCTGCCATGATCTTGTTAAAATTGATGCCACAGTTGAAATAAAATTTTTAAGTAGCTTATTTGAGTGCCTATCACTTTTCCTGCCGTTTCTGACTTTCTGCCTCTGAGACCTCTGTTGTCTCCCAGTGTTCAGTGAGAGGAGAAGGGACTGCCATTGTCACCACCATTGAACTCTCAGTTTTCTCCAGAGATTGTGTTACCATTGCCCAATTTGTTTCTCTCTGTCTTATTGCAACGTAGATTGCAGCAGGCTTACAGTATTCCTCTTTTACACAGAAAACTTTCTTGCAGGCTGTGTTCTATTTTTTTTTCTTTTTTGTACTCTGTGAAAAAGAAGTTAAGCCATTCCCAGCTAACTCCCTTGCACTATGAAGCGCTCTTGAGTGACTCTACAGATTGGTGTTTTTCTGGAAATGGGTTGCACAAAGAATCCTGTATGCAGTTGTCAAGGCAGTGCTCTTCTAGCCTGGCACGACAAGCTTTCCCTCTCAGAAATGGAAAGGGCAGAGTAATTTATTTGCCTGCTCTTTTTCTAATCACTCTACCCCTGAACTTGCCTCCCTTGTTTGGGCAGGATACCTGTTGACATCAGTGGGAGTCGTGGGCTGTAAAGGAATGCATGGTGAAGTCAAGAGGGTCACAATATATTTCCTCCCCATGGATTCTAGGTGGGTTAACTGTTTCCTAGCCCCGTACATTTCCATCTCCATAATGGAGTTTGAGAAGTGATAGAAGGATCAGAAATAAGAAAGCTTGGGATGCATTGAAAAATAACTCCTTGATTTTTTTCCCCTTAGTTTGGGTTTTGACTTGTATCTGTTCAGTTTATACTCATTCAGTGATGTAATAGAAAGTCTACAGTGTCAGTTGAATAGAGAATCCCAACTTGTTTCCATATGACTGTCAGCCCTTCTTTATCATTTTTGGTGGCAGGCTATCTTTAATTGTGCGAGCATAGGGACCACCATGTTTAGAAGCAGTTTGCAGACTGCACTGTGCATGTGATTGGCCACTCTAATTAATTTTCCTGAGTATTTATTTATAAGCCTGATGGAATTGTTAGTTTTTACCAGACTGAATTGCAATGATAGTATGAAACGTTTGTCATAAACACAGATTGCAACACACCACTGCTAAATTTTCTTAAGTGGAGTGAACGAAAGGTTGTAAAGTGGCAAATAATTGTTGGGACAAGCAAGTCAGACAACAATTGTGTTATGAATTATATGCCCTACAGCACAGTGGATTCATGAACTTGATATCAGGAAGATGAATGGTCCAGTTCAGTGCCCAGTCTGCTTCAAGAAATCTTGTAACTGCAAAGTGTTGTAATACAATGCCTCCTACCTAATTGACTGCTCCCAGGCTGTGTTTGTAAAAAGCAAAAATGTTTCCTTCTTGCTTCTTGGGACAGCTTATGCATACTATATAATTTCTGTACAGAAGATACTGTGTAGAGGATTGGGTTAGCATGTGTCAAATGCTAAGGAAGAAACAGCGATCTGAATAAAATAATACGGTAGGCCATAGGTAAGCCACAAGCTGCACACCAAACCATGTTGTTTGGCACTCAGAACCAGATCTCTACCCAAAGAACTGAGGAACTGGCAGCACTTCTAGGGACAACAGGATGGGGAAAAGGCCTGGCTTAGGCTCATCGTGCCCTCCCAGATTTGCACAGCCATCAGTGGAGTCCAAGGTGAATCCCTGAGATGTTGACAGTGCTACCGGGGCTTGACTAGTTCCAAATATGGTCGCTTCCACATGTTCCCTTTTTGGGGGGCTTTGTCTGTCCCGAAGCCGAGTCTTCCCAACACACGTTCATAACTCACCTTCCATACGCAGCATCCTCATGCGTTTCTTGTGTGTGTTCATAGCAGAAGAAAGAAAGGTCCCAAAACAGAAAGCGTGTTCTTTCTGCACCTCATCACAAATGACATTGGTGCAGTCCCACCCAACTTTCCTTTTTTTTTTTTTTTTGGAGTGCTATATCGTTGTCCTGTCTTTCAGTTTTTGTAGAAACTGGGCATGCGTAGTACTCTGTTTTCTACCGTTGATTTCCCAAAGTTTTAAATGCAAAAGTGTTTAATAAATATGTGAACAGTAGAGTAGTGCAATCAGACGATTTCATATCCTACTATATAAAAGGCAAACCATGTTCCCTAGTACTCACTCTTTATCCCTGCGGAGGCACAGTATGCAGGGATAAGAAGTGAGTGAGGGGCAAAATGTTTGCCTCTCCGCTGCCTCCTTGGGGCCTCCAGAGGCCCGGAAGAGCTCAGCACAGGCTGCAGGAAGGCTCAGTGTGGCAGCGAGGCCCTCCCAACATCCCACAGCAGTGGGGGTGGTGCTCCTTGCTGCCTCCGTGGGACCTTAGGAGGGCTGCGCACAAGCCAAGCGGTGGCCGACGGATCAGGAGGGAGCCCCTGCTCTCTTCCCCATCCCCCTCTTGACTGCTGCTGCGAGGAGAAGCATGGGGGTGGGGGGAAGCACTGCTAGGAGCTGTATTTTCCAAAACAACGGGTTGGAGGGGTTGGAGATTTGTGGGAGGGCACTTCAAAACGCAAAAAAGTCTCCAGATGCATCGATACGGTAGATAATTGCACGAAAAAAGCAGCATCGAAAATGAAAACAGAACAAAACAAGTTTCACAAAAAACACTCAAAACCCAGGATTATCATGACTTGCTTGTGCATGGGAAACGATGTCATATGTAATGAGTGAGATAACCTGCCAAAGTTCCATTAGCAGGCCATCTCATTAAGGACGTGTGGAAGTGACCTATGATTGGATTATTCCTTCCCCCATTTTGTTTGCCAGCACAACCTCTTGATTGGTGATTCTACATTTTTTTTTCAATGCTTGGCCCAATAAAGGTTGCCAAACCCTAGACAGTAATTTGTATGAGATCACAGCTCTTCCTTAGCAATTACTTAGATAAATTGCAAGTATTTATTAGGATGAACCTTCTCTATGTCACAGTCAGTTTGACATATTTTACACACATTGCAGGTTCCACACTGGGGCAAACTCACTTTGCTGATATGAAGTGGAAAGTACAAATGGCAGCTTTATCCATTGTAAAAAGTAAATGCCTACCGTGTCGGATTATTTAAAATTCACATACAAAGAGCTGTTCATAATAAGCATGTACAATAATAAGCTAAGTTGTCATATTCCTGTTTTCATTTTAGTATTCTCTCCTACCCTTGCTGACCCAAATAGAAAATGCATTGGATTCAAAATATGAGCACAAGATGAACATAACTTGTCTCCATAATTAAATAATTCAAGGCATGATGTGTTGATCTTCAGGATTTTACTCATTTCAGTTGTAATTGAAATGTGTAACTTCACATTTTATTCTAGGATGTTCCAGAAATGGAGACGGGGAGTCTGGCTACGTGACTGCAGCACTAGGGAATACATGGAGTCATAGTGTGAATACAAGGCTCATATTGCAGTATCTGGATTCACAGACTAGACAGGTGAGGAACCAGAAGTGGCATATCACTTCCACAGTCACAAAATGTGGGTTCTATTTGAGGCCTTACTGATCTTTTCTGGTGAGAAATGAAACTCTGACATATAATTTTTATCTTGCTATTACTAGATATAAGTGAGAACATGTAAGATGGGAGAGGCATTTGTTTTCCCCCAACTTCCTTAACCTCATAATGAATTAGTCATTTGAGGTTAGAGAAAGTTTATGCTGAGCTAAGCTGCCCCTTTCCCTTGCAATGGCTTCAGCAGTGAAGGAGCGTGATTTTATCCACAAAGCGTATGCAGGAGGAAGAAGTTGAACATGTGGAATTACATCTTCAGAGCACTTAGCCTTTTGTTCCTCTGTTTTCAACATCTCTTCCCCTCAGTATCTGAGAGCTAGTCCATGTATGCTGCTGTCAGCAGACAGGTTCTACTCTTATCTGAGGTGTTTTTTAATAGCTTCATTTCAATTACATTTCAAGGTGGAGGGTTGTGAATTGTCAATAGAGACATTCTCTTACTCTGACTTTACTCATCCCCACTTTGAAACTCAGAGTCTACATATGAGTGCCTACTTTACATTAAATATATAAGTGTATCCATGGAAAAAATATCCAGGGAAAGACATCACCTTGAAATACTGCCAGGGTTTTCCCTGCACATATTTTTAGGAATAATGATGTATTATCCTTCTAATGTTAAAATTTTATGCATCTCATGTCATAAGGTTTATGGGGTTAATACTTTACAAATCCAGTATGGTCCCATGGCTAATAGCATTCTCTGTTCCTTGGAAGTTAAGTAATCCAGTCAGTTGAGTTCTTGAGTGGGCAATCTTTCCTCTTGCATTTTTGTTTATTTTCTGGAGCTTATTTTAGTGACTTGTTTAGAAAATGGACTTTTTGATTTAGTATGGTAGTTGTAGGTATAGGCCTCTGGAATCTTGAATATTACAGTACATCTTGTACAGTAATTTCACATCAAACATCAGTTTTACATTTTAAAGAACATTTACATTTCTGAAGCTATTTGTGATCGGGGCTTTATAATGTGCATCTGCAAACACAATTTACCCTCCTCTTAATAGTAAACAACTTCTAGGACTTAGAATAAGATCTTTTCTCCATTTTAATTGACTTGAAATGGTGATATCTTTAAAAAGTATTCTTGTTGGGGAGCATTTATTTTTTAAAAGAAACCATGAAAAACAGAAGAAAAGATACAGGAACACACTTTTCAGCAAGCACAGTATGCAGTTTTCTTTTTTTCTTTCTTTCTTTTTCTTTTCTTTTTTTTTGGTGTTTCTGTTTTTGAAACCTCAGTAGTGCTGAATGAAATTTTTCAAGGGGTATAAAGTCTCAGCTTTACTGCAAACTGTAGAGATATAATGAAATATTGTTTGGTAAAGAACACATACTCCCCAAAGTTCCACAATGCTTCTAAATGTTTTTATTATGTCTTTCGAGATTTAGGCTCTTGCCCGCAGATGATGTAGTATATAATCCTATGCAGAGTTACGACAGTCTAAGACCATTGAAATAAATTAGTTTAGACAGACATCACTCTGTATAAGATTGCACTAGTATAGTCTTTATACTCAGATTTATCAGTCCTGACTCTGAGCCTTTGGTCCCCTTTTCTTGAGTAGCTGAATATTTCCTAAGAGCTACCAGATCCCCTGGATGGTTAACAGATGAAAGATGGGAAGCTGAATTAGGGAAATAGCTGACCCTCAACTGCAATTTCAACATGCATGCCTGTTTTACAAGCAGGAACAGTAAATAGGCTACAATATTTTCTTTCTGTGTAGGGGCTTATGGAACTTTGGAAACCAAATGACTAAATAATTCCATGTTTTCTTTTATTTTTTGTGGAATTTATTATCAAGCAGGGGGAACTGAGATTAAGGCAAAAGCTTTAGTTATCGTCAGTTCTCATAGGAGCAGTCAGATTAACAGTGCCCTTGGTTAGAGACCAGATGGTTTTGCCCTCATCTGATTAGTACTGTATAAATAGCATTCCAACAATCTGACTCTTGGAAACATAATCTTGAGTGTAGCAGTAGTAGAGGATAGCTTATGTTAAAACAATAAAGAGAGGCTGTTACAGGCATACTACAACGTGATCTAATTCTGAATATGTTCCATGTTATACATTATTACACTGAAAACTCTGCTTTTAAAGCTGTATATTTATATCTTTATTTCTCTAGGGCCAAAATCTAGAGAAGACACTAGACACTCTGTACCTTTATTTGGGATTTGGGCATTTTTTAAAAACAGTTTTTCTAACCATGATCAGTGCTATAAGACCAGTTTGGGAAAGTTTCTGTTCAAATCCAAAAGTCTCACTGGGCTATTCAAGTGCATGCTTAAAGAGGTTCTTTCAGTAGAGCTGCCAACTCCAGGCCTGGAAATTCTTGGATATTTGGAGGAGGGGCTATGGGAAGGCAGAGTCTGAGAAGAGAAAGCATGGCAGGGATGCAGTGTCATACGGTTCACCCTCCAAAGCCACCATTTTCTCCAGGACAACATATTTCTATAGTCTGGAGATGAGTTGTAATTCCAGGGGATCTCTATGTCTCACCTTGAGAATGGCAGCCCTCTCTGGAGGATGGCACCCCTATCTTTCAGTTGTGACTATAATTTGCTCAAAAACACTTCTAAGTCTGCTTACACCATGGATGATAAGAATAAAGTTCAAAGTTTAGGTGTTAGGGTGCTTTGTAAATAATAGCAAAATAACAGAGACAATCATAACAAAAAAGACATTAATGTAAAATCAGACTGTGCCCAGTGAAAGTCCCAGAAATTAGAAATTTTATAGTGGATTGTAAAAATCTTACAAGTACTTTTTGTCACAAGATCACATAAGAAAAGTATGACTTGATGAGAAATCTGGAAATTAAAACTGTAACAAGATCCCTTTACAAATGATATCTAGTTTACGTGAAATTAAGCCTAGGTATAGTTTAAAGCCATTCTGCATTTTCAGCATTTTAGAAATATGAGAACTTTTTTTGTAATTTCAGGTGGGTAGCAGTGTTGGTCTGTGGCAAAAGAGCAAGATTCAAGTCCAATAACACCTTAAAGTAGAGTTTCCAGCCTCCAGGTGGTAACTGGAGATCTCCTGGAATTGCAACTAATCTCCAGGTCATAGAGATCAGTTCCCCTGGAGAAAAAGGCTGCTTTGGAGGGTGGGCTCCATGACGTTATACTCTGCTGTGGTCCCTCCCTTTTCCAAATCCCGTCCTCTCCATGCTCCACCCCTCTAATCTCCAGGAATTTCCCAATCTGGAGCTGGCAACCTTACCTTAAAAACCAACTAGATTTTCAAGGTATGAGCTTTTGAGAGTCAGAACTCCCTTTGTCAGATCTGATTAAGGGAGCTTTAACTCTCAAAAACATACCCTGGAAATCTCATAGATCTTTAAGGTGTTACTGAACCTGAATTTTGAACATGAATTTTTTTTTTCTGTAAGCCATTGGTAGTAAATAACTTTAGGAGAATAATTAATTGGCCTCAGACCACTGTGTCTTCTATGAGTAAGCTTCTCTACACTGCTCACATGAAAAAACCTGAGAATATCTGTTTGAGCAGATAATGTACACATATCTTGTTGACAATTGTTATATGAATCAGTTCTAAGTGTGCCCTCTTAGGTTTATTGCGTGCCAAGTAGACATGGGCACGAACCAAAACAATTTAACGATTCCGCGGTTTGTGGTTCGGTGCCGCCAACGATCCCGAGGTCGCGAATTGCAACGAACATTTTCCGTTGCTGAACCGCGAACCGTTCGTGGGGCTCAGAACGGCCCCCGTTGCACTTAGAGAGCCCATATTCCCGGGGAGTGTTTTGCAGGCTCTCCTACAGCCATCACTCAAGTTTGGACAAGATTGCAAAAGGGATCTTGGAGTTATACCCTCTCCAATCCAAGGCCCCCAGGAAACTCCCACTCAATACAATTAGAGCCACCGGTTGACGTTCGCCCAGTGTACAGAAGGTGGTTGCTGACGGGGAGGCGGTGATGAGCCACCTCCCCTCAGGGGGCAGGGGGGCCTGGCCGCTTGCTGGTGGCACTCCCCATGTGCCCACCCACCAGGCCAAAGAGGAGCGCGCTGGTATTCCCATCAAGGTCAGGAATGGTGGGTACTGCCGGTAGCCACCGGGCCTGGTGGGCACGGGGAGGTGGCAACGAACCACCTCCTCTCAGGGGGCCAACAGGCCAAAGAGGAGCGCGCTGTGGGAGGGATGACATGTCATTCGGACGGGGGCCTGATCCTCCAGCAGCCGCGGGTCCTCACCCAAGGGTCCCACTGAGGAACAGTGCGGCAGCAGCCAACAGTACCCACCTTCCTGCCTTGCTGGAAAGGATGGGAGGGAGAGAACATGTCATGTGGGGGGTAAGTGGGAAGATTCCCCTGCAACAGCCTGGCCTCACAGGAGCGCACGTTTATTCCCGGCGAGGGCCGGAGGGCAGGTGATATCCCCTCTCTTTCTATTTCAATCTCTATCTGTTTCTCTGTTTCTTCCTCTCACTGTCTATTCGCTACTTTCTATCTCTCTCTGTTTCTTCCTATGTGTTTCCACCACTATCTATCTGAATCTATATCTTTCTATGTATATATGCCCCTTCCTATTTCTTTCTATTTGGAGGGGGAGTGGGAAGATCCCCCTGCAACCGTCTGGCCTCACAGGAGTGCGCAGTTATTCCCGGCGCAGGCCAGAAGGAGGGTGATGTCCCCTCTCTATTTCAATCTCTATCGTTTTCCACATTCAATTCTCCCAATATATACCACTCTCTCACTGTTAACAGACATTCTTTAATATATGTACATACATTCTATCGTATTGTTCATTCTACTTAAACATTCTGAAACGTTTGTCTCTTTCTCTGTTTTTGATTTTCAGTCCTTTTCTCCATGGATGTGTCGTGTTCTGTTCAATTCTATATCTCTTTGTTGCATTCACATTCTGTTTCTAGTTCTATAACAGTTGACATCTGTGTGCCCCTTTCTATCTGTTTCTCTGTATCTCCCTCTCACTGTCTATTTGCAACTTTCTCTTTTTCTTCCTATGTGATTCCACCACTATTTATCTGAATCTATCTCTTTCTACGTATATCTGCCCTTTATTATTTCTTTCCATCTCTAGCTGTCTTTTCCCCCGTCTTTCTAGAACTATATTGTTTTCTACATTCCTTTCTCTGTCTTCATCTATATGTATGCTCGTGTGTCCATCTTTTTCCAATGGTTTTGTTTTGAAATTGAAATTCATTGAAATTGAATTGAAATTCACAAGCCATTGAAATTCACAAGCATAAGCAAAACTTCAACAGGAAAGAAGAAACCTTAAGAATGAACCGAGCATGGTTGCCAGTTCTGAAAAACACCAGGCCAACAAAACATTCTATCCCCGACAATAGCCCTGCAGAGAAGATTAGCACATCAAGCACCAATCCATATGCAAAAGAACCTCCTCAGGATACAGTGAAGCCTCCTGCCATTAGCATTCCACACCCTGGGAAACTCTTACAGGATGACTCAGCTCAACCCCACCCCTCCTGAGTAGATACAAATGACCTACATCTTTTCCACACTGTGACACTGAGAGATCTCTGTCTTTTGGTGCTACACCTCTGAAGATGCCAGCCACAGCTGCTGGCGAAACGTCAGGAACTACAATGCCAAGACCACGGCAATACAGCCCGGAAAACCCACAACAGCCATGGTTTTGTTTTTGTTTTTCAACACATCTTTCTATCTGTCTCTCTGTCTTGTTCTGTCCAACTTGTGGAGGGGGAGCGGCAAGATCCCCCAGCAACCGCTGGTGGGTCCTCACCCGAGGGTCCCACTGAGGATTTCTCTGGCAGCAGCCAGCACCACCCACCTTCCTGCCTTGACAGAAAGGACAAGAGTTGTGGGACACATTCCCACCCAGCTGAAAGAGGTCCCATCAGTCTCGTTGACGGGAGCCGCCACGCTGTGCAACCAACTGTATCCTTATATAGTACAATCGGCTGCACAATCACAACCGAGCTGTGTAACCAAGGAGGGAGCAGTAACAGGATAGTCCCTCATGAAGCAGCGGCTGACATGACACGCCGTCCTGCCTTTGCGGAAAGTAGGGGATGGGCAGGACAGGAGACATTGCTTGGACAGGTCAGAGTGGTTCCTGAGAGGGGGAGACAGAAACAGGATGGCAGCAGCAGCAGCTGACATTGGCCACCTTCCTGCCTTTGTGGGAAGGACATGAGTCGAGGGACCCATTCCCCCCTGCTCAGAGGGCTCAGCGTTTGCGATGGATAGCAGCACCATGCAGCTTAACTACATGTGAAACAGTTCCTGAGCTGTTGCACAAGTGCCCAAAGGAGGCTGCCTCCAGCATCACCCACTTTCCTGCCTTTGCAGAAAGGAGGTGTCATGATGATCTGGCTGTGCCAGGAAGGCCTATCAAGGTCTCAGAAGCCTGTTAGCAGTGGGACTGGACCTGGCTAAACCTGACCCAAATGTGCCAGCCCTCATTCAAGATACCCCCAGGACTCAACGGGCAAGGGTGCGTGGCGACGGCATGGAGAACCAAGGGGCAAAATGTTTTAGTAGCCTGCAGAAGCCCACGCAGTCCATGCTGGATAGGGGCAAGCCATGTAGAGCTTGCCAAGACGCGAAGGCCCGCCTTCTGAGCCATCAGCCTTGAGGTTCTAAGTGGCGCTGTCCCATACCCTGAGGGGACAACCTTCGCGAGCGCAGCCTGCCGGAGCGCTCTGCTCCCACCAGCATCACCCTCAGGGCAAAGTGACCCTCCCACTGACCCCTGCTCAGAAGAGCTGGTCGCCCCCTTTCTCCCCCCAACTGATGTTTCACTGGTTGAGGAGGGAGACAGGCTCAGGTGGTGCTTCTTCAGGTGCCAAGTCAGGGCCATCAAAGACAGGTGCTTCGGGTTTTTGCCCCTGCGCACCAGGACATCACAGGCACGGCACCACACCACATGAAGGTCATCAGGAAGGGCCCAAAAGTGCCTCCATACGGAGGCATTGAAACATGGACTGCTAACTGTCCCAGGGGAAGGAGGACGAACGGTTACAGGCTGCGCTTCGGAGCTGGCCACGGATGACGGGGTGAGGGGTGGACTGCAGGCGGGGACACCACCAAGAGTTTGGGATGGGGACAGGAGGGATATTTCATAACACACAAGCCATTCCTCCAGGGATTCATCGCCCACCCCCTCCTCAAAATGTTGAGAGAGATTCTCTCCCCCCTGCGGAAAGACCTCTTTGGCCTCCTCCACAGCCCCCACAGGTGTATTGGGGGGAGTGGGAGGACTCTCCGCTGCCCCCGAGCCACACCCAATACTGCTTTCTGCAACTGAACCAGGAGGACTGCCATCGCACTTCACCCCACAACCACCCTTGGCAGCCAACACAACAGGAAGACTCATTGTGCCACCAAACTAGAATTACGGACAGGAAAGGAGATGACTCTGTGTGTCCTCTGCCGCGGCGCCCACTGAGCTTGGCCCCAGGGCCTGGCAGCAGCCCTGGAACCAGAGGCTGAGGCTAGAGCCCTAGTCCAGCACACCAAGATGCCTGACCACCAGATCAGGCACTGGCAATAATACTGTGAGCCCTCCACCGCGGCGCCCACTGAGCTTGGCCGCAGGGCCTGGCAGCAGCCCTGGAACCAGAGGCTGAGGCTAGAGCCCTAGTCCAGCACACCAAGATGCCTGACCACCAGATCAGGCACTGGTAATAATACTGTGAGCCCTCAGCCGAGGTGCCCAATGAGCTTGGCCCCGGAGCCAGGCAGCAGCCCTGGCACCAGAGGGAGGGAGGGACTGGAGCCCTAGCCCACCACTCCCAGAGGCCTGACCAGGGTCGAATCCACATTCACCCATTATTCGCATGTTTATCAGATATCTTCCGTTTGCCTCCAATCCGCGATTTTTTCCTCTTCGTTCACATTCCTGCTTCCAATCCGTCTTTCTCACGCGTCCCTCCGGTCACACGGCCGCTCGAAAACCGCTTTTTTGGGCGGGACCTTTTTTTCCCGCCCATTTTTTTTTTAGCGCACTTTTCCATTATTTCGATCTTGCCTTATAAAGAAACATCATTGAAGATAATGATACCAGCGCGCCCATTGAGGCCAGGTAGGCGGTGGCCTCAGGTGCGAGGGCACTGGAGAGGCGCCGGAGGGGCTGTCGGGGGGCGGAGGCACGCGCAGCGGAGCTGGTGTGACTGGGCTGCAGCTGCTGCTGCAGCCAGCCATCCCCGTGCCGCCGCTGCCGCCACACGCCCCAGCCGGGCGCAGAAGCTGCGAGATAACTTGATCATCGAGTGTAAAATTATATCTTGGAATGTAAATGGACTAAATTCACCTTCTAAACGCAAGATTATATTCCACTGGCTTTTAAAACAAAAATGTAATATAGTGTGTTTGCAAGAGATACATATTAAAAAGCAGGATGTAAAATATTTAAAACTTGCAAAACTTGGAAATGAATTTGCAGCGGCTTCCAAAAAGAAGAAGAGAGGAGTTGTATTGTATATAAAGGAAGAGCTGCAGCCCAAATTAGTTTTATGTGATACAGAAGCCAGGTTTATAGCAGTGGAAATAATTTGGAATTTAAAGAAGACCTTGGTGATTGGAATTTATGCGCATAACGGTGCAAAAGAAATTTTTTTCAAGGATTTACATAAACAGACGAACTGACCTATGATCAAATAATTCTGGCAGGTGACTTCAATGGAGTTACAAACTTGGAAGAAGACAAGAAATCTAAAAGTGCACATAAAAAAAGGACTTTTGCTAAAAAAAATTTTTTGCGATTAAAGAACAAGAAAGTCTGGAAGATGTATGGAGGATACAAAAACCCCAAAATAGACAATATACATTTTATTCAGTAAGACACTCTTACAGGATGACTCAGCTCAACCCCACCCCTCCTGAGTAGATACAAATGACCTGCCAACATCTTTTCCACACTGTGACACTGAGTGATCTCTGTCTTTTGGTGCTACACCTCTGAAGATGCCAGCCACAGCTGCTGGCGAAACATCAGGAACTACAATGCCAAGACCACGGCAATACAGCCCGGAAAACCCACAACCACCATCGTTCTCCGGCCGTGAAAGCCTTCAACAATACATCAACAATACATTAAGACACTTTACATTATCAAGAATTGACATGATCTGGGCCTCCAAGGAACTGGCGTTATGGACTAAGGATGTGGAGATAAAGCCCAAGGTAGGCTCAGATCACAATCCAGTTATGTGGAAATTTGGGAAAAATACTAAAGGAAGAGGATGGAGGATAAATGAGGATTTGCTGCAGATAGAAGAGAATATGGCGTTGCTACGAAGAGAGACCAAGTTCTTTATACAATATAACATGAATAAGGACGTGCCAACTCACAAGGTATGGGACACATACAAAGCTGTGACAAGAGGAATATTAATGGACTTAAATGCAAGAGACAGAAGGAGAAAGGAAGAAAAGAGACATGAAATTATGGAAAAAATTAAAGCCAAAGAGATACAACTTAAGAAAAGACCAGGGAAGAAGAAAATATACCAGGACATAAAAATTCTGCAAGAACAACTGACGGCAATGAATAATAAAGAATTGGAGTGGAATTTGAAAAAAAATGAATCAAAAACTATTTGAGGGTGCAAACAAACCTGGGAAATATCTAGCTTGGCAATTAAAAAAGAAAAAAGAGAAGAAAAGTATAATTAAAATCCGAGAAGAGAATAAAATACTGTTGGATCAACCAGCTATTAGTAAAGCTTTTTTCAAATTCTATGCAAAATTGTACCAAAAAAAGGAGGTGAACAGAGATTCAATAGCGGAATATTTGGAGAAAATGAAGCTTCCAATGATGTCAGAGGAATGGAAAGAAAAGTTAAACAGAGAAGTGACAGAGGAAGAAATAAAAGAAGCTATACAATCAACTAAATTAGGGAAAGCACCAGGTCCGGATGGAATAACGGCAAAGTTCTATAAAATGATGGCTAATGAATTGGCACCTTTTTTAAGAGAGGTAATGAATGAAATCTTGCAAGGCCAAAGGATTCCTGACTCATGGAACGAAGCCAACATATCGTTGATTCTGAAAGACGGACAAGATCTGACTAATGTTAAAAATTATCGGCCAATTTCGTTGTTGAATAATGATTACAAGATATTTGCAAAAATTTTGGCGGAGAGGTTAAAGGGATGGCTGTTGGAATTTATTGCAGAAGAACAGGCTGGATTTTTACCTAATAGACAAATTAAGGACAACCTAAGGACAGTAACAAACGCTATTGAATATTATGACAAGCATTGTGATAGGGAAGTTGGTTTCTTCTTCGTGGACATGGAAAAAGCATTTGACAATCTGAATTGGGACTTTATGTTTGCCACTATGGAAAAGCTGCAAATGGGAGAAAAGTTCATACAAGCAGTGAAAGAAATTTATAAAGACCAGTGCGCAGCGATTGTAGTGAATGATGATTTGACCAAAAAACTGAAAATAAGCAAAGGTACAAGACAGGGCTACCCTTTGTCTCCATTGTTGTTTATTCTGATTTTGGAAATATTGTTGATTCAAATACGAGAGGACGATACAATTCGAGGCATAAAAATAAAGGAATTTTCCTACAAAGTCAGAGCATTTGCGGATGATGTAATGGTAATAGTAGAAGATCCAATAGACAACATGCCAAAAATAATAGATAAAATAAAGGAATTTGGAGACTTGGCTGGATTTTATGTGAATAAAAAGAAGTCGAAGGTATTGTGTAAGAATATGACAAAGCAAAAACAGCAAGAACTAATGGAGATAACGGATTGTGAGGTAACGAATAAAGTGAAGTATCTAGGTATTGAGCTGACTGCGAAAAATATAGACTTATTTAAAAATAATTATGAGAAACTGTGGCTACAAATAGAAAGAGATTTGATAAAATTGAATAAATTAAATTTGTCATGGTTGGCAATCAAGATGAATGTGTTACCACGTGTGATGTTTTTGTTGCAAACAATCCCAATTATCTGAGACTTCAAACAATTTGATAAATGGCAAAGGAAAATCTCAGACTTTGTGTGGGCAGGCAAGAAACCCCGCGTGAAAATGAAAGTATTACAAGATTCGAAAGAAAGAGGTGGACTGCAACTGCCAAATATAAGATTATACTACGAAGCAATATGTTTGGTATGGTTAAAAGATTGGATAATGCTAAAAGACCGTAAATTGCTGGCTTTGGCGGGACATAAAAAACTGTTTGGATGGCATGCATATCTGTGGTATGACAAAGTAAAAGCGGATTCTATGTTTTTGCATCATTATATTAGAAGAAGCCTTTTCACAATCTGGAAGAAATACAAGGACTATATGGAAGATGGTATCCCCTCATGGGTGGTACCATACGAAGTAATAGATCCGAGAGCTGTTTATAATGAACAACAATGTTTAACCTATAAAGAGATAACAATAATGGAACATAAAAGGTTAAAAACAAAAACGCAAGAAGAGTTATCTCCTCATTATGGATGGTTTCAATATAGGCAAATCAGAGATCTTTACAACTCGGACTGTTCAAAAGGAGGAATAAGATTGGAAAAGTCGGAATTAGAAGAAGTGGTTTTACAAGAAGGTAAAAAAGAAATCTCAAAAATTTATAAAATACTTCTAAAATGGCACACGGAAGATTCAAATGGTTGTAAAATGTGCACTTAAATTTTATGGTTAATGTACTGGCTAAGTGCTGTAATAATAATAAAGAAAGCACACGGAAGACAAAACAGTTAAAGTCCAGATGGTGAAATGGGCAATAAATTTTCATAAAGAAATAACAATGGAAGCTTGGGAGTATTTGTGGAAAAATACACTGAAGATTTCAACTTGTACAAATATTAAAGAGAATGTATATAAAATGATATACAGGTGGTATCTAACACCAAAGAAAATTGTGCGAGGAAATACTAATATGTCAGACAGATGCTGGAAATGTAAAAAGCATGAAGGATCATTATACCATATGTGGTGGACTTGTGAGGTAGCTAAGCAATACTGGGGAGATATAATTGAAGTAATTAATGAGGTTTTGCAAACCCAAATAAATAAGAACCCAGAATTGCTGCTACGGAACTTGGGAATGGAAGATGTTCCAATGCAGTACAGAACATTGTTATTTTACTTGACTGCAGCAGCAAGACTTTTATATGCGCAGAAATGGAAAGTACAAGAAATACCAACTACAGAAGATTGGATTTACAAATTGCTGTACATGGCTGAGATGGATAAAATGACAAGAAAACTCAAAGACCTTGATCCAGGAGAATATATTGCAGATTGGGGGAAATTGAAACAATATCTAGAAAAAAAATGGGATGTGAAAGGAGGACTGTGGCAGTTTGAGAACTATTAATTTGTGATTTCTTAAATAGAAGAGAGAAGTAACTTTACCATTAATGGGAAAATTTAGCTATTAATTAACCTAAGCTAGTATTACTATTAAGAGACTTTATCAAAAATATACAGTTTAAACAGTGATGTAGAGAATGGATATATTAGTGGATTTGATAGAGTATATATAAGAGAATTTGAATATGCTTAGAGTAAGAGATGTAATACATATATGATTTAGAAGAATTTAATGGAAAATAAGTTAAGTAATAAGATAGGTTAAGAGTTGGAAAGCTGTTGGAAGTCTATAAGGAGGGGGGAGGGAAAGGGTGGGGGTTGAAATAAATTAGGTATGATGGGGAGTGTATGTAATAACTATGTACTCACCAATAAAAAATTTTAATAAAAAAAAAGTAAAACTTGTGAACAGAGCTTATGTGGATAACCCAATTGCCTTCCCTCCCTCTTAGAGAGGCTTACTGTGTCAAAATGTGAAAAGTACTTACCTTAGACATGATTGTTGCAATGAAGGAAGAAAGATGCTAAGTCATTCCTGGGGAGCCATGCTGCACTGTATGATGATCCACCATCAGTGTGATTTATCATGACCCAGACCTCCTAATGGACAAACATGGGATGTGTGCATAAAATAAACACTGTCCAAGCATTGCAGGCTGAGAGGATTTATGTCCCACTTCTCTTCTAAAGGACTTTCATAGAGAAAAACTGTTTACATTATCGCAGTCTGTCTTTAATATTAATCCATTAGGGTCTCAAATGTCAGTGGTGAATTCTTTATAATAACTGAGTTGGAAACTGCATTAAATAAAATGGAAAAAAGATACTGTAGCATTGTTTTTCATACATTTGTCTTGTTCTCATAATGTTTTATTCCCAGAACAGAGAAATCAAAAGTGTGTGGTTTTGGTTTTTATCTAGTTTTTAGTTCTTATTTAGGTCTCCCAGTCCCCTGTCTGCTAAAGAGGAATATTTGCAACCGTGAAGATCCTGTAGTGTTCTGTAGACAGTATTTTATTCACCCAGTTTGCAAGGCAAATTTTCCACCATTTGCCTGTTATTGGGACTGTAGCTGTTTAGTTGGCCATCCAGAAGTTCCAATTTGCAGCTTCCCTTACTTAAAATTTTGGAAGCTATTTTAAGTAATAAGGACCTGAACTGCTGAGCAATGCTAATTTAGAATAAAAGATAAGCACAAGGAGGTTAATGAGGAATAATAGGTGTGATATGCTGATGTCTTTACTATACATTAGATGAATGAAAATGGGGCTAATATCTCTTCCCACAAAGAGGACAATAATAGAATGGATCCAACCATTGTAACAGCCTTCCTCCAACTTATATGGCTATTCTTCCTGTCCGGGGTCTGAGGCACAGCCCCCGGCCTCAACAAGAGGAAGCAGGGGGAGACAGCCAGGAGACAGCAGTCCTGCCACCTCAGCCAGCAGCCAGGGCCAGAACCTGCCTACACCAAAGGGAGAGGGCAGAGGCAGGAAGAATTGGGACCCAGCAGCAGCCCAAACAGGGCCCTTACCTGCAAAGGGGGAGAAGCAGCCACAGCAACTCAGAGCCACGCCCCAGCATCCACCCCAGCTTGAAGAGGGCAACCTGACTCAGGAGGTGCTCAGAAGCCAGCCCCTCCAGGTGGAGCTGCTGAGGGCACTCTGTGGGAAGAGCTGGGCAGCCAGCCAAGGGGCCGCAGCTGGGCCCACCTTCCCTAATCAGCTCAGCCAGAGAAGCCCAGTAGCCAGCCAACATGGTGCAGCTGTGGCTGATCCTGGCAGCCCAGCCAGCTACCCCTGCTGCAGCAGCTTGAGACAGCCCAGGGCCACGCCAGGGCTAGAAGACAGCAGCCTGGCTCAGGAGTTGCTAGAAGCCAAGACTCTACAGGGGGGCTGCCACAGGCATTCTGGGGGAGGAGATGGGTAGCCCCGCCCAGCATTGCCAAGCAGGCAGCACGGAAGCTGGCTAAGGCAGCTCCTCGTGAGCAAGGCCAGGCAAGTTCAGTAGCTCAGAGGCTGGCTGGGGCAGCCCCTCGTGAGCAAGGCCAAGGAGCCCTCAGCTGGGGATGGCTCACACTCAACCCCACCCTGCCAGCTAGGCAAAGGAGCCCAGAAGGGATTAGTGGTTGGAGGGAAACACCTGGGGGAATGCACAGCTGGGCCCAGTCAGGAGAGGGAACAAGCCTGGAAGGAGGGCGGGGTGGAGACAGGAAGCCCTATAAAGGGTGGCTGGGAAGAGCTCTGGGGTGGTGGGTGTGAGTAAGGAGTGAGGATGTGGAGTGAGAGCAGAGCAATGTGAGAGTGGAGGCTTGGAGGAGAGTTCTGGGAGGCGAAGGTGATGGAGGATGCAGAGGGTAAGCAGGCCAGGTTGAGCAGGCCAGTGAGTGGGCTGAGAGGGAGTCTGGGTGATGTATACCGCCCCTCCTCCCACAGAGCAGGGTCCTGCAGAATCCCTGGCCCCCCTTTGATGTCAGGAGCAGACCGCCCAGCGCCCCGCCCAGTGGCGGCTGCTGCTAGCCCTGACACTTCCAATGGAAGTGCCATTTAATTTGGAGGAAGGCTATAACGTTTAGAGTTTCCAATTAGGATCTGAGAGACCCAGGTTCACATTCTCACTCTGCCCTGGAAGCTCCCTGGGTAACCTTGGGTCAGTCACATATTCTCTGGCTAACCTACCTCACAGGGTTGTTGTGAGAAAATGGAGAAGAGACTTATGTAAGCCACTTTGCATCCCCATTGGGGGAAAAGATGGGATAAAAATGAAATGAAAAGATTGGAGGAAGGCTTCAAACTTGAGTCAAAAGGAAAGTGGGATAGAAATATTTTAATAAATGAATAAACTCACTGGAGTGGTAGGCTAGGGATAAGATCCATCCCAATATAACTAAAGTAAACAAAATCAGGTCATTGTTAAATTATTGTGTTGATGTTGTTCAATATCATACTTGTCATAAACGCAACTTTACAACTAATGTATAACATAAAAATGCATAGATAAAAGAGAGGCTTTCCAGTTTCCTTGCACTTATATTATTTTTTTACCAAGAAATTTTTGGTTTAGTTTTGCTATCTTATTCTGAAGAGTCTTAGTGAACTTGTACTTCAGACCCCTAGACAATTATTTTTCTCTGTTCCTTCTTATACACACAAAGAGAAAAAAAATACCAGCTCTAATGACACCGACAACGTATTCTATTCAAGCCTTTTAATGTGTGTTCTTCAGTACTTCTTTATATCTTCTTTCACCAGAGACTTTTTTTAAAGAGAAGAATGGTGTAATGAAATGGGGAAGTTTTAGAGAATGTCTTATTTTATGCTAAGATCATTTTGCAGACGGGATTAGATGTGTGAATATTTATTCTGTGGTTCGGGGCTTGAAGAAATCTTATATCTTCTTGGCTGCAGGATGTTATTTCTGAACTTGCACTTGGCATTGTTTTTCCACATTAGTTAGATATGCATATATGTTGAAGAGAGAGTTCAGTGCCATCCATAAAAGAGTGAGGGGGAGGGACACTGGCATGCTTTCTTTCCTGTTTATCAGCATAGCTGTCAACTTGTCATCACATAAAAACTCTTAAGCACTTTCAGCATGTGAGAAAGAACTGCAAAATACTTTGCTGAAGTCAAATGTTTGTTTCTTGTTAGTGGATGTCCAGTAGAAACAATGTTTGAAATGCTCCATTTAGACTGATGAAACTCTTCAAAACAGGGAGAAAAGAAACAGGTACAGAAGAGTCATCTGTAACAGTTTCTCGAATGCATATCTCTATAACTGTCTATTTCTGAGCCTATAATGCATAAACACTTTTTGTTATTTGTATTGATTCACTAGACAATGCCACACACATGCACACATTCTGCAGGCATAGGGGCATACCTGATTGCCACTGGAAATCCGTGAATCTGAGGGCAAAGTGTGTGAACAGGGAAAGTTTGGCTTACATTTGGACTGTTGAATGTTGCCTTTGATACCCAGTCTGAAGTGAAAGTAGAACTTAATTCCTAAGTGATGATTTCTCTATTGAATAAGTTAATTTTATTCTCAGTAGTCTCACTTCATCAGCGCTATGGATCAAAAATACATTACTGGATCATTGTTACTAAGGTGTTGTTGTTTAGCTTTCTGAATAGGAAACTGAAAATATTTGTTTTGACAAGGATGATGCATATAGCAAAAGACTCAACCAAGAGCCCAATGAACTGCTAGAAAAATGCTGCTGGAACCAAGATCAAGCACTGTGGCTTCTGATATTGCCTAATGCCCTGTTCTAAACATTTGTTCATTGATGTAGAAGATCTTGGTTCAGTCCTTAAGTGCTGCATCAGAGAAGGTAAATCAGCAGCATGGAATAGTGAAGAAGTTGATACGTGTAACTAAATAAAGCAGCCTGGTGGGTTATGATTAATTTTATAAAGTAAAGGTTAATTTAATATTGGAAAAGAGCATTGTAGAGAACAGGCATTATGCAAATAACTTTCATGCAGTCTGTATTTTCTGAGTGTTAAATTGAGGTGGAGGAAAAACAAACAAGACAAGGAAATTCAGTCATGGATTTCTGGTAGTAGGGACCACTTCAATGACTTACGAGTTTGTTCATGTTACTGTTGTTTATTCTGATCCCTGCCTCCTGAAGTGTACTTGTGTGGGATGTATACTCAACACAAATGCTGCCTGTGTACTGTCTGCACTAATTGGATTGGATTTATGGCCCACTTCTCATAAAGTGCCCCAAGCAGCCATTTTTGCTGTTCTATAAAAGAGCAGAGAGGAAATCCCTTTCGAAGCAGCTTCCTTTGGACAGGATTTTCTTGTGGGATAGGAGAGGTAGGATGCATTTAGAGTGCTCTATAAAGAGTTTTATTGAATTGTGACCCATTAACCTGGTTTTAATTAAAACTATTGAGCTATGGACGTCTAATTTTTCCACTGTGGCACACACCAGTAATTGTGTGATTTGCTTGTTTGAGGACAAATTATGCCATGGTGTTCATGGATGAAAAGTCCTGGTACTCAGACTTTCCCCCACTATGTTGTCTGAAACTACAGCAGTTACGCCCCATGTGGCAGCCAATGAGCCTCAGGCTTAAGTAGTGTGAATTCATCTCTCTAAGACTCATTGAAACCCACCAGAGATTCCAAATGTCTTTCAAGGAGGAAAACTGGACAAGAAAACTGGACAAGCCTTGGGACTGATTTCTCCTTGAATCATTGGGGTTAATTGTTCAAACTTTTGGCTGCTAACTTGTAGTCCAGTTGGTGAGGCTGCTGGAAAATTATTATTTGAGCCCTCTTCTGTCTTCATCTTGTAGAACATACTTGAATTAGTCAGGCTAGGCCCTCAAGGCCAGCACCAATAATCTTTTCTCATTGTAACTTGTTTGAGACCAATGCCCAACTTCTGTAATGGCAGGAAGATTCCCCATCATGATTCAGAAACACAGACTTCAGGAGTAGAGATGGGCTTGCACCAGAAAAAGAAACCATGCGGTTCATGGTTTGTCACTTTTCATGAACCACGAACTTTCACAAACCTGCCCTGGTTCGTGAACCAGATTTGTTTGGTTCATGAAAACATCACTTCTGGGCCAGCAAATCACCACTTCTGGGGTAGCAGATGGTCACTTCTGGGTCACCATAAGGTCTGCGGAAAGCCCAACCCCCCGTTGCCTAGGAAACTGATTGATTGGCACCTGGCTGTCTGCAGTGATGAACCAAAAAACAAACCAAAAAAATTGCCCTAAAGTTCGTGGCGGTTCATCAGAAATGGACTCTGACGAACTGCTGGTTTGCGAACAACGAACCAGCCTGGTTCATGACGAACTTTAGTTTGTTTTTCCATGCCCATCTCTATTCAGGAGCTTTCCCCAAATCTTACGAACCTAACAGATTCATTAATAATTCCTCTGCAGCGTGTTTTATTAGGGAGCTGTGTTAATTTATTGTGATTTTATCTTGTATATTTTATCTTCTGTTGTAGCTCGCCCTGAGCCCGCTTGCAGGGAGGACGGGATATAAATATAATAATGATAATGATAATGATAATGATAATGATAAAAAAATAAAAGAGAATGAACCTAACAGATTCATTGACAACTAACAGTTCCTCTGCAGAGATCAAGTTTTGAGTCTCTTTAATAACAACAATAACAACAACAACATTTGATTTATATACCGCCCTTCAGGACAACTTAATACCCACTCAGAGTGGTTTACAAAGGGACTTCCGGTTTTGGATCCATGAAGGTCTAACGCAGTTCAGGGAGCTGAGCTGTCCGTGCCGCTGTTTGTAGGGGCTGGAGGGGCGCAAATTGCCCATAGCCCCCTGTTCTCAGGCGGAGAACAAGCAAGCATGTTCAAGACCTCGAGAGTGCGTTGATCTTGGGTGTGAGGGGGGGTCTATGCAACGATCCCCCATCCACCCTTGAGGTCCCACTCGTAGACAGGCAGCCAAGATCTCTGCAGCGGCTCTGGAGTCAATTTTTGGCATAAGACCCTCATGCCCAAGCTTCAGCAACACAAAGAAGTACTTTGAATCGATTGGATAATTGAAGCAGTGATTACAACCCAAGAGAAACGTCTAAAAAGGAAAAGATTGCTATCTCTCAGTACGGGACAGATTACAATAAGAAGTAAAGTGATAAAGAGAACTAGAAAACTGCGAGAGACTTAATAAATAATTGAGAAAGTTCCGGCAAATAAATTGCTAAGAAGTAACTTTTTAAAGAGAAGTTAGAGCGGAAAAATGAATATTGTTTACATACCTGCGGCTTGGAGGAGATAGTGGACTGTGAGAAAGTTTCAGTATCACAAGAGCTGCTGTGCAGCGGAGAGGAACAGGAAGTGCATCACAACCATAAAGAGACGGGCGAGAAGCGGCTTGTAACCAACGGAAGTGGAATATCGTCATTTTGAAGAAGGGCAGAGTTTTGACTTCAAGGAAAATGGAAGTAGGACATCTTGGATAAGGGTAAGGGCGGCAGCCTCAAATAAGATCATAGAGAAAAGGCGCCCGGCATTTTGGATTTCGTAAACACTAACTTTTGGAAAAACAATTTAAATTCGGACTTTTAAAAACAAAATAAAAGAATAAATTTGTGCCACGGAGTTAAGGAAAAGAGCGGACTCGTGGGAGCGAAGTAAAGCTAGCCCCACGATGTCAAAAAAGGACTGGCAGACGGCGCTGGAAAATTTAGATTAAAAAGTTACAGAGGGAAATAAAGAGATGGAGAAAAAAGTTATGGAAGGAAATAAAGAGCTTAAAGATATGATGCAAGAGATGGCAAAAAATTTGAAGGACTTTAAAGAGGCATTTAAATCGGAGATGGCAGAACTATCCAAGAATATGGATCAAGTCCAAAAAGACGTACAAGTCACACAGCAGAGAGTTAACGCAGTAGAAAACGCGGCTGACACCTTGGCGGATGTGCATAGAACAGAGATGAGAGGAGTGAAGGGAAGAATGGCCGTAGCTGAATGTAAACAAATGGAAAAACAACTTAGATTTTGTGGGATCCCGGAAGTTTTGGAAAAATCAACCCAAGAGCATATTACAGAAATTCTGGCAGGTTACCTGGACAAAGAGGAAGTGGAAATAGCAGCTCTTCTGGATGTGGCATACAGGAGTAATTCAAAATTTGCGGCTCAAAAGAACCTACCAAGAGATATGATCGTGCAATTTACAACTAGAAGCATCAGCAGGTCAATTGTGAGTAAACAATTCCAGGATCCATTAGAAGTCGACGGGAAAGCGGTGAGAATCATGAAAGAGCTGCCCAGATCGGTGTTGTTGGAGAGGAAAAAGTATAGAGAGCTGGTCCAGATGTTAAAAGATCTGAAAATTAGATACAGATGGGAAATACCTGAAGGGCTGACTTTCGAATTTGGTGGAGTTAGGAGAAATATCAGATCTGGTCAGGAGATGGAAACGTTTATCAAAGACAATGAAAAAGACTTACCAAAGAGAGCTAAAATTTAATCATGGAGTCTAAAATTATATCTTGGAATGTAAATGGACTAAATTCACCTTCTAAACGTAAGATTATATTCCACTGGGTTTTAAAACAAAAATGTAATATAGTGTGTTTGCGAGAGACACATATCAAAAAGCAGGATGTAAAATATTTAAAACTTGCAAAACTTGGAAATGAATTTGCAGCGGCTTCCAAAAAGAAGAAGAGAGGAGTTGTATTGTATATAAAGGAAGAGCTGCAGCCCAAATTAGTTTTATGTGATACAGAAGCAAGATATATAGCAGTGGAAATAATTTGGAATTCAAAGAAGACTTTGGTGATTGGAATTTACGCGCCTAATGGTGCGAAAGAAAATTTTTTCAAGGACTTACAGAAACAGTTAGATGAACTGACCTATGATCAAATGATCCTGGCAGGCGACTTCAATGGAGTTACAAACTTGGAAGAAGACAAGAAATCTAAAAGTGCACATAAAAAAAGAGGACTTTTTGCCAAAATCTTTTTTTGCGATTAAGGAACAAGAAAGTCTGGAAGATGTATGGAGGAGACAAAACCCCAAAAATAGACAATATACATTTTATTCAGCAAGACATTTCACACTATCAAGAATTGACATGATCTGGGCCTCCAAAGAATTGGCGGTATGGACTAAAGATGTGGAGATAGTACGTAGGGTAGGCTCAGATCATAATCCGATTATGTGGAGATTTGGGAAAAATACCAAAAGAAGAGGATGGAGGATAAATGAGGATTTGCTGCAGACAGAAGAAAATATTGCGTTGCTACGGAGGGAGACCAAATTTTTTATACAATATAATATGAATAAGGATGTACCAACTTACAAGGTACGGGATACCTATAAAGCTGTGATAAGAGGAATATTAATGGACTTGAATGCAAGGGACAGAAGGAGAAAGGAAGAAAAGAGACATGAAATTATGGAGAAAATTAAAGCCAAAGAGATACAACTTAAGAGAAGACCAGGGAAGAAGAAAATTTATCAGGACATAAAAATTCTGCAGGAACAGTTTATGGCAATGAATAATAAAGAATTGGAGTGGAATTTGAAAAAAATGAATCAGAAGTCGTTTGAAGGTGCAAATAAACCTGGGAAATATTTAGCATGGCAATTAATGAAGAGAAAGTAGAAGAGAACTATAACTATGATTCGAGAAGATGATAAAACATGGGTGGACCAATCAGCTATTAGTAAAGCCTTTTTTAAATTTTATGCAAAATTGTACCAAAGAAAAGAGGTGAAGAGAGACTCAATAGTGGAATACCTGGAGAAAATAAAGCTTCCAATAATTTCAGGGGAATGGAAAGAAAAGCTAAACAGGGAAGCGACAGAAGAGGAAATAAAAGAAGCCATACAATTAACTAAATTAGGGAAAGCACCAGGTCCGGATGGAATAACGGCTAAGTTCTACAAAACGATGGTTAATGAATTGGTACCTGTCTTGAGAGAGGTAATGAATGGAACTTTGCAGGGCCAAAAGATCCCTGATTCATGGAACGAAGCCAATATATCGCTGATCCCGAAAGATGGACAAGATTTGACCAATGTTAAAAATTACCGCCCAATTTCGTTATTGAACAATGACTACAAGATATTTGCAAAAATTTTGGCGGAGAGGCTAAAGGGATGGCTGTTGGAATTTATTGCAGAGGAACAGGCTGGATTTCTACCTAATATACAAATTAAGGATAATTTAAGGACAGTGATAAATGCTATTGAATATTACGATAAGCATTGTGACAAGGAAGTTGGTTTTGTTTTTCGTGGACGCTGAAAAAGCATTTGATAATCTGAACTGGGATTTTATGTTTGCCACTATGGAAAAGTTGCAAATGGGAGATAAGTTCATACAAGCAGTTAAAGGAATCTATGAAGACCAGTGTGCAGTGATTGTAGTTAATGACGATTTGACCAAAAAAATGAAAATGACTAAAGGTACGAGACAGGGTTGCCCATTGTCTCCATTGTTGTTTATTCTAATTTTGGAAATGTTGTTGATTCAAATACGAGAGGACGAAACAATTCGAGGCATAAAAATAAAGGAATTCTCCTACAAAGTCAGAGCATTTGCGGATGATATAATGTTAATAGTGGAGGATCCAATATACAATATGCCAAAAATACTGGACAAAATAAAGGAATTTGGAGATTTGGCTCGATTTTATGTGAATAAAAAGAAGTCGAAGATATTGTGTAAGAATGTGACAAAGCAAAACCAGCAAGAATTGATGGAGATTACAGACGGTGAAGCAGCTAACAAAGTGAAGTATTTAGGAATTGAGCTGACTGCGAAAAATATAGATTTATTTAAAAATAATTATGAGAAATTGTGGATACAAATAGAAAGAGATCTGATAAAATGGAATAAATTAAATTTGTCATGGTTGGGAAGAATAGCAGCAGTGAAGATGAATGTGCTGCCACGTGTGATGTTTTTATTGCAAACAATTCCAATCATTCGGGACTACAAACAATTTGATAAACGGCAAAGAAAAATTTCGGACTTTGTGTGGGCAGGCAAGAAACCTCGTGTGAAAATGAAGGTGTTACAAGATTCGAAAGAAAGAGGCGGCCTGCAATTGCCAAATTTAAGATTATATTACGAAGCAATCTGTTTGGTTTGGTTAAAAGATTGGATAACGCTAAAAGACCGTAAACTGCTGGCTTTGGAAGGATATAAAAAACTGTTCGGATGGCATGCCTATCTGTGGTACAATAAAGTTAAAGCGGACTCTATGTTTTTGCATCACTACATTAGAAAAAGCCTTTTCACAATCTGGAAGAAATATAAGAACTATATGGAAAGTGGTATTCCCTCATGGGTAGTACCATATGAAGTAATAGATCCGAGAGCGGTTTATAATGAACAACAGTGTCTAACTTATAAAGAGATAATGTCGATGGAACATAAAATGTCAAAAATTAAAACGGAAGAAGAGTTATCTTCTCACTATGGATGGTTCCAATACCGGCAAATAAGAGATCTTTATAACTCGGACTGTTCAAAGGGTGGAATAAGATTGGAAAATTCAGAATTAGAAGAAGTGATTCTTCAAGAAGGAAAAAAAGAAATTTTGAAAATTTATAAAATACTTTTAAAATGGTACACGGAAGATGAGACAGTTAAAGTCCAGATGGTGAAATGGGCAATAAATGTTCATAAAGAAATAACAATGGAATCTTGGGAGCATTTATGGAAAAATACGTTGAAGATTTCAACTTGTACCAATATTAAAGAGAATGTCTATAAAATGATGTATAGGTGGTATCTAACACCAAAGAAAATTGCGCTAGGAAATACTAATATGTCAGATAAATGCTGGAAATGTAAGAAGCATGAAGGATCATTATATCATATGTGGTGGACTTGTGAGGTAGCTAAGCAATACTGGGGAGATATAATTGAAGTAATTAATGAGGTTTTGCAAACCCAAATAAATAAGGACCCAGAATTGTTGCTGCTGAACTTGGGAATGGAAGATGTTCCAAAGCAGTATAGAATACTGTTGTTTTATATGACTACAGCGGCGAGACTTTTATATGCGCAGAAATGGAAAGTGCAAGAAGTACCAACTATAGAAGATTGGATATATAAATTGCTGTACATGGCAGAAATGGACAAAATGACAAGAAAACTGAAAGATCTCGATCCAGGAGAATATATTGCAGACTGGGGGAAATTGAAACAATGTCTAGAAAAAAAATGGGATGTGAACGGAGGATTGTGGCAGTTTGAGAACGATTAATTTGTGATTTTAGAAATAAGAGAGAAGTAACTTTACCACTAATGGGAAAATTTGGTTATTAATCAACCTAAGCTAGTAATATTATTAGTTTGACTTTATTAAAAATACTTAGTCCAATCAATGATGTAGACAATGGATATATTAGTGGAGATGATATAGTATATATAAAAGAATTTGAATAGGCTTAGATTAAGAGATACAATATATGTCTGTTTTAGAAGAATATAGTAGAAAATAAGTTAAGTAATAAGATAGGTTAAGGGTTGGAAAGCTGTTGGAAGTCTATAAGGAGGGGGGAGGGAAAGGGTGGGGGTTGAAATAAATTTAGTAGGAGGGGGAATGTATGTATGTATTAATGATGTACTCACCAATAAAATTAAAAAAAAAACAACAGAGTGGTTTACAAAGTATGTCATTATTATCCCCAGCAGGGCTGAAAGAGCTCCAGAGAGCCGTGACTAGCCAAGGTCACCCATCTGGCTTCAAGTGGAGGAGTGGGGAATCAAACTCCGCTCTCCAGATTAGAGTCCTACGCTCTTAACCACTACACCAAACTGGCTCTCAGGATTTAGCAGGATTCACTGTTACATTTATCATTTTGGCTTTCTCTGATCTAGAAAAATTATACTGAAAAAGTCCTTTTTGTCCATTCATTTTATACGATCTGCCCTATGTAGTTTATACCACATTGCCTTAGCCCACTGATTTTACAAAGGGGACTTTGCTTTCTGCAAAACAGAATAATATTCTGTATACACTTGGAGAATCGAGGCAGAGCTTTTTTGCTAGTAACAGTTGGAATTGTATGTTGTTACTGTTGTTTTTTTCATCATATTTAGCATCCACATTAGACCAAGCTATCTTCCTCAGTCATGGCTAACAAGTCCAAACAAAATTCTTACACATTGCCCCAGAGGTTTGTGCTAAGACTGCCCTGCACTTCAGTTCTATAAATACAGAGATAGCATGGAAAATGCCTGTTCTGATTGTATAGATCACTTTTAGTGCACATATGGCATTTCTCAGGAGGGATTCTCTCAGTTGGTCTTAAGAATTCTCACAGGGAAGGAAAGGGTGTATAAGGTGCATAAAATCAGTCGATTAAAAACTAAAAAGTTTTAGTTAAAAACTAAAAAGCAATCTGTTAAAAACTAAAACCTATGCTTTCAGCAAACCAATATCCTGTGCATCAAGATGCAGAATCTAGGCAGTCCTTAAGGACAACAGATTGTATAGTTTATATAGTTAATTATGTCAGGGTTATGAAGTCATAACCCTGACAGTTCTTAAATGCAAAGTAAACTGATAATCCAGGGGCCCTGATTAATCCAAGAACTGCACACCTCAAAGTTGTGTGCAAGAATGATTGTAAAAAGAATGGGTAGTAAAATCTCATAACTGACAGGTGTTGACACTCCCTCCACATCTCAGAGTTTACTAACCCTCATTATGTTCACTCAAGTATAGATACAATATCAGTCAGTTTCATAGAACTGTTCCTCAGTTGTGTAGTGTGTGAAAACAGAAATATCTAACCCAGTCTTTGTTGAAAAGGAGACTGAATGAGACCCAAATGCATCACTATATTTACTGTATTTTCATTCTACATCCAGCAGAATCTTACTCAGTGGGCCACTGGCAGAATAGGAGAAGAGGAGGAGGAGGAGGTGCTGAATGAAATCTAGTTAGTTATACATTGTTGTCTTCTAGGTCCTCTCTGTAAGGAATGTGTGGAATCACTGTGCCGTAAATGCCTGCTTGGTCTTGTGATGAGATTACCAAGGCATGAATAACATACATTGTAAGCCACTGAAACACCTATGAGAACCAGTATAGTGTAGTGTTTAAGAGCATGAGGTATGAACTAGAAGTTCCAGTGTAGCCATGAAGTCTCTTGTGGGCCTTAGGCAAGTTGCTGTTCTTACAGCATCTGCTCTCCATTTACTATGAGGAGGAAATATACATTACAGGATGGTTGTAAAGATTACTGTCATATATGCCTGTCTGCATGTCTGCCATGAATGCATTCTGTGTTATGTACTGGTCCTCTGAGGGCATGAGAAGTTTCTTATTGATGTTAAGGCAGTAGGTTATCTTGCAAGTATTTACTTTCTCTTTCCCCGCTGCCTCCAGCAAGTTTCCTTGAAGGCATCTGGCATCTGGCTCAAAATGTATCCTTCTTGGGAACTGAGATGATTTCATTCTTTGTTCTATCTAGCTTAAACCTAGTTTCTCCTCTTCACCCCCCTGGCTCTTTCGCACCCAAACTTTAACGGTCCCTAACCTGATGGCGGGAACCTTCTCTATAACTAACACTACTGACCCCATCCACGTCTCTTCTGCCAATTCAGTTGTCGGAGCACCTTGAACTTGATGGATCTCTAATAAAGTTACTTCAACCAATACACCTGCGTATTTGCTGTGGAGAACTTGGGGAATCTACCTGCCAAGGACTGACATTTTGGCAGAAGTCCCTTTCTTTTCCCCTGGACCCCAAACCCTGACATCGAAATACCAGCACCATGCCGTATGAGTTAGACCAGGGAACTTCGGAGCCACCAGAGGGACAATTAATCAATCTGGAACCAGGACGGAGCCCGGGAGATGAGGCAGCCGGAGACCCTTCGACGGAGCCTCTGCCCAGACTCAGTGACGATGGGCGAGAGCCTAAGAAGGGGGCAACTCATTGGAACTGGCTAGTAACCACCCCTCAAGAGTGGGAGCCCCGGAGATTGGCGGGCCAACCAACCCAAGAGGAGAAGATGCAACGGCAAGGTATGGCTTTCAGCCATAGTATGTCCGAGCTGAAAGAGCTCCTCGGATCAGAAGCGACAAAAAATGAGGAGACCCCCCCCCCTCGACCTCATGAAACCCTCAAAGCTAGGGGGTGAGCCCGAGGAGGAATGGAGGGGCCCCATACCACCCATGGATGAGAAAGACTTCCAAGAGACTAACCCCAAGCAGCTGTGGGCCGTATGAGGGGAGATGGGCAAACTAAAGAAGGAGATGGCGCAGGTGATGAGAGGACTACAAGAGATGATGCGCTGCCTGCCGCTGGCAGGAGTGCCCATGGGGCCAGGGCCCAACGGAGATGGACTGGGGGGGAGCTTGTGGTGGATGGACAGCTGCACCATGAAGTGAAAGAAGTTCTGGACTCGAAATTAAAACGGGAAGAACTGTTCTACTTGATTCGTTGGGTGCATTTTGATGAAAGTCAAAAGGAATGGGTAAAAGCTTCAAATGTAAATGCCCCGAGACTTGTAAACAAATTTCACAAGGCTTACCCAAACCACCCGGGGCTAATATGAGGGGGGAGACCTTCTTGGGGAGGGCAGTATGTCATATATGCCTGTCTGCATATCTGCCATGAACGTATTCTGTGTTATGTACTGGTCTCTGAGGGCATGAGAAGTTTCTTATTGATGTTAAGGCAGTAGGTTATTTTATAATAATAATAACATTCGATTTATATACCACCCTTCAGGACAACTTAATGCCCACTCAGAGCGGTTTACAAAGTATGTCATTATTATCTCCACAACGATACACAACTATGCCTTGCAAGTATTTACTTTCTCTTTCCCCACTGCGTCCAGCAAGTGTCCTTGAAGGCCAGCTGCGTCCAGCTCGAAATGTCCTTCTTGGGAACTGAGATGATTTCATTCTTTGTTCTGTCTAGCCTAAACCTAGGTTCTCCTCTTCACCCCCCCTGGCTCCTTCACACCCAAACTTTAATGGTCCCTATCCTGATGGCGGGAACCTTCCCTATAACTAACACTACCAACCCCATCCACATCACTTCTGCCAATTCAGTTGTCTGAGCACCTTGAACTTGATGGATCTCTAATAAAGTTACTTCAACCAATACACCTGCGTGTTTGCTGTGGAGAACTTGGGGAATCTACTTGCCAAGGACTGACAATTACTGAGGTAATATGTGTGAATTTTCATCTTTAGGAAAAGTTCTGTATATTACCAAGTAACACAGTACACTAGCATTGTTAGTAATGTTGTCAATCAAATACTGTTTTTAGTGCTGTTTCTATGACTACGTTGACTGATAGCCACATATGAAGTTTAGTGCTAGGTTAGTAATCAAAGGGCACCATTTCCATAGATTCAGGAGCCTTCATCTCGGGAAGGAAACTGAGGTTTTAGAGATACTGCAAACATTTGCTCCTCCCAAAGGAAGGCTCAGTACTAGAGCGTCTGCTTGGCATGCAGAAAGTCCCAAGTTCAATCCCTGGCATTTCCAGCTAAAAGTATTAGACAGTAGCCGATGAGAAAGACCTCCAGCTGGTAAAAGGCCTTTGATGACTGTATAGAAAAATGACTGTACAGAAAGTTAATCGAGTTTAGGGGTTTTAATGTTAGGCATGGTCCAGGGGTCCAAGTTTTGCGTTGTTAGAAAACATTGTAGTTGGTCAGGATCTTCTCCTACAGAAAGCTTTTGAGTTAACTGCTGCTGGATTTTAGCTTCCGTCTTTTTGCTTTTGAAGTGTATCTTGTCTATGTGCTTTAGATACTGTAGCAGCAAATAAACCCTTGCAAAGCTGAGAAGAAACGGGGGAAATCAGTTTTCTTGAACTGATGCAAAAACCAGCTGCATTGTTTTCCCTACTGGCTCTCTTCCTGTTTTCTGAAACAGCTGAAAAAACAACCTTTGTCCATCTACAATAAGAAGGGAGATTATGGCATAAGGATTGTCTGTCCCAGACATTTGGCACAATCGGAGGAAAGATTTGTTTTGCTTACCAGTGATTTTTATTAGTGTATGAATCTAGTTTAACATTCTAAGATAATCATATCCCTGATGAAAGACATTGATTCAGCAATGTCCTTTCTTCTAACTTTTCTGTTATACTCTTCCATGCAAACTAGATAATTCTAGAGTTTTGCTTGAAATTAAACATTGGTCAAATTAACTCAGGTACTGTATGCAGTGCTGAACAATTTACTTTGGAAAGCAGCTTATAAATGTGATTGATAGTAATGTTAATTTTGATGGGGAAATATCTGTCATCATCTGTGCAGAGTGACACCTTGATGAAAATTGTTGATGTAGCAAGCTCATTGTAAAATCACATTGGCATTTGAAGAAATCTCTCTGATAGAACTTTTAGCATATTCAGTTTTCCTAGTAGTCAGCATTTGGGTTAATTTTGCCTTTCTTTCCTTATTATATCGATAAATTATTGATATTTGTCTAGATTTTGAGACTGGAAGCTTTCTCCCATAACAATCAGTATTTTCTTTAGGTGTGCTTCATGTTCTCTGCATAAGGTCGCCAGGCCTGAGAGGTAATATGGGGAACATGGGATGTGTGTGTCATGATGGTGTGACATCACTTCTGGGAAAACCCCGGAAGGGACATCACTCCTTCTCCAGGACTCATCAGAAATCCTATGGTGAAACCATAGCTTTTTCTGGCAATTACTAGAAAAGTGAGATATCACTTCTGGGTTTTCCCCAGAAGTGACACCACACAATAGGCCCAATGGCCTATTTTTTCCCACTGCTGCTCCTAATAGAGCGGGGGGCATTCTCCACCAGGGGCAGGATTGCTGCCTATGGCTGAGGGCGAGGAGGGGGAAGGGGCTTGGCGAAATAACTGAGACCCACACGCTGAATGGAATAAAACAAGGCCACAACTTTTATTAATAACAAGCAATGAGGAGTATTGGCGCCACATGTGGATCAAATCCCCAGAATAGCATCGGCTGACCTGCCTGCCAGCCGATGAACCCCTGCCCCCCCAGACCCAGGCTGAGGGGGGGAACCAAGGAGTAGCATTGGGGGGGGGGAGATCACCCGGTGTACACCCCTCGGTGACTCCCCTGCCACCTGGGAGAATGCCCCGGCAGCCCCTGAACTGGGCATGCACCTCCATAACTCACTCCCAAGATTTCTTATGGGAATCCCCTCAATGGGGAGCCTGTGCTGGATGCCCAGACTCCCCCAAAATGGGATCTGATCCAATGCCAACCGCCCACAAGTTGTGACAAAAAAGAACAGCTAGAACCTCGAAACAGGGAGAGAAGGGTGGGTGTCCGCAAGCCAGAGCCAAAGTGAGGGCGGCAGCGGAATAAATACCCAGCTGCTGGACCTGTGTGAAGACTGCGGACCCGAGGTCCACAGCTAAGTTCCGCCCCCCAGTGCTTACTCCCAGGCTGCCTCTGATTGGTCGACCCGGGATTTAAACTGATTGGCTGAGGGCCCACCGGGGGGATGCTGGGCAAGCCCTCCAACATGGCAGCCACCAAGCCCCGATCCCTCTCGTCTGCCAGCAGCAACCAAGCCCCCCGGTAAGTCTGGAGCCTCCATTTCCACCAATAACTTTCTTAGTAGCTGAAGACCATACTAAACTCTGTGTGGGCTCTGTGCCCATCACATAGTCTTGTGAGCATCCACAGTCATGGCCCTTTAATACGGATGCGACACCACTGGAGTTAATGGCACTGTGCTGATGTAAGTAATCTGTAAATGTTAAGAGAATGAAGAAGTTATCATTTGACCGTCACCCAAATTGTCTGATGAATATTGTGTACATGTTGGATTCTTCCTTCTCCAAGGTTATTTATATGGATAAATTTTTGTAGTGTGTGTGTGTGTGTGTGTGTGTGTGAGAGAGAGAGAGAGAGGGGGGGGGTGTATTATGAGTTATACTTCTTTGGAACAAACGTAGGAACGTCGCAGTAAACACAGTCCTTTTGTACTAATTTTCTGTATGAAATGCTTTAATTTTCTGCAACCTTAGAAGTATATCTCCCCCTCACTTCTGATTCAATTTGAAGTCTTTGAAAAAGCCTTGTAATATTTCCAGTGTGTTGGCTTCAGCTATTTCTGGTTATCTCTTTTGATTCTAGAGTTACGTATGAGTTTCCACAAATATTTCTTTTACCTCATACTACAGTTTGAACTGAAAGAGGATGTCAAATAATCTCAAACTGTATTGTTGTTATTTTAGTAGACAAGGGGTTTATATTCATCATACACTGTATTTTTGTTACTATTATGTTTGTAACCGGAATACTGGGATATAAAGAAAGGGACCAAGGCTGGTTTACTTTTTGCCGCATTTTAACTTAAACGTATCCTTACATGTTACTGTCATGCCACTTTGCCATTTCCTTGCTAGGCCTCAATATGTTAAAATGTGTTACCTCTCATTTTCTTCGAATGGTAAAGCCAGTATGGCATCTAATTAATTTTTTATTTATTATATTACTGAGGCTACCAGTAGTGGCATAGTACATTTATCCCTGTTTAATTTACCTTGCAACGTATATGCTTTGTGGTTTGTAGAAGAGCATCTGGTTGGCATGCAGAAGGTCCCAGGTTCTATCTTCTGCCTCTCCAGCTAAAAGGATCAGGTCATAGATAGGGTTACCAGCTTCCTGGTGGGGGCGGGGATCCCCTGCTCCCAGTCTCTGCCCCCCACCACCTGGCTGGTGTGGGGGTAAGGCACAGAAACAAGGCTAGAAATGCTGGAGCCACGTTCCTGTGTACTCCATAATGCTCTTGTGTCACACTGGGAATGACATCATTCCTGGAGTGATATGGAAGTGACAGGTTGCACCAGGGGCTGATTCAGTAAGCCCACTCTGGCACACCTAAAGCCCAGTTACCCCCTGTCCTTCCTTTAAGCCCAGGGAACCTGGAAACCCTAGTAGTAGGTGATGTGAAATAATTCTCCCTGAGATTATAGAGAGCCACTGCCAGTCTGAATATACAATATTGACGTTGATGTCAGATTCAGTATAAGGCAGTGTCATATGTACATATGGCACTGGCCCTTTCCTTCTCAGAAATGGTAATTAAGTTTTGGTAATAAAAAAAGAAATTTATCATGGTGGGATAAAGAATTCTAGCGTATGGTATTCCCTAATGTGCTCATTTTCCATAAGTAAGGATTTTTCTTTTCCTTTTTTTTTTTTTGCATGAGGATGCAATCCTAAATGCATCCCTGTTCCTTCTGTCACACACAACTCAGCAGTATTGTGCCATCAGGTTTTACTCCTGAGGTTGTGATTGAACTTTCCCATTGATATTTATTGCAGAAGTTGCAGGCCATGTTTGAAAGCATTAGGGCCTATCAGGTTTCTGCAGTGACATTAACCATGGAATACAAAAGCATTTATCCGTTCCCCTTGTAATGTATAACTCAGAATAATACAGTTGGGCATGGCAACTGAATCCCATCAATTAGTGTGACTGCATACTTCACCAAACAGGATACTAGATACATTATTTTTCTCTCGCCATTTCCAGTAATATAATACCATGACAATTAAATTGTGTTTGAAAGATTTCAGGGCAGTAACTGCAGCAGTGGCATATGACACAGTGATCTTTCCTTTATGCCATGACTAGTTACACATTTTGTATTTTGAACCTCATTTACTATCTCGTAAGGAAGGATAGAATTAACATCTGAGAGCTTGTGCCCTGACACAACACCACAAGCACATATTTACTATTTCGCTATTCTCTTTCAGATCAATGATAGTAGTGCAATATCTCATCTGCCTGTAATAAATGCGGAAACAGCCTTAATCCAGAGAGAGATTTTTGTTCCTTTTCCTCCCACTTTAAAAAAGGTTTCATTTCCTCAGTGTTCTAAAGCAGGTGTGCACTATCTTAAATAATTTTTAAAAGATTCACAAACAAGGAATGGGGGTGGGGGAGAAGAACTCAGATTATACCACAAAAATGGTCCATGGGTCTCTGTAGCATGTTACCTTTTCTGCAGCAGTTATGATGATAGAAAGTGCTATCAAGTCATAGCTGGCTTATGGCAACCCTTGCTGGGATTTTCAAGCCAAGAGACTAACAGCAGTGGTTTACCATTGCCTGCCTCTGCATAGCAACCCTGGTCTTCTTTGTAATTCTTAATTTCCTAGATCTGATGAGAGCAGATTTGCCTGGCTATCCCAGTCAGAGCATAGCAATTATGGTAGTAGTTAATATGCCTCCTGGAGGACATATTTTATTTCCCCTTGCATGTTGATTTGTGAGCAAATAAACTACCCTCACAACAAGAAGCACTACTACAGGCCTCCTTGTGTCAGTGCTTAATAACCCTTTTCTTTTCACAGTCCTAGGCAGGCAACAAAGACAAAAGGCTTATTGATCCTGTGTGATGGTGGCTGGTGGGCTGTATTCATCTTAGAAAGTCACAGATAGTACAGGGCAATGTATTCTCAAGAGAAGCTTTAGAAACAGTTTGAAACAAATATATTAAATAGGTTTGCCAGCTTCCCGCCCAGGGCAAAGGAACCACTGTTCCCACCTGCTGCTCCCCTGGACCCACTCATCTGGTCGACAGGGAGAAAGTCACCAGGGGCTAGGAGACCATGTTCTCCCACACTCCCTTATTGCACTGGAAAATGACATTGGCTGATTCCGCACACATTGGATAATGCACTTTCAATGGACTTTATCAATTGTTTGAGGTGGATTTTTTGTCCCGCACGCAAAAAAATCCGTTTCAAATGATCTATAAAGAGGATTGGAAGTGCATTATCCAACGTGTGTGGAATCACTCATCATTTTCTGGTATGACGGGGAAGCTGTGGGTTACACTGAAGCCCAATGAAGAAACAGTTTGGGCCGTTACCAAACATCCTTAAAGGGACAGCCCACTCATGGAACACTGGCAACTTTCCCTCACAATTCCAGGTATCTCCATTTGCAAAACGGTTGCAGGCTGCTTGGTTTCTGTTTTTTCAGTGGTCCCTTTTCTGGGACCGCACTTTCCCTGGTCTTTTTTTTTTTTTTTTGCCATGGGCTGACAGAGCACTTCTTCTGCATTCTTGGGCATATGAATGGTTAAAGCGCTCTGAGGAATTGTCTGATCATAGTCCAGCTCCTCCCCCGAAGCTCTCAGCATGCAATCGCGTATGTGCAGAGAAAAAAAAACATTTGAAAGGCTGGAGGCCAGCGACAATGATGAAAGTGCCCAACCTCTCCTCCCAAACTGCTTTTTCTAAGAACTGTGGAGGCTGTCCTCAAAGTGCAAGTGCTTTTGGGGAGTGTGTGTGGAGGCTGAGTTTTCAGAGCAACTCAGCAAAACACACACAAAAAGCGGGCAAAGGGCGGGAAAGACTGGATGTATGGAAATGGCCTTGTTTGTAGTGGTTAAGAGCGGCAGGACTCTAATCTAGAGAAGTGGGTTTGATTCCCCACTCCTCCGCTTGAAGCCAGTTGGGTCAAGTCAGAGCTCTCTCAGCCCCACCCAAATCACAAGGTGATTGTCATGAGGGTAATAATAATATACTTTGTAAACTGCTCTGAGTGTGGCATTAAGTTGTCCTGAAGAGCAGTATATACATCAAATGTTATTGTTAATGTTGTTATTATTAGAAGTCATTTTTGGCATGACGGTGGAGCATGGGAAGTGAGCATCCCTGTTTTGGCCCTTGGGGACCTGGCAACCCTAATATTAAGTATTACACAAATACTGATTGTGAAGAAGATGGCACACCCGGCTGCATGTGAAACATGCTTAGGCTGGGTGCCATTTTTTACCTCACTGCACGGAGGGAGAGACAGCTTTACATTCCTGGGCATCCAGGTTTTGAGAGGCGGAGCCTGGCCCTATAAAGGGCGGCTCCACCTCTGTAGGGCTCAGACAGCTTTGAAAGCTTGCCCTGAGCAGAGCATATATGAAGCTCGCTTAGCTGAGTGCCTCTGAGGCCAGTTTTACTGAAGGCCCTCAGGGCTAGGTGGCTATAGCTGCCTTGGGGAAAGCTGTGATATTTCCCTGCTTGATACCTTCAAACAACAGGAGGAGAGCCAGGGCCCAGCGCCAGGCTCAGTGGTTTGGCAGAGATTTGTTGTTGTTGTTGTTATTACCCCTTATTTACATTTGGGGACTGTTGTCTGTCAGTCAGGAGGGCTAAAGCAGGGTTATATCCAGTCCTTGCAGGCCTCTGGCCTAATTAGGCTCTTCTTCCCCTCCCCCTTATTTTGTTGGGAGGGAGTACTTTCAGCAGAAACAGCAATAGGCTTTGCTGTAGGCCGCAGAGGTGAATTGCAGCCATCTGAGGGATGGATTACATTACTGCTGCTGGCTTAGCAGGGTGGATGCTAGTAGGCCTCCTCTCTGTCTAGGCTCCCCCCCCCATTTATACTTACTTAGGAGGGAGTATTTCTAGTAGCAATAGCTCGGCTTAAGGCCTTCAGGCAGCAGAGGGTGCATTTTGTGAAAAGGCTTGGCAGATTATTCAGTTGGGTGCAGCCATTTTGAATGTGGCACCAGTGGCCTGCTTTGCCTCCTGGCAGTGCAGCCTTATTGAGAAGGCATCTACAATATGCACAGTTCCAGCAGCGGCCATTTTGAGTGTGGGTTTTATATGGTCTGATTTGCCTCCTGCTTACTGGCAGTGGAGGCCATTTTGGTGGGGCTTTTACAGCTTATGCTATGCTGGGGTGGCCATTTTAAGTGTGTCACCCTGTGGCCTGCTTAGCCTCCTAGCACTGGCAGCCATTTTATAGAGGGCTCTGCAGCTTACACAGTGTTTGGGTTGCCGTTTTGGGGATATGTGTTACTACAGTACATTATATTACTGTACATTTCCATCATGCCACTATATATTAAAAAAAGGCTAGCAGCTCTGCTAAGGGCAAATAGCCACCGAATACGTATCCTGCAAAGCAGTCCTACCTGCATAGTTAACCTTTGAGCAGGGGTCATTTCGTAGAAAAAGAGCTGGAGGAACTCATTAGCACAACTCGTTAGCATAACTCATTAGCATATGCCACACCCCCTGACATCACCTATCCTGGCTGTTTTGGACCCAATGCTGGCCATTGAGGGCTGAAATTGGGCCCAAAATGGCAAAAAGGAGCTGAAAATGCCCAAAAAGGGGCCCAAAATGGTCAGGATCGGACCGCTGCTGATGGGAAGAGTAATCCACCACCCATCATAGGCCCGTTCCAGATTGTTTCAGCCCCAATCCAGGCTGAAATGCGCCCCAAATGGCTGAGAGTCAGGTGGGTAGGGCCACCTGACATGTGACCTTTTGGGGGAACTGCTGGAACTGCGTTCCTGTGCATTCCTCCTCAAAATGAGCCCTGCCTTTGAGGATGATGAAGTGGCCATAGGGAGTAAGGAAATACTGGGCTATCAGTGTCTATCTGTCAGGAGGGCTGAAACATGGTTATGCTCAGCCCCTACAGGCCTCCAGCCTATCTAGGCTTCCCCCCCAAAAAATGTTTTCACTGTTTGGAGAAAGTACTTACAGCAACAGCAGCAAAGGCCTGGCTTGCAGCGAAGGGTGGCTTGCAGTCATTTGAAGGGCAGATTGCTTCACGTATTATTGCTATTGGCTTAGCAAGGGTTTATAGGCTCAGGGTGGTAGCTTGTTAAACCCCTTCCCCTGCTCAGTTTTGCAGTCTTAGCACAATTGATGGCTTGTAGCAGAGCTGGCCTAGGTTGCTGTAACCTAGTCATGTTGGGGTGACAGTGAACCTGACTGGCAGATAGGTAAATCCACTGGCTCTTAGTGCATGACTGTAGGGCTCCCAGGGTCAGGCAACAGTCTCCAGGCTCCCATGTTTAGACTCCTGAGTTGTATCATCTTGGGTCTTGCCTTTGAGTTTTATAGTCTGGCCTCTGAGTTATTACTTGATTCAGTTATAAAGGGACAGTCATAAAGGGAGCAGCAGTTTGGGGGTTAACCCTCCTCTTCAGGAAGCAGAGGAGAAGGATGAGGTGGACCTGACGACGGAGCCACTGAATTAGATTTAAGGTGGTTTACTGCACATGGACCAGGCAGCTGCCAGCTGGCCTCCTATATGGGAGCTCCATCAGCTGGCTGGGCTTTGAGCCTTGTCTCCAGGGTGTTGACATCTAGAGGTGGAGTTTCCTTGGAGTTTCTGTTGCCTTGAGGCCCAATAGCTCTGGGTTTAGTTCAAGGGCACTGGTGGGCTGAGCAGTGGCCCATTAACCAGACAGAATGTGGGTCTTACTATAGACCGAATATGCTTGGAATTTTCCAATCCTCCTGGCAGTTGGTGTGGAGGAGGGAACTAGATAACCCCTCAGCCCACTTCACATGGACAATTAGGCAATAGTGCCCATACCTAACCCTTTCATCCAAATCAGATAGGATTTTGAGATGGGTTCTGGAGACTGGTCCTGGCATTTATGTTTCAAGGCAACACCCGGTCTCACCTGCAGATGGAACAGGGCAGCTTGTTCCTCAGATTTCCTCTGAGCTGTGCCTTCAGGGATGGCTGTGGTTGTTTGGCAACCAGATGATATAGCCCCCAGCACATGGTGCATCTATGTCTAAGTAGATGGCAGTCTCTAGGCTGGGGCATAGGTTGGTCTGTAGGTGTTATGGCTAGTGGATATATCCCACTGTTATGGGTGTGTGTGAAATTAATGGGCTCGCCTCATATCCAGTAGCAGCCATCAGGCAGCTTATGCGCCTTTAGGTTCACCAGTAAACCTCCCAGTTTGATGTTGGCCTGGGCATTTTCTGGGGCCGCGTGACATTAATGGTTGGTGTGAGAGTTAGATTCTTGAGCATTTGTGCAGTGATGACCCAAGCCCTTAAGGAAGGGTCTGGTTGACACTGCACTTAGTCACAAGGAACATGATGGCCAGCTGTTACTTCTGTTTGATGGGACATGGGGATCTTTACCTCACTCCTGGTCATTCACCTTGGTGTAATGAGCTGGGATTCCCAAGGGCACAGCCCTTCTGTTACAGGCCCCATAGACGTGCATGTATATGCAGGGTGGCCTAGTGTGATTGAGGGAAGGAGGTGTCCTCTGCCTTACATACTGTCATTCCCATGGGCAGTAATGACCTGGGCTGTGGGGCATGGCCCTTGCATGCATAGGCAGGGTGGCCTCGTGAGCTGGAGGGTGGAGCGGCCTCCATTTCACATTCAGTTCTTTCACTTGGGTGGTATGACCTTGGTTCATAGGGTGTGGACCTTTCCTTACACGCTCACACAGACCTGTAGCCTGGGTTTAGGCTCTGTTTGGAAAAAGGTGTGCCTATCAGGATATGAGCCTGCACTATTTCATGTAACATCACTGACGGCCTTCAGCGGAGCTCTTAGAGGAGTGAGCTGGTGGCCCAAACCCTCACAGATCTGTCTGGGTGTGCACTGAGGGAACAGGACCTGAAGTTTGAGACTGATTCAGTGACTCTCCATATTAGGCAGTCCGAGACAGATCAGTGGCAGCGGGGACACAGTTGTTCAGGTGGGCCCTTGTGATGAGTCCAAGCTGTGCTCTGTCTAGGCCCTACGCCTATATCTGAAAGCCAGGGGTAGTGGTGATGGAAATCTGTTCCAGCACAGTGATGGGGCACCCCTCACCCGATTCCAATTTTGGATGGTGATAGAAAGAGCCTTAGTTAACTTAGGCCTGGTGGGTGTCAAGTACGGCAACCACTCATTTCATTTTGGGGTAGCCTTCACAGCAACTGCAATGGGCTATCCTGTGTCGACAATCCAAAGAGTAGGTCAGTGATAGTTGGCAGTGTATAGGGCATACGTGCACTCCTGCTGACACTTTAAAGAGTTGTGTCTTCTTCTTAGGTGCTGTGGTTCACTGCAGGAGGTGTCAAATCTTCCTATGCGGACACAGCATGATTTTCTGGGTGGCCCATCAGGCCAAGAGGATGCCATTCAGGTCCCAGCTTGGGCTTAGTGGATGGGCCATAGTAGAGTGACAGGGCCTCACATGCTGGTCATTCACTGTGTGGTGATGACCTTGGCTCACGGGGCATGAGCCTATCCTTTCAGGCTCACACAGGCTTGCAGCGCCCAGGCAAGAAGCGGCCTGATGGTTTGAGGGGAGTTGTGGTCCTCTGCCTCACATTTTGATCATTAGCCACGTGGTGTTGACTTTGGCGTACAGGGCATGGCCTCTTTCGTTTCAGGCTTGCACAGGCTTGCAGCACCCAGGCAAGTAGTGGCTTGATGGTAGAGGGGAGGTGCGGGCCTCCACCTCACATGCTGGTCATTCACTGCGTGGTGTTGACCTTTTCTTGCAGGACATGGCCCTTTCCTTACAGGTTCACACAGGCTTGCAGCGCCCAGGCAAGTAGTGGTCTGATGGTTGAGGGGAGGTGCAGTCCTGCACCTCACATGCTGGTCATTTGCCGCGTGGTGTTGACCTTGTCTCGCAGGCCATGGCCCTTTTCTTACAGGCTCACACAGGCTTGCAGCACCCAGGCAAGTAGTGGCCTGATGGCTCGAGGGTGTTGACATAGTGAGCCAAGAAGCATATCTATGTCTTGCTGTTTGTATCTGTCATGTCACTACTGATGTAAAAGATCTATTTGACAGGTCCTTCGATGATGCAAGAGCAGAGAAACAACCTACGACACCACACCAGATGTGTTATGATTGGACACTGGGGGGTGCTGTGGGAGGATATAAGCCAGCAGTGTCTTGTGCTGGAGTGGAGCTTGTTCCATTAGGTGCTTGGCGAAGCACTTTGACACTGAGAACAAGATTCTGTATATAAGTCACTGTAAATAAACTGTACATACACTTGAATGCTATAAGTGTGTGGAAGCCTTATTTATAGCTCAGCTGCAGTTCAAACCACGCTGCGCCAACAGGGTTATGGGCCCAGAAACGCGTGGCGGGCATTGCAGGTTCGAGGAACTGTGAGCCGTGAAGTCCTGTGTGGCTTGGAGCTGGAGGCTGTGGACGGTGAAGTCCAGGAGTGACTGTTCTGCGTTGGTGAAGAGGAGTGCCCGGCAAGCTGTCCTCACAGGGAAGCAGTGCGGATGAGGAGGAGAAGGAAAATATTCTCCCGGGGCCAGTCCAGATAACAGAGATGGCTCAAGTCCAAACAGCCCTGCCGGTGGAGAAACTCATGGGTGAGAATTACCAGGTGTGGTCCCTCCGTATGCAGCATTATTTGAAGAGGGAAGGTCTTTGGGTCTGTGTTGACAACCCTCCAGACGTCCCCACGCCGGCAGAGGTGGCAAGAAATGAGAGAGCGCTGGCTCAGTCGTGTTGAGTATAGCCGACTGCCAGCTAAACCATATAGCACACGAAATCACAGCTCAAGCGGCTTGGAAGGCACTCAAGGCCGTGCACCTGTGAGATTCGGCAGGAGTCCTGATAGCCTTGACAAGAGCCCTGTACCGGAGGGTTCAGCAGCCTGGAGAACCTGTGCAAGACCACATAGCCGCATTGACGCAGAGCTTCAGAGACCTGGAGCTACGAGGGAAGATTTTCTCTGAACCAGACCGTGTGTATATTTTGCTCTTTAGCCTTGCACCATTTTACAAGGTTCTTCTAACTACACTAGAGATGGTGAAAACGGATGATTTAACTTGGAGTTATGTTGTGGCAAAGTTGCTAGAAACAGAGAGGAGGCAAAAAGACAAACCGTTATCTGAGTCTGGGCATGCAGCCAAGTCTGGGAATGCAGCCAAGTCTACAGCGTGTTCTGAGGGGGCCGACAGCAAGCTTCAAACAGACTACAGGCAAGCTGTACGGTCGTCTCCAGTCGTGTTGGCAGCCAGGCGGTGTTGGACCTGTGGAAGCGAATCCCATTTCCGCAGAGAATGCCCACGTTGAAGGAAAGGAAGAAAGCCGGTAACCAGCAACAGCCGGGATGATACCAGGAGCGGTGAAGCAAGGCTTGTAGTGTCAGCTGTCGCCGGGGGTTCCTGGCTTCTTGATTCTGGAGCTTCGCAAATCATTTGTCGGGAGGAATCCGTGTTGGAGGAAGCCCACGAGTCATCATTGCCTCACGTCAGGCTAGCTGACGGAAGGTGTGCCAAGGTGACTTGCCAGGGGCAGCTAACTTTTTCTTCCCTAGGTTATACCTTCAGAGACGTTTTATGTGCGCCTTCGTTAGAAAGCAACCTGTTAAGTGTGTGTGCTCTAACAAAAGCAGGGTTTAGCATTTCTTTTTCCCAGAATGGGTGTACAATCTCTAAAGGGGGAAAGAATCTGCTGCAAGGTAAATTGCATAACAATGTATATTCAGTTGAGAATGGCCAGGCAGGAGCACAAGTTGTGTCCAACAGGTGTGACCATGTGCATATCTTACATCGCCAGCTTGTGTGCATATCTTACATCGCCAGCTTGGTCACATTGGGTTTGAAGCATTGAGAAAAACATTGGCTGTGTTACCAGGGGAGAGTGTGAAACCATGTAAACATTTTCTAGACTGTCAGGTCTGCAAACAAGTGAAAAGTCATGCTTATCCTGTGGCTAAGTCAAGTAGCCGGGTGTCAAACAAGCCCTTAGAGTTGGTCCATATGGATCTGATAGGGCCATATCCTCAGAGTCATTCAGGAAAATGTTTTGCTTTGCTTATTTGTGATGATAAAAGTCGTTTTCTCTGGGCATACGTGCTGACGCACAAATCAGACACATTTCAAACAGTAAAATACTGGTGCAAAAGAGCTGAATTACAGCTGGGTGAAAAAGTACGTGCCATTCAAACTGACATGGGTGGAGAGTTCCAAACAAATGAATTCTCTAAATGGTTAAATAAAAAGGGCATTGTTCACAGAATGGCAAACCCAGGGGTCCCAAGTGAGAATGGTGTGGTGGAACGCAGTGGTGGAAAAATTCAAACAATCATGAAAGCCATGCTGACAGATGCCAATTTGCCAGTGACTTATTGGGCTGAAGCTTTAGGGGCAGCCTGTTATGTCAGCAACAGGGTTTGGAGCAGGGCAATAAACAATATTCCCTACAAAGTGCTGTACAAGAAAGATCCAAAGCTCGGGTTTCTAAGAGTGTTTGGGGTTAAAGCATGGATGAATGTGCCTCTCAAGCAAAGGAGAAAAGGATCTGCTAGAGCAGTTCAGCACGTGTTTGTAGGTTATCAGTCTGGTATGAAATCCTACAGATTTGTTACATCTGACCGGAAGGTTTGTTTTAGTAGGTCCGCTAGCTTTAATGAAAACAGCAGTTGGGCAAGACTCCATGGTTTGGAGGAGCACTCACAAGTGTTTTTGCCTCTAACAGAGCACAAAGAGGCTCAAAGTGGCACAAGTCAGCCACAGAGTGTGATTTCTGAACAGGAGGTTAAAAAGGAGGTAAAGTCTCCTGGAGCTCAGTCTCAGAGTCCTGGTGTTCGAGTTCCAAGGGTGTCAGAACGCTCCACGAAAGGAGTGCCTCCTGTGAGATATGGCTTTGAGCCAAATCAGCCGCAAGTGAATTTTGTATGGGTGCCAGAGCCGGCCGACTTTCAAGAGGTTTTGCGGCTTGATGGGTCTGAGAGAGAGGCTTGGTTTGCTGCTATGCAACAGGAATATGAGTCTCTCACAAATCATCAAGTGTTTTCTCTATCTGAAATGCCAGAGGGGAAGAGCCCAGTGGGCTGCAAATGGTTGTGTAAAGTTAAATACAGTCCTTTTTTTAATATATATATATATATTTATTCTTTTTAACATCTAAAACAATAAACTACAAAAAACTACAATAGTACAAGGGAAGGGAAAGAAGGGAGAATAAGAAGAGGGGGAAGGGGGGGTGGAAAAAAGGGGAAGGCAACTTACAAACACTAAACACTACACTTCAATGCTTTCCCTTCATACTGCCATAATTAAAAAAATAGCTTAATAAAGTAATGATGGAATGGTTGATCTTACAAAATACAAATTACAATTCAAATTAAATTTTTTTCCCCCCTCTGGGCCTCGGACGCAGTTCTCTCTGAACAGCTACAGCCGCAGCGCTCGTTGCCTCCCCCCTCCCTTCAGGCTTCGAATCTTCTTCTTTTTGCTTGATGTCTGGCCCAAATTCTGGATTTTTGTCCACAAAATCCCTTAGCTGATCTTCCGAATTAATCTTGTAAGCTTGATCTTTATAACTAAACCCGATTCCTTCCGGAAATAGCCATTTGTACTTTATGTCACGTTCCCTCAAAAGAGCAGCCAGCTTTTTATACTTAAATCTTCTCTTCCGAACTAAAAATGGAACGTCCTTCAGTATCTTGACTTTATTTCCGAGAAAGTCCAACTCCGCATTATATGAGTTATATAGGATATTGTCCCGGACCCTCCTGGATGAGAACTCAATAACGATCTCGCGAGGCAGCTGCCGCTTCATTGCATATTTTGAAGATGCCCGACGGACTCCCAAAATGGCGCTTTTTACTTCTTCTTTAGTTGCCCTCGCGGGTGACGCTAAAAGTTCCGAGGCAAGATCCCACAAATCCTCGTTTTCCTCCTCTTTAACATTCTGGAGACGCAAAATGGTCTGTGTTCGTTCCACTTGCAGCCCAATCAGCTGATTTTCCATCAACTTTAGCTCCTTGTTCGTTGCTCTCATAAGTGACGCATTTTCCCAAGCAGACTTCTCTGCCCCCCCCCACTACTTCCTTGATGGCTTTCACATCGCTCTCAATTAAGCCCACCCTTTGATCTGTTTCATTCAGCTTGTCAACAAAGGGTTTTATGGCCTCAGTAACCGATCTTTTCACCAGTTCCTCGAGCGACTCGCCTCTTCCCTGCAGGGCAGCCGAAACTGACTTGCCCAAAGCAGGACTCTGTTTTTTTGCTGCCATTTTAGGGGGGGGGGACCGCCAATCTTCCGAGACTCTGCGAGGGGGGAAAAATCCAAATCTTCTAAGCTTCAGATCCCACCACTCCTTCACATGCGCTTGTAGTAACAGAAGGGACTCGCTTACTTACAGGCTTCCGCCTAATCCTGTTCTTTGCCGTTTTCCATGGCCCGGCAGCACACAAGGTGCCGCGCACGTCTGCCGGCCTCTATAGGGACAAACGGGCAATTTACCCCCTGCCTTGATCTGCCAGAGGGCTCTTCCCGTCGCGTCCCAGACCCAGACTCCCTCCCTGGGAGCCCTGGGGGCTAACCTTTGCAGATCAGCCGCCCGGTCAGGGTGCTCGGCCGCTTCTTCTCGGACCTGCCGAGAGGAGCGTCCGACATGGCCGCGAAAATGAAACCGAATCAAGTTAAATACAGTCCTAATGGAGAGTTTAAGCGCAAGGCTCGCCTTGTGGCCAAGGGATACTCTCAAATACAAGGGCAGGATTATGATCTGGTGTTTTCTCCATCCATGAGGGGGGAAACCTTTAGAAACAGCTCTTTGCAAAGCAAGTGCAGAGGGTTTGTCTGTCTTTCATTTCAACATTGAAACTGCCTTTCTGCATGCAGACTTGGAGGAAGAAGTCTACATGGAACAGATTCCAGGATTTGAATCTGAGCAACAAAGTCTTGTATTAAAATTGCATAAGTCCATTTATGGGTTAAAACAGGCAGCATGGTGCTGCAATTTGTGTCTATCAAAAGCACTGGCTAGCCTTGGATTTAAGCAGGCAAAGGCTGATCCATGTTTATATACAAAGGAGAATGGTGGTAAACAGTGTTACCTGCTTTGCTGTGTGGATGACCTCTGTTTTCTGTGTGGGTCACCTGAGGAATTGGCTGAATTCCAGCAAGCCATAACCAGAGTGTTTAAAACCAGGTTTTTGGGACCTATTTCAAACTACCTAGGTATGCAAATTACCAAAAACAGCTCAGGGTGTTTTTGAGCTGAGTCAGAGCAATAAAGTGAAGCAATTGCTGAAGCAGTATGGGATGGCAGAGGCACGAGAAGTGCAAACCCCCATGTCTGCTGGGTGTCTCAAGGAGCCAAGAAACACTCCTTTAGAAAACAAAACTAAGTACCAGTCTCTAGTTGGGTCACTGCTGTACTTGTCCTGCTGGAGCCGCCCTGATCTGGGCTATGTGGTGCAGTGGCTGTGTAGACAGTGTACAGATCCCTGTGAAAGAGACTGGCAGGCAGCAAAAAGGGTGCTGCGCTATCTGAAGGGCACTTCAGACTATAAGCTTGTGTTGGATACTACAAAAGGTACTGAAGTGTTAATCTTTAGTGATGCATCATGGGGAGATCATGAGGGGAGATCTACCTCTGGTTATCTTATCCAAGTTCTGGGAGAGCTGGTGTTCTGGAAGTCTCAGAGGCAAACGTTAGTTGCAACTAGTTCATGTGAAGCCGAATATGCCTCGCTAAGCTACTGTGTATTACAACTGGAGTGGGTAATAAAGTTGTTGGAAGATCTTAATATGCAGTGTCCATTACCAGTGGAAATAAAATGTGACAGTTCTGCTGCAGAGCAATTGGCACAGTACCAAAGCATCCATGCCAGGAGCAAACATATTGTGATCCGTTATCAAAATGTGCGTGATGCTATTCACAGAGGTATGATATGTGTGTCTCATTGTAAATCAAATGAGAATGTTGCAGATTTGTTAACCAAAGGACAAAGCCAGGAAATGTTGGTTAAATGCAGAGAAGTGTTGGGTATACATGCCTCTTATCTCAAGGAGGAGTGTTGACATAGTGAGCCAAGAAGCATGTCTATGTCTTGCTGTTTGTATCTGTCATGTCACTACTGATGTAAAAGATCTATTTGACAGGTCCTTCGATGATGCAAGAGCAGAGAAACAACCTACGACACCTCACCAGATGTGTTATGATTGGACACTGGGGGGTGCTGTGGGAGGATATAAGCCAGCAGTGTCTTGTGCTGGAGTGGAGCTTGTTCCATTAGGTGCTTGGCGAAGCACTTTGACACTGAGAACAAGATTCTGTATATAAGTCACTGTAAATAAACTGTACATATACTTGAATGCTATAAGTGTGTGGAAGCCTTATTTATAGCTCAGCTACAGTTCAAACCACGCTGCGCCAACAGAGGGGAGGTGCGGTCCTCCACCTTACGTTCTGGTTATTACCTGGATGGTAGTGACCTTGGTCTACTATGCTTCCCCGTCATGGTGGCGGGAAGGGTCATTCACCTGGATGGTGATGACATTGGTCTGCAATGCTTCCGTGTCATCGTGGCAGGAAGATTGAGACCCACTAGGTTGAGGTTAGGCGTATGGCCAACAGAGCCCTAAAGAAAGCTGTCAGGAGGGACTGAGCATCTATTTGCTGTGCCCCTGCATAAAGGGTAAATTTGCCAACCTCTACAGAGGTTATGATAGGGCATGGCATAAGGCCAAAATGGCCCTTTAAAGGGTTTTGGGAGCAGGGGGTGGTATTTATTTGCCCTTTCCTGGCATTAGGGCTGAAGTTGCCGACCTCTACAGAGGTGTCAGTGTTCACCTATTGGTGAAGGGCAACACAATATTCTGTGGTAACTGACGGCAAGGGTGGTGGTTGGCACTAGGCCAATTCTGTGGTGCAAGGGCCTAAGCAGAGGCTTAGCCCTAGCTGTGGCAGGTTAGATTTGGGTAGACAGAGCGGTCTGGTGAGCACCCGGTGGCACCTCCCCATTGGTGGGGAATAGGGGTCTGTCAGGGATCAGCTGGCGGGCTGTAGGCTGCCAGCTGAGAGGGCAGACTGCCTGTGGGACCCTCTGTAGAAGTCCTTCCCTCGAGCTTCACGGCTGGGGTGTATGGAGCTTTAAGGGGGGAACCATTTGCCGGCCGGGTTACAACCATTCGCATGGATGGCTCGCACCTGGGGCAGGGGTGACTTGCCCAGACAGGTCGGGGAGGAGGTCCGGGGTGATCCCTTGGTCCTGACCTGTACCGCTAGTGTTGCCCTTGCCGTTATTAAGTTTAATTTGGTCAATAAATGGCCCAAATTTGTACCCAAGCCTTGTGTCTGTCTCTTCATTCCGAATTGGAGGGGGGGGGAAGGCTCTTGATTCAGGCTATAATGGAAAGAGGCAGCAGAAGCAATATTTCCATCTAGATTCAAGTTCAGTTTGCAAGCCTCTCAGATTTTAGTGTGATAGTGTCATGATCAGTTAGGCTGTGATTTTCTGAATGTTTCAGTGGCAATGTTTCTGAATGTTTCAGTGGTTTCAGTGTATTTTAATTGAGTCCGTTTTAATTGTTTTAATGATGTTGGGGGGTGATTTTAATGGGTTTAAAGAGTGATTTTTTAATGTGTGTTTTAATCTGTTAGTCTCCTTGGTGACACTTGTAAGTGGAAATAAATTTCGTAAAATAAAAATATGTATGTATGTTATGGTCACGTGTATCATACCATGTATCTGCTGCTTGAAAGCCATATTTCTATCAGCCTCTCTAGAGGACTGTTATCATGTGTGTGTGGGTTTTTTTTTTACCAAGTATTTTCAGGCACAATTTAGTGCTTATTCTTGCCTTGAAGGACCACTTCCTCCTGTACTGTCCAGTCCACTGGCTGATCCTTTTCTCAAGCCTTGCTTTTCCTAATCTGAAGTGGTAAAGCAACTAGAAATGAGGCTTTTTCAGTAGTAATACTTTGAAATATCCTCTCTTTTGAGGCTCATTCAGCACCTATTCTACTTCCTTTCAGGTACCAAACAAAATATTACTTTTCCCCCAGACTTGTATTTAAATTAGAGGTTCTATCTTTTGTTTTTATAGGATTTGCTCTAATGATCAGTCAGTGGAAGATGCTGATGTTTGTGCTCTTTCCCATTTTCTCTCCACCATCACCACCCCCAGCCATTTCCAACTCCCGGAAACTTGATTCTCAGGATTGTGGGATCTACATGGAGTAACAGCCACACTGATTGAAGATGGAGAAAAGCTGGTTTCATTCCTTTTCTCCTCCCCACTTACGGCTTTTAATCTCTGCTGGTTCTATAACCCTGGGAATCATTTGTTCAGGAGTAGCCACTGGGAGTAGGGGAAAGGCAGTCCTTATGTGGTCCTTATCCTGGATCTAGCCCACTTTTTGCTTCTAGCTTGAGGACTGTTTTATAGAAATTTTTAGGATGCTCAGTGTTCCTCTTGCTGATTCAAATGTTTTAATTGTTTAATGCTGATATGTTGTTGTTTTTATGATTTTATTGTATTTTTTTCACTTGTGAGCCACCTCAAGCAGAAAGGGGCAGGGTATATACATTGTCTAAATAATTAAACAATGAAACAACCTCTTATAATTTTGCTGCCTGAAGCCTCATGAATAGATTAAATGGCAAACCTAGAACTATCCATGCTTTTGAGTGACAATTGCTAGATCATACAATGAGGTTAAATATAGATAGGAAAAAGAATTCTAATTCTGTGAGGATGCATCAGCTTTTTTTTGTAGGAAAAAACAGTAATTTATACTGAGGAAGGGAAAGTAATTGCATTGCAGACTGGTTCTGTGAAGCAGACCGCTGAGTTTATATCATACCCTTGCATGGCTTTACTAGTGACACATTAGTCAAGTAAAACATTGACATTGGTTGCTAAACTTGCATTCTTTGGCTGTACTTGCTGTGTATATGTTTGTATTTTACTTGTCTACTTCAGTAATGAAGAGAGATTTGTAAGGCTAATAAATACAGGATAAGAGGTTGTAGTATTATTATCATTATCATTATTGTTATTAATAATAATAATAATAATAAGAAGAAGAAGAAGAAGAAGAAGAAGAACAATTTTATCAACTAGCAAAAGAGATAAAGAAAGGCAACAAAAAGACAAATTTTAAAATGCCGTTTAAATGACAATACCTAATGTATGTGACCCATATGTGGTCACATGTATAGTGTCCCCAAGGAAGAGAGTGGAGTAAGGTGTAGAAAAACAAGATGGAAGAGTTAAATGTTCCCTAATCCTATAGTTGAGTATTGTCCAAGTATTGTGATGGCGGAGGGCAGTGTCAGGGTAAAACTGAACCTAGATTGCCAGTTTTAAACTCCTAAATTAGCACACTTTCTTGATTAGGTGATGCTAATAAAGGATAAAAAATTACTACAGTGGGAATTGTTCCAGGGACTTGATCCTATAACTTAGCAAGGTTGTTTAGGTATACTATCTGATGGTTAAGTATTCTTTGGATATAAAAGCACTGGCCATCCTGTTAGGGTGATCTCATGGAGTCACAAGACAAGTCTTTAGGCAGAGGGGTTACATAGCTTTGTGGTTGCCTCATTATGCAACAGCATTTGTTTGATTTTATTTTCTGATAAGAAGTTGATAAAAAGTTCTGTGGCCTGACCAAGATGGAGTGCTACAGCCTCAAGGTCTTGGCTAAATTATGCTTGTTACTGCATAGGTCTTTCAGAAGGGGTTTCAGAAGAGGTGAACCATTTGAGTTATACTCAGAGTCAAAAGTTTTTTTTAATTGGAAAACTGCATCTTTAAAAATCGGGCTATTATCTGGAATGGTAGTAATAAAGTCCCAGTTCTCACTTATGTCTGAGTCGTGTTATTTAATGAGCAATAAGAAATGGCAGAATTCAAAGCTGAGAAGAGTTACACAAGCTGGAGAACTTTAATCCTCAAACAGAAGAGTGGCCTTGGCAATGGCTGTTTGAAGGCCTTAAGGATATTTTTCCAACATATATGTACACGCATACATAAAAATTAAGAAATAAATAAGGTCTGGTATATATTCTGGGCATTGGCAAAATGGGTATGACATCACTGTAATTGAAACAGAGTTCTGAAAAGAACCAGAATATGCTTTGGATCAGCAGCCTTGTTAAACGGTGCCCTTAGGGCTACAAAGTTGGAAATACTGCTGTGAAAACCACAGACTGGGAAATTGCTTTCCAGTTCCTTTCCCTTTTTTCCCTGGGGCAGAGCTGAATGAGGAAATCTGCTTCAAATTTGGGTTGCAGACATGTTTTGCAGCAGTGAACCTTCAGAGTACCAACAACTACCCGTGTCAATTCTAGAATTTCCATGTGTAAATCATCACATGGGGTAGAGTGTGTATGTACAAATTCCAGGCAGAATTTGCTTGTGTCAGCCTTACAATTTTGTGCCTTGAGTGCTTTTAAGAAAAGAAACCTGCACAGGGATTATTGGAAACTACTTTCTTATCTTAATACTAAAACTTCTTTGTTGGGTCTCATTGTTCTGCCACAGCTCATCTCTCCTTCTGTATGTGCAGGAATACACATGCAATCAGCTGTGCAGATCATTCTGTGTTACAAATTGTGACATACTCAGAGGAAGGAAATAGTCAAATTGCATTGAACTTTGGAAAAATCGAAGCAGTAGTTCAAAACCTAAAAAACTAAGGTACATTTATATATTGCTGCATTAGCATAAACCTTTTGTGGAGCTGCTGAGTGAAAGTATGCTAGAATTTTGTTGGTTGCAGTTGCTCATGTTTCTCTGCAAACTGAAAGTGTAAACAGCACACCATAGGAATCGATTTGTCTTTCTTTTATTTCTGCAGCTTCTGATTGCAAAGTCCCCTGTTGCTCCATTCTCATCTTTCCTATACACGATTGAAAATTCTGGTTTGGTTCTCCAAGGTAAGACCGTGGATTGAAAATTAACAGTGTTTGTTTTGAATCTCAGTGTTTGTTTTTGAATCAGTTTTTGTTGTTGTAATCCCAGCTTTTACTGTTTCAAATTATATTAAATTGAAGTGTTGTGTGCTGAGTTAAGAAAAAAAATCTGAAGTGTTATTATCGTGTCGCTTGCAAAGCAGTTATTTCCTATTGAAAGAGGATTCTATCTTAAAATTTTGAGTGTGACTTGAACAGGTCCTTATTATTGTTCCACTTCCATATATGTATATGATCATCCAATGGTCAGCACCAGGTTTTGTTAAATTGACCTCAGTAAACCCTTAATTATATTAGTTAGCCTATTCATAGATGAATGCGTGTATTACAAATGTTGTTGAACATGGCTTCTCTTCTGGCAGTTAAGCCTATTGTGGCTCTTGTAATTAAAAAAAATGTCTGCCTTGCTATTATTTTGGAACCAGCAGTTGTGAAATGTTCTAAACTTTATAGCTGCATGAAACATGGTGGGCAGGCTCATGAACTCAGAGTTATGAGAGAATCCATATGTTGGCTGGATGGATTAAAACATACATACTATGGGGAAGGCAGACTGAAGGAGATGTACTGTTGCCTTAGTCATAGAAAGGCAGTGTTTGAATCATCTCTTGAAGTATTTTCTGTAGAGTCCTTCTTCTAGCCAACACGTTTCAATAATGTGTTTGGTTCATTCTGAATGTTGAAAATGGAATCTTTCTTATTTGGTTTCTGAAAGCTAGCCAGCCTCTAGCTCAGTGGAGATGAGAGGGGGCTCTTACAGCTGCTAGCCAGGACATAAACCTTGTTTGAATGTTACTTCCTGCCTCTCCTCTATTTCAAGTGAGATCTTGAGCAGGTCTTGGACTTGTGCACTTCCCTCCACTGCTTTCACTGCCTATAGGATGTTACAACCAAACCACATGATCCTGCATCTCTTTGAATGCAGCATCTTCCTGATCACTGATTCCAAGCCTGTTTCCAAGAACAGACAATGTCCAGGGAGTTGCTGTTCTCCGCAGAAAATAGGATATCCCTGTTTAAGCATTCCCACATACATAGCGAGACAGGCAAAGTGTCTGTATGAGTCCCTAGGGGATGTTTGCTGCTGAGGACCAGTTAAGAGATTGTGTACCTTTGTGATAAAGGAATTGTGCTGTTCATCATTGTTTTATAATGTGAGCACTCACCTAATATTGTTTTAGAGTATGTTGACTAACAATAAATATTGTTGATGATGAGAGGAGGAGTAGAGAGGATGGTTGGAGAGGAAGTGTGTCAGCCTGAAGCCAGTCCCTGATCTCAATAAGAACCTGAGAGCCCAATAGTCCATCAGGTACTGCATCTTATTTCCTATAACAACTGACCAAATGCTCCAGGAGGCCCACCACAGGGGCAAAGAGACCAAAGCCACCCCTGTTGCAACTGGCATTCAAAGGTACACTGCCTACAGATATAGAGACCCAATTTAGCCATCATGGATAATGTCCATACTCTCTATGAATTTTTAAAAGCCATCTAAGCTATTGGCAATCAACAAATCCTGGTGTAGCAAGTTCCACAAGTTAGTTATATGCTATATGAAGAATCCTTTTCTTTTGTCTGTGTCCCTGCATGGAGAGATGAGTGGGAAAGAAGCCCAAAAAAGGCCACAGCTGTGTTTCTTCCCCAGCTGAAGGGAGGCCACAAGCTGCCTATAGGAATGAATTTTTTGTCGATAAATGTCAGGTAAAGGGTGGTATCTACGCTGGTGGCAGAAGAACATTTTAGTGCTAATGAATAGGCTCAGATCCATGGACTGACTGCAGAGGCAACATTTCCATTCATTCTTTATTGTGTACAGCAGTCAGTGTCAGGAGGAGAGCACATTCAAAGTATGTGACAAGGGAACAAGTGGATGAGTGTGGGAACTGGTGAGGAACAACAGCTGTCTGAAAAATTAGGCTTAGGGGGAGAGGAAAGGGGAAATCCCATCACAACTCTGTAAACCAGAAGGCCATAAATAAACTGATATTAGAAAACATACCTGAAACCTCCTTTTATTGCAGAAGGCAGGAAGGAAGCAAAAAAAATAGTAAAAAGTTTGATTTAGTAGCTCTGCAGGCCATCCCCTTTGCCATCCCTAGAGGATTAGGAGGTGCGAGTAGAGCTAAAATGGCAAGAAGCTCGTCTTTTGTTCCTTGGGCCTGGTGGTTAATAAAACGGCAGGAGAGTATGGCTAGTTAGGGATTTCACAGACTACTATTTGATGCCGTTTAAGGAGCTCCTTGGCTATTGTTACAGTTAAAATGGAAAGCGGAACTGTTCCCTATTTGCAAAAGTCTCCAGCCTCCTAGGAAAAAGAGGGCTGTGAGTGAAAAAGCTATTAACATGGTAATGCTGCCTCATTCGGAGGAGTGCATCAAAATCCCCTTTGTTGATGTAAATTGCTCCTCTATTGCCTGGTCTCTTTGGATCTCATGGTCTCGGTACAAGCACAGAAAATTGTTTAGTGAGATTGAGGTGGAGGGAAAACCACACCTCTTATATCATTTTAGGAGATTGCCAAGCAGCCCAAGAGCTCTGCAGTGGGAGACTTCTGTTGCCTTTGTAAATGTGAACTGTTCAGTGATGAAAAGAATTCAATTATTCAGTAGCTCTTTTATTACTGCTTTCACTCTTGAGAAATACTGCTCAACAATTTGGAGACAAGGATGGCTAGTCAAAGGGTTGAGTTTGATTTTGAACCATGTTTCAAGTGTACATTGTATGAATGCAAACCCCAGTGAGTCTTCCACAAAGTTCCTAATGCATGAGAAATCTGGGTCTACAATTCTGATATTGTGAGTATTGTAATTTATTTAAAGTGACAAATAAAAAGACAGGATTAGCACACTGCTGACAATATTTGTAGATCTCAATTTTGCCATGTGAATTCTGCAGTGTCTTCCAACTGCTGGTTTAAACTGATATTTATTCAAGTCAAGAGAATACATTTTGAAAATACATAAGGCTCCATATTTCTATCCACTTCTTCCCAGGTATTCCAATTTTAAATGGCTAAATGTACGTGGTCTTCCTACTAGGAATATGGACTGGATAATCTGTTTGTAGTATAGCTTGGTTTCTTGTTACCTTGTCTAGCAGTAATTATTCATTCACTACTCAAATGCTTATTCTGTTGGTGTATGAGTCAGAAGTGGTTCACTTTCACCCCCATGTTACTATATCCTGTCAATAGAGGAAAAAGGAAGAAATGTGTTTGTGTCAGGAAAAGTAGTAGCTATGACTCAACTTGCAATAGGTGGAACAAAGAGTTCAGGAGTTATTTTCATAAACACCGTCATAGATGCATTTAGTAGTACAGCCAAGTAGTTGAAATTACTGAATAACTCTTTTGTAATACAAATGATTGAAAATGGTGTTGCTTATGGAATCATATATTAACGTTATTCCTAGCTTTTGCTGAAATAAATGAAATCAAAATTTAACACAGGAATTAATTCAGATGTGGCAGATTATTTGGGGACATGGATGGTATGACATGAACAGAGACCTCGGTCAAATCCACATTCACCCATGACCCGCATGTTTATCGGATATCTTCCGTTTGCCTCCAATCCGTGATTTTTTCCTCTTCATTCACATTCCTGCTTCCAATCCGTCTTTCTCGCGCATCCCTCCGGTCACACGGCAGCTCGAAAACCGCTTTTTGGGGCGGGACCTTTTTTCCCGCCCATTTTTTATTTTTATTTTTTTGAGCGCACTTTTCCATTATTTCGATCTTGCCTTATAAAGAAACATCATTGAAGATAATGATGCCTCTCTTTCCCCCACTGACAGCACTGATGGCTCTCTCCCGTTTCTTTTTTGGAAATTTGGAAGCATGTGGGAAGCTTTCATGGGCATTTCCTATGCAGGACAGTTCAGTGCCTGAATTTTACTGAAGTTTCACTTCCTTGGAGTGTCATTATTTCGATATTTCGTAATTTCGATATTACAGTAATATAAAATAAAAAAAATAAAAAACAGTTAAAAAGGAAGTTTCGCAAGTCCGTTCTGAGGATGGATTCACCCCAAAATGATTTTTCAAACTACCAGATTTGATTCAGAAACAGCATAATCAATAAATCCAATGCTATGAAGTCAGAAACAGTCTTTTGCAGACTACGAAGCACTTGCAAGTTGAATCAGCCAATAGGAACTCTCGGAATGGCCGGAGAGACAGGAAGGGGTGTGGTTTTTTAAAAAACCGCATAAATTGCGCATTGGCCCGTTCACGGCCACCGTGAAACTCCCGTTGAAAACCTGTGACCACATATTCGGGAGAAATGCGAATGAAATGCGTCTGTTTAATGAGGTAATGTGACCAGCACTCGAGATTGCGTGGGGAATGCAGGGAACATGCGACTTAGAATGAGTAATGTGGATTTGACCCTCAAGTGTGGCAAACCAAGTATGCAGCTATGATAACTTGTTGCAGTGGTTCTCAAACTTTTTACCTTCAGATGAAATATACCACCAGTGTCCGTTATGGAATCCTGTATATCTGCTGAGGAATCTTTATTTTATTTTATTATTTTTATTTTATTCAGCTTATTTTATTATTTTTTATTTTATTCAGCAAGCAGGCTCAGGGCGGCTTCCCACAAAGATATTCAGTTAAAACATACAATGCATGTTGCAGAGAATTCTAGCGATGAGGACATTCTAAGGTGCATCTCAGAGGCTCTGACTGGGCCTCTTGGAAGATATTCTAAATGAGAAACCACAACTTGTAGGATCTCCAGAGTTCCACTATACAGTTTCCAGATCCAGAAGAGTTACACATCTAACTCCTCTGTATCTATGACCATGGAAAGCACCGCTGTGACGGATCCCCCAGCCTTATCTGGCTGACACGCTTCGATGCCACCCCTTGTGAATAGAAATATGGACCACTTACACTCCGGCTCAGTAGGTGTGTTGTAGACCTCTTCTCATGAGGCTAGAACTCAGGCTGGAAGCGGGTTCACTCTCTGGACAGAATGGAATCCTCCTCAGCTCTCACAGACACAAACTGGAACTAGAATGTCACTTCACCTCCTCAAACTCTGCCACTTAGTCTGACAGGCTGAGAGCTGGTTCCCCTCAGGGCGTATAAGATAGCCAGGAATTATCAAACCGGACTCAGATGGTTAACAGAACAAATTAACTTTACTGAAGCACATTTTATCTTTCTCCTGCACAGCCTTAAATGGTTAAACGTTCCAGATACCTCATTAACTAGTCCTCCTCAGAGAACTCTCTAAACACATCGGCCTTCTCTGGTTGCTAGCCCTCCACTTTCTTTTCCAGAGTCTCCCTTAACTGCCAAAACTCCCAACTAACTATTCTAAACGGTCTTAACTGCCCTTCACTGCCACTCTCTCTTAACATTCTATTCAGGACCTGTCACTCAAACAGGACCTGTCCATCACAACCGCATTCAGCCGAATGGAGAGGAAATCCATCAACCTCATGAAGAAACTGGCACAAATACAAACACACATCATCTTCCTTTCTAAATGCAAAAAACTGGACATTCTGCCCAAGGGACTGTGTGTGAAGAACTCACTTAAATCCACTTACTGCACAGACTACAGTGAGAAACTATGCAACACCTTATCCAGGAAACTCTTAATTCACTTCATCAGACTGATGTACAGCAAGCAACCAAGGATCAAGCAAGAGATCTCTGAACTAGACTCTTACATAAAAAAACAATTCCTCTACACTAACCAGGAGCTGGCAGATTTTTATCAAAACCAGAGAAACCATCTATTGCACACTACTTACTAAATTACAAAAGGAGAAGAAATTCTCAAAACTCCTGCATGTAACAGGGAACAAGACCACTTTAGATCCACCTAGCAACATTATCAATCTCTCCAGCCATAAACTGAGCCAAGCAGAGGAATCTGTCCTCTCACGTGGACTATCTTTTTACCCAGCCAGACCCACACAAACTATACAACTCTGTGGAGACCTGGAGGCCTATTTTAGATGCCTAAGACTGTGAAGGAATTTTTCAACCATTCTGAACAAAACGATGAACAAAGCACTGAACAGACACCATCACCGCAGCAATCACCCTCCCAACCCAGCAATGCACAATCATCATTACAAAGCTCCAGAAAAAAGAATTCCACATAGACACCCCCTGAGGACCGCAACTCCTCATTGGACTTTTACACTGAATGCTTCTGTCGATGTACACAGTCTGAGATAATTGACAAACAACACCACTTAAAGCAGAAACTCAGCCGTGCAGAAAGAGATGCCATAAATAGCCTCCAAAATAATTCTGGCATCGTAATCAAGGAAGCTGACAAAGGCGGCGCAGTTGTCATCATGGACAAACATAACTACATACAGGAAGCAGAGAGACAACTCTCCAACACGACATTCTATAAAACACTACCTTCTGACCCTACGGAGCAATATAAAAGAGAACTCAATAAAATATTAAAGACACTCCCCATTGACATATAAGAACGTATCCATATGGACATGCCCCAGGAACCATGACCAGGAACATTCTACCTATTACCCAAAATCCACAAAACCAGTAACCCAGGATGTCCCATTGTTTCAGGAATTGGCACTATCACAGTAGGAGTCTCAGGATATATGGACTCTATCCTCAGGCCCTATGCCACCAGCACACCCAGCTATTTACAAGACACCACTGACTTTCTCAGGAAAATACAGTCCATTGACAACCTACCAGATGACACCATCCTAGCAACCATGGATGTGGAGGCTCTGTACACCAATATCCCACATACAGATGGACTGCAAGCCATCAGGAATATTATCCTGGACAAAACCACAGCACACCTCGCCACTGAACTTTTCCACTTCGTACTCACTCACAATTACTTCAAATCTGGTGACAGCTTATATCTACAGGTTAACGGCACAGCCATGGGCACATGCATGACACCACAATATGCTAACATATTCATGGCATACTTGGAGCAATGCTTCCTCAGCTCCCATCCACTGAAACCACTCCTGTACTTAAGATTCTTGGATGACATCTTCATCATTTGGACCCATGGGAAGGAAGCCCTTGAGAGATTTCACCAGGACTTCAACAACTTTTACCCTACTATCAACCTGAACCTGGGCCACTCTACACAACAGGTACACTTCTTGGACACCACTGTACAACTACATAATGGACAGATAAATACCACCTTATACCGGAAACCCACTGACCGATACTCATATCTACATGCCTCCAGCTACCATCCTAAACATACCACTCGGTCTATTGTCTACAGCCAAGCCTTACGTTACAACCGTATCTGCTCCAATGCTCTTGATCGGGACTCCCACTTAAGAGATTTACAACAAGCATTTTTGGGGCTATAGTACCCACCTAATGAAGTGAGGAAACAAATCGACAGGGCCAGACTAGTACTCAGAAACAGCCTGCTCCAGGACAAACCTAAAGGAACTGACAACAGAACACCACTGGTTGTCACCTACAGTTCCCAGCTCAAACTCATCCAATGTATCATCAGTGACCTACAACCCATCCTGGAAAATGATGCCTCTCTCTCACAAGCCCTGGGTAGAAGACCTCTCCTTGCCTACAGACAGCCCCCCAACCTTAAACGACTTATCACCTACAACCATGAATCAGCTTGCAGAGTCACCAGCACAGGTACCAGACCCTGCAGTAGACCCAGATGCCAGCTCTGCCCTCATATCTACACAGGAAATACAATTATAGGACCCAATGGCGTCAACTACACTATCTCTGGCTCTTACAGCTGCTCATCCTCCAACGTTATATATGCCCTCATGTGCCAACAGTGTCCATCTGCTCTGTACATTGGACAAACCAGCCGACCTCTGTGCAAAAGAATAAATGTACACAAATCTGACATTAAAAATGGCAACATCCAGAAACCAGTGGGAGAACACTTCAGTCTATCAGGACATTCCATCAAGGACTTAAAGGTCACTGTAGTTCAACAGAAACCTTTCAAAAACAGAATCCAACGGGAAGCTGCTGAATTGGAATGCGTATGTAAATTTGACTCAGTCAGGCTTGGGTTGAATAGGGACTATGAATGGTTATCTCATTATCAGAAGTAACTGATTTCATTATCAGAAGCAAACTGATCCCATTATCAGAAGCTACTGATTGCATCTACTCCCCCTCCCCTCTCCACCTATGTATCTGACCAGTTTCTTCTTGCCCTCCGTGCATCTGATGAAGAGAACTGTGATTCTCGAAAGCTTTATGCTACAGTAAAGTTGGTTAGTCTTAAAGGTGCTACTGGACTCTTTTCTATACTCTGCAGTTTGTAAACTGCAGTTTTAACACAGGGAGAAAAATCACATATCCATAACGATAGTCTCAGGTAGGTAGCCATCTTCGTCTGCAGTAGAACTGCAGGATTTGAGTTCAGTGGCTTCTTTATAGACCAACAAAGTTTTCATTGATAAGAGTCAAAGCTTATACCCTGAAAATCTTGTTGGTCTATAAGGTGCCACTGGACTCAGAACAGTGAAGATTTATTTTTCCATTAGTCATCTTGCCCAGCACTTCCATAATCCTCCGTCTTCAGTTCCTATCACTTTATTTTAGGTACTGTTTACATTAATTATGTTATAGAGCAATTATCTTCAAGCTTCTTAGACTTAGGAATCACCTTTAACTCCATTCTACAACAATTTGGTGTAGTGGTTAAGAGCACGGGACTCTAATCTGGAGAACCGGGTTTGATTCCTCACTCCTCCACTTGAAGCCAGCTGGGTGACCTTGGGTCAGTCACAGCCTAACTCTCTCAGCCCCACCCACCTCACAAAGTGTTTTGTTGTGGGGATAATAATAACATACTTTGTAAACCACTCTGAGTGGGTGTTCAGTCATCCTGAAGGGCAGTATATAAATCGAATGTTATTGTTGTTGTTGGACCTGTTTTTGTTACTACATAGGTAGGTCTTTCTCCTCTTTTTTATTCTGTTGTCATCTTCCCTCTTTCTCCTCATTTAAACAATCATTGCACTGTTGGACATGACTCACCTTAGAATGGGTTTTACCTCAGATATGGACCACAATTCATCTGTTAAGAACTGATGATAAACTGTCAGGACTAGGGGCTTGGAAGTAGGCAGGTATGCTAGTCAGCAGCAACTCAGCAGAGGTTAAATCAAGTCTCCAAGCAGTCTGTGAGCAGCTCAGACTGCATGGCAAGTTTTGTCAGAATAAGGAGCCTGGCCGTAAGCAGTTATATAAAGTCAGAGGAGACCCTTGCTGACTTCTCAAGTTTTGTTATCCCTATTAGGCTGAAGGTTGCAGTGTTTTAGTATCATGGAGTTCAGGACAATAATTCCCACTCCTCACAAGCTACCCTGATGGTGTAAGAGAATGAGAGACCATAGTCCCTGCTGCTGGGGTGCCTGGTTTGAAAGGTAAGGCACTTTACTTTTAAGGAACGGCAAGTTATATTTGAGCTGCTACTACAGTTCAGTTATTTGAGACCACCTCATTGTGAAAAGAATACCTGTCCCATTCTTTTGTGAATTAACTCTTTAAAATTCCTCACAACTCCAAGCAATATTCACTGTTCCTTCATCATCACATAATGGGAACAGTAGCTATGCTGTATTTCCCAAGTGTGAAGAAATACAACATCCTGACATGAGGAGAGACTGTTTGAGTGCTGATTAAAGGTAACAATAGTGTAGATACAACTGAACAAGGACTTCTATTTTCCTAGTTTTCCTAAACAAAAAGAAGAGATGCTGTAAGACAACTATACCTGAATAACAGCACAATCTTAAGAAGAGTTACACCAGTCTAAACCCACTGATTTCAATGGCTTTAGACTAGAGTAACTCTTTTTAGGATTGCAGTGTAGGCATGAAAGCAAATTGTGGATCATTATAAAGTTACAGGTTGACTATAAAATTAAAATATGAACCAGTGAATTTGGTTGTGTCTCCCCAGTCTAGCCAGATTATAAATTAAATTAGTCAAAACAAATATAATAGAGATAATAACAAAAGAAAAACATGACTGGAGACCAGTTTTTGCCCCAGGTAACTTCTTCCTAATGTTAGTTGACTTGCACATTACTTTGCTCCATAAGAATTTTCCTTTATGTTATAAAGAGGAGTGGCTAAAGAAAATATCTCTAAACTTTTGCCCTTATAAAAACTTCAGTCTAGAACGTATTCAAATCACAGGGAGTCCTTGCTCTCCTTTACAATCTAGGATTGCTTTCAAGGAAGTGTATCTCACAGATGAAATCAAGATGTACTTAAGTGGCTTGCTGGGCCAGGTCCAAAGTACAAAATTTAATTAAATACCAAGTTTTACACACTAATCTAATACAAAAAAGAATGCTTGCATTATTTCTTTTCTTTAGAATCAAGCCAAATTTTGGTTTTCATGTTGAAATTATGAATGTTTAATGAAGGATAACTTGTTGTCTACTAGTTCATCATATTACAAGAAAATTATGCCTTGCATCAATGGCCTAGATGCTAATAACAGCTTGGTCATAAATGTGCAAAGCCTACAAAGGCCTGTTTTTAAGAATGGACAGTGCATAGCCTGAGCGGGCCCACAAGGGATAGGTAGTTAGAGAAATTACTTTGCAATCCCTAGGCCTGCCTGACCAAGAAGTTATTCAGTTCTTTTGAGCTAACAGGCAGAGCCTTCAGCTGAGGTCTAGATATGATTTGCCAACTTTTGCTGAATGGCAATATTTCCAATTGCAACATTAGTTGGTATTTAAATATGGTCATGCAGCTTTGAATGTTTCAGAATCACTCCCACTTCTGGAAACTCCAGTTGAATCAACACAGAAAACAAAGCCTACAATCTTTGTTTATAAAAGCTTGTTGGTTAATAAATATGATACACAGAGTCTCAGGGATTGTTGGATTCTGCCAAAGCAAAGAGACCTGGATCTGTTGCTTCTATTGATCTTATACTGAGACTTATTCAGCAAAAAGTTATGTTTAGGGTATATTGGACACCACAGTGCCTTTTTAGTAAAAGATAAAAGTACAGCGTTCAGTTGTTGGCGTTGTACCTTATATAGGGTTACCATCCACTGTTAGGGGTGGGGATCTTCACTCCCAGCCTCCCATGCCACCTCTCATCTGGCCAGTGTGGGGGGGAGAGAGAGAGTTGGGAATGGGCCTGGGAACCCCACAGTGCACTCCCACGCTAGGTAGTTAGAGAAATTACTTTGCAATCCCTAGGCCTGCCTGACCAAGAAGTTATTCAGTTCTTTTGAGCTAACAGGCAGAGCCTTCAGCTGAGGTCTAGATATGATTTGCCAACTTTTGCTGAATGGCAATATTTCCAATTGCAACATTAGTTGGTATTTAAATATGGTCATGCAGCTTTGAATGTTTCAGAATCACTCCCACTTCTGGAAACTCCAGTTGAATCAACACAGAAAACAAAGCCTACAATCTTTGTTTATAAAAGCTTGTTGGTTAATAAATATGATACACAGAGTCTCAGGGATTGTTGGATTCTGCCAAAGCAAAGAGACCTGGATCTGTTGCTTCTATTGATCTTATACTGAGACTTATTCAGCAAAAAGTTATGTTTAGGGTATATTGGACACCACAGTGCCTTTTTAGTAAAAGATAAAAGTACAGCGTTCAGTTGTTGGCGTTGTACCTTATATAGGGTTACCATCCACTGTTAGGGGTGGGGATCTTCACTCCCAGCCTCCCATGCCACCTCTCATCTGGCCAGTGTGGGGGGGAGAGAGAGAGTTGGGAATGGGCCTGGGAACCCCACAGTGCACTCCCACGCTAGGTAGTTAGAGAAATTACTTTGCAATCCCTAGGCCTGCCTGACCAAGAAGTTATTCAGTTCTTTTGAGCTAACAGGCAGAGCCTTCAGCTGAGGTCTAGATATGATTTGCCAACTTTTGCTGAATGGCAATATTTCCAATTGCAACATTAGTTGGTATTTAAATATGGTCATGCAGCTTTGAATGTTTCAGAATCACTCCCACTTCTGGAAACTCCAGTTGAATCAACACAGAAAACAAAGCCTACAATCTTTGTTTATAAAAGCTTGTTGGTTAATAAATATGATACACAGAGTCTCAGGGATTGTTGGATTCTGCCAAAGCAAAGAGACCTGGATCTGTTGCTTCTATTGATCTTATACTGAGACTTATTCAGCAAAAAGTTATGTTTAGGGTATATTGGACACCACAGTGCCTTTTTAGTAAAAGATAAAAGTACAGCGTTCAGTTGTTGGCGTTGTACCTTATATAGGGTTACCATCCACTGTTAGGGGTGGGGATCTTCACTCCCAGCCTCCCATGCCACCTCTCATCTGGCCAGTGTGGGGGGGAGAGAGAGAGTTGGGAATGGGCCTGGGAACCCCACAGTGCACTCCCACGCTCTCCGGAGCACTTCCACATCATGCTGGGAGTGACGTCACTCCTGGCAAAACTCGGAAGTGCTGTGCGAGGCCAGTCCTCCCATTGCTCCCCCAACAACCCCCCTATCCTCTTTTATGACACCCAGAGGAGATGTGTCTGTTAAGCATAGGCTTTGGCCATGTCCAGTTATTCAGTCCTTTTGTGAGAAAGTCATTACTCATATTAATTTTGTATTAAAATACTCATTTATTTTTGAGGATGTTTATATAATTTTAAACTGTTTGCTTCGTGGTCAACGGAAATGGACTCTGCAGTTGCTAAAAGACTTATCTTACAGCATCAGAAAGACAAAAGCCCGCTTCCCATAATTCATTGGATTGAGGGGACCTTATGATTTTACCAACATTTGAGCATATTGCATATAGACAATTGCCTATGGTCTTATTTTTAGATACCTGGAGACCTTTTTATAGAATTTTATGGATAGAGTTGCCACCATTGAGATTTTTTGTTTTGTTTGTTCTTTCTTTTTTGCTTTACACAAATAAATGAAAAATATATTTTTAAAAAGAGCTAATAGGCAGAGCCTTTTTATGTATACTCTGTAAATTCTAGAGATGTCCAATTTGGATTCAGAAATATTTGGAAGCACTGAATAATCTACATTTAGAATAGTTACGAATAATTCCAAATGCAAATTTTATAGTTTTGGATATTTGGATTAATTCCTAATATTTTGAGTCCCATTGACTCCTACAGAAAGCAGAGTAGGCTGCTTGCAAGGGGAGGAAAATTAAATCTATTCCTCAGCTTGGCCTGCCTTCTTGAGAAAGGACACTGAATCATTCCAAAGACAGCCTGGAACCAAGGCTGCTAGGGGCAGAGAGCTCAGTGTTGCCATGGTCTTGCCAAGGGGGAAATGGAATGAGAGCAAAGCCTGTGAGTGATGTCTGTCTGCACTTCAGAAATCTTGGAGCAAGCATAGACTTGAGAAGGTATTTTCATATTGGTCCTTTCCAACTGAAAGGTGGGTATAGCTGCTTATATAATTCCTCAGTGGTCCCACAACTTATTTGCTTTAGATTAGAGCTCTGCATGCTGAAACACTCTTTTCTGTATTCTTTTTAAAGCACCTCAACCTGAATTTGATTCCCTTTCTATCCCTTAGTCATATTGGGATAAAATAAAATAGGGGTCTCCAACTGTTTTGAGCCTGGGAGCACATTTGGAATTCTGACTCAGTGTGCTGGGTGCAGCTACAAAATGACTGCCATAAAATGGCTGCTGCAGAAGGTAGTCAGCCACAAAATGGCTGCCATCGCTTACCTTTAGTCATACTGTGAAGACCCTTGTACTGTGGAAGCAGCTTCTGGCAAAGCGATGTTTTTAAAAATGTGGACAGCCAATCAAACCTCCAATGACTAATCAGAAGCCATGCTTGGCAAAAGCCTGACCTGGCCCACTCACTTTCTAAAAATACTTGGTCGGCACCAGGAAAGGTGCCAGCAGGCGCAGTGGTGCCCACAGAAACCTTGTTGGGGGCGAGGCTTACCATTCCCCCACCAGGGGTGAGGTATCTCCTGCTTCCACCTCCTCCCCCCGCACCCACTTGTCTGGCGGTGCACCCCCACAACCCACCGCAGCTCACTCCCGCACCCTGCAACAGGCCTGTCTCACGCTGAATCAGGCCCGTGGGGAGGGGGCAGATTCAGCCCCACAACGTGCCCATTTGGGGCTGAATCGGGCCCATGGGGGGCGATTCCACCCTTTGACAAGCGCGGGAGTGCTCCTGGGCTGCCTTTTGACTGGCGTGATGACATCACTTCCCGTCAGACTCAGAAATTGGCGAGGGGTAAGTGCCAGGCTCCCAGTTTCCTGTGGGGGGACTCAAGGGACCTGGTAACCCTATTGGGGACCCCTGAAATAGGATTAGATAGATTAATAGGAAGATTTTATATTAACGTTATTCCCCTTTGGGGGTATATCAGACATAAGGATAAGGTTTGCTATGTAGTGATAGATTTAGATTGTATTTAGATAATCACTTTTGCCTGTGTAAGTGTGTATGATTTCAAGGGGAGAGGCTTACCGTGTTCTGCTGTAGCAGAATCATATACTGTTGTATTTTGAGGAGAATATGTCAACAATATGAAATGTGGGCATAGTCAGGGAAGCTGGCACATGGGGAAGCCTGCAGGAACATTCCCTGTGGGGCCATTTGCGTAAGAGAGAATGGCACACTCCAGTCTAAAGTACTGGGTATGCCATATTGCCTCCTCCTGCTGTCCCTCCCCTTCTTCTAACTGCTACTCCAGAACTGTGCTCACCCACTCACCTGTGCTATACCTAATGCTGTTGGAGTAGTTCCCACCCAACCACCCTGTCTATCTGTCTTCTGCCAGACTCTGGGTGCTGCCCAGAGTATTTGCCCACTCCCAGCACCAACTACCCTGTGTTCCATTGTGCCATGCCCACTGCTGCTCTGGAAGCATTTGCACTGTTGACAGTTCATGTCCAAATTGCAGTTATTTCCAAATCTGGCACTGCCGCCTGGCAATAGTGTTTGTTGCTGTGTGTGCTTGCCACATCTTCTCAACAGTTTGAGTTTGGCATGGGCACTGGGATAGGATCAGAGAACTGAAGGAAACGTGAAAAGTGGGTTTGCCTTTTTGTGTGTGTGGTTTTTTTTCAGTTGGAAAACTATTTCATACTGACGTTAATGGAGTTCCAAATATTTGGAAACTCCAGATTTTCTAAATTCTAAATGTGGATTTTAGTGCTAGTAAATTTTCCCCTTGCCTGTATAACTCACAGGGGTCATTTAGTAGAAAAAGAGCTGGAGGAACTCATTAGCATATGCCACACCCCTTAATATCACCAGAAGTGTCATTAGCATAACTGATTTGCATATGCCACACACCCCTGCCATCACCTATCCTGGCTGTTTTGGACCCAATCGTGGCTATTCAGGGCCAAAATTGGGCCCCAAATGGCAAAAGGGGGCTGAAAATGGCCGAAAAGGGGCCCAAAATGGTCAGGATTGGGCCACTGCTGAGCGGGAGAGTGATCCACCACCCGTCAGAGGCCCAATCCGGGCCCTTCTGGCCCCAATCCAGGCTGAAACGGGCCCAAAATGGCTTAGTCAGGTGGGCGGGGCCACCTGTCATGTGACCTCTTTGGGGAACTGCTGGAACTGCGTTCCTGTGCATTCCCCCTCGAAATGAGTTCTGATAACTGATACCAATCCTGGCCATACCCTGCTTACAGTTGAGTAGGCTAAGGTTAGGGCTAACCAGAGGGCTTAGATTCAGTGGTAAATTTCCACTAATATGTGTTTGCTGAATTCCTCCTTCCACTGAAGATTCACCTCACATGCTTTTCCTGGGTGTTCCTTGTTCCTCAGGAGCAGCATTTTGGGGAGCCCTTTGGGCTGCAGCAAGATGAGAGAAAACAAGAAAGTCCTATTCTACTGAATGAAATATATTTGTATTTAAAAATGCTTGTGTTTGAAATGCTTTAATGTTTTAAAGTTTACTGCCTTGGGGACCCTTGAGTGGAAAGGAAGCACAGAAATGGTTTAAATAAAATACTAAATAAAATTACAGTATTGGATATTTTATTTTTAGTCCCTTTTCTAATACTCCCCAGCACTGGGTTTACCTTTTTTATTGCTACCACACGTTGAGTCAGTGCTTTCATTGAGCTATCTACTACCTCTTTCTAACTCAAGTCTCCCACAACAAAATATCTCTATTTCCCTTCATAATTGTTTAAATCTGAAATTGTGTTTTTGAAGACACTGCTGTTTGATTTTTAATATTCCTGCAGCAGAGAGCAGGCAGACTCAGCGCACAAATTCTTTTTTCCTTGCTTCAGCTCCAAAACATGACCTCCATGCCCTGAAAGGTCTCCAGAACTAAACTGATCTCACGGCCTTAATATCAGAAAGGAGTTTCCCCTTGTTATTCTCTCGGTAATGAATTCCTGACCATAGTAGACTGTGCCATATGCTTTTAGTCAGCCATTGAAGCAAATGCTGCCATGGGCTGTTTCAAGAGGATCTGTGCATAATGGATGAAGGTCTTGTCTTGATAAGAGCTTGGATTTGTGCTTTGTGTCAGCACACTCACCTGGGGACAAGAACATGAAACAGAGGGTGATTTTGATATTTCATAGAGCTGTTTGCTGCCCTAAGCAATTTGCTTATTATTAAACAGAAGATGCTATTGTTCTTAAAAGTTTTCTACTGGATGTTAGTAAAGTGAAATTACAATTAATTTCAGTCACCATGATATTTTTTAACTAGCATTATTCTGAGAATGTTCTGAGAGATGAAATCTAAAAACATCATTTTAATTTATTTTATGCCTTGAAATTGTGAAAGTTAGCAGCATATAGAGCCTAGGGTCATCTAACTGTTCTCCTGCAAAGCTATAGCAGAATTGTTCTTCGTATTCTTAATGTCTGCATTTCTGTATGGCTGCCAGAACTCTAGTTTAAAATATAGATGCATTTGGACTGGATACTATACTTGCACGAAAAATCTTGTCATATCAGTTATGCACCAGATAGTTCCAGAGGAGTTAGCCGTGTTAGTCTGTAGTAGCAAAATCAAAAAGAGTCCAGTAGCACCTTTAAGACTAACCAATTTTATTGTAGCATAAGCTTTCGAGAATCAAGTTCTCTTCGTCAGATGCCTGATCCAAACTGGGCAGATACAGAAGAGGAGGGGGGAAGAGAGAGAGAGAGGAAAGAAGGGGACATAAATCACAAGGGGACAGAATGCAATTAGCATGGAGGCAATCAAAACATTCCTTTGCTTGGAAATGTAAACATCTCCTTTTGGTGTGCAGTCAGTTTGCCGTATTAGTTTGTAGCAGTGAAAGTATCCAATTCCTATGTAGTATAAGCCTTCGATAACCACAGCTCTCCCTGCCAGCTGCATCTGACAAAGAGAACTGTGGTCCCCGAAAGCCCACACCAGGCGTCACTGGGCTCCCCCAGATCACGCCTCTGTAAAGAGAATCTGTTACCTGTGATAATGTGATAACCATTCATAGTCTCTATTCAGTCCCAGCTTGACAGAGTCAAATTTGCATATAAATTCCAATTCAGCAGCCTCCCGTTGGATTTTGTTTTTGAAAGGTTTCTGTTGAACCACAGCGACCTTTAAGTCTTTGGTGGAATGTCCTGGTAGACTGAAGTGTTCTCCCACTGGTTTTTGGACGTTTCCATTTCTAATGTCAGATTTGTGTCCATTTATTCTTTTGCGTAGAGGTTGGCTGGTTTGTCCAATGTACAGAGCAGAAGGACATTGTTGGCACATGAGGGCATATATCAGATTGGAGGATGAGCAGCTGTAAGAGCCAGAGACAGTGTAGTTGATGCCATTGGGTCCTGTAATTGTATTCCCTGGGTAGATATAGGGGCAGAGCTGGCATCTGGGTCTGTTGCAGGGCCTGGTACCTGTGCTGGTGACTCTGCTGGCCGATTCATGATTGTAAGTGAGAAGTCGTTTAAGATTGGGGGGCTGTCTGTAGGCAAGGAAAGGTCTTCCACCCAGGACTTCTGAGAGAGAGGTATCATTTTCCAGGATGGGTTGTAGCTCACTGATGATACGTTGGATGGGTTTGAGCTGGGAGCTATAGGTGACAACCAGTGGTGTTCTGTTGTTAGTTCCTTTAGGTTTGTCCTGGAGCAGACTGTTTCTGGGTACTAGTCTGGCCCTGTTGATTTGTTTCTTCACTTCATTTGGTGGGTACTGTAGTCTCAAAAATGCTTGTTGTAAATCTCTTAAGTGTGAGTCTCGGTCGAGAGCATTGGAGCAGATACGGTTGTAACGTAAGGCTTGGCTGTAGACAATAGACCGAGTGGTATGTTTAGGGTGGAAGCTGGAGACATGTAGATATGAGTATCGGTCTGTTGGTTTCCGGTATAAGGTGGTATTTATTCATCCATTATGTAGTTGTACAGTGGTGTCCAGGAAGTGTACCTGTTGTGTAGAGTGGTCCAGGCTTAGGTTGATAGTAGGGTGAAAGTTATTGAAGTCCTGATGAAATCTCTCAAGGGCTTCCTTCCCATGGGTCCAAATGATGAAGATGTCATCCAGGAATCTTAAGTATAGTAGTGGTTCCAGTAGATGGGAGCTGAGGAAGCGTTGCTCTAAGTCCGCCATGAATATGTTAGCATATTGTGGTGCCATGCGTGTGCCCATGGCTGTGCCATTAACCTGTAGATATAAGTTGTCACCAAATTCGAAGTAATTGTGAGTGAGTACGAAGTGACAAAGTTCAGTGGCGAGGTTTGCTGTGGTTTTGTCCGGGATAATATTCCGTATGGCTTGCAATCCATCTGCATGTGGGATATTGGTGTACAAGGCCTCCACATCTATGGTTGCTAGGATGGTGTCATCTGGTAGGTTGTCAATGGACTGTATTTTCCTGAGGAAATCAGTGGTGTCCCGTAAGTAGCTGCGTGTTCTGGTGGCATAGGGCCTGAGGATAGAGTCCATGTATCCCGAGACTCCTACTGTGATGGTGCATTTTCCTGCAACAGTTGGGCGTCCTGGGTTACCCGCTTTGTGGATTTTGGGTAGTAGGTAGAAACTTCCTGGTCGTGGTTCCTGGGGTGTGTTCGTATGGATGCATTCTTGTATGTCCATGGGGAGTGTTTTTAATATTTTATTGAGTTCCCTTTTGTATTGTTCCGTGGGGTCAGAAGGTAGTATTTTATAGAATGTTGTGTTGGAGAGTTGTCTTTCTGCTTCTTGTATATAATTTTGTTTGTCCATGATGACAACTGCTCCGCCTTTGTCAGCTTCCTTGATTACGATGCCAGAATTATTTTGGAGGCTGTTTATGGCCTCTCTTTCTCCACGGCTGAGGTTCTGCTTTAGGTGTTGTTGTTTGTCAATTATCTCAGCCTGAGCACGTCTACGGAAGCATTCAATGTAAAAGTCCAATGAGGAGTTACGGCCCTCAGGGGGTGTCCATGTGGAATTCTTTTTCCTGGAGTTTTGTAACGATGGTTGTGTATTGCTGGGTTGGGGGGGGTGGGGGCTGCTGTGATGGTGTCTGTTCAGTGCTTTGTTCGTCGTTTTGTTCAGCAGAGTAGTTGAAGAATTCTTTCAGTCTTAGGCGTCTAAAATAGGCCTCCAGGTCTCCACAAAGTTGTATGGTTTGTGTGGGTCTGGCTGGGCAAAAGGATAGTCCACGTGAGAGGACTGATTCCTCTGCTGGGCTCAGCTTGTAACTGGAAAGATTGATGATGTTGCTTGGATCCAAAGTGTTTTTGCTCTCTGTTGCAGGCAAGAGTTTTGACCAGATAGTTGGTCAGCTTAGCCTTAGGAATGTTTTGTTTAAAGAAAATATTAAATGGTTGCAGATACTCACATGCCTTGATTATATTCAAGATAAACTCCTGTAATGTGGTCTACCGATGGCTGACTTTAAAAATAGTCCAGATTAGAAGCATCCACTAATACAAATAGCAGCATCAAGGATGTTGGATGAATTCTAGTGGCTAATTTGTTTCCAAGCTAGACTCCAAGTGTTGGTGTTGATCTTTAAATGAGGGACCATTTTCACTCACACAAACTTCCATGTAATTCCTCCTCGGCCATGAGGAGTGTCTGCCTTGAATAAAGAGAGATTGGTGAGTGCACATAGCATTACTTTTTCAGTGGTGGCTCCCAGATTTTGGAATTCTCAGCACCAGAAAGTCTGCCTAACCCCTTCTTTGCTGTCTTAAAAAAAATGGTAATACTGATTTTCCAGGGAACCTTTAGCAGAAGCTGAACCAAACTGGGTTAGTGAATTTTTAATACTGACTTTTGTTTTGTCTCTCATACTGCTACTCCAATGGCCTTATGGCTTTGCTTCTTTAGATTTTTTATAAATGTTTAACACTCTTCAAACAGTCATATAATCCCTCACACAACCTACCCATTTTCTCTGCCATGGGACTTTCTTGTTCTCATGAGTGACATATTTTGCAGCAGTCACAAGGGAACTGAGCAGGGAGTCACTTGCCCCTATCCCTTAAAGTATGCATAGAAGCCAGACTTCTGTTCTGAAGAGTGTTGAATAGTGTGTATTCAGCGTGACTGCACCAGCTTAAGGATGATCCACAAAGAGTCCACACCTTGTTTGTTTAGTAAAGGTGTATAATACAAATTTGTTTATAGGTGGATAAAGAGCAATATATACAAGTTTACAGTCCAGAGAGACAAAGTGCTTCGCCTACACCTGGACTTGCAAGAAGCCCCTACCATACTGTACATAGTAGCTATTTATACATGTAGACACCCAATCAGATACATGCATGAGTTTAGCTGAGTCATTCACTTCGTGGTCTCCTGACTCTTAAGTTAACCATCTGACTCTCTGTCACCTGATGTGTCTACCTGTCATACTGATCGTTCTGATCTAAAGCCTCTGCACACTGGCTTTTGACACTTAGATATCAACAAAGAGAACAGACCTTTGGACACTTACTGAGAAGGGTCCTTCTCCTCTGAGGATTGGAGGACGTCTTGGGTTATTCCCTTTGCCCAACCAGGGAGGCAGGAAGTTAATTTTCTTCCTCTTTCCTGTTGGTGTTTGGAACACCCTCTTTCTCAGTTCAGGTGACTCCAAACAGCAGTGGAAGTATCAAGAACAGGTACTGCTTGAGTGCAACTTTCACTTGGTAATTAGACTTGCTAAATGATATAGAAATAGAAAAGAATTCAAGGTGGAAGAGGGTGAGTGCTAGAGGAAGATGATATGTAAAAACAGACACTGCGGAATAGTGATAAGGAACCTGGGAGGGGCAAGATGTTCTCCGATCCTCAGAGGAGAAGGGCCCTTCTTGGTAAGCATCCAAAGGTCCGTTCTCCCTCTGTGGCGGAGGACATCTTGGGTGCTCCCAAAGCAGTTACTCTCTAAAAGGTGGGTCAAGTTCCTCGTCCTGTATCATGTGTTGAAGCACTCTCCTTCCGAAGGCAGCGTCCACCAAATCGTACAGGTTCAGTTTGTAATGTCTTACGAAGATAGAAACTGAGGACGAAGTGGTGGCCTTGCAGACTTCTTCTACCGAGGTGTTGTTGTGTAGAGCTGTGTTAGTGGCTGCACTTCTGATCGAATGAACTGTGGTCCCCTTGGGAATCTCTCTATTGTTTGATCTGTAGGCTTTTACGATACAGGTTCTGATATTCCTCCCGATTGTCATCGCCAACATTTTCTTCCCAACGCTGAAAGGAGAAGTGTTAATGAAGAGAGCATCCAATTTTCTGATCGGTTCTGTTCTGGTTATATAAGCCTTGAAAGCTCTCTGCACATTGAAATTGTGCCGTTCCGTCTCCTTGGGAATATGATGGACTGGGATAGAATGAGGGGAGATTAATCTCCTATATTCTATGAAACCTAGAACTTGCCTTGGGTAAGAAGGTTGGATCTGTGCGAAGGACTACCTTATCTTTATGGAAGATGCATAAGTTCAGTTTGATAGACAAGGCTCCAAGCTCTGAGATCCTCCTGGCCGAGGTAATGGCCACAAGGAAAATGGTCTTTAACTTCAGCCATCTTAATGCTATGTCTTTTATTGGCTCAAGGGGAGGCCTAGTCAGGGCTGATAAGATGACATGTAGCCTCCAGGTAGAAAAGCGGTGGACTGGTGGGCTTAGCAAAGTGGCTTCTCTCAAAAACCGTTGTATGTGTGGGTGCTTAGACAGAGAGAGGCCCTCCACTGGAGGAAGACCGCCGAGAGGGACACAACCTGTTTTCACAGTGTGGCCGGCTTGACGCCGGAGTCCAGCCCATCCTGGAGGAAACTTAGGGCTGCAGCCAATGAAGGATGTAGGTGGTCCACCTTCTTCCTCCTTGACCATCTGAGGAAGGCTTTCCACACAATGTTGTAAATTTTAATGGTTGATTTCTTTCTAGAGGCCAAGAGGGTGTGCATCACTTGAGGGAGGTAGCCTAGTTTGGTCAGAGTGTTCCTTTTAACCTCCATGAGGTCAGACACATCCATTTCGGATGTGGGTGCCAAATCAGTCCCTGATGGAACAGATCTGGTATGGACAGAAGGTGAAGAGGTGGAGATGAGGACATCAACTGAAGTATGGAGAACCATGGTCTCCTCAGCCACCAAGTTACAATCATGATCACTTCTGCATTCTGATCTGCTATCTTTCTCAACAGCTTGGGTAAGACAGGGATTGGCAGAAAGGCATAGAGTAGGCCCTTGGGTCAGATGGAGATGAGAGCATCGGTGCTCTCCGCCTGAGGATGTAGGTACCTGGAAAAGAATCTGGGGACCTGATGATTTAGATGGGAAGTGAACAGATCCCCTATCGGCACACCGAAGTGGTTTAACACTGTCTGGAAGATCTCCTGCTTGAGGGACCATTCTCCTGGGCATATGGTCTGTCTGCTCAACCAGTCTGCTTGCACGTTGTCCACACCCTTGATGTGTTCTACTTGAATGGAGGTCAAGTGAATTTCTGCCCATGACATGATCTTGACCACCTCATTGTGCAGTCTGGAGGACCGGGTATCCTCCTGTTTGTTCACATTGGTCTTGGCTGATGTGTTGTTTGTGCGAATCAGAATGTCCTTGCCTGTTATGGTCCTGGAAAAGTGGGAGAGAGTCAGTCGAATTGCCTGAATCTCTAGCAGGTTGATGAGGAGCCAAGATTCCTCCTCGGATCAGAGTCCCTGGACCAGTTGTCCATCCAAGATCACACCCCATCCTGACAGGCTAGCATCCGTGAACAGTTGTAGTCTGTGAGAACTCAGGAGGGTTTTCCCGACGAAGGTTGGTATCCCATAACCATCACTTGAGACTCTCCTTGACTTACCATGGAACCTTTACTAGACTGTTAGATTTGGCTAGGATCTGGGGTTGGAATGGTTGAAAGAAGCTCCCGTGAGTGGAAACGTCCCCAATAAATAGCCTCGCAGTTGGCTACTAAGATCCTCATCAGCTTGGAAAGTGTTGAGAGCAGAGAGGAGTTGCTTTGGATCACAGATCTGATGAGCTTTTTGGTCTTTTGGATCATTTCCTGGGAAAGGAAAAGTCATCTTTCCTTGGTGTCGATTATCAAACCTAGATGCATGAGCCTCTGTGAGGGGAGGATGGAGCACTTGTTCAAGTTTATCAAGAACACATGGCGTTGCAGGAATTGAATCATCTCCCAGATGTCTTGGAGGGCTTTCTCTCTTGAGCCCATCCTGATAAGGAGGTCATCCAAGTACAGATATATGAGAATCCCCTTCTCTCTGAGGCGAATGATGGGATTGATAAGTACCTTCGGGTGCTGTAGCCAGACCAAATTGGTAGTGAAGGTACCATAGAATCTTAGGAAGCGCCGGTGTGCTGGATGAATGGGGATGTGGAGATATGCCTCGGTGAGATCTATGGACGTGAGGAAGTCCCCTGAACGAAGCACTTCCAAGATGGAGCGAAGTGTTTCCATGAGGAAGTGCTTCAGCTTGATGAAGTGATTTACAAATTTTAAGTCCAGAATAGCTTGCCTGTCCCCGTTTTTCTATGGTACAGTGAAGAACAGGGAATATACTCCAAGTCCTCACTCCTGATAAGGAACGGGTTCTATGGCTTGGATGTTGAGAAGATGTTGTAGGGCATTCAGAAGGATAAACTTTCTTTGGAGATTCTTGCAAAGCAGAGATCTCAGGAAATGATCCCGGTGGGAGGTGTTTGAATTCGATGGAGCAGCCTTTGGAGATTACGTCGAGGGTCCATGCGTCCACCTTTGATTCCACCCACACTCAATGGAACTGGTCTCCCTCTCACCAGGACCCAAAGTGAGTCAGGATTTTGGAGCTTTGGCTTCGAAATCTTGTCTGTCCCCTCGAGACTGGTTAGGTCTGTTGGTCCTAGAGCTGAATGAGCCTTTGTCTGCTATTGTTCCAGGATGAATGTCTGGGTTCCTGTCAAGGCCTGGCCAGGGAGTGTTGGGAAGGAAATGGCTGGGTATGAAAGACGTGTCTATCTGACCTTCTGAGTGTTTTGGGTAGAGCCTTCTTCTTGTCCCACATCTCCACCAAAACCTTTTCCAACATTTCCCCAAACAGCTTGTTAACCTGGAAGGGATAGGCCATCAGGATGAATTTTGAAAGAAGGTCAGCTGGCCAAACTCAACCAAGGAGTCTCCTTGTGAATGCTGCTGATGCTATAGCTCTAGAGGAGAAGATCAGGGCATCCAAAGTGGCGTCCACTGCAAAGGTGTTGGCCTTCAGAATCCTATTGGCTCCCTCTAAGAGACGTCTGTGGTTTCCCGGGAGCAGTTGGATGAGCTTATGGATCCATACCACCGAGGCTCTTGATACAATTGAGGCTGTGGTAGAGGCTCGTAAGGCCATAGCAGAAGCTTCATGATCCCTCCTGAGGGCAGATTCGGCTTTCCTGTCCAGGTTGTCTTTCACGGTGCCTTGGCCATCCTCAGCCAGCAGGCCCGAGGACTGGAGTGCTCCCAATGGAGCATTGATCCGTGGAACCTGCAACAACTCGTTAGCATATACAGGTAATACATATAACTTCTTGACAGAGCTAGAGTATGATTTACTGGCTGCAGGGGTAGCCCATTTGGCCTTTAATTGTCTCTCAAAATACTCTGGGAATGAAAACACTTTCTCTGGAGTATCAGCCCTGGGGAAAACCCCCCTGCATCCTCTGGGTCTGGTGGTCTTGCCCTCCTTGGGGTTCTCCTCTTCCCCTTTGGTATTCCTTTGTAAATCCAGGGCAGCCAGAGCTTTGGTCAATAAATACGGGTAGTCCTCAGCTTTGAACAACCTGTCAGGGTGATCAGGGATGTTGATCTCTTCCTCCTCCTCATCGTCAGAGAGGAACTCCTCCTCCTGTCTATCCTCACTATCGGAAGATGTCCAACCCCCCCCCCCCCGCCCGATCTTGCTCCTGCCCCTAGATCTGCTCGAAGTGGATTTTTGGGCTGCCTTGGTAGGCCATTGTCTGTCAGTTCAACGCTGCTTGTTGGGGGGAGAAGGGGGGCTGACAGTGTCTTGCTTGTGTCCCTGGTTTGGGACTGGCAAAATCTCTTCCCTCACAGTCTGCCTTAAAGGAAAAGAAGGTCACCCTGAGAGGAAGCTCTGACAACACTCAGTACATAGGATGGTTCTGGATTCATCATGGTCCAATCCGCACTGAAAGGGTCTGCCGCACCTTCTCCCAGTGGGATGGTGGTAAGCACATCATTTCTGGCTGTGTGGCTTTTGGTGCAGGCGCCACCGCCGCTTCCTGCCTTTTTTGCTGCCTCCGTTTCAGCATGGTTCTTTGCCTCCGAGCAGAGAAGCGCAGCAGATCCTGGCTCCTGTTGCTTCTTTCGGCCTCCTTTGCTGCCAGTACACTGCTTTGAGGCTGGAAAGTTGCTGCGATTCCATTCAAGATGGGAAGGCAAGACAGTACCAGTGGGATCACTGTTCAGCGCCGCGGGTGTGGCTGTAACAGAGTTCTCCTCCTCACCTTCCATAAAGCTCCATGTTCCCCTGAGCTCTCTGAGGAAAAGGCAAAGAAAAGAGGGAAAGGAGCAGAGTGAGCAAGGGGAGGAAAAATAGAGAGAAAATAGAAATGAGTGAAGGTGAAAGTGAAAGGCAGTACAGAGGATTGAGTGAGCAAAAGACCCTGCAACTGCTCTCCCTGGAGGCCAGAAAGAACTGAGAAAGGGGGTGTTTCAAGCAGCAACAGGAAAGAGGAAGAAAATGAACTTTCTGCCTTCCTGATTGGGCAAAGGGAATCACCCAAGATGTCCTCTGCTTCAGAAGGGGAAGGTTTGAGCACCAGTGTACAGTACAATCACAACTTGCACTTTTGCAATGCCAGCTTTACTGACTGGATGAATACAGAGGTACACAATGGAATAAGAAATTTCCAAAGGATGCAGATTTTTAGCACAAATCATTTTTTCCACATAACTGCAGTTCTGACAATTACAACACTTTTCTATCGGTTAATGTTGAATGTTTTTTGTGCCTCTGATGATCCTAACTATGCAGCTTTTATGGATTTCACAATTATGTTGTCCAGCAGTAAATATCTGTAGATTCATACAGAAACCAATTAGACCTGATACAGACAATCTAAGATTAAAATGGAGTGGGAAAGTTGATTAAAACTCATACAAATGAAGTAGAGGTTTTATGTTACATCAGTTAAATTATTTGCTCTTAATATGCATCTTAGTTTAATTCAACAGCAAGTTTTTGCAGAGGATACATTTTTAAGACTGAGCTTGACTATAAATGATCTCTACTGGAAATGAAAAAAAGTCCCAGGCTAATTTAGTCCATATGTTCTGGCACTACCCTTGCACCTCACCAGTCTGAAAAAAGTGGGAGATTGCATAAACATTACCTTATCCACAGGTTCCAACTTTTACCTTTAATCATTTAATATTTGGATACATATCAGCCATCTGGGCACTCCCAATGAAACTGAATGAATGGATTGCCAGGATAGCTTTAATGACTAAGAGAATAATCTACCAACACTGGGGGGGTGGAAACCCAAAGAATTGAGTAGTGGTTGGGAGGAATGCTGAAACTTGCTGGAAAGTGGAAAAATACCTTACAAAATATGTAATTCACTTGAGCCATTCAGTTTAATCTGTACCTATAGAGGTCTATGAAAACTTGCTCCTGAAGCAACTATACTCTCTCATTCCAGGCTTTCTCCCCTCTTCCCCCCTCCTTCATTTTTATGTATATCTTGACAAGTAGATAGGATTTAAGGGACTGGGAAGATAGGATAATGGTATCCTAACATAGAGAGGTGGATGAGAAATTGTAAAGAATTTAATTCTGTCAAAGCCTGAATTCTGAAAAGCAAGAACAGGGACTAAAGTGACTTTAACCTTTAAGACTAACTTCCATTTACCAACTACAAGGAATTATATCAGTAGTTAGAGTGCAAGTGTCTTTCTTTTGTTATGCATTATAAACTTGTGGAGTACAAAAGCCACTTCTGAGTTGTGAGAAATATGTGTATAGCTTATTCGTTATTGTGGAAGCCCAAGAACTCTTCCTGAGTCTAGAAAGAGGGTAGCAGGCAACTGTTTGAAATAGTGCCAGACAGCAATCTGGTTGCCCTATTCATCTGTTAGTGTTAAAAAGTCATCCCAGAGCAGTTTTGAGACTGACTAGTATGTGGGTTACCTAGTGCAGTGTTCCAACAACCAAAATTCTCCAGTGGTCCGGGGTGCAGCAGTCACAGCTGATGGGTAGAATCTCCTCCCTGGAGGCAGACAGATCTTAACAGCTGAAGTTAACATCTTCACAGCTACCTTCCTGCTATGATTGGATAGTTTATTTTTGTTTGTTTTCTTCATTTATAGCCTGCCTGTCTCACTGAGACTCAAGGTGGATTACACAGGGTAAGACAATGAAGTAAAATAGTGTGAGACATCTAATAAGTAATGAAATAAAACTAGGATTCCAAAAATTAAAAACACAAATAGATAATATGCCCTATGTACTGTAGTCCTATGCCTTTGTAAAAGCACTTTCCTGTTTTGTTGTAATATAACCCTATTATGTGTATAAAAATGCCCTCCTAAACAATTCTGTTTGACATAGTTTGTGGAATGACAGAAACATGGGAGTCTTCCTGACCACCTCCAGCAGGGCATTCCACAAAGCGGGGGCCACAAAACGCAATGCATGTGTATGGGCAGTTCTCAGTCTTACCCATTTGCAGGTTGGCCTTGTTCAGATGAATGAAGCTTTTGTGGAAGAGCATAACAGGAGAGATGGTCCTGCGGGTCATGAAAGATGTTGTTTGTGATAACCAGTACCTTGAACTGATAGGTAGCAGACAGAGTGCAGAATGGACGTAATATGCATACTCTGCCTAACTCCTGATAGTAATTTTGCTGTGGCATTTTCTGTCAAATTGGAGTTTCCAGGTTGACTTCAAGGACAGACTCATGTACAGTAGTCTGATCTTGAGGTCAATATAAGTTGGATCCACATGGTTAGATCAGTCAAGATAGGAACTCATCTTCCCAGCTAAATGAAGATGGAGGAAAGGGGCGGGGGGAGGTTGCAGCTGCATTAGCTTGCTTCTCCAGTAATAATGCTGCATCCTGTATAACCCTTAGGCTCTTGACTGAGTCAGCATGGTTCAGTTGAACCCCACTGAATGTATCCTTCAAGATCTCAGCCTTCCTGACTAATATTACCTCTGGCTTGTCAGGATCCAGTTTCAGTGTGCACAGCAGTCAGGCACTGGCTCAAGAAACCTCTACCACATCACCGGGCAATTGCCCTTGGAACCCACAGGACAAATCTCACACTGATGACAACTGTACATCTTTGGAAATTGTCAAAATTGTGGGCAGCTGGTACAAAAATAGTTATTGTTCCTTCTTTTCTTTGAGTATTGCTCACAAATCCTGCTAGTTCATGCAACGAGGAACCAGAAGCTGACATTGAATTTCCAGCATTCCACAGCAATACAAAGTCTGAACTATTTAACTACCAGAAGGCCTGCTTCATTTTCATTTCAAAAGATTTCTTATTCCCTTGAGGGGAACGACTCACAAGCAATAGCAAGGAGTGAGAGCAGCTCCAAACTTCTCCCAGAGAGTTAAGTATAAAATGAGTTAAATTCCTCTGCCAAGTCTGAACAGGCAAAAGAAAAAGGCAGCCCGCTGGCTGGTCACAGCTGCGTGATTTGGCAGAGGCAGCAGCAATTGATGTGTCCCCCAAAGGCACAGGAAACGTCAGCACACTGCTGTATGTACACAAATCAAAACCATCCATTGAAGAAGGGTTAAACTTGCTTACTGAGCCCTGGGAATACAATGAAGAATTTCAGCACTCCATTCCTAGCAGATTTCAGCTCTTCTTTCATTCCTGCTTTCGTTTCTGTGGTGTTCTGGCACATTCTTTTAAGAGAGAGATGATTCAGGAGGAAGCTCATTAGGACCCTTCCTCACCCCATCCTTTCATCTATCACATTTTGTTGTCCGCGTCTCACTAAACTGGCCAAGAAACAAAGATTTACAGATGTCTCAGACTAGTTGTGTTTCTTCATTAACTCTCCTTTTAAAAAAATTAGTTAATTGTGGCCTGCCAACTTGAAAAACCAGTATGCTTGTTGTTTATTTTTAAAGGGGAAAGGAACGCTTTGCCGGGCTGTTTTCCCATCAGTGGCTTTATGCAGCATAACCATTTCAGGTGCTTATGTAAAATGATGCCTCCAATTTACATCTAAAATAAGCAGTACTTCAAAAGCCATGCTTCTCAACATGTGGAGTAAACACAGCTAAAGAAATCAAAAAGAGTCCAGTAGCACCTTTAAGAATAACCAATTTTATTGTAGCATAAGCTTTCGAGAATCAAGTTCTCTTCGTCAGATGCATGATACAGAGACTGGTCAAATATAGAAGAGGAGGGAGGAGAAGAGGAGGAGAGAGAAGAGGCAATTAGGGGGGGAGGGGGAGGGAGCAACCAAAACATTCCTTTGCTAGTATATACTATACATGTATATGTATATACTAGTATATATATATATACACTAGCAAAGGAATGTTTTGGTTGCACCCTCCCCCTCCCCCCCTAATTGCCTCTTCTCTCTCCTCCCCTTCTCCTCCTTCCTCTTCTATATTTGACCAGTCTCTGTATCATGCATCTGACGAAGAGAACTTGATTCTCGAAAGCTTATGCTACAATAAAATTGGTTAGTCTTAAAGGTGCTACTGGACTCTTTTTGATTTTGCTACCACAGACTAACACGGCTAACTCCTCTACAGCTAAAGAAGTACAGCCATTTGACAGGATTGCCTCCTGGACCAATTTTGATATATATACTGAATAATACAGAGCAGAATGCCAACCTCCCACCCTTGCTTTTGCGATCAATGCAATACAGAAGGCTGTCTATTCCTAACTGCCAGTATTGTGGCCCACTGGAACTTGCCTGCTATTTTTCATAGGAATATTGTTTTCTCAAGATTAGTCTCTCCAAGAACATCAAATCATGTTAGGTAGGTGTTTTACATTCTTTATTCCCTTTTCATTTGGCCTATAAAATTCTGATAGGGCAAGCCGTGAGCATTGCCTACTGGAGTAACATTGGGAAGGCTTTAAAAAATATTTTCTTGGTAAAAGGAGTCTCACTGGGGCATTGTTTCAGAAAAGCTAACATAAAGGATTGCAATGCTATCTAATTGTTTTGAGATACCATGGGCAAGGGTAATTATCTAGAGACCCACAACCAACAGTTACCACTTATTGATTCAATTGCTAATTAAAATTAAATTCTCCCCAACACTGCCTTCTTGGCCTACTTAGCAAAACAAATGGCAGAATGATGTAACAAGTGACAAGTGGGAACCCCTAGACTCAGGGGGAATGGAATTCCCCGCTCCCCACCCCCACTGCTTTGCTTGGCTTCCCACTCCTCCTCTGTCCATCTGCATTGCTGCCCTTCCACTGCTTGCATCATGATGGGGTGGTGGCAGTGGTAACTCCCACACTTCCTTTGCCTGCCTCCATTACTGACACTGCACGGCTTACATAGAGAAGCAGTAGCACTGCCTACTCATTCTCCACCCTGCCACCTACATTGCTGGGCGTCTGTGGCTCACATCGTGGGGAGATGGTGGTCTCTCTTGCTCCCCATTCACTGCCTCCTCTGAGGTGTGTAGAGGGGGAACAACAGTTTCCTCTTTCCTCATTTTCCCTACCTGCCAGTGGCAACAGCAGTTTCAGTTAGGTGTGGTCCTACATTGATGAGGCTGGGCTGATGGAGGTGCATTGTCTGTTCAAGTACAGGCAATGTTCCTCTCCTTGGCAGGGATTTAACCCCTTTTCATTAAAAAAAAAAACTTTTGGTGTGTTTTTTGCAAACTGATTTCCCCTCAAGTTTGCAGAAAGGTCTCTATAGCTCTGAACTGTGGATTTAAGTTTCCACAGATACAATGATATTGAGAATTTAATATATTGATGGTAAAGTAAGCAAAATTAGAATCTAAGGAGCATATTGCTAATTACTTTAAATTTATAACAAATTGGCCAGAGAGGCAGTTAGACCACTGGGTAACAAAAAAGTGGAAGAATGGCTGGATAACTTGATTGCCAAGAAGTAGAATGAATTCTTTGCTTATCACATTTTTATCCTGTGTTTCTTCGAGGAAGCTCATGGTGGTATGCATACTTTTGCCTTCCGTTTTCACAACAGCACTGTGAAGCAGGTGAGGATGAGAAAATGGGGCTATCCCAAGATTCCTCAGTGAGATTCATAGATGAGTGAGGATTTGAATCTTGGTGTCTACTGTTGTAGTCCAGTGCAAGTCTCTATCTACTCTGCCACATCAGCTGTAGGAATGAAACCTGCCTTGCCTGTATTTTGGGCCTCTTTTTTGCCTGTATTTTGGGCCTCTTTTTTGTGAGAGGGATTAGGTTTCTTTGTAACAGCAAGCAAAACATTATTTGCTGTGACAGCTGAAGAATACATTTGTCAAAATTAACATAGCCAATGTACTAGTAGTTGTATTGGAATAATATCTGTACCATATTTTCTTGCTGGATATATTACTCTTTTTGCTGTTTGTTCTAATGGCATATATTGAATGCAATAAACACCAATTGTACTGTAACAATATCATCAACTACTGCTGCTGCTGCTGCTGCTACTACTAATATATTTTTTAAATTTTAAAATAAATTGTATGTGGCCAAAGGCCGTCACAATACAAAGTTAATACGACTTCCGGTTTGGGATCCATGGAGGTCTAACGCAGCTCTAATCGTGGAGCTGACCGGGCTGCCGTTTAAGCGGCCGGCGGGGCAAAATCAAGCCCGCGGCCAACTGTTCTCAGGCAGAGAACAGGCATAGAACGCTCAAGCACCTCAGGGCGCGTTGATCTCAGGCGAGGGGGGGTCCTACGCAATGGATCCTCTCCCGACCCTTGAGGTCCCACCCTAAGACAGGTCGGCTACAATCTCTGCGGCAGTCCTGGTGCCAATGCGGTTGGCATAAGACCTACATGCCCAAGCTTCAACAGGGGAAAGAAGAGTGGATGGGAATCTAAGATTGAAACAGCGATTACAACCCAAGGAAAGTGAATGAGAAGGTAAAGATCACTATCTCTTGAAACAGGAGAGATTACTTAAAGTAAAGAAGAATTAAAGCAGACTTTTAAACTGCAACAGATTAAGTATAAGGAGGGGAGGACCCGGCAAGAATTATATTAGAAAAAGGACTAAGTTAAACGAAGTTATTAAAGAAATTGGACTATTGTTTTGAATACCTGTGGCTATAAGGAGATATCAGGCTGTGAGAAAGTTTCACCATCGCGAGAACTGCTGTGGGAAGTCGGGAATCAGGAAGTACGTAACAACAATAGGGTTGCTGGAGAGAAGCGGCCCTTGCCGGAGGGCAGGAAGTAGGGAATTGCCATTTTTGAAAGGGGAAGAGCCGCGGCTTCAGCGAAAGAGGAAGTAAGCCATATTGGATTACAAAAATCATAGAGGAACCATAGAGAAAAGACGCCCGACATTTTGGACTCTTTAAAAGTTTTTTTTGGAAAGACCGGGACATTTAAACTAAAAGGACATTAAATTAAACGCCATGGAGCTAAGGAAGAGAGCGGACTCGTGGGAGCGAGCCAAAGCAAGCCCCACGATGTCGAAAAAAGAGTGGCAATCGGCAATAGAGAATTTGGATAAAAAACTTTTAGAAGTGATTAAGAAGCTCAAGGACATGAAACCGGAGTTGGTGAAAGAGGTTAAAGAGGTTAAAGAGACAGTAAAAAAAGAGCTGGCAGAAGTGAAGAAAGGTATGGAAACAATGCAAAATGACCTGCAGGGAACACAGCAAAGAGTCAAGGTAGTGGAAAGTGCGGTGGAGAACTTAGCAGATACGCAACGAACAGAGATGAGGGTGATGAGGGGGAGAATGGCGGTTGCGGAAAGTAAACATGGAGAAGCAGCTGAGGTTTCGCGGCTTGCCGGAAGTGGAAGGAAAGACAGCTCAAGAACAGATCGCTGAGGTGTTAGCTGAATACCTGGGGAAGGAGGAGGAGGAAGTTGTGGCTATCCTAGATGTGGTATACCATGTAAATTCAAGAATCGCGACCCAGAGGAAACTACCAAGAGATGTGATTGTGCAATTCACGACCAGAAATATAAAAGAGAAGACTGTGACTAAACAGTTTCAAGATCCATTGGAGATTGATGGCAAGACGATTATTATTATGAAGGAATTACCCAGATCGGTGTTGTTAGATCGAAAAAAATATAAAGCTCTAATTCAGATTCTGAAGGACATGAAAATAAGGTTCAGATGGGAACTACCAGAAGGAGTGTCCTTTGAATTTGGAGGAGCGAAAAAGCGCATTAGATCTGAATCAGAGATGGAACAGTTTATAAGGGACAATGAAAAGGACTTACCAGCAACAAGATTATGAATATGGAGTGCAAAGTTTTATCTTGGAATGTAAATGGACTTAATTCACCGAATAAGAGAAAAAGTATTTTCCACTGGCTATTAAAACAAAAATGTGATATTGTATGCCTGCAAGAGACTCATATTAGAAAGCAGGATGCAAAGTATCTAAAACTGAATAAATTGGGCAGTGATTTTGTAGCGGCCTCTAATAAGAAAAAAAGGGGAGTGGTATTGTATATAAAAGAGGAGCTACAGCCAAAGTTAGTGATGAGAGATGCGGAAGCCAGATTTTTAGCAGTGGAATGTATATGGAATTTAAAGAGAGTATTGGTGATGGGAATTTATGCACCTAATGGAGCAAAAGAAAGCTTCTTTGAGGACTTGAGGAAGCAATTAGATGAACTTTCTTATGACCAGATAATTCTTGCAGGAGACTTCAATGGAGTGACAAACTTGGAACTAGATAAAAAGTCAGCAACTGCACAAAAGAAAAGAGGACTATTACCAAAGACGTTTTTTGTATTGACGCAACAGGAAACTTTAGAAGATGTATGAAGAAGACAAAATCCCAAAGGCAGACAATATACGTTTTTCTCCGCGAGACACTCTACGTTATCAAGAATTGATATGATTTGGGCCTCAAAAGACTTAGTGCTTTGGACTAAGGACGTGGAAATAATGCCTATGGTAGGCTCAGATCATAATCCAATTATGTGGAAGCTGGGGAAAAGGAGTAAAAGGAGAGGATGGAGAATAAATGAGGATTTGCTGCAAGAGGGAGAAAATATGGAGATGTTGAGAAGAGAAACAAAGTTTTTCATACAATATAACATGAATAGAGAAGTACCAACCAACAAGGTATGGGACACCTACAAGGCAGTAATTAGAGGCATATTAATGGACTTAAATGGAAGAGCCAGGGAAAAAAAAGAGGAGAAGAGACAGGAGATCACGGAGAAAATAAAAGCCAAAGAAATACAGTTAAAGAAAAGACCAGGGAAAAAGAAAATCTACCAGGACATTAAAATTCTTCAAGAACAGTTGACAGCAATGAATAACAAAGAATTGGAATGGAATCTTAAGAGAATGAATCAAAAGGCGTTCGAAGGCGCAAATAAACCTGGGAAATATTTGGCATGGCAATTGAAGAAGAGAAAGGAGAAGAAAATAATAAATAAAATCTGTGAGGACAATAAAGTGTACCTGGAACAGACAGCTATTAGCAGAGCCTTTTATAAATTTTATGCCAAATTGTATAATAAAAAAGAGGTGAATAAAGACTCAATAGCGACATATTTGGAGAAAATGAAGCTCCCAGTAATTTCGGAAGCTTGGAGAGACAAATTGAACAATGAAGTAATGGAGGAAGAAATAAGAAAGGCAATACAGTCAACAAACTTGGGAAAGGCGCCAGGACCGGATGGACTTACAGCCAAATTTTACAAGGTAATGGCTAATGAACTGGCACCATTCCTAAAAGATGTGATTAATGGTGTTTTAAAGGATCAACGGATCCCAGACACTTGGAGTGAAGCCAATATATCACTGATCCCCAAAGAGGGGCAAGATTTGACTAATGTGAAAAATTATAGACCTATATCGTTACTTAATAATGACTACAAAATTTTTGCGAAGATACTGGCGGAAAGAGTGAAGGGATGGCTTTCTGAAGTTATTGAGGAGGAGCAAGCTGGTTTTTTGCCAAACAGACAAATCAAAGACAATTTAAGGACAGTTATAAATGCTATTGAATACTATGACAAACGTTGTGACAAGGAGGTTGGTTTCTTCTTTGTGGACGCTGAAAAAGCATTTGACAATTTGAACTGGGACTTTATGTTTGCCACCATGGAAAAGCTACAAATGGGAGAAAGATTCATAAGAGCAGTAAAGGAAATTTACAGAGACCAGAGTGCAGCAATTGTGGTGAATGACAAGGTGACCAAGAAATTGACTATAGGTAAAGGAACAAGACAAGGTTGCCCGTTGTCTCCACTGTTGTTTATTTTGGTTTTGGAAATACTGATGATACAGATACGAGAAGACAATGCAATCCGTGGAATAAAAATAAAGGACTTTTCCTATAAGGTCAGAGCATTTGCGGACGATATAATGCTAATTGTGGAAGATCCAATGGAGAATATGCCAAAAGTAATAGAGAAGATTAAGGAATTTGGAGATTTGGCAGGATTTTATGTAAACAAAAAGAAGTCAAAGATACTATGTAAAAATATGACTAAACAAAAACAACAACTATTAATGGAAATAACAGACTGCTAAGTAACAAGTAAGGTGAAATATCTGGGAATTGAACTGACTGCAAAGAATATAGATTTATTTAAAAACAACTATGAGAAATTGTGGACTCAGATAGAGCAAGACTTGATTAAATGGAATAGACTGAACTTGTCATGGTTGGGAAGAATTGCAGTAATTAAGATGAATGTGCTGCCAAGAGTGATGTTTCTGTTACAGACAAATAAATTGTATATGGCCAAAGGCCGTCACAATACAAAGTTAATACTACTAATATTTAGCATGTCTAAACAGAAGAGAAACTTAGGTAAATATATTTTACCTCTATAAGCCATCTAATGGCTTAGATGCCCTGGCCTGAACTGCCCAGGTTAGCCCGATCTTGTTAGATTTTGGAAGCTAAGCAGGATCAGCTATGTTTAGTAGTAAGATGAGAGACTTCCAAGGAAGACAAGGGTTGCTATCAAGAAGCAGGCAATGGCAAACTACTTCTGTTAGCCTTGAAAACCCAAGTAGGGTCCGTCATAAGTTGGCTATGACTTAATGGTACTTTCCACCACTAATAGCTTGAATCCATTGCAGTGTTTCCATGAGCAGAAGGATTTCCGCTTGCAGAGTGTGACTTTTTCATCTCTGTCCTCCCACTGTAGACTAAAATACTGCTTTACCCCTAGGAAATGTTTCTACCCGTGGACACACTGCACTAGATCTGAGCCTCTGTCTTGTTCTTATTTTAATTACCTATAATATAAATAAAATACAGAAAGTCGGATGTATAGAAATAAAAGTTTTGGTTATCTGTATTGTACATTGTAAAACTATGTTTTATTTCTTAACAATGCAGGTAATAAGAAAGAACTCAATACCATAACAATGTTACAATCATAGGAAAGATGAAGGAAACAAAATTGAAAATTCCAAGAATGCATAAGAGCTTTAGACATTTAAGCTCTCTGTAACAAACATACAGAGAAACTCTTCTTTCTTGTTATGCAGAGGAACAGAAAATAGTTTTATACTGCAAGAATGTAAATTAAAAATAAGTGTTGGGGAAAGTCTACATAAAGAGTGGATAAATATAGATCAATAATTTTTGCCATATTAGTGTTTCTGCCTCACAACAGGAGGGAGTTCAGTCTGATGAAGATTCCAGCCTGTGATGTTATGTACTGATGGTTAAAGGTATTAAAATAAGGGAAAGAGAAGAGGTTAAAAGGCTAAATGTTCAGAGTCGCTTACAGTTTCTTTAAAAATAAAATGGACTGTAAATGAGTATCAGGGTTCCAAGCCCAGGAACACATTACAGGAGGACATCCACTTTTGCTGTTCAACATTGGTGTTGTTGTTTCTTGTGAAGCAAGGGAAGGGAGTTTTGCTATCAGATGGAGAAGAGGGATGCTGTCTTTGTTGATCTTGGCTGCAATATCACTAAATGTGAGGAAGTATAGAGCTTTGACTAACTGGTCAAACTTGAAATCTTGGAATTTCAGACATCTATTGAGCTAAGTTGAAGAAAGATCCTCGTAAGCAAAACAGCTTCTCAAGTGCCTCTGAGCTAGTTATACACTGCTTTACTGCTGGTTCTGGACTCTGTCAGGTTTTCCAACTACACGCCCTATATTGCTTTAGGTAGCCCTTTTCTGGCTGAGCTGACTCGGGAAATTGTGTATTATTGTCTAGAAGGTACATAAGTTTCCAGCGGTCAAATCTGCTCAACCAGACATGTGCTTGAGCAGATTCCTCCTTCCCCCTATAAGCATGTTCAATGTTCCTGGAATGTTTATCTAGGAGAAGATGAAGAAAAATCCCTTGAAACACCTGAGAAAAGTTTGTGATTAGAATATTCTTTGTGCAGAGATAATGATGTTGAGAGCAGAGACAACGTCCCACTCCCCCACGTCGTCTTGTCGTGCTCCACAAACTCCCTGTGGGTTCAGAAGTGAAAATGGAGGGAGCTTTGTCCAATACCCTGATATTCCTCCTACTCTCCAGTCTTCCTCCTTGCTGTGTCAGGAGCGAAGATTTGGAATGTCCTCCTAGGCCTTCTTCCTCCTCCTTATAAAGGCTTTCCCCCAGTATACACATGTATGGCAAGCTGCATCAGCTCCTCTCTCCGGGTGGGCCTCCCTTTCATGGGAGTGGGTTAGCCCCAGCAGCCTATCCCTGATGGCTCTGCCTTATGAGTGTCAACAGCTGGTGCATTTGTTTCCACCCCACAGTCCAGCTGTACTTCAGGTTGGGAGTTAAAGGGCCTATAAGCCTGGTTACAGCATTAAGATGTGTTTTCAGCTTATCCAATCGTCTGGCTGCTGGTGGTAAGCCCCTAGTCCACCCAGCCCAGCTCTGCCCCAGCCCCTAGGGGGTTTCCAGAGACCACTGCTGATCTGGAGCAGTTGCTGATTGACAAAGGCATCTCACCTCCTGACAGATGAAAAAGTCAAGATTAATCAGCGGTGTACATTATATAGGTTTATTTTATTACTAAGCTGTCCTGAAATCTGATTGACCTGTCTTTGTTAGGCCATGTTTTAGAGCTTGGAAAAATGGATACAAATACAATATTATAGGCTAGTCTAGGCACTGTGGTTCCAAAATTAAAGCACAATGTTCAACACAAATCATGGAAAGAAAACTCCTAGGGCCTGGAAAATAAAATGTAAATTACAAGACCACCCATCGTTGGCTCTATTTTTATGGAAACTAAGGAAAACATTTTTAAAATATTATGTTTGAAAGCACAAGAAAACTCAAATGGTATGGTAGACAGGACAGATTTATCCCAACACAATTTAGTAAATTAGTAATTTACCATGTCAATCTGACTACAGGTCTGGGTTTGACAGTGAAAACCACCTCCGTCTCTTTGGCTGAGCAATAAAAGAAAAAGAAGACATGGCTCATGGTATCCTGTAATGCTTATTGGGATTGGGTGAGGTGTCCATCATTTTTGGGGTGTTTCTATGTATATCCTGAAGGTAGGTTCAGAAAGAGAAGCTGTGGGATTTCAGTTTTGCCTATAGTTGCATTACCAGTTTTTCAGTGCTCAGTTTTAGCTACCATACTACATCTACATGGAACCAGCAGTGGAAATCATCTACAGGTTTGGGTTAGGTGCTATCAATATATCCAACTCTACTTTTTATTTAGTTGGAGTAAAGTTGTATAAGCAATATGGTGAACAGGCAGTAAGGAGCTTGATTAGAATTGTTAAACTGAGGTTCAATCCAAACAAGTGCCGGTAGGAGATGTATTTCATTCAGGTTTAATACCTGTTTGGGATGAAATAGCAGGATCAGATTCATAACTTGGGATGTTTTTAAATCCAACTTTCTCTTTGGATGTCCAGTTTGCCCTTGAAGCTCAAAGCATCTTCAACTGACTTTGTCACACCAACTGTACCTTTTCCTAGAAAGTAATGGCCTGGCTACAGTTAGGCATGTGCAGGTGATACCATAGCTTGATTATTGTAAGATGCTCTCTGTGGAGCTGCTTTTGAAGATGCTGCATTGAAGGAACCGCAGCTGATTTAAAACACTAGCAAGGGTGGTAACAGGCATGCCACAATCACCCCTATGGTTTTTTTTAAAAAAAAATCTGTATGGACTTCCAGTATGTTTCTAGGTACAAATCATAGCGTTGGTGTTGCCGTAAATACCCCTAAATTATCTGGGGCCCAGAATACTGGGAGGACCTTCTGCCACTATAGCTTGTCTGTATATGAAGATCATCTTAGTTCCTGCTCTGGTTAACCCCTTCCAAGAGAGATTAGGCAGATGAAGATGAGGAATAGAGACTTTTCATTGTTTGTGTCACACCTCTGGAACACCCCTTCCCAGAACACTTCTGTGATGTCCTTGCCTTTGACATGGGTAGTTGCCAAGTGAAGACTTCTTTGTTTTCTTCTCCTTTTGATGTTGACTTCAGTTATGGTTTTGATGTGCCTGTTTTACAGATTCTGTAAAACATCTGCTTGTAGGAATTCATTGGTCTCTTCTGTGCACTGTGACATACGTGAGTTCAGGTGCATATATATGCAGTACCGTCCTAAGCAAAGTTGTACTCTTCTAAGCAAAGTTGCACTTAAATGGACTTAGAAGGGTATAATTCTGCTTAGGATGACACTGGAAAATGCTTTAGGGCTCCAGGAGGATTATTACATACAGAAGCAATCTTGTGATTCAGAATCCTGATTCCCTGTCAGGCCAGGGTAAAAACCCAAAGGGATAACAATTTCACAAAAATGAATAAATATTTTGCCATATTTGATTAGGGAAGATCTCCAGTTAACCTCAACTAATGGTCATTTTAAATAATGGTATTGAGTTTAGAATAAAGAATGAAAATTAATTTCTCTAGCAAATGGATTTGCATATTAGAGGCTGGTCTTGATATATTCAAGAAGATGCATAAAATATGACATTATATACAGTGAAATACTTAAGTCCAACAGAGACAAAGGAATGTACCTCCAAGATACTTTGACAACAGTTCTAGTGCTGAGGCACCTCTTGCTGCAAGCAAGACAAATACAGATGAAGAAAGTTTTAAGGATACAGAATAGCATTCAGTAGATAAAATCCATATGGGAATTACAAGGTTACAATTACAAGACTCCCTTTTTAATTCTCTTCCAACAACTGTCCCAAATCAGTATAGACCCTTATTAGCCCTAAGAAAAGTTTCACAAATAAAACTGCCTACAGATCCCCTTTTTAATTATGTTAGCACTTATTTCAGATGAAAGTCTACTATGATATTAACTGTATGTGTTACCTTTTTGGCTAAACCCAAACTGTAGGAGTATCTGAGCTTTTTGTTTGTTTGTTTGTTTGTTTAATAGATGGACAAAGTATTCTGAAATGCACCTTGCTTAAAAACATTCTGAAAAATTAAGAGTGGCCTTCAAGAGTCTTCAGAAGATTTGGGAAAGAGACCTGCTTTTATAGACCTATATCCTTCAGTTACTTCCAACCCTATCCAGAAGTACAGATAAAAATAGGAACACCTATATGAGTTATAAAATTGCTACTTTCACTCTGAAGAATATTGCCTAACAGTGTAATGGGGTGGGGGTGGGGTGGAGTGCACAGGGAGCCGACTAGGAATTATGCCAGGATATCCCAGACTTACGCCAGCATAACGCCATTGCAGCAGCCCACTGCCACTCTACTGCACTCCCGTACCGGCACGGGGATATGGCAGTTGGGTGCTGGCATAACTACAGCGTAAGTCCATGTGCCAGTGGCCAAGGGGGCATGGACAGGGTGTGAATTAGTTGGCTTCCTAAGCCATTTTGGACCTGGGAATGCCTCCTGCAGGGTCAGGAAGTTACGCTGCAAAAAACAACAGTGTAGCCCATAGGCATCCATTCTACAGGAAAACTTGATCAAGTTTTCACCTGCAGTGACAGAGCCACCGCCACCAATGGCCATGGATGCCCTCTTCAGACATAGCAAATCGTGCTGTGGCCTGCACATGGTCAGGCCCCTTACCACTCATGTGTCTGTTTCCCTCTCAGGCAGGTAATGACACATCAGGGAGAACAGGGAGCGTGGCTGTTGTAGCCCCCAGTGATCCTGTCTGGCTGAGATCTGAGCCCTGCCAATGGAGCTGTTCCCCAACCATCCCGCAACTTGACCCCATTCCTGAGCAAACAGCATGAGGAATGCCTCTCCTGGCCCAGACTGCCACACAAAGGCACAGTTCCCTTCCTGGGTGAGGGAAATTGGTAACGTGGCTGGACATCTTCACTTTTTGGCTTGTATCACATCCTATGGGCCTTCAAGTGCTTTCCAGTGGGCATTCCCATAATTCGTTTCAGAACCTGCCTCCGCTCGTCTTCATGGAGCTGCCTTTCTGAGACTTGGGGGGCTGATCATGATTGCCAGGGGCTGAGGGTATGACCCTCGCTGGGTCCCACTGTCTTCCTGGTCTTATTTTCACTGAGAGGATGCATCTGAGCGGTGGCGGGGGGCGGGGTTGCAAGCGAGTGGCGCTTCAGCTGCCAGCCTGGCCCTTGTCAGAAATGAGGGTTGGGCAAGCGGTGTGTGGGTGCCCTGTCAGCACCTTTGGTGTGACTCCTACAGGGCAGGACTCCTCTCGAGGGGGTCTTTCTGCAGGTGCGCACATTCTTTGCAGGGCGTGGGAGTAGCATTGGCAGCTGGCAACAGGAAATGTGGCACTGTCAACTCCAGCCACCCTGCAATTGGTGGATTTGGCCAGCTTTGCGAGGGCAACTACAGAGCATTCTCTCTGGGACACACTCTTCCGGGCTTGGCTGCCAGCGCAGCTCTCCCATCAAAGTCCTTAGGGAGTGGACTGGTGTCCCAGCAGTTCTGTCAGGTCCTAGTCCAACACTCTAACCACTCTCCTAGCTTTTTGTAGAATATCTGAAAGTCAAACATACTCAGCAACAGTTGCCACCTAGGTATGCAGTAAGGGTCACTGGGTATGCAATAAGGATCACTGAGTATGTGCGTGGAGGGGAAGTAATTGAATTTCCTGCATTGTGCAGGGGGTCGGACAAGGTGACCCTAGAGGTACCTTCCAACCCTATGATTCTATGATTCTAGGTAGGCACTCTGGGGAAGAAGGATAGAGAAAGTGTAGCTTTCCACTTGGGGGGTGTGTATATAGAAGGAAACCAGAAGACATCTCCTGCCTATGCTCTACATGTACAACAATGCAGTCCTAAGCAATCCTAACAATGCAAACACTTCCTGTTTGGGATCCATGGAGGTCTAACGCAGCTCCACTTGCGGAGCTGACCGGACTGCCGTTTTAACCGGCCGGCGGGGTGAAAATAGCCCGCGGCCGACTGCTCTCAGGCGGGGAGCAGGCAAAGAACGCTCAAGACCCTAGGGTGAGCTAGATCTCGGACGAGGGGGGGCTCTACACAGCGAGTCTCCCCCCGATCCTTGAGGTCCCACCTTGCGACGGGTCGGCTATAATCTCTGCGGCAGTTTTGGGGCCAATTCGGCTGGCATAAGACCTACATACCCAAGCATCGATTGGGGGAAGAAGCTGAGAGGAGAACTTAAAATCGAAACAGCGATTACAACCCGAGAAAAGTGAAGAGAAGGTAAAGATCATTATCTTCTGAGACGGGACAGATTGATAAAAACAGAGAGGAAAAAAAGTAGATTTTTAAACTGCAACAGACTAGTGAAAAGGAGGGGAAGACTCGGCAGGAATCGAATTTAAAAAGAGACTAAGTTTAAAGAAGTTATTAAAGAAATGGGACTATTGTTTTGAATACCTGTGGCTTTGGAGCTGTGAGAAAAAGACACCATCGCGAGATCTGCTGTGGGAAGACGGGAGACAGGAAGTGCGTAATAACAATAGAGTGGCTGGAGAGAAGCGGCCCTTGCTGGAGGGCAGGAAGTAGGGAATCGCCATTTTTGAAAGGGGAAGGGTCGCGGCTTCAACGGAAGAGGAAGTAGGCCATCTTGGATTACAAAATCATAGAGAAACCATAGAGAAAAGACGCCCGACATTTTGGACTCTTTAAAACTTAATTTCTATAAGAAGACCGGGACATTTAAAATAGAAAAACGTTAAATTTTACGCCACGGAGTTAAGGAAGAGAGCGGATTCGTGGGAGCGAGCTAAAGCAAGCCCCACGATGTCAAAAAAAGAGTGGCAATCGGCAATAGAAAACCTGGATAAAAACCTGGACAAAAAACTTTTAGATATGATTAAAGAACTTAAGGACACGAAATTGGAGCTGATAAAAGAGGTTAAAGAGGTTACACAGACAGTAAAATCGGAGCTGTCAGAAGTGAAAAAAGGTATGGAAACAATACGAAGTGAATTACAAGGAACGCAGCAGAGAGTTAAAACAGTAGAAGACGCGATGGAGAATTTAGCAGACACGCAACAAACAGAGATGAGATTGGTGAAGGGGAGAATGTCAGTTGCAGAAACTAAACATATGGAGAAGCAGCTACGTTTTCGTGGCTTGCCAGAAGTGGAAGGAAAGTCAGCGCAAGAACAGATGACTGAGGTGTTGGCTGAGTACCTGGGGAAGGAGGAGGAGGAAGTTGTGGCTATCCTAGATGTGGCATACCGTGTGAATTCGAGAATAGCAACCCAGAGGAAACTACCAAGAGATGTGATTGTGCAGTTTACAACACGAAATATGAAAGAGAGGATTGTGACAAAACAGTTTCAAGATCCATTGGAGATTGATGGCAAGACGATTATTATAATGAAGGAACTGCCCAGATCAGTGTTACTGGACCGGAAAAAATATAAAGTGCTAATTCAGATTTTGAAGGACATGAAAATCAGGTACAGATGGGAGTTACCGGAAGGAGTGTCCTTTGAGTTTGGAGGGGCCAAAAAACGCATCAGATCTGAGCGAGAGATGGAGCGATTTATTAAGGACAATGAAAAAGACTTACCAACAAGATCATGAGTATGGAGTGTAAAGTATTATCTTGGAATGTAAATGGACTAAACTCACCGAATAAGAGGAAAAATACTTTTCACTGGCTACTAAAACAAAAATGTGACATTGTTTGTTTGCAAGAGACCCATATCAGAAAGCAGGATGTAAAATATTTAAAATCTGGAAAATTGGGCAAAGAATATGTAGCGGCCTCCAACAAGAAAAAAAGAGGAGTGGTGTTGTACATAAAAGAGGAGCTACAGCCAAAATTTGTTATGAGAGATGTGGAAGCTAGATTTGTAGCAGTGGAATGTATTTGGAATTTAAAGAGAGTGTTGGTAGTCGGACTTTATGCACCTAACGGTGCAAAAGAAAGCTTCTTTGAGGATTTAAGGAAGCATTTAGACGATCTTGCATACGACCAGATAATTCTTGCTGGAGACTTCAATGGAGTGACAAACTTGGAACTAGACAAAAAGACTACAACGGCACAAAAGAAAAGAGGACTATTACCAAAGCTTTTTTTTGAGTTGATTCAACAAGAGACTCTTGAAGATGTATGGAGGAGAGAATATCCTAAAAGCAGACAGTTTACTTTTTATTCTGCAAGGCATTCTACATTATCAAGAATTGATATGATCTGGGCCTCAAAAGACTTAGCATTATGGACTAAGGAGGTAGAAATAATGCCTATGGTAGGCTCAGATCACAACCCAATTATGTGGAAATTTGGAAAAAAGAGAAAAAGGAAAGCATGGAGAATAAATGAGGACTTGTTACAGGAAAGAGAGAATATGGAAATACTGAGAAGAGAGACAAAGTTTTTTATACAATACAACGTGAATAAAGAAGTACCAACCAATAAAGTTTGGGATGCTTACAAGGCGGTTGTAAGGGGCATACTAATGGACTTAAATGGTAGAGCAAGAAAGAAGAAAGAGGAGAAAAGACAAGAGATTGAGGAGAAAATAAAAGCCAAAGAAACACAGCTAAAAAAGAGACCAGGGAAAAAGAAGGTATACCAGGAAATTAAAATACTTCAAGAACAGCTAACAGCAATGAGCAATAAAGAATTGGAGTGGAATCTCAAAAGACTGAATCAAAAAGCGTTTGAGGGTGCTAATAAACCTGGGAAGTACCTGGCATGGCAATTGAAGAAGAAAAGGGAAAAGAAGATAATAAATAAAATTTGCGAAGATAACAAAACGTATTTGGAGCAGGCTACCATTAGTAGAGCCTTTTATAAATTTTACGCTAAGCTGTATAATAAAAAAGAAGTAAACAAAGAATCAATAGCGTCATATTTGGAGAAAACCAAACTTCCAGAAATCTCGGAAGCTTGGAGAAATAAGTTGAATAGTGAAGTAACTGACGAGGAAATAAGTAAGGCAATACAATCTGCAAATCTAGGAAAGGCGCCAGGGCCAGATGGACTTACGGCTAAATTCTATAAGACAATGGCTAATGAACTGGCACCATTCCTAAAAGAGGTGATGAATGGGGTTTTAAGGGATCAAAGGATTCCAGAAACTTGGAGTGAAGCGAATATATCATTGATCCCAAAAGAGGGCCAAGACCTGACTAATGTGAAAAATTATAGACCTATATCGCTACTCAACAATGACTACAAAATTTTTGCGAAGATATTGGCGGAGAGATTGAAGGGGTGGCTCTCGGAAGTCATAGAGGAGGAACAAGCAGGCTTTTTGCCAGACAGACAAATAAGAGACAACTTAAGGACAGTGATCAATGCTATTGAATATTATGACAAGCGTTGTGACAAAGAGGTTGGTTTCTTCTTTGTTGACGTTGAAAAAGCGTTTGACAATTTAAACTGGGACTTTATGTTTGCCACTATGGAAAAGCTACAATTGGGAGAAAGATTCATCAGAGCAATTAAGGAAATTTATAGAGACCAGACTGCAGCAATTGTGGTGAATGATGAATTGACCAAGAAATTGACGATAAGTAAAGGAACAAGACAAGGTTGCCCGTTATCTCCATTGTTGTTCATTTTAGTATTGGAGATTCTGATGATACAAATACGTCAAGATGATGAAATTCGTGGAATAAAAATAAAGGACTATTCATACAAGGTCAGAGCATTTGCGGATGACATAATGTTAATTGTAGAGGACCCATTGGAGAACATGCCAAGAGTGATAGATAAGATCAAGGAGTTTGGAGACTTGGCAGGTTTCTTCATTAACAAAAAGAAGTCAAAGATATTATGCAAAAATATGACTAAGCAGAAACAACAATTGTTAATGGAAACAACGGATTGTGAAGTAACAAGTAAAGTGAAATATTTGGGAGTCGAATTAACTGCAAAGAACATAGATCTATTCAAAAACAATTATGAAAAACTATGGACTCAGATAGAGAGAGACTTGATTAAATGGAATAGATTGAATTTGTCGTGGTTGGGTAGGATTGCAGCAGTTAAGATGAATGTGTTACCAAGAGTAATGTTTTTGCTACAGACAATACCAATCATCAGAGACTCCAAACAATTTGAAAAATGGCAGAGGAAAATATCAGATTTTGTTTGGGCAGGCAAGAAGCCTCGAGTGAAAGTGAAAGTTTTACAAGATGCAAAGGAAAGAGGCGGAATGCAACTGCCCAATCTGAGACTTTATCATGATGCAATCTGCCTAGTTTGGTTGAAAGAATGGATGACATTAAAGAACAAGAAACTATTAGCCCTAGAGGGATATAAAAAAATATTTGGATGGCACGCATATTTATGGCATGACAAAGTAAAGGTCAACTCGATGTTCCTGCATCACTTTGTTCGGAGAAGTCTATACATAATCTGGAAGAAGTACAGAATTTATCTACAAGAAGGAACCCCTTTGTGGGTGGTTCCATATGAGGTGATAGACCCGAGAGCTGTTGATAATGAACAACAATGTTTAACGTATAAAGAAATAACTAAAACTGAAGCATCCAAACTTAGAATAAAGACACAAGAGGAACTATCACCTAACTACGATTGGTTCCAGTATAGACAGATCAGAGACTTATATAATTCGGACTCTGTAAAGGGAGGTATACGAATAGAGAATTCGGAACTAGAGCAGACCCTTCTTAAAGAAGATAAGAAAAGAATATCCAAGGTATACCAAGTACTGTTGAAGTGGTATACCGAGGATGAGATAGTTAAAACACAAATGGTGAAATGGGCTATAAACTTTAATAAAGAAATAACAATGGAGGCATGGGAATACTTGTGGAAAACTACAATGAAGACAACGACATGTATTAATATCAAAGAGAACATTCATAAAATGATCTATCGTTGGTACATGACACCAAAGAAGATTGCGCTAGGGAATTTGAATACTTCTAATAAATGCTGGAAATGTAAGAAGCATGAGGGCTCCCTCTATCATATGTGGTGGTCGTGTGAGGTAGCCAGGCAGTACTGGGGGGAAATAATAAGAGAAATGAGTGAAATTTTACAATTTCAAATTAATAAGAACCCAGAACTCCTGCTACTGAACTTGGGAATGGAGGGAATTCCAGCCCAACACAGGACGTTGATATTTTATATGACAGCAGCAGCTAGACTTTTGTATGCGCAAAAATGGAAAGTACAAGAAGTGCCAACTATGGAAGATTGGACTTACAAATTGCTGTATATGGCTGAAATGGACAAGATGACAAGAAAATTGAGAGATCTGGACTCAGGGCAGTTCAACACAGACTGGGAGAAGCTGAAACAATACCTGGAGAAGAAATGGGAGGTGGGAGGAAAACTGTGGCAGTTTGAGAACTACTGAAGTATTGAAGTAGAGGGGGGAGACTTTACCGGGGGGAGAAGAGATAAATGTGAATTAATAAGCAGTCAGATTAATAGATTGACATATATATAGATATATGTAGGTTAACAAACAGAACATAGAGAAAATAATTAATTATAAGGACTAAATATAAGGAGCGATTAACTAACAATATTTTCTTTTTTTTCTGACAAGTTTTGTACCAAACTGAATGTCTGAAGATATAGATGGGTCAAATTGATTGACTACGTGAGGAGAGATATATAGAACTATTATAAAAAGATAGAATGAGTAATATATATAGAGAATAAGTCAAATTGTTTGATATAAACGAATGTATGATCTATATGGTTTATGATATATAGAAATACCTGAAATTGAAAAATTGGGATAAATTGTTTATCTAAGATAGAAACAAAGGCTTACAGTTTGGGCATATAATGTTAAAAATAGTTAAGGATGTACTGCTTAGAATAATGGAGAATATATATTTGTTTTAGATAGAGGAAGCTAATAAAAGTAAGGGAAAGGGGACAAAGGGTTGGAAAGCTGTTGGAAGTCAACAAAAAGGGGGGGGAAAGGGAGGGGGTTAGAGATGAAAAAATTGGGGAAAATTGAATGTAAATGTGGAAATAATGGATTCTAACCCAATAAAAATTTTTCAAAAAAAAAAAAAAAATGCAATCCTAAGCAATGCAATCTCTTGCATGCTTGTGAAATTCACAAGCATAAGCTTGTGAAATTCACAAGCATAAGCAAAACTTCAACAGGAAAGAAGAAACCTTAAGAATGAACAGAGCATGGTTTCCAGTTCTGAAAAACACCAGGCTAACAAAACACTATACTCGACAATAGCCCTGCAGAGAAGATTAGCACATTAAGCACCAATCCATATGCAAAAGAACCTCCTCAGGATACAGTGAAGCCTCCCTCCATTAGCATTCCACACCCTGGGAAACTCTTACAGGATGACTCAGCTCAACCCCACCCCTCCTGAGTAGATACAAATGACCTGCCAACATCTTTTCCACACTGTGACACTGAGAGATCTCTGTCTTTTGGTGCTACACCTCTGAAGATGCCAGCCACAGCTGCTGGCGAAACGTCAGGAACTACAATGCCAAGACCACGGCAATATAGCCCGGAAAACCCACAACAACCATTGTTCTCCGGCCGTGAAAGCCTTCGACAATACAATGCAATCTCTGCTTAGGAGTGCACTGCAAATCTTGCTTTTGATATGATTGGAATAGACTTGCATTTGGAGACCCAAGTCTTTTGTTGTCATGTCTCCTCCCATATTGTCTCGCTTACCGGTAAAGATTTGCCTCACAAGCCCTGGTATCTGTGCCCCTGCCTTCAGAGGTAAGGCCAATAGCAACAAAAGACAGGGCTCTTTCAGTAGTGGCACTGCACATATGGAATAACCTTCCCATTGAGGGTCGTCTGTACCTATGTTGCTTTCCTTTAGTTGATAGGCAAAATATTTCTGTTCACTCAGACATTTAATCAAGGGATTGATTTTTATTTTACTACTTTAGTCTTGAAACTGTTATTTTAAACTGTCAGTAGTCTGTTTTTATGATCTGTGTTTTTGTGCTGGGCTGGGTTTTTAATGCGGAGTTTTAAATAATATCTTTTAATGTTTTGCTTTTATTATTTTGTAAGCTGGTTTAGGCAGGTTCCTGGAGAGGTGGCATGTTAAACCTGTAGTTGCTATGTGTTTAGGGATTCCTGGTAGTCCTGTCTATCAGCTGCAAATCTTTATTATAGTTTATTCTTATTCCATCGCTTTAGTTCTCTCAGGTACTTTACACACTTGGACCTTAAAGCATTTCTGTACCTGTTCTACATCCCATGTTTGCAGGGGTTTCACACTTGCAAGGTAGTCATGGGACGCAGTGCCGCTCTTTGTCCATGTTATCCCTGATTTTTTCCCCTGCAGACATACCGTGATTTTATTTTTAAGCAGCTGCCGATTCATGGCTGGCCTGATTAATACCAGTCTGAACACTTTTGCTTCTCTTCTCTTCTCCCCTCCTCTCCTTTTTCTCTGGGAATAAGCAGGGAATAAGCAGCAAGGTGAGGTTAGGAATCGTGCCTGGCTTTGAAAAAAATAGGAGAGTAAGTGCATTAGCAGGAGCAGTACACTTTGTTGAGTTTCTAGATAAGATCCTCCAACCTTACTCCTGCAGGCATTCGGGCTCCCCTTGGACGCTGCCCCACCTTCCTGTGCCACATGGTGGAGCTCGGCCGTAGCTGAGTGGGTGCCATTCTGCAGCCCTCCCAGGCAAGTGGAGCGGGGGTTGTCCCAATGCCACAGCTGCAAAGCAAGCGAGCACCCGGCCCAGCTGAGCTGCGCCTTGGCCAGCATCTCAGCTGAGCTGGGGCTGGGTGCTCTCCTGCTCTGCAGCCCTCCCAGGCAAGTGGAGCAGGTGTTGGCCTGATGCCACACAGCTGAGCTGGGCTGGGCATGCTCTTGCTCTACAGAGCGAGGGTTGTTCTGGTGCCATGGCTGTGAAGCAGGCGAGTGCCAAGCCCAGCTGAGCTGTGGCTTCGCTGGCATCTCAGCTGAGACACGTGCTCTCCTGCTCCACAGCCCTCTTGAGCGAGTGGCACAGGGGTTGGCCCAACACCGTGTGGCTCAGCTGGGCCTCACTGTCTTGCTCTGCAGCCCTCCCAGGCGAGTGGAGCGGGAGTTGGCCCGATGCCACAGCTCAGCTGGGCTGGGCACGCTCTTACTCTACAGCCCTCCTGGGCAAGCGGAGCAAGTGGAGAGTAAGTGCATTAGCAGGAGCAGTACACTTTGTTGAGTTTCTAGATAAGATCTGGCCTGATGCCACACAGCTGAGCTGGGCTGGGCATGCTCTTGCTCTACAGAGCGAGGGTTGTTCTGGTGCCATGGCTGTGAAGCAGGCGAGTGCCCAGCCCAGCTGAGCTGTGGCTTCGCTGGCGTCTCAGCTGAGACAAGTGCTCTCCTGATCCACAGCCCTCTTGAGCGAGTGGCACAGGGGTTGACCCGACTCCGTATGGCTCAGCTGGGCCGCACTCTCTTGCTTTGCAGCCCTCCCAGATGAGCAGAGTGGGGGTTGTCCCAGTGCTGTGGCTGTGAAGCAGGCTAGCACCCGTGCCAGCAGATCTGCAACTTGGCCCACATCTCAGCCAGGGCTGGGCAGGGAGTGGGGGCTGACACTGTAGAAGGGAGCCATGGCCTGGATGGGGCAAGCATGCACCTGCCCTGCGGCCCTCCATGGGTGAGGTGAGAGACTGGCATATTGTTGTGGGGGGCTGGAGGCTGCAGCCCCACAGGGCCAGTGGGCACCCACTTCCCAGGTCGAGGTTGCTGGCATGTCAAGCCCCCCATTACTACACATGCTCAGAGTTTTAAAAAGCCCAATAACATGCACTGCGAAGCGTTGAAAGCCCCAAACTGAATGGAGGCTTCTAAGCGGGTCTGAAAGGAATCACAAGACACCAAATTTAAACTGCCATGACAGTGGGAAAAGAGCAGGTTCAAAGCCGAAACCATTGCGATCGGCGCGACTGCTCAGAAATAGCACTTTAAACCGTAAGTGTGAAAGGGGCCTAAAGCTCTTAGGGGAGTATTTCCTTAGTCTGTGAGGGGTGGAAAAAACTGACTAGAAAGATGGGCAGTTCATAACAAGCGCCCTTTTAATAGAAGTTCTGCAAGGGAGATTTGTAATCTAAGCATCCTAACTATGATCCAGCCATGTACATGTGGAAAATTTATCAGTTTGTTTTTCTTCCAGCAGCTCCTTTACGGAACCATTTTTCTAGAATTCCCCACCCACCCTGATTTAAAACTAGCCTGTGGTTTGGCAGCAACAGCTGCTGTAAGAAAAATGGCTCAGCAAACCCCTAGTGTGTATAATGTCTTCAGTGCTTGTATAACATTTTGTTTGGACCTCCAGTCTCTCTCATCGTATTCAGCAGCAAATGTCACAGAACAGTCAGTAGAGATGGGTAGCAGCAACTAATAAGTTTATCTGAATCATATCAAACATAAATCTTTTGGTTCTTTATGAAAAACTCTTTCTTTGATATATTATCTGAAAACATGGGAGGAATAAATTCTCAAGCTGAGGTCAGAATTGGTAACCTAATAATTGTCAGGCCTTCCAAAAATTAAATTCCTAGATCAAGTCTCTGGAAGGGGAGGCTAGTAGCATGAAGACAACATTGGAATAGCAGAACAGAATTCTCATGTGATGTTAATTGCCTAAGCAGAGGGTTCCCTGTTAGAAGGTTTCGTTTTCTCCCATATTCTTGAGAGCAATAATGTTTTTTTCTAGCTACATCTTAAGGAAACCTTTGATTAGTATTCTGCAGAACTACAGTGCAGAAAATAAACTTTTATGTTCTGTTTAGTTATTAAAAGCATCATATTTGATAATCCTGTATGTTTCCTATTTGCTTTTATGTGAGCTTTTTAATGAAAGCAAGAAAAAACCTATGTTTAAAAGAATTGGCAGCTGAAGGGACAATTTTCATGATATTATAATAAATAAGTATTGTGTATTTAAGTGTCAAGGAAGCTTTGAATCCAGGTAACTTAAGAGTTAAATTTCAAATAATTCCAAACACAGTGCCCATTTTCTGTTTCTGCTTTGTCTCTCTCTGCTCCTTCTGCCATCCCTGTTTTGTTGCTCTTGTACATGCACCCACCCCATACTCCAGTGGCTGCTTTTCTTGCCCTGGTAGCTCTTACTCCTTTTTGGGCTCATCTTGGTTCCCTATTGTTTTGTCTGGCTCCCTCCCCCATCTTGTCTGTTTTTGTGATTTTGTCCTGCTTAAGAGACGGGATTCAGGTCTGGAGCCAGACCTTTGAGCATGAATAAACACTTTTAATGACTGGCCTGTGCAATCCTGTCACTATGCAGTGAGATAGATTGGAAGATGCTTTTCAACCTTATGATTTAATGAGGATCATCTTGAAGGAACTGCCCCTAGGATGTTTGACCTCTCGTTTCAAAATTGAGACCCTTGGGTCTTCCTAATGAAACTGCTGGTAAGATGGTTTCAGCAAGAGTGTTGATGCTTTTTTAAAAAATTGCAGCTACTGATACCATTACAAAATCACGAGCTCACTTTATGATAAATGCCATGCAGGCATCAGGTACTATCAACTTATGCTGAGCTGAAATAATCGGGAATGGCAAATCTTACAAACACTTTCATTCCCTGTGAAAGATGTCCTAGCCCTTCAGTAATTTCTACACCCATTTGCAAAATAATAGAAAATGGTTCTCAAGGGTGGAGATGTTCAGGGAAAGGGAATGTGACCCTGTTTCTAAGGCAACAGGGTCACAACCGGATGTCATCCCTTCACTCTGTGTTACTTTCAATGGGATGCAGATTCAAATGTGTATCCAAATGCAAATTCACGTTCTACCCCAACTAGTCTTGCATAACTACGCAAGATTAGAGCTTTGGTTTTGCCATACAGCAGTGGAGAGCTATTAAGCCACCAGTCCAACAAGACAGAGTGTCAGCCCAGTTGCTAGGCTTCTTTTATTCCAGCTCTAACATGAAAGATGATAGAAAGAGACATTTTCCAAGTTCCAGTCCTAGACCATGAAGGCTTAGTATTTCCATTGTATGTTATTACCTTCTCCCAGAGATCTCTTTTTCCCTAATAATTATTTCGCTGATAGGGATGTCAGAGCACATTTCCAAAACTTGCCACCCCCCTCTTTTGCTTCAGTTTATGTATTTTACCTAACAAAATGTAATCCTTTTTAAAACTGAAGGGGTCTTCTATATGAAAGGAGTTTATCTAGATGAAAATCAGCTGTAGCCTATTAGTGACCTGAGCCCAAGACTAGGGCTTCAGGAAACAAAAAACATTGAGCTGAATTGGACTAAGCAGGCTTCTGTCTCCTGTTAGGGACTATAGGGGAGAAGATCTTCTTGTGGTTTTCATTAATTTTGCTTCTTTTCTTGAAGCTAATTTACCCAACACAAAGCATGGGTAGTGTAGTGATGGCCAGTTTTATGGAGGATTGGCTCTGACTGTTAAACAACTGGATTCCTGTTCAAAAGGTTTGTGTTTGTTTGGCACATATATAATTAAACAGGTTTGGTTAAGTGGTTATTTAAAAGCAGAAAATTTCAGTTGCATATTAAATCCTTTTCATAATTAAGACAAAAAACCATTTCAGATATACTGTTTGAACTTCTCTGCTCAGTTGTTTTCTGGAAAAAGAAGTGAACAGTAATACCTTCTTGTTTAACAGAAAATCATATTATCCAGTGGAATGTTTCAAAAAGTATACTTACTAATGTAATAGACATTACCTTGCCTCCCTGGCAGAAGTGTAGTAGAGACAATATTTTAAAGTTGATTTTTTACTGCTGTTAGAAATATTTTTATTTAAAAAATTCTAATAAAAGACAGTTGAAGTACTATTTGTAATAATAACAACAACATTTAATTTATATACCACCCTTCAGGACAACTTGACGCCCACTCAGAGCGGTTTACAAAGTGTGTTATTATTTTCCTCACAACAATCACAAAGTGAGGTGGGTAGGGCTGAGAGAGCTCCAAGAAGCTGTGACTGACCTAAAGTCACCCAGCTAGCTTCAACAGAGGTCATTGCCTCAATCTGAATATTTATTTATTTATTTATTCCCCAATTTTCTCCCCAATGGGGGCCAAAAGCAGCTTACATCATTCTCCTCTCCTCCTTTTTACTCTCTTAACAACCCTGTGAGGTAGGTTATGATCAGAGTCTGTGATTGGCCCAAGGTCATCCAATCAGTGTCCATAGCAGAGTAGGGATGTGAACCTGGGTCTCCGAGATCCTGACTGTCTCTGGATATGTGTTCCGTTGTCACTGATAGGAAAAAATACAACATAAAAAGAGAAAAATATCAGCTGGAAAGAGGTCAGGCGCAAGATGTAAGGAGATACAGCACCAGATACTTTCATAGGTTCTGTTTGGAGCAGACCTGGAGAGGCAACATACAAATAAATAAACAGGCTTCCATTTTCTCTTTGGAATCACTTATATAGACTGTTCTATTAGCCTTTCCACTGTCATAAACTTAGTGTGCTTGTAAAGCACAGCAATGTGTCAATGAGTGAGCCTGTTCTCTTGCTGTTGACAGAATATATATAAACCATGAGACCTGGCACTGGGTACCTTCCTCCCTGTGTGTCATGCTGGACTGTGAGTCTGGATACACCATATAACAATTATGTTCTGTGTTAACTTTGGGTGATCAGCAGCTTCGTTTTGAACTTTCAAAATGTACCCTTCAGTGCTTGTCCAGCAGACCATTAAGAGGTTGTGTTTGCCAGGTCATTTCTAGTTTGACCTCAACCAGTCCTTCTGTTTTATGTCTTTCAGTACTTCCCAAGAAGGAGCTAATACAATAGTCCAGCAATATTTATTTTTTTATTGCCTAATAGCAGCGTATGCTACTAGAGACTCCATGCCTTCTATAAAGATACAGGTAGTCTGTCAAGGCTAAAATTATTGACTGCTGTGCCAAGAGAAGAGGTGAGGGAATTAATTCTGAATACAGTTGTCTTTCCTTCCAGAAGGAAGGTGAACATTACAGATCTTGAAAATAGAGATTATGTTATAGAGCAATTATCTTCAAGCTTCTTAGACTTAGGAATCACCTTTAACTCCATTCTACAACAGTTTGGTGTAGTGGTTAAGAGCACAGAGTGCACAGGTGCACTCTGAGGAGTCTTTGAGTGTGCCTGTGCCAGGCCTCTGAGTGGCTGCCCCCATAGGAAGGTGCAGCAGACTGGTCTGGAAGAGGCCGCCACCACCATGGGAAGGCCCAGGACATGGGCCCAGCCTCGAGGAGGCCACCACCACTGCAGGAAGGCCTGGCGCGGGTGACTTGGCCCTCCAGAGACCATTTTTGAGAGTGAGAGCGCTGCTAGGGTGGCATGACGGCCCGTGCAGTGCTCCTGCACTCCACAGTGGGCCAATTTTGGCCCCCAACGGGTCTGATTTGACCTCAAATGGGCCTAAATTGGTGCTCTGTGGAGCACAGGATTGCTGCTGAGGCACCGTGATAGTCCCTGGAGTGCTCCTGCACTCTACAGCAGGCTGATTTTGTCCCCAAATGGGCCAAAATCGGCCCCCTGTGTAGCCCTACAGCAGGCTTCTCTGGAGGGCTACTGGGGCCCTCTCAAGCCCACGCAGCAGGGCGCCATGGCCCTCACAAGGCCCCGCTAGATCCTGTTGTATTGTTAAACACAACGCAATATTGTTGAACAATAAATGAAGCCCAACTGAAGGGATTTCCATCCAATGCTTTTTGCTGTCTTTAAACTTGTTAAACTTAAGCTTTTAATGCTATAACGTGAATCAGCACACATTCCCAAATAATGTTATTGTTGCTAGGGACAGAGTGAATATGTATCACAGGTACATCAAATTTGTTTTGATAAGCACTAAAGGTCCAGACAGCTTAAATTTTGCCCCCATCCCACAAAATATCCTTTAGGATTGTATCAGAAAATTCTATGACTTTAAATTTAATTTCTTCCCTGAACTTATATCCTAGGTACCTTATCTTCATTCAAATAAATATTTCTTTAAGTTAAGTTAAAATAAACTGCAAGAGTACACAGGCCGAATCCACACGTCTCAAGTTTGCCGCTTTCCCCCTGGCATTTATGCGCTTCTCAGAGGGCTGTTCACATACTCTTATCTCAATCCCATCACTCTTTCACATCTGTTGTGTTGTGCCTCAGATGAGTTTGGCGCGCTTTCTAACGCTTCTCTTGCGCAGTTCTCACCATGGATGTGAACAAATAGAAGCGGTTCACAAAGAGACCGCCCCCTTTTAACCACCCCCACTTCCTTGTTTATAGCTTTTCCGGAATACCATCCCTCTTTGCTGTGCAATTATTATGATTTCTAACTGTCCGCGGCATGCCCCCCCCCCCCGTTCCTTTTTTTAAAAAGAAAAGTGGGCATTCCTAGCGCTATTGTGCAATCCCGTCCATCAATAGCACCCTGAAGTGGGGTGCTCAAAAATGCCCATGGAGACATCGGGGGGGGGAGCGTCATTTTCATCTATGTCATTTTTTACTGCTGAAGGACTGCTTAGGTAATATCTGTGGCTGCCAAAGTTGATTCTCCTTTTTTTAAAAAAAAGAAATTACCATTATAGTGAAAGTCCGCTATTCTACAATAACATTTTAGCGTTAAATAAGTAGTCTGCTCTAAGTGGCCAGCATCAACCTCCCACAATCTTTCCCAGTGGCCCATTGTTCTCTCCTGGGGCTCTATGACTATCAGAAAACACTGCTTCTCTTGGCCTGAGTGTGCGATGCTTCATGGTGTGGTTTATCACTGAAAGGGGTATGTGGCCTCGCCATAGCACTTTAGCAAAAAATCGCTATAGCGGAAATCTAGTATAAAAATTTTTTAAAATGCAATGTCGTCATCAGCTACAGTGGATCTAAACCTGCCCTCTAATGTGCAATTCTCCAAGGGATGTGGACAACGTAGAGTGCAATACTGCCACAGTAAGAAAGGGGATGTGAACACAGAATGGGACAGTGTGGGATAGAATCCAGCGCGATTATTGCACATGAAAAGTGGAAGGTAGGGAAGTTTGGATTCAGCCACAATAAAAGCTGCAACATGGAAGTTCCCGTCCACAGTGCTGATGCTTCTACATTTTAATGTTATGCTTAAGGATGTGAGAATTAATGGGACTTACAAATTACTTATTAGCTAGTAATTTCATTCTGATAATAACTTTGTAGCATAACTTGTCCTATTTCAAAGTTAAGCAGTCTGGTTTACATGAGGAGATATTCTGTGTGTGCATGCTGAAATCAGCTGGGTTATTTCTGTTCTTCTCACTGGAAAAGCACGCACTACTGGTCAGAACTGCTTCTGCCTACCAACAAACATTAATAAACATGCTAAACCTAACATGTGAAAGAAATAAATTGCCAAATGCTATATTATGAAATATTTTCTTCGAGCTTTCTACCAAATGTCCTTATATTTACTTTAATTTTTTTAGGCTTAAGCACTATGGAAACTGGAAGATATTTCTGTTTAATTGGCACCAATTATATGATGAGGAGAGGGTCTTGTGTGTGTTATCTCTGTGTTAGTGTCATTGGGAGCATTATTTCATTTCCTTTTTACTGTACAAAACAGGCAGCTTTCGTGATATGAAAATGAAATATAGATTTCCACTCTCCTCACACAATTGTTTTTGTGCTTGAAGTCTTTCTCAGACCCCACGGTTATTTCCCTCTTGTTGTTAACAAATGGGTTACATTAGTAAGCCAGTCGTTCCGGTGCGTGCCACCATGCGAATAAGTGTGTGTCGTAATTCTGTGTACCTTGGAGTGTCCTATATGCTGCCACAACTATAACAATTCTCTTACTGATCCTGTGCTAGTTGATTAATCCCTCATAAAGTATGAGAATCCTAGCCTCTTCCACATCTGCTTGCATATGGGCCGGGAGAAAACCAATCTTTCAAAGCATTTGGCAAGAAATATGAGAGACTAGCAGCAGGGGGAATTGCAAGGAGGAGAGAGTCTTCAGTTGCCAGGTTTGGAGGGTCACAAAACCATCTGAGTCCCCCCCGCCCCACCTCCACCTCTCATCCTTTTCATGGTCATCCAGGTCAGTGGGATCAGGTTTATGTTAACAAACCATGAAGCTTATCAAATAAATGCAGCAAGAACAGGTGTTTGAATCTGGCTGTCTCCACAGACCAGGCCTAACAAGGTTGACATTGTGGCTAAGGCCAAGGTAATGCAGTAATTACTTCTTTCTGGGTATGAAGCCCCCAAGAGATTTCTGGGAACGAGTTACAAACACAAACATTGCCAAGAGCAGGATTTTTTTTTAAAAAAAAGAACAGTAGTCCTCTCTGTGCCAGACTGTGAAAACATGCTTTTCCAAAGCAGTATCCAGAACAGTACCCAGTTTCTCTTGAACATGTCTCATATTACAGAGAAGAGAGATTCTGAGAGAGAAGCAGTATGTTTGTGTCTGGGTGTTCACATCTGGAGGGGCAGCTTGTTTTGGCACTGGCCAGCATGTGAGAAGGCAGCTGTTTTCTTAAGACACTAGTAAGTGCCAGAAGAAAAAGAAGCAAGGTGGGGAGTGAGGAGTAAGGATAATGGAGGAGCATTGATACAGAGGAAGTCTTTCTGCTTATGCAATATGGGTCAGTTTATTGTTTAAGGATGGAGTAGTATTATTCTTGACCCCTTGTCTGTATTGGTTGCTTACGGGGTTGCTTATTGTTTTTATACCATGTGTCTGTGTGGCTGTCAGGTTATTAATAACACTGTAAACAAATGATTAATATTCATTATTACAGTTAGCAAGCCAACAACTTTTATGGCTAGAAATTCCATGATCATTCCTGGAACCAGCTGTTGTCACTGGTCTTGCTGAATCACCTTTAGCTTTTCAGGAAAGCAAGGGTTTAAAACCTTGTGATAGTGTGCTTAACCTTGTGCCTTGTCCATCGCTCTGCTATCTGCCAGATCCAAATGAGCCTGTTTTCCAGCTGGCTTACTGCAAGCCCCCTCCCCATTGTAGCATGGGAATTTGTTAACATGATTATTTAACTGCTGCTATAATGGTAGTTTTTCAGTACTGCTTAAGTTTTCATCTTTCACAAGTTGTATAGTGGTTAGAAAGTCATATCAGGATCTAGAAGACCCAGGTTCAAATCTGCCGTGGAAGCTCACTTGATTACTTTGGGCCAATTACTTTCTCTTATCCTAACCTACCCTCATAAGATGGCGGTTGTGAGGATAAAATGGAAGAAGGAAGAATGATATTGTAAGCCACACTGAGTCTCCATTAGGGAAAAAGCAGTGTATAAATACTTACATTTATAAGCAATATCCTTCTCTTGCCCTGACCTAGGTAGCCCAGATGAGCCTGATCTCATCAGATTTCAGAAGCTAAGCAGAGTTGGCCTTGGTTAGTAATTGGATGGGAGGCCTCCAACAAAGACCAGGGCTACAAAAGCAGACAATGGCGCACCACCTCTGATAGTCTCTTGCCATGAAAATCCTACCAGGGTCACCATAAGTAAGCTATGACTTCAGGGCAACACACACACATCCTTCTCTTACAGTGGGATCACAAAAAAATAATACGGCTGGGCACTACTGTGCTGTATTGGACCAGTACTGATCGTGTTCATTGTTGTTTGGATTAATGCTGAGTTCACTCACTGCTGCTGTGGGGAACAAAGAGAGCTGGATGATGATGGACATTGGGGGGGGGGCGGCATGGAGTCAGGGAACCCAGTCCTCTGGGGATGTGGGAGGTATGACGGTGGGAGCTGGTACCAGTGGAGAAGAGCACAGAGATACGGTGTGGCTCAGTGCCCTTCTAACCTGCATCCAATCCTAAGAAACGCAGGTGGTGGAGCTAGGAAAAAGAATCTCCCTTCAACATTCATGTTCATAGAATCATAGAGTTGGAAGGGGCCATACAGACCATCTAGTCCAACCCCCTGCCCAGTGCAGGATCAGCCTAAAGCATCTCTGACAAATATTCATCCAGCCTCTTCTTGTCAGCCTCTTCACTGTCAGTGAAGGGGAGCTCACCACCTCCCTAGGCAGCTGATTCCACTTTTGAACTACTCTGACCGTGAAAACGTTCTTCCTAATATCCAGCTGGTACCTTTGTGCATGTAATTTAAGCCCATAGTTTTGGGTCCTACCCTCTGCTGCCAACTGGAACAGCTCCCTGCCCTCCTCCAAATGTCAGCCTTTCAAATACTTAAAGAGAGCAATCATGTCCCCCCTCAATCTCCTCCAAACTAAACATTCCCAAGGCCCTCAGCCTTTCCTCATAGGGCTCAGTCTGCAGACCCCTGATCATTCTCGTTGCTCTCCTCTGCACCCTCTTGATTTTGTCCACATCCTTTTTGAAGTGAGGCCTCCAGAACTGCACACAATACTCCAGGTGCGGCCTGACCAAGGCAGTATAGAGAGGGGCGATGACCTCCTGAGATTTTGACGCTATGGCCCCTTTGATACAACCCAGGATATTTAGTTTACAGTCCACTCTTACCCCAAGATCTCTTTCACATATACTACTGCCCAAAAGTGTATCCCCCATCCAGTATTTGTGCTTCCCATTTTTGTGGCCCAGATGTAATACTGTGCACTTGTCTTTGTTGAATTGCGTCCTATTCACAGCTGCCCACTTCTCCAGAGTATTCAGGTCTTGTTGAATTTTAATTCTATCTTCTTGGGTGTTTGCTACTCCTCCCAATTTGGTATCATCAGCAAATTTAATGAGCAGCCCTTCCACTCCTTCATTCAGATCATTGATAAAAATATTGAAAAGTACCAGGCCCAAAACCGAGCCCTGCGGCACCCCACTGGACACCTCCCTCCAATCTGATGAAACACCATTGACCACCACTCTTTGGGTGCGGTCCTCTAACCAGTTCCCTATCCACCGAGCTGTCCTATAGTCCAGTCCACAGTCTTACAGTTTGCCCATCAGAATGTCATGGAGGACCTTATCAAAAGCTTTACTGAAATCCAGATAAATCACATCAACAGAGTTCCGCCGATCCAGTAAGCTGGTCACTCGATCAAAGAAGGAAACCAGGTTTGTCTGGCAAGATCTGTTAGGGACAAAACCATGCTGACTTCCCCGGATCACTGAGCAGTCCTTCAGATGCTTACAGATTGATCCCTTTAAAATCTGCTCGAATATCTTCCCAGCAACAGAAGTCAGACTGACTGGCCTGTAGTTTCCTGGGTCATCCTTCTTCCGTTTCTTAAAGATTGGGGTAACATTTTCTCTTCTCCAATCTTGTGGTACATCCCCAGTCCTCCAGGAGGCCTTGAAGATGATGGACAGGGGTTCTGCAAGTTCTCTAGAAAGTTCTTTCAGCACTCTTGGGTGCACCCCATCCGGCCCAGGGGATTTGTATTCATCCAGTGCAGCCAGATGCCTCTCCACAACCTCTCTGTCAATGTCAACTAGCCACTCAGGTGTCCTGTCACATTTTCTACTATCTCTAGATGTGCCTGAGTTCTTCAGGGAGAAAACAGAGGCAAAAAAGTCATTAAGCCTGTCTGCTTTTTCTCTGTCCTGCATCAGAGTTTCTCCATCTACTCCCGACAGCAGTCCAGTTGCCTCTTTTACCTTGCATTTGCTTCTCACATATCTGTAGAAGTTTTTCTTATTGTAGCGAGCCCTCCTGGCCAGACCCAGCTCATACTGAGCTTTGGCTTCTCTGATGGCTGATCTGCAGTACCTAGTAACCAATGTTCCCTCTAAGATGTGCATTGCTGTGAGCCAAAAATGTATTTTGTGAGCTGAAACGTGCATAAAAACTTGTTTTGTGAGCTGACTTGCATAAAATTTTTGAGAGCGCCTTTTTAGAAAAAAAATCGCAATCTACAAACATACAAACATTTGGCTACCACATAAACCAGTTTGTAGAAGCTTATAACCACAACCTTATAAATATCTGAGAATTAATTTTTAAACTGTATTTTAAGCATGTTTTTAAAGAATGTTTTATACATTATATCTGTAAACATAAGTCACATTTCATTACAGAGACTTTCAATTTAACATGGTCATAGATGCAGAGGAGTTAGCCGTGTTAGTCTGTGGTAGCAAAATCAAAAAGAGTCCAGTAGCACCTTTAAGACTAACCAATTTTATTGTAGCATAGAGAACTTGATTCTCGAAAGCTTATGCTACAATAAAATTGGTTAGGCTTAGAGGTGCTACTGGACTCTTTTTGAGTTCAATTTAACTTCTCTCTTCTTCCTTTCTCTGTTTTCCAGAACTTGAAAACACTGGTATTTTATTGATATTGAGCCAAAGGAGGCTGGAGCAGAGGGTTCAGAGGAGTTAGCCGTGTTAATCTGTTGTAGAAAAATTGTACAGTCCAGTAGCACCTTTAAGACTAACCAACTTTATTGTAGCATAAGCTTTTGAGAGCCACAGCTCTCTTCATCAGATGCATCTGATGAAGAGAGCTGTGGCTCTCAAAAGCTTATGCTACAATGAAGTTGGTTGGTCTTAAAGGTGCTACTGGACACTTTACTATGGAGCAGAGGGGAGTCTGGGAGGAAAGCTACTCACGTGAAAAATGTACCAAGCCAAACAGGACTGAAAAAGAAGGGGGTGAAAGGACCAGATTATAAAATACAGGACAAATGTCTTCCCTGGCAGCAGAGTCAAGGAAGAGGGGATATGGGCAAGTCAAAGAGAAAGGAAAGGAGGGAGAATGAGAAAGAGACAGAGAGCTAGTTTTGTGCTTGCAACAAGCCACTGAAGGTGGATTTTACTTACATTTAGACAAAAGGTGTCAGCTTTATGCAGGCAAAAAAGAGGACAGAGATTGCTCAGAGAAATGCCCTGATGCTCAAACTCAAAGGTGGCAGAGGAAGAATTTCTTCTACATGTGCAGAAGGGGAGTAGGCTTGCCATTCTCCTGGTGGTGGCTGGAGATCTCCCTGAATTACAACTGATCTACAGGCAACAGAGATCACTTCCCCCGGAGAAAATAGTTGCTTTGGGGGTGATCTCTATTGTACTATACCCTGCCAAGGTACCTCCCCTCCCTAAACTCTGCCTTCTCCAGGTTCCATGACCTAAATCTCTAGGAATTTCACATCCTTTACCAAGAAGCCCTCAGTGTCACAGGACAAGCCTACCCCACTGCTATCTTGTGCCATCCTTCATTCCCGGGCCCTCATTGTCGCAGGCCAGGCCTGCCCCAGTGCTATCCTGTGCCATCCTTCATCCCCGGGCCCTCAACGTCATGGATGAGGCCTGTCCCAATGCCATCCAGTACCATCCTTCATTCCTAGGACCTCATTGTCACAGGCCAAGCCTGCCCCAGCACCATCCTGCTCCATTGCTCATCCACAGGCCCTCATTGTCACAGGCCAGGCATGCCCTGCCACCATTCTGAGCCATCCTTCATTCCCGGGCCCTCAACATCGTAGGTGAGGCCTGATCCAGAGCCATCCTACACAATCCTTCACCCCCAGGCCCTCATTGTTGCAGGCCAGGCCTGCCCCGGCGTCATCCTTCACTCCGGGCCCTCATTGTTGCAGGCCAAGCCTGCCCCGCGCCATCCTTCACTCCGGGCCCTCAGTGTCACAGGCCAAGCCTACCCCAGAACCATCCTTCATCCTCAGGCCCTCAGCATTGCAGGCCAATTCTGCCCCAGTGCCATCCTGCTCCATCCTTCATCCTGGGGCCTCAGTGTCGCAGGCCAGGCCTGCCCCAGCACCATCCGGTGCCATCCTTCACCCTGGGCCCTCAGTGGTGTAGGCCAAGCCTGCCCTGGTGCCATCCTTCACCCTGGGCCCTCAGAGGTGTGGGTCAAGCCTGCTCCAGTGCCATCCCGCCGCATCCTTACCGTTCAGAGGGCACCAGCTGAGCAGGAAGTCGAGACCATCAGAGAGGAATCATCTCTGCGCTCCTGAAGCAATCATGTGCGCCAAGAGGTAATATTTTGTGCGCAATTGCGCACAGCGCACACTAGAGGGAACGCTGCTAGTAACCCTCATATACTCCTCTTTAGAGATCTGTCCTCTCCATTTCCGGCACATTTCCTTTTTCTCCCTTAGCTTATTCTGGAGCTCTCCGTACATCCACATCGGTTTCTTGGAGCCCTTACCATGTTTCCGTCTTGGTGGGATAGTGAGGGCTTGAGCTTACAAAAGCTCATGTTTGAGAAGATCCCACTCTTCACTTGCTCCTTTCCCTTACAGCACACTCTCCCATGGAATGACTCTCATCAAGCTTCTGAGTTCATCCAAGTCAGCCCTACGAAAATCTAACCTACGAGTCTGGCTACGAAATTCCTTGCCCCCCCACAGCAACTGGAATTCAAGGAGGACATGGTCACTTCCCCCTAAGGTCCCCACTACCTTCACCTCATCTACCAATTCTTCCCTGTTGGTTAATATCAAGTCTAGTATGGCCGAGCCCCTTGTAGCTTCCTCCACCTTTTGAAAAAGGAAGTTATCAGCCAGGCAGGTCAGGAAATTGCGTGATTCATGACGCTTTGCTGAGCCTGTCTCCCAGCACACATTGGGGAAGTTGAAGTCACCCATAATTACAAGGTTCTGATGTTTGGATACTCTACCAATCTGTTCAAAGAGGGCTGCATCCATTTCTGCTCGCTGGTCAGGTGGTCTGTAGCAGACTCCAATAATAATACCCTTTGTCCTTCCTCCCCTTATTTCTACCCATATGCTTTCCACTGGGCTGTCCACCCCATTCTCCATAACGTCTTGACAATCAAGCCCTCTCCTCACATACAACGCCACTCCACCTCCTCTTCTACCCTTCCAGTTTTTCTTGAACAACTCATACCCATCCACTAGCACATTCCAGTCATGGGAATCATCCCACCAAGTCTCAGTAATTCCTACTATATCATAGCCCTCTGTTTGCAATAGAAGCTCAAGCTCTTCTTTCTTATTGCCCATACTTTGGGCATTGGTATATAGACGCTTGTAGCCTTGTACTTTTGTTTGACCTGTCCTACCCAGGTGGGTCCCCACTGTTTTCACTTTGTCATTGAAATCCCCATGTCGATCGTCCCCTTCCCCTTGTGGCATCAGTTTAAAGCTTTCCTGATGAAGTTCTCCAGGTTCGTTCCAAACGTTTTAATCCCTGCCCTTGAGAGGCGAAGTCCATCATGTGCTAGAAGGCCTTCTCTAAGAAAACCTATCCCATCGTCCCAGAACCCAAAGCGCTCCTGCTGGCACCACCATCTCAGCCAACTATTCACCTCAAGTATGGTCCGCTCCCTGCGCGTTCCTCTTCCTATGACTGGAAGGATAGAAGAGAATACCACCTGTGCCCCCAATGCCTTCAACTGCCTTCCAAGAGCTTCATAATCCTCTTTAATTCTTGCGACGGTATTAGCAGCCATGTCATTCATTCCCACATGAATCAGCACAAACGGGTACTTATCAGCAGGCTTGATGAGTTTCGGCAGTCGGTCAGTAATATCCTGAATTCTGGCCCCCGGCAAGCAACACATCTCTCGGAATAGGGGATCTGGCCCAGAGACATGGTATTACATACTCCTGGGCAGAGAGTCCCCGACGACCACCACCTTCCATTTTTTCCAACTTCCGTGTGGCCCCATGTCCTCAACACACCCTCTTCCAGGTCTTTGCGGTTCTCCTTCCACTCTCATCTCTGTCACCATCTCTAGCACTTCAAAACGATTCTTGAGCTCAAGTGGACTGTGTTGCCAAGTAGGCCCCCGCTCCTGCTTTAAGGCCTGCCATGGACTGTGTCAAAGTTTCCTGCGTTGCTGTTTTACTGCTACACAAAGATTGCCCTGCACGTGTGTGTCCTGGTACACGTGTCAGTTTCCTGTCTGCTGTTTGATTACCTTGCTGCTACAATAGACTGTGTAGTTCCCTGACTCCATGTTTGGTTAGCTGCACAAAGGACTCTTTTCCTGGGCAACCCTGCCCAGACCTATATCTGGACTTCCCAGTGTGTGTTTGGACTTTGTTACAAGTGTGCCCCGTGCCTGCACTGCCATCTGCCACAGACCGTGCCTGTTCCCTGCTATGGACTGTGTTTTACGTGCTGTTCCCCCTGCCTCCATGGAAGCCTGCCTCATATGGGCCCAAGCCGCTGCTAGCAACCGGGCGCCTGCCGGGGAAACCTCCAGCGAGCCTGGCTAGGCGCTCCCTGGTCAGTTCCCACCTGGAGCCTCCTGCGGGCCGGTCCCTGAGCTTGCCCTCGCTACCGGGCAGCCTGCTATCCAGCCCCAGCTATGCCCCGCCGGCATCCATGTTCTTAGGCAGCCAGAAGACCCAAGGAAAAAGACTGCTTTGAGAAGCCATTTCGGCGAAGCGGGCACACCACGTCCGCAGCGAGAGTACCTCGCCCCGCTCTGCATATCTTAGGAGCTGCCCCGGAGAAGGAACTAAGTGCCGACCATCCCAAGCACTTAGAGAATGCATCTCAAAGAAACCTCTGCATTCCAGAGCTGATGACATCAGGACAAGCCCTGTCCGCTGGAACATCCTTTCAGCCCACTCGGATTTCCCCCTCCCTCTTTTGTCCCCGCTTCCTGAGGTGTCACTTATCACAATCAGATTACCAAAGTGGCCCATCCAAGCCATTCAGTAACCCATTAGAACCTTTGTTTCAATCTGTGAGAACCACCAAGTACAGCACCAGCCCCAGGGTACGTTTTGGGGTATTTAAGCTGGTCTCTCAGACCGCATGGTGCGCGTGCCATCCTATCCAGAACCCCTTGCTGTCTGTCCGTGGTCCCATTGCTGGCATTGGGCCACCTCGCTGTTGTGTCTCTGCTTCGCTTCAGGATTGTGAGTATTCCCCACCATCGTTGGGAACCTGCTAATGCGAAAGTCTCTATATTTCATGCTCTGTATTTCCTAGGTCTTGTGTGCTTTCTTGTATGTATGTGCAAGTTCAGGCTTACGCCACATTATTAGTAAATACACGTGTTTGGAACCTATTTGTAGTCTGCCTCTTTGTCACTAGAGTGTCTGGAATCGGGACCTCCGTAAACATAGGTTAGATCTGCGCTATTTTTAGTTACAGACTGCTAAAGCTAATTTCCCCCATTATAAAAAGCAGTTCTGGTAACAACTGGAGCGTCTTCTTCGTTGACGTCTTCAGGTTTATACCATAGATCTGAGAGGAGGCTCAGAAGGGAGATGGACTCTTTCTTCTTCTCCTTGATTTTCCTCTTCTTGGCTGTGCAGAGCCCCCAGGCTCTTGTCAATAAAATCCTCCCCTTCCTTGATTTCCTGAAGGGTAGTGATCCTCTCCTCCAGGCTCTGAACCTTTTCTTCCAAAAGTCTGACCAGCTTACACTTCTGGCAAGTGAACTCCGTCTTCTCTTCTGGGAGGAAAACAAACATGACACACTCCATGCAGGTGACTGCGAAGGGGGCTTCAGTAGACATGATTGCCTTCCAAATATATACCCAGAGTACTCTCAGCAGAGTTTCGGGTACCTCAGGCAGATCCCTAGGCTGAGCCACAGGCCAAGAGCCTTTCAAAAGGTCACTTCCTGCCTAGCCCAGCAGAGCCCCAGGACAGTAGGGGGCGGGGCTTGTAACCAAGAGCAACAGCAACCAGCAGCAAACAACAGCAATTCACTCAGCCCCCAACAGCCCCACACAGAACTTAACCAGAACCACTCTCTAGCAAGCTACACAGATCCCACTCGCCCCCAGCTTCTCACACAGTAGCTAGGAAAGGCAAAAGGCAGAAAGACAAAAAACCCTTACCTTCTAGCAGCAGTTCCCCACCATGTGCTCTTGCCTCAGCCCAGGCGATTTAGCTTGTGTAATGCTAGGTCCATAAACAATAAGACCGCAACATTGCAAGATCTCTTTGCGGTGAGTGACATGGACCTGGTATGCCTGACTGTGACTTGGGTGAGGGAGAGCAAAACGGTTGCCCTGGGAGAACTGACCCCCCCCCCCCAGGATATGCGGTCCTTCATCAGTCTCGAACAAGAGGTCGGGAGAGGGGTGGCAATCCTCGTCCAAGAGTCTTTCTCCTTCAGGCCTGAGATCCCTGGCACTGAATGTGTAGGCCTGGTGTGGGGTGTCAAGGAGAGTCTGGCTATCTGTCTGGTGCCTAGTGCACCAGCAGATACTCTGTTGAGCCTGCTGGAGGTGGTAGCGGGGTGGGCCTTGGAGTACTCCAGATTGATGGTGCTGGTGGACTTCAACGTCCATGTCAATGATGCCTTCTCCATGCAGACTGTGGAGCTGGTGTCTTCCATGGCAGCACTGGGGCTCTCCCAATTTGTATCGACCCCTACACATCAAGCGGGCTACACGCTAGATTTAATCTTCGGGATGGGGTTGAATGTGAATCGGGAAACAGTAGATTCGGTGCCATGGTCAGACCACTCAGTTCTGAAGTCTCAGCTGGAGATACCACCCCCCCTCTCAAGGGCAGCGAGCTGATTTATGCTCGCCTGCGGAGACTTACGGACCCTATTGGGTTCCAGAATGTTTTGCAGGATCCGATGCTCCACGGCGGTTCATTATATGAGCTGGTGGAGGAATGGCAGTGCCAGCTCTCTGAAGCCATCGACGAAATTGCTCTTCATCGCCCTCTTTGCCCCCGTGCCAGACAGGCTTCCTGGTATACAGAGGGGCACCAACGGAGGAAGCGGGTGCTAAGACGGCTTGAGCAAGTGTGGCAATGATCTCAAGATGAAGAGGCAAGATCATCCTATAGGACGTTAATGAAAGCCTATGAGGTGGCTGTGAAGGCTGTGAAGAAAGATTTTTATGCAGCCTCCATTGCATCAGCTAGCTCACGCCCAGCAAAATTGTTTAATGTGGTTCGGTCATTGGTCTCCCTACTGGAGGGAGGCTGTAAAATATTGAATTCGGACATTAGCTATGTGGTTTTGGGAAGCTTTTTTGATGATAAAATCTTGTCTCTCCACCACGACTTGCCAGCCACAGTTGATTCAGTAAATGAGCTAGATACCCCTTGGCCGTCTTCAGGGCCAATATTTGATCATTTCAGCCCACTCTCTGGGGAGGAGATTGACAGGATCCTGCATTTAGTAAGGCCCACCACGTGCCCCTTGGACCCATGCACATCATGGCTGGTGAAAGCCAGTGCTGATGGGCTGTGGTCCTCATTGGATACCATTGTTAATCTATCCTTAGGCTCTGGGGTTTTTCCTGGGCCATTAAAGGAAGCTGTGGTGAGGTCTCTTTTAAAGAAACTATCGCTGGACCCCACTGACCTGGTCAATTACTGCCCAGTCTTGAATTTCCCGTTTCTGGAAAGGTGATTGAGCAGGCAGTGGCAGAACAGCTGCGGGGCTTCCTGAAGGATGTCTCGGCCCTAGATCCTTTCCAGTCCGGGTTTTGCCCAGGACATGGGACAGAGATGTTGCTTGTCGCCCTCACACACTATCTTCACAGACATCTGGACTGAGGTGGCTTAGCATTGCTGATATTACTGGATCTGTTGGCAGCGTTCGATACAGTCAATTATGATCTTTTGACTCACCGCCTCGCCGATATGGGGATACGAGGGACAGCCCTGCAGTGGCTTGTCTCTTTTCTCCATGGTCGGGGACAGAGGGTGGCGCTTGGGGAGAAATTGTCACCCCGCCACCCTTTGGTGTGCAGGGTCCTGCAGGGAGTAATACTCTCCCCATTACTGTTTAATGTCTATATGCGCCCCCTTGCCCAGTTGGTACAAAGTGTTGGACTTGGGTGCCATCAATACGCAGATGACACCCAGTTGTATCTGATGATGGACGGCCGGCCCAACTCCACCCCAGATGTCCTGGAATGTGCTTTTGCAGCTGTGACCAGAAACAGAGTTGGTTGAAACAGAGTTGGCTGAAATTGAACCCGACAAAGATGGAGGTCCTGTACTTGAGCCACAGGGGGATTAGGTTTGGGACTCCAGCTACCGGCCCTCAATTAGGCACCGCTGGTGCCAGTTCCAAGAGTTAGGAGCCTGGGGGTGATCCTGGATGCCTTCCTGAAAATGAAGGCACAGGTTGCAGCAGTTGTCAGGTCCTCTTTTTTCCATCTGCGCCAGACCAGACAACTTGTCCCATTCCTGTCAACCCGTGACTTAACTACAGCGATCCAGGCAATGGTCATCTGTAGACTAGATTACTGCAACTCTCTCTACGCTGGGCTGCCCTTGAGCCTGACCAGGAGATTACAGCTGGTAGAAAATGCAGTGGCACATGTTATTATGGAAGTGCCAAATGGGGCACATTTAACACCGATATTATGTGAGCTGCATTGGTTGCCTGTGGAGTACCGGATCAGATTCAAGGTTTTGGTACATAAGGCCCTATGTGGACTGGGACCAGCATATATGTGGGACCATCTCTCCCCATATATTCCCCGGAGGACACTCCAATCAGGGGATAAACAGCTGTTGGTGGTCCCTGGCCCCATGGAGGCCCACTTAGCCTTGACCAAAGCCAGGGCCTTCTTGGTCTTGGCTCCCACCTGGTGGAACACTCTGTCTACTGAGACCAAGGCCTGGCAAGACCTACTATCTTTTTGCTGGGCCTGTAAGACAGAGCTATTCCACCAGGCACATGGCTGAGGTCTGGGCCTCCGCTGGCCTGAAACAACAAGGGGTGTATAAAATCTAACCCTCCCTACGAAGGCTGTCCACCATCCTGTTTTAGTTTGTAAGTCTGACTGCGTAATTAGAAATATGTTTTTATTTTAATGATGTTTTTAAATGTTTTATGGAAATGAATTTTATTGTATTTTAATGGGTTGTGATTTGCCCTGAGCCCACTTGCAGGGAGGGCGTAATAGAAATGTGAAAAAACAAACAATATGTTTTTGTGGGGGGCCCACAAGGACTCATGGGAAGAATCTCACATTCTGTTTTCCAACTACTCTTTCCCTTTCCTGAAAGCTCCTATAGCATCTGACCCTTTTCCTGCTTCCTTCTCTTTTCACCTGCCAGCCAAACTTCACTTCTTCCTTTTCCCTGGAAGCCTCTGAGCAGTTGTAGCTGCTGGCCACTAGGCTGGGCCCAGTTGTGCAGTACAGAACCTGCAAGGACTTGCAGGAGGGGCACCTCACTTTCCCCTGTATTTCCCCCCACATTATTTTCTCTTTTCCTCCCCCCGCCATAGCCTCACCTTTCCCTGCTTCCTTTCTCCTTCCCACCCACCCACCTTTTCTCTATATCATTGCAGCTATATTTGTTATTTATTTACTTCCTTTATACTCCACCTTTCTCCACAGTAGGGACCCAAAGCAGCTTACATCATTCTCATCTCCTTCATATTAACCTCACAACAACCATGTAAAGTACATTAGGCTAAGAATTTGAAACTGGCCCAAGGTCACCAAGTAAGATTCCACAGTAGACATGGGCACGAACAGCATTATGAACGGAAAAACACCATGAACAGGCCGCTCGGCTGCTCGCAAATGGGCTGTTCGTGATGCGCCATTCCAGCTGAACAGGCGGTCAGCGCAAGCCTCGTTAGTTGCGCTCGGCCACTGTTCGGGAAGCTAGACACTCAGGTGCCTTCAATCAATTGCCCTGGCAATGGAGGGGGGGAGTGCCTGAACTCTGTCTGCACTCTCTCTGTCACCCTGGACACCCCAATCAAAGCCCAACTTATCTTGATGGGCCGGTCTTCCTTCCAAGCGTGGCACTGCAAATCGGTTACAATTGGTAACGGGGGAGCAGACACCACGGGGGGGGGAGGGGGGTGTTCTATGGCCATGGAAACTCCAATGTCATCCCTGCAAACCCTGTTAGGCTGTTCTGACTGCCAACCACAGGCCTCCTGCGTTTCTCAATCAGCTTATAAAAGGGCACTGCACTCCCAGTTCTGGTTTCACTTTCAGCAAGCAACGGAGTGGGACAGAGCTCTTAATAGCTTTTTGGGAGAGAGGGAGAGTGTATTGGAGCTGGGCTTTTTTCTGTGTGTGGTGGGTGGGATAGGGAGCTACCCCCTCTGGTTCTAGGGCTGCTGCCAGGCCTTGGGGCCAAGCTCAGTGGGCACCTCGGCTGACGGCTCACCCTGATTATTAGTGCCTGACCTAGTCAGGTCTCTGGGAGTGTTGGGCTAGGGCTCTACCCCCTGCCTCCGGGAATGTATAACTCCAAGGTCCATACTGCAATCTTGACCAAACTTGGGTGGTGGCTGGAGAAGAGCCTGCCGCACGTTCCCTGTGAAAGTGCTCTCTAAGTGCTAAGGGCGCCGCTCTGGCACCGACGAACACTGAACACGTTCGGTAATGGGACATGTTTGGGTCTGGTCGGCTGTTCGTGTTCATCATTGGGAATGAACACCGAACAGCCTGTTCAGGTTTTTCCCCCCGTTTGCACTCATGTCTGTTCCACAGTAGAGGAGTGATTCAAACCTTAGTCTCTCACATTCTAGTGTGAAACTCAAGCAACCAGGCATGCAAGTCACCTGGTAGGAGGTTGCTGGGTCATGCAAGTCACCTGGTAGGAGGTCGCTGGGTGGTTGCTGTGTGTCAGGCTATGGATGACAGGCTATGGCAGATAGATCCCTGTACCATCACAGCAAGAATCCAAGCTCTTGGTTAGAAGGTTTTATTCAGGAATCAGATCATTTCCACAGATATGTCCATAGAATTACTCAGAAGCAAGGTAAGCAACTAAGAAGTAAGAACAGATTGACAGGAATGACAACATGTGGGAAAACCCTTCCTCTTAACGCACACATTTACTCCTCCCCCCTCTTATCAGTAAAACAGGACTTTTGGCTTGAACCCGTCCTGAGAACGTCTCACATATTTTTACTATCAAGTCTAGACACTGAGAAAGCAGGAGATCAAAGTTGAAACATAGAAATTCATGGGAGTGAGCAGTGTACAAGGTCAGAAGCACTGAGCGCCTCTACAGTCCATTAGATAAGACACCAGCAGCTATAGCACTGGCAATATGAAATCAAGTTATAGCATGAAACATTGGTTCAGAACAACAGGTCAGCATCAAATAATGGCATGGATGGGGCACAGACATGACACCGTGAGACCTGGTCTTGATGAATCCTCCCTCAAAGGCCAAAACAACCCTGGAAAGGGCCCTGCCCCCTCCACCTGCCCTTTACTGACAGAAACCAAGGCTTAAAAATAGGTATTACAGTTGTGGTTGCATAGCAACCACATTAATTTCTTAAAGCTACAGATGCAGATAACTAATAACAACTGTGTTCTTTGTATTGTCGAAGGCTTTCACGGCCGGAGAACGATGGTTGTCATGGGTTTTCCAGGCTGTATTGCCGTGGTCTTGGCATTGTAGTTCCTGACGTTTCGCCAGCAGCTGTGGCTGGCATCTTCAGAGGTGTAGCACCAAAAGACAGAGATCTCTCAGTGTCACAGTGTGGAAAAGATGTTGGCAGGTCATTTATATCTACTCAGGAGGGGTGGGGTTGTGGATGGGGCACAGACATGACATGACCACTCCTGAGTAGATATAAATGACCTGCCAACATCTTTTCCACACTGTGACACTGAGAGATCTCTGTCTTTTGGTGCTACACCTCTGAAGATGCCAGCCACAGCTGCTGGCGAAACGTCAGGAACTACAATGCCAAGACCACGGCAATACAGCCCGGAAAACCCACAACAACCAAATGTATTCTTATTAAAATAACAAACTTTTTTTGCCCTGTGCTAGGTACGAGGATCCAAATGGTGCACATAATAAAATCAAATTCAAAATGTCATCCCAATTAATCTGTCAACTGAGAGCAACCATGTTATTTAAAATATCTATATTAAGAGGACAATTGCTTTCCAGTTATCTCTGATGAACTGTTTTATGATGGGTATCATAAAAGTATAAAGAGTTTTAAACTTAACCAGGGTTTTTTTTTCTGGGAAAAGAGGTGGCGGAACTCTCAAGAGGGAAATGAGGAAGAAACTTAGTCTTAAAACTGATATAGTGGCTTCTTCCTTGCTTTTAGACCTACTAGAAGATATCAGTCATTACTGAATATATTTCTTAGGAAAATAATCCAGCCATTTAAAAGATTTTGTTCAGTGGCTTGCAGAAACTCTACTGCAAACCTCTGCTGCAATCATCTAGAGATCTTTTAGCAATTACATATACTTTGTAAACACATCTTCTTCCTTACACTGCTCTTGCTTCTTGTGTATACAGAACTTTTGTTAAGCTTCCTGGAGGCAGTACATTCTCATGCTGGACTTTTAGGAGCCATTTCAGTTACAGCAGTAGTGCTTCATTTTATGAAACTCATACCATCCAGATCAGCCTGCTATGATTCAGTTTGTCCTTTATGGATAAAACCAGTCTGGTTTTAATACACCATTTAACATAATCTAGCATGCTAGTGTGTGAATATGTCTTGCTTTACTTTAGTTTTTCTTGTTCATTTACTTCTCTCAAACAAATATGTTAGTCCAAGAAAGACACCCCACCATTCTGTTTAAACATTGTTAAGTTCTGGGCTTTTATTCAGGGGGAACGTGGGGGAACGGAGTTCCAGCACCTCTTGAAAATACTTAGCAATAGTGCTTGAAAATAGTGCTTGAAAATAATACGATTTCAGAGAATCCCAAGTTTCTATGCCTGTAATAATTTGACACAATATCATGTCTAAGCATTTCTTAAGTTTTCAGTAGTGTCCCAAATAACACAGCTAGCCACTAGAAAGGCATTTAAAAACCTACATCGGAGAGAATGTGTTGCTTGTTCTGTGGTAACCTGCCAACAAAAGGCATGTTGAGCCAAAATAGAAATAGCAGGAAGGGCAGGGCAGGGCAAGGCCCTGCATTTCATTAGCTGAGCTTGTTGATTAAATATATATGAAAGACTTGAAGTAGGGTTTAGGAGTGGAAATAACATGGTGAGATATTGAACAATCATTATTTGCCACTCTCAGATGTCTCAACATAAATCTAAACTTCTTTTTATCTTCTGCTTCTTTGTAAGAACCTATTGTGTACTGTAATATATGCAGTAACAATAAGATAAAATAAACATAAATATAAAGTTGGTCTTTATTACAGGGGTGAAGGAAATATATATTTTAATTGTTTTAATGTTGAGGAATTTTTTCTTGTCACACTGAAAAAAAACCTTTTGTTTTGAAGACTAACACTAACTTCCAGATTAGATTACTGTAGCATTATCTGTGTTAGGCTGCTCTTGAAGACGGTTTAGAAAATGCAACCAGTTTGTGATGGAGCAAGCCAGATATTAACTGGCACTTGATGCTCAGCATATCTATCACTGTTGAAAGCTCTTAATTGAAAACATAGTTGTCTGTTGCTGTAGATATGAGGGAAAGGCACTTTGGCCTATGTTACCTGTAAAAGGCGCAAGAGCCTTTGGAATATAAATCCCTGCCCTGTAAGGAAGAACTATGGTTGCCAGATCCCCCCTGTGGGTCTCCCCATCGTCCGCGGTCTCTCCCCTGGGGTCTGCCGTGACCCATCACACCCCTTCCTCCCCACCCTCGTGGGTAGGGGGTCTCTCCGCCTCAGAAGTGGGGAAGGGAAGGTGGTTACTGCACCCAACTCCTTCTCCTTTCCCCCAGCTGCCCATGCCTCTCCTTCTCCCAGGACATGGCAGCCGACTTCCTCCCCGGCATCACTGAGAGTCCTCGCTTTTATATCCCCTCTTGCCTCCCTTCCCTGCTCCTTCACCCAATCTCCCCTTTCCTTCCCTCATTCGGCCCTCCTCCAGCGCTACCCTTCCTATCCCTGCATTTCCCCCAACCCCTTCCTTGCCAGCTGTCAGCTCTGGGGCCGGGTATCCCCGCCCCTCAGCCCCACCATGGCCCGCTTCCTCCTCCAAAACTCCACCCTCCCTCAGCGTCCTCCCCGCCTCCATTGCGGGCGCTATTTTTGCCGTTGTTAGGCCTGGGCACCGCTTCTAGGTGGTCCTGGGGACCTCCCGGGGCCCGTCAGTGACCTCCGCCGCCATGTAGTTCTCCCATAAGGCCTCATCCCCCATGGCCAGCTCCGTCCTGGGCCAGGGCCGCGCTTGGCCTGGCTGAGCCATCGCTCGCCTTGGGGCCAAGGTGAGCCCCTGCTGCGGTGGGCTCTGCAGCGACCACCGCCTCACCATTCCCAGCTGCGTAGCAGCTGATCGGCAGTGCGTTGGGGTGGCATCAGGCTCCGGCGGCAATCCCAGGCTCCCGGTGGGCTGCTTTGCCTGTGAGTGCTTCGCCATCCTCCCTTGGCCCGTAGCGGGGGTCTTTGGCACCTTGGTGCTGTCGGGAGGGGGTGGGCGAGGCCCCCTAAGTCCCCCCACCGGACACCCCCATTAATTAGTGGGTTTTGGAAGGCTGTGGGGCAGTGGGCATCCACCTCTCTTCTTTTCACACATGTGTATCAGTAGCGCCAGCCAATTATGTCACTTCTGGCCCAATAATCAGCCCTGGTGCAACACTATCTGGGTCAGACCATCCAGGTGGCACACTTCCTCTCACTGATCACCAATGATTAGCAGGCAGAGGCTATCTAGGAAGAACCCTACTACCATATTCAGACATCACAACGAACATCAGTTTGTATATGATGGCTACAAATGCAACTTGTTCTCAGTTTCATGCACTACTTCCCTCTTCTCCTCACATAAATGGGTATGAGATTTTGTGGTGCAACTGCAGATAAAGTGCAGCAGCAACGAGCTTTCCACATGACAGTTTTCCCTGCAGTTTTTCTGCCTCCGTCCCCTGGAAGTGGCCACCCTACTTCCCTGGGCAACCAAGGCTTTTACAATTGCAACTGGGAGCAGGCAACCCAGGCAAGTGTGCAACAGCAAGCTCCCGGCTAGGCGCGAGACATCACTTCCTCAAGTGATGTCATCGTGCCAGTGGCAGGCATGTTCCCATGTTTCACAGGGACTAGTTTTTGCTCTAGACTGGCCCCTCATGAAGCACAGTAGCATGGCACAATGATAACACTTCCTGGAAGTGATGTCATCATGTCTGCCTGAGAAGCTAAGTGCCAGGTCTCCCCATCTCACCTGGAGGGTATAAGGACCTGACAATGCTGGTTCATACCAAAACAATATCTCTACAGACATATGGAATCCAGATGAAAGTCTAGGACTATTTATCTTGGTTCAGATTATTTTCTAATTGGAAAGTGTCTCTTGAGATCTCATATATACCTAATGATGATTAGCGTGATTAGTTTTCTTTTCCTGTTTTCGTTTAACCACAGGTTTTCATTGAGAATTTTGTTTCCACTCCTGATTTCTCTGCTTCAGTCTCCTTATTCACATTTTTATCTCATATCTCCCATTCTCTAGTGGTCCGGAGTGGGGCAGTCAGAACTAATGGGTAGCTCCTCCTCCGTCTCTTTAGCAGGGTCGAACGAACACGCGATCCTGAGGGGGAGGGGCTCCCAGGCTGCTCCAGTTTTTTCGGCCCTGCTCTACAGGAAGGAACGATTTTCTTTGCTCCGCGGGAGCAGCGATCTTCAAAAGAAATGAAAAGAAAAAAGAAAAAAGAAGACCTTTACGAGGCGCGTGCTCGCTGGGGGAAGGAAGGTTTTTCCTCCTCCCCTCCCCCCTCCCGTTTTCCCCCCACTCGATCCGAGCCGGTTGTGAGGGCGGCTGGACGGCCGCGGAGGCGAGCAGCAGCGCCGACGATCCTAGTTAGCTAGGACCCGGCGTCTGCAGAGGCAAAGCAGCAGGAACGGCCAGCAGAAGCCGCGGGAGCGCAAAAAGCCCGGTGCGGCTTTTTTCCTTGCAGAAGCCTCACATTCGCGCCAAAAATAGTAAGTGACCGCTCGGACCCCGCGGAGAGGCCTGGGGGCTTTGAGGAAGCGGGGGGGAGGGGGAGGAATCTTCCCTTAGGCCCGGCAGGGCAAGGAAGCAAGTAGCCTTAAATCCCTGCAAAGGCAGGAAGAAGCCAAAGAGGGGCCCTTTGTTCTGGCCAAGTGCTTGGTAGACCCTTCCCATTAAAATAAAGTGGGGAGTGCCTGGGCGTTTTCAAGGCTATTGCACCAGTATTTCAAACAGGTCTCTCCTTGCTTATCCCATAAGCCCCGTTGGTTTTTTATCGGGGGAACTGAGATCCAAAGCAGGCTGTATGGTAATTCCTGCTTACCCCTCTCTTCACCCTAGGCAGGAAGATTTTGGCCGGAATGATGTCACAGGCCGGGGCAGCAGAAAAGAAGGTAACTGAGACTGCCTTTTCTGGTATGGAGTCCCCAAAGTTACCTAGACAAAACTATCCATCCCAAGGGGAAGGCCTAGAAGGGGGGGACCCTGACCTTACAGGCCCAGAGGCGAAGGCGAACATCTTAGCCTGGCTGCAGGCAGAAATCAAAAAAGGGATTGACAATGCCGTCAAAGACCTTAGAGGGCAGCCTGCCTCCCTTAAGAAGGTTAAGCAGCCATCCACCTCCAAGGGGAAAAGGAAGGCAGAACCTGTGGTTCACTCCAAAATAAAAAAGAGCAAAGCAAGGGAATGGCAGGATGACGATTCTAGTGACTCGGATGGTTCCCTAGTAGACTCAGAAACATCCCCTAGATCTTCAGGGAGTGAAGAAGGAGAACTATCGGAGGAGGAGTAAGCGGACACTAGCCAGTTTCAATCCAGGCTTTTCCCCTCTGAAATGTTTTCTAAATTGCTCACTAAGGTTTTAAGAACCTTGGAAATCTCTCCTTCTGTAGCAGGGAAAGGAGAAACGGAATCCTCCCACCCGCAGGGATTGGAGAGAGCACTGCCAAAGATGGGACCGAAGCACTCAGGCATGCCCCTGCCAGCTATCTTCCACGACGTTCTGAAGTCAGAATGGGACAATCCAGCGAAGCCGAAGCTATATCAATCCATCTTCCACAAGTTCTACGCCTTGAGCCCCGAGGACACCAAAAAGCTCAAACTGCCAATTGTGGACGACCCGGTAACCAGCCTGGCCACCACGTCGGTCCTACCCATGGACGCAGAATGGATGCCTAAGGATCCATCAGACAAAAAGATCGAACAGGCATTGCACAGAGACTTCGAGGCTTCCGCTGCGTCACTAAGGTCATCGGCTACTGCGTCATTGTTTGCCAGAGCGGCATACACCTGGGCCTCAGATCTGGCAGCCGCAGGCAGAGAGGTGCCAAAAGAAATCAAAAACGAGGTAAAGAAAATAGCCCTAGCAGCAGCCTTCGCAGCAGACGCTACCCTGGATTCATTCCAAATGTCTTCCAGGGCTATGGGCTTTAACGTGGCAGCACGCAGAAATACATGGCTAAGGAATTGGGACGTGGACCAACAAGCCCGCAGCAAAGTGGCAGCAATCCCATACTCGGGATCCAAGCTCTTCGGGGAGGCATTGGACAAATATCTAGTCAAAAATGCCGAGAAGAAAAAGGTGCTTCCTTCTAAGAAAAGGGAATCACGATTCAAGGGAAGACATTCCTTTTGTGATTTCAAGAGATCTGCCAGACACAATACTGACAGACCATTCAAGAGCAAATGGCAAACCAAGTCGAGATCCGACACCAGACCCTTCGGTTTTAGGAAGGCGCCCACCCAGTCCAAGGGACACAAGAAAAACACCTCGGCGTGACTATCCAATCAGAGGGGAGATAGGGCACATCGGGGGTCGCCTCCAGTTTTTTGCCTACAGGTGGAAGCGAACAGTTTCATACCAGTGGGTACTGGAAACGGTATCCAAGGGCTACTCCTTGGAATTCGAGAAGGCGCCAACCAGGAGATTCATCCAAGTACCACGGAACCAGTCCCAGCAAAAGCACCGGCAAATAAAGGAAGCTATCCATCACCTATTGCAGATCAAAGCGATCGAGAAGGTGCCTTCGCAATTCAAGAGACAAGGGGTTTACTCAGTGTTCTTTACTGTCCCGAAGAAGAACAGGGAGATCAGAGCCATCCTGGACTTAAAGTGGCTGAACCTTCATGTGAGATCCAGAAGGTTCAAAATGGAGACGATGAAATCCACCACTGCGGCCATTCAACAGGGGGATTATCTGGCATCCATAGATCTCTCGGAGGCCTACTTGCACATACCAATTCACCCCTCCCACAGAAGGTACTTGCGCTTCGCCTACAATGGGGAGCACTATCAATACACGGCTCTCCCCTTCGGTCTGAAATCTGCGCCGAGGGTGTTTACCAAAGTGCTGGTGACCTTGGTGGCCTTCCTACGTCTTCAAGGAGTAGCCCTCTCGCCATACCTCGACGACATTCTGATAAAGGCGCCATCCCTCCCGGAAGCGTACGAGGCAGTAACACCTACCTTATCCTTCCTGGAGGACCATGGGTTCATCGTGAACCAACGAAAGAGCATACTGTCTCCATCTCAGAGGATAGTCCACCTAGGAGTGACTGTGGACACGGTACTGGACAAGGCGTTCGTTTCTCCAGAACGGCAACAGAAGATCCACGCCCTGACCAGGTCGATTCAGTTGGGCAGACCGGTAGAAATAATGCGACTGGCCAAACTGCAGGGTATGATGGTCTCCTGCCAGGATACACTCCAGTGGGCCAGATTTCACACCAGACCCCTTCAATGGTTCCTACGTCCTTATCAAAGGGTCATATGTCACAAATGGCACAGGCTTGTGGAGATTCCTCCCTCTCTGTCCAGGGAGTTGGACTGGTGGATGGAACCGAGCAGATTCATGAAGGGAACACCAGTCAGGGAACCAGTCAGGAAGCAGATGACGACAGATGCCAGCCTGACAGGTTGGGGAGCCTATACAAAGGACAAGATGACTCAAGGGGAGTGGCTTCCCGAAGAAAGAGAAGCAAACATAAACCTCCTGGAACTCAAGGCCATAAAAAACGGGCTATTGGAATTCGAAAGCGATCTCAAGGACAGTCATGTGATGATTCAAACAGACAACATGACAGCGAAGGCCTACGTAAACAAACAAGGAGGCACCAGGTCCAAGTGCCTAACAAAGGAGGCGGAACAGATCTTCCTGTGGGCAGAGAAGACCGTAGAATCGCTGAAGGCAACCCACATCACAGGACAACAGAACACCCTGGCGGACTGGCTGAGTCGGAACAAGGTGGACCAATCCGAGTGGTCTCTGAACAGGCAGGTGTTTCTGCAAAAATGTCAAAAGTTCGGCACTCCAGAGGTGGATCTCTTCGCCTCTGCGGAGAACAGACAAGTACCACGGTTCTACTCAAGGTACAGCGAACCGGAGGCGATGGGAGTAGATGCACTGATTCAGGAATGGCCACGATGTCTTCTTTATGCCTTCCCTCCACCGAAGATCATCCACAGAGTGATTCAGAGGATCCTCGACCAAAGGGCAAACGTCATCCTAATCGCACCTTTCTGGCCCCGGAGACCCTGGTTCCAGGACCTCTGGAGGATGTCCGACAGGGGTCCATGGACTCTGCCGAACAGGGAAGACCTTCTGTCGCAGGCGGACTTTTGGCACCCAGACCCGGCGTCCCTGAGGCTGACAGCATGGAAGTTGAACATGTCCAACTCCGAGACCTAGGTTATTCGGAGAAGGTTATCTCCACGCTGCTGGCTTCCAGAAGGGGTTCTACCAACAAAAGTTACAATAAAACATGGAAAGTTTTCAACAATTGGTGCGTCCAGACCGGCCTCAATCCAATGTCAGCGCCCGTGGACCAAATTCTTCGGTTCCTGCAAGACAGTTTGGACAAGGGACTTAGTACCAGCACCTTGAGATGGCAGGTGGCGGCGATCTCGGCCATTAGAGGCACCAAGACCGGCTCGTCTCTCACGTCTCACCCCCACATCAAGAGGCTCTTGAGAGGAACTACCTTATTGAACCCACCTCAAGTTCATCGCTTCCCGACCTGGAACCTGAACTTGGTGTTGAAGGCACTCACGAGGGAACCCTTTGAACCTATGGCTACATGCTCCCTAAAGAATCTGACCCTCAAGACGGTCTTCCTAGTGGGTCTGACATCTGCCAGGAGAGTGTCAGAATTAGGGGCACTCTCAGTAAATAGGGATCTGTGCATTTTCCATCAGGATAGAGTAGTACTGAGGACGGACCCCGCCTTTATCCCAAAGGTCAATTCGTCCTTCCATAGGGGCGAAGACATTGTCCTACCCTCCTTTTGTCCCAACCCTAAGCATGACAAGGAAAGGGAGTGGCACAGGTTAGATGTTAGGAGGGCCCTGAGCTTCTACATTGACAGAACCAGCCAGATTCGCAAGGGGGAGTTCATGTTTGTCTCGTTTAAGCAAAACGCCATGGGGGGAAAGGTGTCCCCGTCCACGCTGAGTAGATGGATTAGGAAATGCATTGGGTTGGCCTACAAGGCTAGGAATCTCTCGCCCCCGGATGGCATTACTGCCCACTCCCTTAGGGGGACAGCCACTTCGGTGGCTTACAGGTCCTTTCCATCCCTGGAAAAAATATGTAAGGCCGCAACGTGGAAATCAGTCCACACCTTTACTAAACATTACAGGATAGACCAGATGGCATCAGCCGATGCGGCGTTTGGCCGGAGGGTACTCCAACATGTTCTAGATCCGTAGAAAGCCCGCCCTTGGGTTCACTGCTGTGCATACGTCCCATTAGTTCTGACTGCCCCACTCCGGACCACTAGAGAATGGAAGATTTTTCACTCACCGTGAAGCTTCCTTTCTTGGTGGTCCAGGAGTGGGGCAGTCACAATCCCACCCTATTAAGACATGTTTTCAGACGACAGGGACTTAGAAGCAAGGGTGTGAGGCAGGAGTGCATAGCCCTCTTTGGTTCATTGAGCTGTGGTGTAGTTATAACGTTATAAATTTGACAAGTTTCAAGTTGCCATTGTAGTTATTTCGAACAGGACAGTTACAGTCTTGGAAAGAACTCCAGGGGAAATCTTCAAGGGCTTGAAAAGGAACTGGAGCAGCCTGGGAGCCCCTCCCTTTCAGGATCGCGTGTTCGTTCGACCCTGCTAAAGAGACGGAGGAGGAGCTACCCATTAGTTATGACTGCCCCACTCCTGGACCACCAAGAAAGGAAGCTTCACGGTGAGTGAAAAATCTTCCATTCACCATTATTTTAGAGTTTTTCTTTTCTGCTTCCTTCATCTCAGTTCTGCAAGTTCCTCTCCCTTTACTCCCTTACCACTGTTTGATTTTTACTATTGCCCTGTAGCACCTTTAAGACTAACCAATTTTATTGTAGCATAAGCTTTCGAGAATCAAGTTCTCTTCGTTTGTATCATGCATCTGACGAAGAGAACTTGATTCTCGAAAGCTTATGCTACAATAAAATTGGTTAGTCTTAAAGGTGCTACTGGACTCTTTTTGATTTTGCTACTACAGACTAACACGGCTAACTCCTCTGGTACTATTGCCCTGTCATCAGAATCATGCTGTCAGCTCAGTTGCACCTCCACCCCACCTCACAGTCCAACTCTCACCTTCCCGTTTTCTACTCCAGCTGTTACCCTACCTCTCCCTTCAGCCATCAAATCAGCACAAATAGGAATAGCAGAGCCAGCCAAGTAAAGAGACAACATTTGCAACAGAAGATCAAGAGATGGGCCAGAGCAAACAATTCTGTCTTTTAACCATGGATGACAGATTAAGGCCATTGATGTGGATATAGTTAGAAATATAAGAAAATAGTTGTTGGATTTGACTAATAAAGTCATGGCAGGTGCCTTCACTCACAGAAATGGGGCTAGCCCAGCCCCATAGCTAGACATGTGACAAAAGGGGTTTAGAGGCCTAGAATAGAACAACCTTGGAGAGGGGCATGAAACCAAGGAGTAACACAATTGTATGGCCTTGTGTAGATTAGAAGAGCCATCTAACTCAAAACAATATATACAGTATATTAAGGCCCAGGTACAGAGAGTGTCTGAGAACTGTAGGAATATCTAACTTCACAGAAGTTAGAGATAGAACTCAAGGTCGGGTGTATTGGTGGAGGGCCAAAAGATATTCATATGTATGAAAAACTTGTAATCACTAATTTTACATAAACTTTGTTTAGATAAAAGGTAGCAAGAATAAACAAAGATTTGTATATAGATTTAAAAATGTTCCAAATATAGATAACCTGGTCTGGTGTTTGAAATTATACAATAATATGTATTGTCGAAGGCTTTCACGGCTGGAGAATGATGGTTGTTGTGGATTTTCCGGGCTGTATAGCCATGGTCTTGGCATTGTAGTTCCTGACGTTTCGCTAGCAGCTGTGACTGGCATCTTCAGAGGTGTAGCACCAAAAGACAGAGATCTCTCAGTGTCACAGTGTGGAAAACAAGTTGGCAGGTAATTTATATCTACTCAGGAAGGTAGGGTTGGGCTGAGTCATCCTGTAAGAGTTTCCCAGGGTGTGGAATGCTAATGGAGGGAGGCTTCACTGTATCCTGAGGAGGTTCTTTTGCATATGGATTGGTGCTTGATATGCTAATCTTCTCTGCAGGGCTATTGTCGGGTATAGAGTATTTTGTTAGCCTGGTGTTTTTCAGAACTGGAAACCATGCTCTATTCATTCTTAAGGTCTCTTCTTTCCTGTTGAAATTGTGCTTATGCTTATGAATTCCAATGGCTTCCTTGTGCAATCTGACGAAGTAGTTGGAAGTGTTGTCCAGTATTTTAGTGTCCTGGAATAGGATACTGTGTCCTGTTTGAGTTAGGCTATGTTCAGCCACTGCTGATTTTTCCGGATGGCCAAGTCTACAGTGTCTTTCATGTTCTTTTATTCTTGCCTGGATGCTATGCTGTGTGGTCCCGATGTACACTTGTCCACAGCTGCAGGGTATGCGGTATACTCCTGCAGAGGTGAGGGGATCTCTACTGTCTTTTGCTGATTGTAGCATCCGTTGTATTTTTCTGGTGGGTCTGAATACTGCTTGAAGGTTGTGCTTTTTCATAAGCTTACAATAATAAGTTAGCCAAGAATGCATACTCTTTGAAGCGGGATAGACAGTTATTGTTAGAAGATAGTTTTGAAACCCTATAAATATGAAAGGCTGAATTAATCAGGAGCTTCTTCCTACAAGAGACTCCTTGCCTATGACCTGAGTATCTTTGGGTAAAACACCTTTTTGGACTCATGTAGTTGTTATAATGAATGGTATGATTTTTTGTTGATTGAACTAATACTAAGAATGCTGAATAATCACATTTTATTAATAAGAGAATGGAAGCAGAGACTCTGCGATGGTATTACTTGTGTACTATACTGGTAACAATCCTAAAACATTATCTGTGGGGTATCTCTTGCCAGGAGTTAAATGATTTGATACAGGAAAGCTAACAAGATGCTTAGAGATTCACTAGCATTGCCAGAGACCTGGAGTCTCCTGGCGGGGGATTGGAAGCCGGTACCTACCCCAGCTTCTTTTCTCTCCATGCACGCACAGCGTGCATGCGCTCCCAGCTCGCTTGATGACATCACTTCCCTGACATCATCATGCGGGGTCAAAGGCGGCCTTTGTTGCCCCCACCGCCCACTCTCGCTGTGACCGCAGCTGCTTGCTCTCATTGCTGCCACCACTGCTCGCTCTCGCTGCGACCTGCTCTCATTTGGTGCACAGGGGCCGCGGCGACGAGAGGCATCAGTGGGCAAGAGGCAGCAGCGGTGGCAGCAAGAGCCAGCGGCAGCGGTGAGGGTGGCCTGCTCTTGCTGCTGCTGCCGCCACCACCCACTCTTGTGGTACAGGAGCGCGCCCCCTACTCAGGGGCATGCCACGCTGCCCAGGGAGGGGGTGACCCAGGGAGTGCGCCCCCCACCAGCCAGGTAAATGGGCACAGGAGAGGAAGGGTGGGATCTGGGGATTCCCTGCCCTGGCCGGGGGAATGGCAACCTTAAGCTTCACACCTATATCTGTATCAGGCCTGACCAGAGTCATCCAGAACACCATGCTGAATTATTGTACCCCTTCCTATTCTATTCTCACTTATGTGAAAAATCTGTCCCTCCCCTGCATTAACTAGGATTAATTCCACGCAAGATTTGTAATCAGCTTTAAACTCTAATTTTAAATCTTGGCTAGGAGCAAGCTCTAGTTAGTGTTAAAGTTCATAATAAAGGATAGTTAAGTTTTGCAGGAAAGAGATGGGGGACAGATTTTATGCATTGGATGGGAGGGGCAGAAGCCAAGCATACAATTTTGTGGTACACTCCCAGTTCCTTACCTTGGTTAGACAGAGTGTTGTTTTGCATTGACTTAAAAGCTAATTTCTTCAAGAAATTAATAACTGGAAAGTACAGATGGCACACTGATTTATTTAGGATTTATTAACGTGCATCCTTTTCATCGCATTCATAAACACACTGCGTAAACATAAGGCCTATTGAAATTAATTGGGTTTCCTGTTTAAAACTGTATGATAGGTATATTCATCAGCTGTGATTCCTTCCCCTCCCACCCACCCATTTAACAAGTCAAGAATCTTCAGAGTAGGCATAAAGGGTTATCCACTGCTCATGTCATCTTGGATGTAAGAAAATTCAGTTTGGACGTCACCTTCTTTGTTTACAAGGAGCCCTGAGAAGGTGGCCTGCTTTATAGAAATCTGTTTTTTCTTTCCACGAGGTTTTCTACAGGCCTTTTCTTAAAGCCACTAACAAGAACTGCAGAATAGAGGTAGTTTATGATATTGCCAGTGTTCTTTTCTCTCCTTCTTCCCTGTAGTGCAGTCAGATTGCTAATTAATTGAATTCCCTACTTGCCTCTTTGTAAGTCATTTCAATTACCCATTAGCAAAGCAGCTTGGGATCTGTGCTATGTTTTCACTCATCTTACTGGAATTTTGCTTTCTCTCTCTCGCTCCCTTTTCTCCTTTGTTGTTTCTGAGCTCTGTGAAAAGCATTAGAAGAGCTTTAGCACCAAGGGCCTATATTGTTCACAGACCCAGCTGCATACTTTTACACTCTACCTTGTGCGTCACAGCTATTCATCTTGATTTGTACTTGGCTCAACTGCAGATGCTGTAAATATGGTAATTTTAGAATCCCTGTTTGGAAATGGTTTCAGGGCGGGTCTGACTGCAAGAACTCTCTTTGATTTATGCTGGTTTGTATTACCTCCATGGAGTTGGGTGGGGAATAATGCTACAGCTAAAATAGTTTTGATTGGAACTTCTTTTTAAAGACTGGGAAGCTGAATCCAGCTGAATCTTTTGATATGCAGACGTGCAGTACTAGATACAGTGGAAGGTTTATTGACTCCAGATCCTTACTAGCAAAGACAGAAAAGATAATCATTATTATTATGGAATTGTAATGTAATTATGCATATTGCTGTTATTTTCTATTGTTTTTGCTCTAAAAGTGATAGTGGACAATAGGGGTATGCAAAGGCACCCTGATTCATTTTTTCCGAATCTGCTAAATCCGAATCGAGAGGCCGATTCGGATTTAGCAGAAATCCGAATCGCCCAGCCGATTTGGGTTTACCGATTCGGGTGTTTTTTCAATGGGAAAAAGCCTCCCCAGGCTTCTCTGAAGCCTGGGGGAGGCATTTTCCCACCGAATCACCCCAAATTTGGTGGGGGCCTTCCTCTAACTCCCCTCTAAAATCCCCCCAAGTTTCAGAACGATTGGACTTTGGGGGGCCATGTTATAGCCCCCCAAACCAGGTCCCCTATCCTCTCCTTAAAAAAAGCCATAGCTTTAGGATGCTGCTGCTCATCTTCATTCATTTTTTCCTATGGGGGAAAAATGAAGAGGAAGGCTTCCTTTGCCAGGGGTGGCATTTTGCATGCAAAATGCCCCCCATCCCTCAGGGGCCCTTCTCCCACCTCTACTCCCACCCCCCACCAAGGCTCAGCCTGCTCCCACTTGGGGGGGGGCATTTCATGGCCACCCCAAGTAGGTGCTCTTATCTCTACCACTTACAGCTGGGGGAGGCTTGTCTTGCCAGGGGTGGCATTTTGCATGCAAAATGCCCCCTACCCTCAGGGGCCCTTCTCCCACCTTTCCTCCCACCCCCCACCAAGGCTCAGCCTGCTCCCACTTGGGGGGGCCATTTCATGGCCTCCCCAAGTAGGTGCTCTCAGCCCCCAAAGTCCACCCCTTACAGCCCCACACAAACCCAATTTCCCCCCCAGCTGCCACACACAGACCCAAATCCCTACATTAGCCCCTCACAGACCCAAATCCACCCCCAGCAGCCCCACACCCATAACCCCAGGAACAGGCTGGAAAAGGCCAGCCCTCTCCCTTTGTTCCCTATGCTGGGAACTTCTAAATTCTCTTTCCCTGGGCAATTCTGCACAGCCCAGGGGTGCCACAATGGTGGGCACACTTCTGAGTGCCAGCTGGTCCCTGTGAAAGAGCACCTGAACCACAGACACCCTCCCTCAAATTCCCCCACCACCTACAGAGATGGCTGGCCAGCCAGCCCCATTGTTCCCTATGATGGGAACCAACGGCACAACAAAGAATAAAACACAAACAACACAAAATAAAGTTTTTTAAAAATTATTTTCTCCCTTTCAAAGTACAAGTAGGCAAAGCATTATGACACATTACACCAGCAGTCCCCCACGCAGAAAAATAACACAACTCACTTAACATCAGAGAATCACAAAAGCACAATTCCTGTCAAAAACACTTTATTTCTTGAACAGCTTTGGGTTGCACAGCAGGGGGGCACACCAAAGGGCATTCCAGCATTCCACCTCACAAAAATAACACAACTCACTTAACATCAGAGAATCACAAAAGCACAATTCCTGTCAAAAACACTTTATTTCTTGAACAGCTTTAGGTTACACAGCAGGGGGGCACACCAAAGGGCATGGCAGCATTCCACCTCACAAAAGTAACACAACTCACTTAACATCAGAGAATCACAAAAGCACAATTGCTGTCAAAAACACTTTATTTCTTGAACTGCTTTAGGTTACACAGTAGGAGGGCACAACAGGGAATGATAGCAGTGTACTACACAAAATAATACAACCCACTTCACCGTTTTTGACAGCAATTGTGTTTGGGTGATTCTCTGATGTGAAGTGAGTTGTGTTATTTTTGTGAGGTGGAATGCTGGAATGCCCTTTGGTGTGCCCCCCTGCTGTGTAACCTAAAGCTGTTCGAGAAATAAATTGTTTTTGACAGCAATTGTGCTTTTGTGATTCTCTGATGTTAAGTGAGTTGTGTTATTTTTGTGAGGTGGAATGCTGCCATGCCCTTTGGTGTGCCCCCCTGCTGTGTAACCTAAAGCTGTTCAAGAAATAAAGTGTTTTTGACAGCAATTGTGCTTTTGTGATTCTCTGATGTTAAGTGAGTTGTGTTATTTTTGTGAGGTGGAATGCTGGAATGCCCTTTGGTGTGCCCCCCTGCTGTGTAACCGAAAGCTGTTCAAGAAATAAAGTGTTTTTGACAGGAATTGTGCTTTTGTGATTCTCTGATGTTAAGTGAGTTGTGTTATTTTTCTGCGTGGGGGACTGCTGGTGTAATGTGTCTTAATGCTTTGCCTACTTTTACTTTGAAAGGGAGAAAATAATTTTTTTAAAACTTTATGCAAAATGCCACCCCTGGCAAGACAAGCCTCCCCCAGCTGTAAGTGGTAGAGATGAGAGCACCTACTTGGGGAGGCCATGAAATGGCCCCCCCAAGTGGGAGCAGGCTGAGCCTTGGTGGGGGGTGGGAGGAAAGGTGGGAGAAGGGCCCCTGAGGGTTGGGGGGCATTTTGCATGCGAAATGCCACCCCTGGCAAAGGAAGCCTGCCTCTTCATTTTCCCCATAGGAAATAATGAAGAAGAAGAAGAGCAGCAGCAAGCTAACAATATGCTCACCCTTCCCTTTCTTATGCGAGGATAGGGGGACCTGGTTTGGGGGGCCATAACATGGCCCCCCAAAGTCCAATCGGTCTGAAACTTGGGGGGTTGTTAGAGGGGAGTTAGAGGAAGGTCCCCACCAATTTTGGCTTGATTCGGTGGGCTCCCCCAGGCGTCCGGGAAGACGGAGGCATTTTCCCATTGAAAAACCCGAATCAATCCAAATCAATCCGAATCGATTCGGGTTATGGTGATTCGGAAAACCCGAATCGATTTGGATTTCTCCGTATCGATTCAGATTTCTCCGAATCGATCCGAATCGGAGTGATTCGGGTTTTTTCAGGTTTGCCAAAACCCGAATTGCACACCCCTAGTGGACAACTTAATTCTGTTGTGGTCCTCTGATGAGTACCATATCCATATATTCCAGGTCTGAGCTCGTAAGTGATCTTGAGGCTGATGCCTCAAGATCACTTGCTATAATTCCCATAGAGAAGTTTCCTTATGAAAACTTTCCTTGATAGGCTAGAAACAAGAAGGAAACTTTCTGATGTCTCCTTCATTTCTGGCTTCTTGTAGGTATGTGGTTTGCCTAAGAAATCGTGTGTTGCTTTTAGCTTTGCTGGCTTTTCTCAACTTCAAAAAGGAATGGTGAGAAAGTAGCAGAGGAAAAAGTATTCTTATGCCAGACACTTCCTCAGATATCTCAATGTGAATGACATTTTGGACTTATAATAGTTGCTGACTTTTAGAGCTGCTTTCAAGAAGGCTATCAGAAGACCACAGCATATACATCACAGGTCTGTTCCATTTAAGCCCAGTTTAAGCAGAAAACTTTGACTTGAGAAAGCTTTGGGCTCTGCAGTTTGGTCATCTTTTATTTATTCACAAGACATGTGCTAGTAATAACAGTGCAAGTAGGTCCATCTTGTATCTTTTCTATCAAGTGCTTATGACTGTGTATTGTTATATTACTAATTCTTGTCTAAATTATTGCACATTACACTATTCCAAATATTAATATATATATTCAAAACTTCCCACCATCTAAGCCCGGTACTGGTTTAGTTAATGTTGACATGTAAGGGGATCAGCTGACCAGTATGTGGTATTCTACCTGTATTGGATGAGACTGTATTCCCCCTTAAGGTCTGCAAATTGAGAGCTCTTTTACAGCTAACCTTCTCTGCCAGGATGGTATTTGTAGGTTAAAGTGCCTTTCATTAAATTGGGTTAGTGTACCTTTTACACTCTTGCTGGGTAAGAATTTGCCACAAGGATTCATGCTTTTGTAACAATAGATTAATAATGGAACAACCTTTGAAAAATACCCAGAAACTTCAGCTGGTCCAAAATAACATACCAAGGTTACTATTACAGGAAAGGGTAAGTTGGCTCTTTTAATTTATTGAAAGTTCCTAGAGGACTGCTGTTCTGGAGGGCCACTCATGGCCAGGAGTAAGCTGAGTTGAGTGCAAGTGGTGCTAGTAGAGCTGCAGGGGCTGCTTGACTCAGATCCGGCTGGTGATAGTCCTACCACTGACTGGATCTCAGCCAAGCAATCCCAGTGACATTGCTTACACAGGACGACTTGCTCAAATCTGACCAGTGGTTGTACAGGAGGTGGTGCATCCTCACTGTCTGTCACCTCTGGTCAAATCTGAACTGAGTGGCCCTTATTAGTTGCACCTAGGTGATAGCCCAAGGCATCAGAGGTGCAGGGGCTCCAAAACTAAGCTTTTCAGCACTGCCCTGCCCTGCAGTATCACGGTCTGCCACAGCAAGTGGCAAGCCTGGGCAGTGGCCCTGGCCCCAGTGGCCAGCTGATAGTGAGCCTGCTCCTTCCCTCCTTCCGTCAGTGAGTCAAGACAGGCCCTTTCCCTCCTTCCCTGTCCCCTCTGTCAAGGGGCAGGGCCCTTTTTCGGAACTGTTTTTGCCTCCTGATCTGACACTGTTGAGAGATATGATGCCACGGCCAGTCACTGCCCCAGCCCATGGTGCAGGGGAGAAGGAGAAAGGCTGTGGTGGTTTCCCTGTGGTGCATGTGGGGTGTGTGTGGCAAAGTCATTCACCCGGGGTGCCAAAAATCTTTAGGCTGGCCTTGCTTTACAGCATTGTCAGAGCTGCTTGGCTTAGTTTGCTCTTCAGATGGCCTATAGGGTTGATGTATTTCATTTCTGTTGAAAGTTTTACAGTGTGCTTGTTACCTCTTAAAACTTTTGGACCAGGATATCTCAATGGCCTCTGGTAAGCATCTGAATTTGCCCAATAATTTAATGCTTTGAATGCTTACACTGTCAGAGTGTCAGTGCCTGTCATCTGGAGATAGAGTCCTCTCTGGGCAAGTCCCATCTCGGAAGTTTAAAATCAGTGAGTGTAGGCTTCTATTAGAAACCTTCCTTATCAGAGGTTTGTGGGAACGTTTGGAAGGTCCTTTTCCAGCAAATGCTCCCGAAGTACAAAACTCTGTCCCCTACAAGAAGGAAGTACCATCCCTGAAGGCTTCTGGAAACAATTTGTTTGTTAGACTTTTTAACTGACTGGCTAGTTGCTGCTAAGTACTGTTACGTATTTTCTTTTTTGTTTTATTACTGTACAACAATGTTCAAAATAATTTTGAAGTTTGTAAACGGCTTCAAGTATCCTACTTAGGAAAAAAAAATGGTGTTCCCAAAGAAATAGCAATCTGGATCAGTACTGGTAAAACCAACATCAATAACTGCTATGCTCACTTAAAAAAATTCATCCACCATAACTCGTGTGTATGAGCGCTGTTTGAAAACAACGTTTAAGGAGAGCGGAGCCCTAACAAGTAAGACCCTAGGCCCTTTTCATTCAAATCAGATATATTCACCCAAGAAAAATAGGAAAGTGACAGAGTACACATGTTAGGAAAATATGCAAGGAGACGCTGAAGAAAAAATAACATTCTGCTATAAGTAACCACCTTGTTCCTTCAGTTTCCTCCGTTGAAGATTAGGACCAACTGTTTCTCATGTGCCTTCAAGTACTTACTGTAGTTTCCAGACAGCTGGCTGGAAGAGTCTGAGATCTGGCTTGAAAAATAGGTCATGGGTCAAGTTATTTTCAGGAAAGCAATAGCTGAGCTGGTAATAGTGTCACTTCTTCCAGCTCTAGTTTGTCCTGTGGTTTTTCAAACTTCATACTTTATAATATAGTTTATAATGCTGAACAAAAGATTGTCATTCCTATCTATAGTAATTTTCACTTGGTAAACAATAACTGTAATATTTTTCACTTTCCTGTTTATTTCTCTGAAGGAAAGAGAGACACTGTGTCAAGATTGATAGAACAAGAATTAAACTCTACTGTGTATGATGCCTTGTATTTTGAGCCACAAAATACTTCCTTTCCCCCACACCCTATTGTTTTAAGCAAGCAGGATATTGAAATTTACAGAACTTCTGCTCTTTGAAGTGCTAAGTAAACAAGGTTACGGCAAATTTCATTGTATCTCCAGTCCATAAATAGGGAACGTAAGTGCTGTGAAGTAAAGAGAGAATGCTTCTGAAATACAAGCTTTTTTAAAATGCTACTATGTAGATTTGTACCTTAAGAAGATTTGTTTCATGGAGATCAACAGTTCTAACGTGTTATGTGTTGTCAAGTCATTTCCAGCCTATGGTGACCCTCTGAATGAAAGCCCTCCAAAACATCCTATCATTAACAGCCTTGCCCAGATATTTCAACTAGAGGCAGTGGCTTCCTTTATTGAGTCAAGCAATAGCATTTTTGGTCTTCCTTTTCGTCTTTCTACTGCATTTAACTTTTCCTAGAGCGTTTGTCTTTTCCAGTGAGTCTTGTCTTCTCATGATGAGACCAAAGTACGATAGCCTCAATTTTGTCATTTTAGCTTCTAGGGAGAATTCAGACTTGATTTGATCTAGAACCCAATTCTTCAATAGTTATTACTTTTGTCTTCTTGATGTTCAGCTCTAATCCTGCTTTGGCACTTTCTCCCTTAACCTTCATCAGTAGCCTTTTCTAGTCTTTACTATTTCTCCAGTAAACAGTTCTAATAGACAATGTGATTGCATTGCAAATTAGGTGTGGTGTTGGGTCAGTACATGGATTGTGGTTTGCAAACTGTACAGAGGTATGATCAGCTGCATTTTTCTGCAGCCCAAGATCCTTTTTGCTACTAGGCATGTATGATGCCCCCCCCCCTTATTTGACTCAAACAACTTAGATGGCACTAGAGGCAGTTTCTAAGGCAGTTTCTAATCACACCAGACCAGGGATCTCTTCACTCTTCAGAGCTAACTCCCCTGTTTGACTGAGTAGTGAAATTCTCCTCTCACTTTCTTTGGCCCGAATGGAAGTCTGAGCCTACTTCCCAAACCTCCTTAGCCAACTTTCCCCCAGTTCTGTTGTCTGTGTTAAACTGCTTTCAGTCAGGGCTGAATCTTGAAACTGTCAGTACTCAACTCCTCTCAGCTGGGGCTGAAATCAGAGTCTCTTCTACTCGGCATCCAGTTCAGAAGTCTTTCTCTGTTCAGCTCATGCTACCCAATCATAGAATCATAGGGTTGGAAGGGACCTCTAGGGTCATCTAGTCCAACCCCCTGTACAATGCAGGAAATTTACAGCCCCCCCCCCCCACACACACCCAGTGACCCTTACTGCATGCCCAGAAGATGGCAAAACACCATCAGGATCCCATTAAGTTCCTTGGTGTAGCCTGTCACGCAAAGTTCTCTGTTTCTGTGAAGAATTAACCCTTTAAAATCCTTCAGTTGTTTGTTCTAAGCTTTTAAAAAGTGCAGTCCATCACAGCATGTTTCTAACACTATCATAAAATAGGAGCAAGAAAAACAATGCTTGCAAGTATGCCCTTCATTGTCAGCTCAGCCTAAATCCAAAGGCCCACAAAGTCTTAGTTGTTTAAATGTATGATTTGTGTGGGGCCCGTTTCCACTAATAACAGAACCAAGCCTGCTCCAGGCTTTCATTATGCTAAACTTTGGTGGTCATAATGGCAGCTTTTAAAGTCTTCTCAGTTTTTAGTTTTTCCATTGTATATGGAAACCATTTCTGGTTTTGTGGGGGTGGGGATTTTAAATAGCAAGGTATTTTAAATAACAAAGCTGTGAAATCTTACAAGACCATGTAACATATCCCAATGCCCAGATCCATTAGCATGTGAGATTTACCTTGGCATAGTTTTGCAGAAAAGTTTACCAAAATGTACACAAATAGTTACTGGTTCTAAGAACTGAGCAGACCTCAGCTTTGCATATGGCAGAATCTGGAAACCACAACTCACTAAAGAATTTCAATGTGATGTTTGGCTGGCTGAAGAAGGGCAGCATTGCTGAAGCAAGCCTGTGGTTTGACATCCCTACAACAGGAAGATCCAAGCATAAAGTCAGATTTTTTCCCCTCATCAAACAAGTCATAATTTATTTTTCTCTGCAGTTTGAAGCAACAACACCTGTGTAACCTGGGTTAAAGACCAGTTCCATGTGCCTTCCTGTACTCCATGAATGTCCTGCCAGCTTAACAAACATTTTCCTTTTCTAGCACAAAGCAGCCTGAAAGTTATATTCTGAGCTGCTGAATAAAAAGAAATGATCAGTGGTTAATTTTAACATTTTGAACATCTACATTTCTCCAGTGGTATGGGAGTGGAGCAGTCTTGACTGATGGGAAGTAGCTCCTCCTCTGTTGCAGAGTTGGTCAAATCATACGATCCCATGTGGGGGGGCTCTTCCCTGGTGTGCCAGTTTTTTACTGGCCCTGCTCTGGCAGGGAGTCGAATCGCTGTGCTCTTAGAACAACAATTCCAAAAAGAAAAGAAAGATAGAAAACTAAAGAAATCGAAACTCGGAAGACAGAAGTCAGGAGGAAGAAAGGGGAAAGGAAGGGCTTGTCTCTCCATCCTGAACTCCCCCCTTCCCCCTCCAACTCTTGGCACGACGCTGAGGAGAGACAGAGCCAGCCCCTTTATCCCCGCAGCAGCGACAGCGGCGGCAACGAACGGCACAGTCGATGGAGGCGCAACGCAGTCAGGGGGACGCTGACCTACTCCAGGTTGTATTGTCGAAGGCTTTCACGGCCAGAGAACGATGGTTGTTGTGGGTTTTCCGGGCTGTACGGACCACGGCAATACAGCCCGGAAAACCCACAACAACCATCCTACTCCAGGTTGTTGCGGCATCAGTATCCCGGCATAGCTTATCGCCGAGGGGCAACGCAACAGTGAGGCTGAGCGCTGGTGAGCAGGGAGAGGACAAACGAGGCGTGGGCAGTGAGAAAAAGAGTGCCGTGGAAGCGCAGACAGCAAAGATTGCACAAACACGCACACAATAGCAGTGGCAGCAACAGACCTTGTCTCCCCACTGCAGGCCCGGTAAGTGACCTTTGAGGGTGCTGGGCTTGGAAGGGAGTTGTTTGCTCACATGTAGGAGCAATCAGGGCAGATGGTTGGGAAAGGCCTTAATTAGGTGGTCTTAATTAGGCTCACTGGTGGTCTTAATTAGGCTCACTGGCGTCTGTCTCTCACTCTCTCTCAATCCCTGTCTTTTTGTCTCTCCCTCTCCCCATTTTCTCCCGTTTAGGCGGGAAAGTAATTTGGTGGGAATAGCACCTCAGGCGGGGGCAGAAGGCCCTAAAATGGCGACCGGGAGGGCCAAGGGCCTAGATCTCTCCAGTTCTCCCGCCTCCACTCCTCCTTCGCAAGGCCTCAGTAGTCATGGCCAGGAGGGTGGCCAGCTAGACCTCTCAGGCCCAGAGGCCAAGGACAACCTGCTGGCCTGGATTAGGTCAGAGATGAAAAAAGATTTTAAGGAGGTGATGGATACCATCAAGGCCCAAGACACTTCTGGAAAGAGCAGGTCTAACACAGGGCTAAAGAAGAGGACTAGACCCTTGCCCCCCCCCCACTACCCATTCCTCTAAAAGGAGAAAACAGGAGAGTTATTTGGAAGGGGACTCTAACCTTTCTGAAGAGCCCCAGTCAGATTCTGATGTTTCAAGGGAGCACTCTGAGAGTGAAGAGGGGGAACTTCCGGAAGAACAGGCGGGAACAGGAGAAGTAATTCAGACCAGACTCTTCCCTCAGGAAGTCTATTCCAAACTACTCCCCAAAGTTCTGAGGACACTAGAACTAGCCCAGATGGGCAAGGGGAAAGAGGAAGCAGACCCTGCCTTTCCACAAGGTTTAGAGAGAGTACTTCCTAAAGTGGGGAGTACCCAGACTGGAGTATCTCTGCCAGCAATTTCCCATAGTATTCTGAAGGCAGAATGGGAGAACCCAGCCAGGCCTAAGGTGGTTCAATCTATGTTCAGCAAGTTTTACTCCTTAGCTCCAGAGGCTACAAGAACGTTCAAGCTTCTGGTAGTCGATGACCCGGTTACTAGTCTAGCCACTACATCAGTGCTATTGATGGATGCAGAAGGACTGCCCAAGGACCCTTCAGATAAGAAAATTGAGCAGACACTTTGCAGGAACTTAGAGGCTTTGGATGCCTCTCTTAGAGCCTCAGCCACCGGGTCCCTCTTCGCAAGAGCAGCGTTCACTTGGGCTTCCAAGCTGGTGACAGCGGGCAGAGAGGTACCAAAGGAAATCAAGAACAAGGTAAAGAAGATTGCATTGGCGTTGGCCTTCGCAGCAGACGCTACCCTTGATTCATTCCAGAATGAATACCTCCACTTTGCATACAATGGAGAACATTACCAATACAAGGTTCTCCCTTTCGGCCTTGAACAGACAAGGAGGAAACAGGTACAGGAGGTTAAACACGGAGGCGGAGGAAATCATGCTGTGGGCAGAACAGAACCTGAAATCGATCAAGGCAGTACATGTGGCAGGCGTACAGAACACAGTTGCAGACTGGCTGAGCAGGAACAAAGTAGACCAAGCGGAGTGGACGCTACACCAGAAGGTCTTCAGTCAGGTATGTCAGAGATACGGGAAACCGGAAGTGGATCTTTTCACCACGGCTCAGAATGCCCAGTTGCAGAGATTCTTCTCCAGAAGAAGAGAGCAAGGGGCGTTAGGCATGGACGCACTAAATGAAGACTGGCCTGCAGTTCTTCTTTACGCGTTTCCTCCACTGAAGATCCTAGACAGAGTACTCCAAAAGATAGTTCAGCAACAAGCGGAAGTAATAGTGATCGCTCCTTTCTGGCCACGGAGGCAGTGGTTCAAAGAATTGAAACGACTCTCGATTGTGGAGCCATGAAGATAGCTTCAGCAGAGGCAGCATTTGGAAGGAGGGTGCTCCAGCACACTCTGTGAACGAATCTGCCCGCCCTAGGGTATACTGCTAGATGTATATCCCGTCAGTCAAAACTGACCCACTCCCATACCACTGCAGAATGGAAGATTTGTATACACTTACCGTGAAACTTCCTTTCTCGGTGGAGTGGGAGTGGGTCAGTCTAAAGCCATCCAGATTTGTTAATGTTTTGAGTTATTGGGTTGGCAATTAAGTGTTGTGTTAGTGTTAAAGTTTCATTAGCAGAGTGAAGAAAGGCATGAAAGGACAGAGCGAAACAGCGGAGTTCAGAGGGCTTGAAAAAACAA